>NC_068454.1:44484035-45104755 GCF_023373465.1 Oncorhynchus keta | reverse complement strand
AACAAATTAAATGCATGTCTTTGATAGCTACTTAGGGACATTGAATGCTCATGAAAACAACTGTGGGCGTTCATCGAAAGAGAAGCTCATAACTAAGAGAGATTTTATCAGTTTAAAACAGGGGTTTCCAACAGGTCGATTAGCCCACATATGAGTGGCTCGCCAAACAATTCAGGAAGTATGTGCAATTTTTTATGTTTTCCAACGCAAGCTGTCATAAACAACTCTCACAAATATCAGCTCCAGGCTACTATCTAATCAATGCAACATTGACATTATCCCACCCCTATTTAGCCACTATTGGCTTAAAAAGCCAAACCTAACACTATCTGCCAATTCATTTCCAGCAATATTGCCCCTGTCTGTGTGTTGCGTGCCTTTGTCTATAACTCGGTGTGTAGCCAGTTGATGTGATAAGTCTTGTGGGTTAACAAAGACTTTCCCCAAAACCTTCTCAATTAACTCCAAAGTAGGCTTACCTGGCAGAAGTATATCACGAGTAAGTATTTAATTTGTATATACTATTTGTTATTTGCAAACTTTGCCATGGAATGAGCAGCAGCAGTAAAGAACCATTGCTAGGTCGGCACATTAGTCACTCGCTAGATGCACAATTAAAGGGTCAGATGCCCAGTTAAAGGGGAATTATCCCCAAAAATCGAAATATGGTAGTTTTCTTCCAGACCTAAAAGAAAATGTGTCTTCTGATCAGATTTACGCATTGACACGGACTGAAAACATCCAATTTAGCTTTTTCTCTATGAACAATTGTCATTTGGAGAGTGAAAAACAAAAAAAGAACTAAAACCAGGAAACTTTTAACAGAGAATACACCATTTGGGAAAATATAAAACATAATTTGGGTGGGGGGGATTTTATAGGGCCCCCTTAGTTGTTTATTAACTATTATTTTACCAGGTATATTGGCAGGAAATGGTGCACTACTTTCTCCTGTACACTAAGGACCTATGGAAGAGTGCCTATTTGAAAGCTAGGGGAAAAATGAGTAGCTCTTGACATTTTTTAGCTCGTGACATCATTTTATAAAGTATCTCACATGCTATAAAAGGTTGGAGTCCCCTGAATTAATGGCAGTCATTGAAAGAGGCTATTGTGATGGCGAGTTTAATGGACTAAGACCACGGAGGATGACAGAGTGTCATATCAGAGGAGCCCTTTTAATTTCTCAACACTTGGGGCGGCTGTATTAAACCCCTCGGCTTCTCTCACGAGAGGGGTTTTTCTGCCCGAAACCACCACACAGATCAGGGATGTATGTTTTAAGAGACAGGGCTTAAGAGGGAAGATAATGTGTGATGTGTTTTGTTATTGTGTAGAGCAGGGCCAACGTGTGTGGGCTTAATGGGGGAGAAGAATGCTGACATGTGTACAGGCCATGTATTGACAACTGTGTGTGTGTGTGTGTGTGTGTGTGTGTGTGTGTGTGTGTGTGTGTGTGTGTGTGTGTGTGTGTGTGTGTGTGTGTGTGTGTGTGTGTGTGTGTGTGTCTGTGTGCTTGCATACGTGTGCTTCCCTCTGTATTTTCCTTCATAGGGGGTGATCGGGGAGCTGAGGGTCGTTGGAGACCCTCGGGCCGCTGAAAGACAGTGTGAAGAGGAAGGGGATGACTCGGATGCGGTAAGTGACCCTTGACCCGCTACCGATACAAAAACAGGTGCAACAGGTTAGTGCTTATACAGTTGTTGGCTAAGCAAGGTATAGGGAGGCTAAAACTTACAGTGAACTCTTGGGAACAAACAACCAGTTGTTTCTGTAGGAGTTGGATATGCTACAGTACATCCCCAAGCCCTGTGATGTGTAGAAATATGCAAAGTTGACATAGGTACACGATCTACGCTAATTAAGCATATTTGTTTAATATGTGTCAGTTAGTAATACATTTGGCTTGAATTGCATACGTTACATATTTTCGGCATAAATCCCATGTATTTCTGTGATGCATTACATGTTAGTTATCCATTTAGTATTAATAGCATACGTTAGTATGTATAAATAGCATACGCCTGTGTATTTCTGTGGTGTTTGGATGTTGTGTGCAATTTATGAATGAACATTCCTCTTGATGCATTCACTAAGAAGGAAACAGGAGCAAACGGGCTGACATGGGGAGGGACCAACCTGAACTTCTCCAATAAAAAACACTTGTTCTTCTTAGTTTCCGCTGTAAAACGTTTTGCTACGATTTGTGCCTCTCCTACCAGGCTTCAGGAGACGGCGGAAGCGGTGACGAAAGGATACCGGACGGGGAGAAGAAAGGATCGGTATGATCATTTGACAAACATTTTAGTGTTCACATTTGGTTGCCATCCACAAACAAGCACGTTCGATCTAAGCAGTCATATGTTTCCTGTTCCCTTTTGGGTCTACACTAATGGAGACCGTGATCTAAAACCAGGTTGTCTGTGATGTTTCAAAGTCAGAGTTTCGAACGGGACGGCTTGACTATGTACTGGTTGTAGGAAGTTTGGAAATGTCGCCATATTTTATTTTTATTTTACCTTTA
Source organism: Oncorhynchus keta (assembly GCF_023373465.1). Lineage (NCBI taxonomy): Eukaryota > Metazoa > Chordata > Actinopteri > Salmoniformes > Salmonidae > Oncorhynchus > Oncorhynchus keta. The sequence goes on along the minus strand of NC_068454.1, from coordinate 45,102,231 downwards.
TCTAACTAGGCAAGTCGGTTAAGAACAAATTCTTATTTTCAATGACGGCCTAGGAACAGTGGGTTAACTGCCTGTTCAGGGGCAGAACGACAGATTTGTACCTTGTCAGCTCGGGGATTTGAACTTGCAACATTTCGGTTACTAGTCCAACACTCTAACCACTAGGCTACCCTGCCGGGTTTTCACTACAATGTTGGCTCATAGTTGTTGTTGTGACTCCGTTGTAGGAGAATAGTTTGAATAATAGCTACATAATGAAGGTGATGGATCTCTCTCTCTCTCCCCCCTCTCACTTTCCCCCTTAGGGTACATCCATATGGGACGCAAAGATACGAAAATACGTGTTGGTTGAAGATGTCAGACTGACAGTTACGGTACGTGCTCTGAAATCAATTTTACCTGTATTTGTTGCCGTTCACCCACAAGCATGTGAAATTTCACCTTTTGATTTGTCAGCACCGCTCTTTCTTCTCGTGAGCAGCCTATTCCCTATATACTGTTGTGCACTATGTAAGGAACTATGTAGGGCACCCTATTCAAATGACACCCTGTCCTGTTCACTACTATAGTGCACTATATAGGGAATAGGGTGCCATTTGTGACGCAACCATCCGCATCATTGGATTTTAAACATATGGTCAACATGGAAACCGAGTTATCTGTAGGGAGCTGGATACGGTATAGGGAGGTGGTACGTTGTGGGGAATGTATATAGCCCGGTTTCGCTGCGGCATATCACTTGGACAACGTCTTAAACTAACACAATCGTCTTCCATCTAGCTTACAAGGACTCCGTAATACCTCTGTCAGTGCTGTTGTAGCTAATACCCCCCCCCCAAAACATTTTTTTTAAATTAAAAATACCACACACAAACATTTTCAGCGGGGACCAAATTTTCAAACTACTGGTTATTTCTAAAAAAAGGTTTCTATATTTTCCCATAAATCTGTACTCTTAATTTTTTGCTCCTAAAATAAAAAATTGCCGATCCCACTGCAGTTCCCCAGCGACCCCAACTTTGAATACCACTGCTCTACAACAAGCAAATGTTGCAGCACAACCTCCGACCAACCTCCATACAACGCTGTGGAAGACTAAGGAGGAAACCAGATGTCTGGTCCAGGTCAGGGTGATGATATCTCCAAGGTTCTATTTTGTTATTTTGACTGCTTTCTCAATCAGACTTAAGTTGAGAGCACAGCAATAGAGAGGGATGCAATGGAAAGAGATGGTGGGGAATGTTGTGCCTGTAGCATAGGTCTAAAACTCCCTTTTTGTCCTGCCAAGCCTTGTAGGTTCCACAGGGCTCTGGGTGCATGGGCTAACTTTGAAGCCTTGTGCCACTTGACAGTGGGGCTTTCCGACCACCAGACAAGTGTTTTTTATCACCGTATGGAACAGCTGTGGATTTGGAATATTATCTGTTTCATTGCATTGCTTAACCTGTTGCGACGAGCAATCCCGTATCCGGGATCCTATTTATAGCCTCAAGCTCATTACCATAACGCAACATTAACTATTCATGAAAATTGCAAATGAAATAAATATATTAGCTCTCAAGCTTAGCCTTTTGTTAACAACACTGTCATCTCAGATTTTCAAAATATGTTTTTGAACCATAGCTAAACAAGCATTTGTGTAAGAGTATTGATAGCCTAGCATAGCATTTAACCTTAGCATTCAGCATGCAACATTTTCACAAAAACAAGAAAAGCATTCAAGTAAAATAATTTACCTTTGAAGAACTTCAGATGTTTTCAATGAGGAGACTCTCAGTTAGATAGCAAATGTTCACGTTTTCCAAAAATATTATTTGTGTAGGACAAATCGCTCCGTTTTGTTCATCACGTTTGGGTAAGAAAAAACCTGAAAATTAAGTCATTACAACGTGAACTTTTTTCCAAATTAACTCCATAATATCGACAGAAACATGGCAAACGTTGTTTAGAATCAAGCCTCAAGGTGTTTTTCACATATCTATCAATGATAAATAATTTGTGGCAGTTTGGTTTCTCCTCTGAAGAAAATGGAATGCGCATGGACCTGGAGATTACGCAATAATTTCGACGGAGGACACCGGGCGGACACCTGGTAAATGTAGTCTCTTATGGTCAATCTTCCAATGATATGCCTACAAATACGTCACAATGCTGCAGACACCTTGGGGAAACGACAGAAAGTGCAGGCTCATTCCTGGCGCATTCACATCCATATAAGGAGACATTGGAACACGGGGCATTCAAAATCTGGACCATTTCCTGTATGAAATGTCATCTTGGTTTCGCCTGTAGCATTAGTTCTGGGGCACTCACAGATAATATCTTTGCAGTTTTGGAAACGTCAGAGTTTTTTCTTTCCAAAGCTGTCAATTACATGCATAGTCGAGCATCTTTTCGTGACAAAATATCTTGTTTAAAACGGGAACTTTTTATCCAAAAATTAAAAGAGCGCCCCCTATCTCGAAGAAGTTAATGCCTGTCTGACTTCCGCTCAAGTTTGGACAAGCGCAGACAGAAATGCAGACACTTTTCAATTGTGTGACTGACGGCAGGTTTTAGCGTGATTGATGGACTTGCAAGTTGTCATTGTCACATGGTGCACTAAGGGCAGGAATGCAGTCAAATCCTCACTGCAGGAAAACGACAACATTGTTCCTGCACCATTAAAGGGCTGGTTATAAGTGTGCAGGAAGTGATGTTGACATGCCGGTTTACTTCCGTGCAGGTTGTATTGAATATTCCACCCATACGCTTAGAAATGTTGAGGGTAAAAAAAAAAAAATTGGTAGGATGATCTACCTATTGTCAAGCTTAAGTCCCATTTTACAGTCATCTGAATGAAAGTGCATCTAATTTAATATTTCATGTTTTTAAGACCGCTCGTGACAGTGAAGTAAACATACTTCTTATTTAATTTACATTTCTTATTCAATTGAGTCTCGAAGCTCATGTAGACTCTGGGATTAGGCATGTGTGTGTTTTCGGAGTGCGAATCTGATCTTTGTGCCATCTTTACCTTTGTTTGCATCAACTTTGTGATCTAAATAGTTTAGTTCTTAGCACACAAGTTTCAATCTGCAAGTGCAAAATTGGGCTTGTGTCATCTATGGTTAAATTAAGTTGTGTTTTCAAATCAATCACCACCCGGAGCCTCATCTATACCCGCTCTCCTCACTCCCACCTCTCAGAAATTATGAATGCATGGGAGTATAAGTGTGTGTCTGTTTTATTACATATATCCCCTTGGATCGCTCATATAACACTCACCAAGCCAAATTCTCCACATAGTTGACTTCAGGCCCTACAATAGGAAGAATGTTTGCCCATAGAGGAAACTGGTTAATGAAACAGTAAAGAATTCCGTACCTTTTCATTCACATGCCCCCCTCCTGCCGTCTATCCATCGTCCCACCCAGTGTTCCCCTCTCAGATTCCACTGGAGAAAAATACGAGACTTTTCACCTGGTGAAGAATGAGCTTAGAAAATGGGGGTGTTTGGTGTCATCTTCCTGAGTGGGACAAGTATGGAAATGGCCTCTTCTCTTCCACCCCTGCATATTCCCCTACCTCTAGAGCACTAGTGGGGATGGCAGAACTTTGCCAGTCCTTCCTTGTCTCTACTCCTTAACACACACACACACACACACACACACACACACACACACACACACACACACACACACACACACACACACACACACACACTGAAACACACCCACACACACTGACACACACACTCAGACACCAGCTCCTCCACTCTATTCTCTGACCCCTAACTGAAGAGCTGGAACCCAAAACGGGTCACATTCCTGTTGCCAGGCGTGTTCCTCCCGACCAATATAATTGCTGCCTGTCGCCATCCCATCCGCACCCAGTGGGAGAACGTACGCCCACTGTCTCGCTCACTGAGAGAAGAAAGAAAAGGGGGATGGGAAGGAGGGGAGTCCAGACAATTGTCTTTCTTGGCCCCTTGACTCTCTTACCATCCCCCTTCTCTAAGCTTGACACCTGTTATTTGATCAGCCGCCCCATGATCAATGTTAGTAGCTACCCTAACATTTTGCGGTGTAGTGAGTACATAAACTTATGCGGGGAACTACTACATATCTGCCCTTTTTATAGTTTTTGTCAAGTAAACCGTTGTGCATATTATATAACCTACATACGGACACTGTATTGTAGATGTGTGTAGGTATGGGAAAACATAGGAACTTGTGCACTATACAACTCCCTATACCCTTCAGCTCAACTCACTGTTGTATGTTCATAATGACCACACATAAACGGCATGCCACCGTCTTGCAACACCACTGTAGACGCTACCTCACAGAGGGGGAGAAAGTGTGTTTGCTTGGTCATGGGTATTCATTTGTTTATGCTAAGCGAACCTGAGCAGTTTAACAAGGTGTGCATAAAAATGAAATTACATAATTACACCAGACACTGCTAGTCTGCCAACCATTAGCGCACTAGCCCATAACAAAAATAAAATTTCACAAAACATATACATACATAGCTCCTTAAACTACAAATGGGCTGCCTTTTTGGCAATATTATGGAAGAGGGGAAGCCAACATTGAGTATTTTAAGTACCAACTTTGTACCACAACATAAACATGTACTCTTTACATTTGGTTATTTTTGTGAGGGAACTACTGGTCAAATACCCATTAAGCAATACTAAGTCAGTTGGGAACTTTGAGTTTCCTTGGAGCTGGATATATTTTTGTTTTCATTCTCCCAGCAATTTGGTTGTATTATCACCCGATAACAATTTTTAACATTAACTTGGCTACATCACAAAACATGAACTCCATAAATGTCATTGTTTTCTTTGTTCGAGAACAACAAATACTCATGTCACATTATTAGGGATTGTTAGAGATTCTTACAAATAACTCAAGCATAGATCGGTAACTTTCTTGCTAATTTAACACACATAAATTACAGGACATGAGACAAAAAGAATGGCACAGATTGACCTCGGAGACACCGTGTCGGTGTGGTGCCCTCCCTGAAAGTCGTAAGAGGACAAATTTGCGCTGTGACTGATTGTCTAGAGGTGTTGGGCCAGCTAGCCTTGGATACTCCTCGACAGTCATGTTTTTCACCCGTGTTCTACCATTCTTCCGGGGTCCTCTCCTGCCTTGTCTTGCTGTGCTGTGTGGTGGAAGCTGGAGGTCGGTATCTGCTCCGTGACAGAATGTCTAGATGTGCTTGGCTTGCTAGCCCAGGATAAACCGCCCTTGGTAGACTCGCCACCTGCGATTTCCTGGTCTACAGGGCCCGCTGCTGCTGGTCTACAGGGCCCGCTGCTTGTCTACAGGGCCCTCTGCTGCCTCACTGTGCGGTAGCCTACTGCAATGTGACTGTGCGCACTGACCAGATCCACACACCGGGAGAAATCCCTGTCAGCACACACCTTCAGGGCTATTGAACACACTGGGGTCCTAACTAAGGAACCAATGCTCGGGCAGACACTTGTTTTCTGATTCTAGTAGACCAGTAGGCTACAGCTGAACATTTGTAGGGCATTTGATGTTTTAATTTGTTAACATTTTAATTGGTAAAAAATGTTTTATTGCGAATTGTTAGATTCAGTGGTTTAAAATGGGTGTTTTTGTACTACAAATGGTTTTAATTGCTGCTTATCTGGTGTATGGCGCATTGCATAGTCTGTTATCAAAAACAATCTCATCTCCTTACCCCTAAGATACCGCCAAACCCTACTTTGACTGATAGTACAGCAGATTTGATCTTTCAGAGAGGTTTGATTGTGTCACCATTTGATTCCTACTGTGACATGCTCATTAAACTTTCCCATCTACAGTGTTTGTTAAAAATTGTTTTTATTGTATCAGATTACTTGAGTTTGGATTATTTTAAATCTTCTAAGTGTAGAGAGATTTTAGGAAGCAACAAATCAAGGTGCTTAATTATTCTTCTGCTCTTGGTGTCACAAAACATTCACCTGAACCCACTCCTATTGGCTATGGATGAACTTCCAATACTGTGCCATAGCTGGGGAAATCTTATTACACTGTTTCAGCAAGGGCTGCCGATTTGAAGTTTCATTGTTGTTTCCGGACATGTAGGGAGTCGTGCCAGACCTTAAGATCTTGGTTGGGGGTCTGGGTATGTATGTGTTTATGTGAATATATATGTATATATAATTTGTAAAGGAAAGTAGTCTGTATATCGATATGTATATGTGTGTGTGTGTGTCTATATTATTATGTGTATGTATATTTGTATTTTTACTGTTGTGTGTATGTCAGTGGGGGCTGCAGTGGGGGATGGTTGGGGCGGGGTAGAGTGGGTGGTGTCGGACAGCTGGAGATCATGTTTGTGTTTGCTGTTCCAGTCGTTGTCGTGTGCCCGTACTCCCTGGTTGGGGTGCAACCATCCTCCTGTGGTGTACGTGTGTATGGCTCGTTGGTTATGAGGGGCGGGCTTGTGGTGGTGGCTAGAATGGAATCAAGTATATGGTTAACCTGTGTTTGGTGCCATTCAGTTTGCTTCGTTTCGGCCACTATGAGCCGTCCTCCCCTTAGCAGCCTCCACTGAGTGTGTGTGTGTGTGTGTATATATATATGTATATATCATTATTATTTGTTTGTATGCACAGTATCAGTCAAAAGTTTGGGCACACCGACTCATTCAAGGATTTTTCTTTATTTATGTATATGGGGTAGCAGCCTCTAAGGTGCAGGGTTACGTAACTGGGTGGAAGCCACCTATTTTAAGTCGGATGGCATTGAGATAGAAGCTGTTTTTCAGTCTCTCTGTCCCAGCTTTGATGAACCTGTACTGACCTCGCCTTCTGGATGATAGTGGGGTGAACAGGCAGTGGCTCGGGTGGTTGTTGTCCTTGATGATCTTTTTGGACTTCAGAAAGCACAACCCTCTGAAGAGCCCTGCAGTTTCGGCGGTGCAGTTTCTGTACCAGGCAGTGATACAGAGGGTTTTAGGGTTTTAGGTGCCAAACCAAATTTCTTTAGCCTCCTGAGGTTGAAGAGGCGCTGTTGTGCCTCCTTCACCACAGTCTGTGTGGGTGGACCATTACAGATAGTCAGTGATGTGTATGACGAGGAACTTGAATCTTTTCCCCTGCTCCACTGCGGTCCTGTCGATGTGGATAGGGGCGTGTTCCCTCTGCTGTTTCCTGAAGTCCACGATCAGCTCCTTCGTTTTGTCAACATTGAGTGAAAGGGTATTTTCCTGGCACTACACTCCCAGGGCGCTCACCTCCTCTCTGTAGGCTGTATCGTCATTGTTGATAATCAGTCCTACTACTGTAGTGTCGTCTGCTAACTTGATGATTGAGTTGGAGGCGTGCATGGCCATGCAGTCATGGGTGAACAGGGAGTACAGGAGGGGGCTGAGCACGCACCCTTGTAGGGCCCCTGTGTTGAGGATAAACTCAGTCACTGTATCAGTGTATTTGTCAATGTTATTTTCAGAGGCTACCCGGAACATATCCCAGTCCGCATGATCAAAACAATATTGAAGCATGGATTCTGATTGGTCAGACCAGCGTTGGTAGTCCTTAGCAAGGGTACTTCCTGTTTGAGTTTCTGCCTATAGGAAGGGAGGATCAAAATGGAGTCATGATTTGATTTGCTGAAGAGAGGGCAGGGGGAGGGCCTTGTAGGCATTCTGGAAGTTGGAGTAGCAGTGGTTGAGTGTTTTAGCAGTGTGAGTACGACAGTACAGTCAATGTGTCGATAGAACTTCGCTTGCATTTTGCTCAAATTGTCTTTGTTTAAATTTCCCAGCTACAATAAATGCGGATATGTTGTTTCCAGTTTGCATGAAGTCCAGTGAAGTTCTTTGAGGGCCGTCGTGGTATCGGCTTGAGGGGGAATATACACAGCTGTGACTATATCCAAAGACAATTCTCTTGGGAGATAATACGGCCTGCATTTGATTGTGAGGTATTCTAGGTAAGGTAAACAAAAGGACTTGAGTTTCTGTATGTTATCACGAAACATACACCCCCACCTTCTTCCCGGAGAGTTATTCTTTCCTGTTGGCGCAATATACTGAGAATCCAGCTGGCTGTATGGACAAAGACTAGAGAGCCATGTTTCCGTGAAACCGAATATGTTACAATCACTAATGTCTCTCTGGAAGGAGATTCTCGGCCTGAGCTTGTCTACTTTATTATCCAGAGACTGAACATTAGCGAGTAATATACTCAGAAACGGTGGATGGTGTGCTCAGGACAAGAAACATCACTGTGTTTCACTTTTTATTGACTTATCGAAGTCCTTCGACACTGTTGACCATGCCCTGCTGTTGTATAGACTTAAAAAGGTTGGTTTAGTGTTGAATCATTGATAGGTAGTTTTGAAACCAATCTGACAAAACAGTGTGTAGCACAGGAGGGTATACAATCTGAGTTTCTTTAGGCTTACGAAAGGAGTTCCCCAGGTCTGATCCTTTTTAAACTGTATATACATTATATAGGGAAGACTTGACTCTGCCAGTATCCATCTGTATGCGGGTGACACAATTATTTATCCTGTCACATTCTGTCACTAATATTGAGATGGCATTTCAGGACTTTTGATGCCATTCAAAAGCAACGTTTCTGATTAGAAATTTGAGCTTAATGCAAGGAAAACTAAATGTATGGTTTTCACTTCACTGAAGGTAAACAGATGTAGTCACTTGCCAAGGCAACAAATTGATAGGGTCAACTCTTTGGAATTTGGTTAGATGAAAATGAGTTTTAAACCGAACATTTGATAACTTGAAACTGAAATTGGGGGTTTTATTTTAAGAACAAATATTGTTTGTCATTGTCAGTCAGTCAAAGAATGTTGTTCAAAGCACTTTTTTGTCGGTGCTGGATTATGGTGAAATTATTATTATTTTTTTAATATATTTTTTTCACCTTTATTTAACCAGGTAGGCTAGTTGAGAACAAGTTCTAATTTGCAACTGCGACCTGGCCAAGATAAAGCATAGCAGATTTAACTTTGTTTCACTTAATTAGCAAATACAGCTAGCTAGTTTAGCCTACTCAAACATCCTGCTCAATCAGGGATGCTATGTTAGCTCGCTGGCTATAAGTATCCAACAGAACACTGGAACGCTTCTATGTCAAGGTATAAGCTTTTGGGTTTTACAAATGTATTGCTACCCGGACCCGCCGGTGTAAGTGCTAAACTGCTTACTGACGACACTGTAACGTTACTGCGTAATTGTAGCAGATTTACTAATGCGTTAGTTCTATTAGCTATGTTGACTATGACTTTACTTTAGCTAATATGGTGACAACAATGTAGGTTGTGTGTAGCAGTTATGATATGGTTTGGCTTGGAAAAGTGTTGTGCATTGACGTCCGCAGGTGAGAGGAGGAGAGTGCGAAACAATACAACATGGCTGTTATGACAGTGAACTGTGTACACGTGATCAAGGGTGTATCCATTTTGTCGATTCTGTTGAAAAACATTTCTTAAACAGAGCAAAACAGGGATAAACATACCTGAATTCAATAGAAAATCTGGTTTGCAACTGTTGGATAAATGATTACATCGTATATCAGATAGATACAGACAAGACCAACATGGCGCCGACAGAGATGGTCGCCTCGCTTCGCGTTCTTAGGAAAATATGCAGCGTTTAGTTTTTTTATGTATTATTTCTTACACTGTTACCCCAGGAAATCTTAATTATTATTACATACAGCCGGGAAAAACTATTGTATGTAAGAGCAACGTCAACTTACCAACATTACAACCAGGAATATGACTTTCCCGAAGCGGATCCTCTGTTTGGACCACCACCCAGGAAAATGGACCGCCAGCAGGCGACCCAAAACAACGGCACTGCAGACGGAATGGTCTTCTGGTCAGGCTCCGTAGACGGGCACATCTCTCAACGTTCCCGAGTACACTACTCGCCAATGTCCAGTCTCTTGACAACAAGGTAGACGAAATTCGAGCAAGGGTTGCCTTCCAGATAGACATCAGAGATTGTAACATTCTTTGTTTCACGAAAACATGGCTCACTCGGGATACGTTATCAGAGTCGGTATAGCCACCCGGTTTCTTCATGCATCGCGCCGAGAGAAACAAACATCTCCCTGGTAAGAAGGGCAGGGATGTATGCCTTATGATTAACGAGTCGTGGTGTGATCATAACGTACAGGAACTCAAGTCCATTTGTTCACCTGACCTAGAATTCCTTACAATCAAATGCCAACCGCATTATCTACCAAGAGAATTCCTTTCGATTATAATCACGGTTGTGTATACGCTGATTCGGTGAGCGAGTTTATTAGCAAGTGCATCGGTGATGTTGTACCCACGGTGACTATTAAAACATTCCCCAACCAGAAACCGTGGGTTGATGGCAGAATTCACGCAAAACTGAAAGCTCAAACCACTGCTTTTAATCATGGCAAGGCGACCAGAAACATGACCGAATACAAACAGTGTAGCTATTCCCTCCGCAAGGCAATCAAACAAGCTAAGCGTCAGTATAGAGACAAAGTAGAGTCGCAATTCAACGGCTCAGACACGAGTCGCATGTGGCAGGGTCTACAGTCAATCACGGATTACAAAAAGAAACCAGCCCCGACGCGGACACTCGCGTCTTGCTCCTAGACAAACTAAACAACTTCTTTGCTCGCTTTGAGGACAGTACAGTGCCACTGACACGGCCTGCTACCAATACCTGGGGGCTCTCCTTCACCGCAGCCAACGTGAGTAAAACATTTAAACGTGATAACCCTGGCAAGGCTGCCGACCTAGACTGCATCCCTAGCCGTGTCCTCAGAGCATCCACAGACCAGCTGGCTGGTGTGTTTACGGACATATTCAATCAATTCCTATCCCAGTCTGCTGTTCCCACATGCTTCAAGATGGCCACCATTGTTCCTGTTCCCAAGAAAGCTCAGGTAGCTGAGCTAAACAACTATCACCCCGTTGCACTCACTTCCGTCATCATGAAGTGCTTTAAGAGACTAGTCAGGAATCATATCACGTCCACCCTACCTGACACCCTGCCCTAACAAGAGGAATACCAATGTAAGAATGCTGTTCATCGATTACAGCTCAGCATTTAGCACCATAGTACCCTCAACTCGTCATTAAGCTCCAGACCCGCTGTGTGCAGCTGGGTCCTGGACTTTGACGGGCCGCCCCCAGGTGGTGAGGGTAGGAAACATCTCCACCCCGCTCAACACTGGGGCTCAATCCTCAACACTGGGGCCCCACAAAGGTGCGTTCTCAGCCCTTTCCTGTACTCCCTGTTCACCCATGACTGCGTGGACTGCACGCCTCCAACTCAATCATCAAGTTTGCAGACGACACTACAGTGGCAGGCTTGATTACCAACAATGACGAGACGGCCACAGGGAGGAGGTGAGGGCCCTCGGAGTGTGGTGTCAGGAAAATAACCTCACACTCAACGTCAACAAAACAAAGGAGATGATCATGGACTTCAGGAAACAGCAGAGGGAGAACCCCCCTATCCACATCGACGGGACAGAAGTGGAGAAGGTGGAATGTTTTGCCTGGTACGGCAACTACTCCGCCCACAACCGTAAGGCTCTCCAAAGGGTAGTGAGGTCTGCACAACGCATCACCGGGGGCAAACTACCTGCCCTCCAGGACACCTACACCACCCGATGTCACAGGAAGGCCAAAAAGATCACCAAGGACAACAACCACCCGAGCCACTGCCTGTTCACCCCGCTATCATCCAGAAGGCTATGTCAGTACAGGTGCATCAAAGCTGGGGACCGAGAGACTGAAAAACAGCTTCTATCTCAAGGCCATCTGACTGTTAAACAGCCATCACTAACATTGAGTGGCTGCTGCCAACATACTGACTCAAATCTCTAGCCATTTTAATAATAAAAAATTGGATGTAATAAATATATCACTAGTCACTATAAACAATGTCACTTTATATAATTGTTACGTACCCTACATTACTCATTTCATGTGAACAGCTGAAGTGGGAGGTTTACATACACTTAGGTTGGAGCCATTAAAACTTGTATTTCAACCACTCCACAAATTTCTTGTTAACAAACTATAGTTTTGGCAAGTTGGTTAGGAAACCTACTTTGTGCATGACACAAGTTTTTTTGCAATAATTGTTTACAGACAGATTATTTCACTTATTATTCACTGCATCACAATTCCAGTGGGTCAGAAGTTTACATGCACTAAGTTGACTGTGCCTTTTAACAGCTTGGAAAATTCCAGAAAATCATGTCATGGCTTTAGGAACATCTGATTAGCTAATTGACAAACTTTGAGTCGATTGGAGGTATACTTGTGGATGTATTTCAAGACAAACCTTCAAACTCAGTGCCTCCTTGCTTGACATCAAATGAAATCAAAAGACATCAGCCAAGATCTCAGGGGGAAAAAATGGTATACCTGAAAAATGTCTGGTTCATCCTTGGGAGCAATTTCCAAATGCCTGAAGGTACCACGTTCAGCTTTACAAACAATAGTACGCAAGTATGAAAACCATGGGACCACGCAGCTGTCATACATCTCAGGAAGGAGACGCGTTGTCTCCTAGAGATGAACGTACTTTGGTGCGAAAAGTGCAAATCAATTCCAGAACAGCAGCAAAGGACCTTGTGAAGATTCTGGATGAAACAGATACAAAAGTATCTATATCCACAGTAAAACGAGTCCTATATCGACATAATGTGAAAGGCCGCTCAGCAAGGAAGAAGCCACTGCTCCAAGCCCACCATAAAATATAGTGGTCCTTCTGTAGCTCAGTTGGTAGAACATGGCGCTTGTAACGCCAGGGTAGTGGGTTCGATTCCCGGGACCACCCATACGTAGAATGTATGCACACATGACTGTAAGTCGCTTTGGATAAAAGCGTCTGCTAAATGGCATATTATTATTATTATTATTATTATTATTATAAAAAATCCAGACTACGTTTTGCCGCTCACATGGGGACAAAGATTGTACTTTTTGGAGAAATGTCCTCTGGTCTGATGAAACAAATGTAACTTTTTGGCCATAATGACCAACGTTATGTTTGGAGGAAAAAGGGGGAGGCTAGCAAGCCGAAGAACACCATTTCAACCGTGATACACGGGGGTGGCAGCATCATGTTGTGGGGGTGCTTTGCTGCAGGAGGGACTGATGAACGTCACAAAATAGATGGCTTTATGAGGAAGGAAAATGTTGTGGATATATCGAAGCAACATCTCAAGACATCAGTCAGTTAGAACTTGGTCGCAAATGGGACTTTAATGGGACTTTAAAATTGACAATGACCCCAAGCATACTTCCAAAGTTGTGGCAAAATGGCTTAAGGACAACAAAGTCATGGTATTGGAGTGGACATGACAAAGCCCGGACCGCAATCCCATAGAAAATGTGTGCACAGAACTGAAAAGGTGTGCGAGCAAGGAGGCCTACAAACCTGACTCTGTGACACCATCTCTGTCAGGAGCAATCAGCCAAAAGTCACCCAACTTGTTGTGGGAAGCTTGTGGAAGGCTTCCCGAAACGTTTGACCCAAGTTAAACAATTTAATAGCAATCCTACCAAATACTTATTGAGTGTATGTAAACTTCTGACCCCCTGGGAATGTGAGGAAAGAAATAAAGGCTGAAATAAATCATTCTCTCTGCTATTATTCTGACATTTCACATTCTTAAAATATTGTGGTGATCCTAACTGACCTAAGACAGGGAATTTTTACTAGGATTAAATGTCAGGAATTGTGAAAAACTGAGTTTAAATGCATTTGGCTAAGGTGTATGTAATCTTCCGATTTCAACTGTATAAACTGTACTCTATACCATTTATTGCATCTGCCCATGCCGCACCGCTATCGCTCATCCATATAGTTGTATGTACATATTCTTATTAATTCCTTTACACTTGTGTGTATAAGGTAGTTGTTGTGAAATTGTTAGATGACATGTTAGATATTACTGCACAGTCGGAACTAGAAGCACAAGCATTTCACTACACTCGCATTAACATCTGTTAACCATGTGTATGCGACCAATAACATTTGATTTGATTTGAAGAGTGTGCAGTGCGGTATTGAATGTGTTACTGTTTGTCGATGTCTGTCACCTTACATTTTTCTCTCAACCTGTGTGCACCTACATTGTAAACTTTTTATTCATAAGCTATGTTGTAGCAACCTCATGATGTGTATAGGACACATTTGAGTATCATGTTGTAGCCTAAACCTATCGCTGTTACAATCAACTGGGGGAATGGAATATGAATGAAAGTCATCTAATATGCTGTAATAGACACAAGGCCATGCTTATGAAAAAAGAATTCCACTGACCGCTACTGTGTGTAATGGACCTCTCTCTCCTCCTGGCTAAATCACTGATACACTTTTGTGTACCAAGCATTGATTGGGCAACTCCCTTTGTATTTCGGTTCCTTTCTGACCAGATCAGTCACTCAATACATTATTCGTTAAGAGTTGCTTGATCATTGCTCGACAGCCATTTTCAAGTCTGTAACTAGGCTACTCAAGAACATTCAATGTCATCTTGGTAAGAAACTCCAGGCCTTGTGTTTAAGGTTATTGGCCTGCTGAAAGGTGAATTTGATGACAGGCATACCTATAACATGATGCAGCCACCATCATTCTTGAAGCGGGGTGTGTCATGTTCGATTTGCCCCACACACACAACGCTTTGTATTCAGGACATGAAGTTAATTTCTTTGACACATTTTTTTGCAGCTTTACATTAGTGCCTTATTGCAAACAGGATGCCTGTTTTGGAATATTTTGTATTTTGTATTTTCACTTTGTCATTTAGGTTAGAATTGTGTACTAACAACAAGGTTGTTGATCCATCCTCAGTTTTCTCCTCTCACAGCAATTAAACCCTGTAACTGTTTTAAAGTCGCCATTGGCCTCATGGTGGAATCTCTGAGCGGTTTCTTTCCTCTCCGGAAACTGAGTTACGAAGGACGCCTGTGTCTTTGTAGTGAATGGGTGTATTGATACACCATCCAAAGTGTTATAACTTCACCATGCTCAAAGGGATATTCAATGTCTGCTATTTTTACCAATAGATGCCCGTCTTTGCGAGGCATTGGAATACCTTCCTGGTCTTTGTGGTTGAATCTGTGTTTGAAATTCACTGCCAAACTGAGGGACCTTACAATTATCTGTATGTGTGGGGTACAGAAATGAGGTAGTCATTCCAAAATCATGTTAAACACGATTTTTGAAGACCGAGTGAATAGATGCAACTTCTTTTGTGACTTGTTAACCAAATGTATACTTGTGGTCTAATTTAGGTTTGCCATAAGAAATGGGTTGAATACTTATTGACTCAAGACATTTCATGTTTTATTAATTTGTACACACAATTGGCATTGTGTGTAGACCAGCGACACAAAATCTCAATTTAATACATTTTAAATTCAGTCTGTAACACAACATCTGAAAAAAATCAATGGGTGTGAATACATTCTAAAGGCACTCAATGAATTAGCCATTTGAGAATGATTTGTTGCTGCATTTGGCCATTCTACACCATTTGATAGCACCATATCACACTAGGGTTATAAGAAATGAACCGATGGACATGGGGTCATGACATTTGGTATGTAAACCTTATGTATATGTCCATAGAAGTTTATCTGCTGCATTCAAAGATAACCAACCTACAACACTAGACTGAACTTCACTTGCGTCCTTGCTTCATCCTGGTGGTAATGAGAGAGAAACATGGTAATGCTTTCACTGATTGCACATAAAAGATCCACATGATAGAGTGCTTGCTTTGTTATGCAACTGATCTTGTGTCCTTTCTGTCATTCTGTGAACCCCAGTCATTGCTGCACACACCTATATATATTTATTCTGGGTTTTTTTTTCTCTTTGGATCCCATCTGGATGTAGTTTTATGTTGTTGTTTTTTTAATGTTGTTTTACCGTCTTCCTCCAGACTACTCCAACGTCATCACGCCCCATTCAACAGCCCCCGGTGACCCGGAAACAACCAGAGGTGTCTCCTAAGAAAGAGAGAGGTGAGTTCTATAGGTCCTAGTCTAGACAAGGCAGACTGTGTGGGTTTACAAGACCACTAGTCTCGTTGTTAATAATATTAATATATAATTTATGTTATTGATTTGTTTTACATACATCTGTATTATGTTTTCATGTAGTAACAGTGGCCACTGATAAATATTGACATTCACCAAATTTGACATGAAGGTTGTGATATTATGAGAAGTTACTAAAATACTACAGGTGTTTTTACATTAAGCCATGTCTTTATAACATTGCTTTACAGAACAATTGATGTGATGTTTTGTAGGCATGGAATTAACTGCTGACAAGTATTACATTTAGGGATGTCAAAGTTCGCGTTCGTCGCATCTCCATTTCTTCACCGTAAGGACACTTTTACGCGAACGTGTTTTCGCACGGACCCTTTTAAGCCCAACACACAACATGCTGTGTGCAGTGTGCACTTGGTAGCGCTGTCTGTCTCTACTGTGGTACTTCAACAGCCACTATGCGTGCAGCTTTGAGCAACCATTTTGAATGAAGATTAACCTGAAGTTAAATCATACACATTCCCATTTCTTTACATAACATCAAAAACATCCGAGCTGCCAGCTACCTCGCATTGGCCTTGAGACACACATATTTGAGCCTCTTCTTGCGATCACACGCCACACCTCTATCTCACGCATTGAAAGTTACTCATTTTAAGTCCATTGTCTTGTGCGTTAACTTTTCAAATGTGCTACAAATCGTTTTGAAATAGCACCTGCAACAACACCTGCGGAGCCTCTATCGTCACCTGTCTTGCCCCAGCACTGTGAACCACCGCACATTGAAGCATTTGATTGGTGTCGTTATGTTAGGGATAGAATGCGCGTTTTAAAGAAACCCCCCTCAAGATTGGAGTGGAGTTGAATGGAGGGGGGAACGTTCTCCGCTGAGTTTATAGAACGGTAGCGCTGTTTTATGTACAATGTCAACTAAATGAGGTTGCTGTTACTCCCATCCCTTTTGCAGAATGCAGCCTTTTGACAGCATGTCCTAAAGTCCATTTAAAACGCATGCATTAGCCCCCTCGTTTGGTGATTGGTGTTTAAACTGTGATTATGAAAAGGCAGCAGACAGCCCTACAGTCTGTTTTAGCAGGGGAGTTTGGTAGGGTGACCTGATTTGTAACTATGAAAATAATTCTGTCAAACAGATTGGGAACCCAAAAGTGTAAGTTTGATTCTAGAAGGGGGACAATACGTATAAACATTATTTGGTTAGGGTGTAGGGGCAGATTTATGTAGTCTTATATATATATAAGTCTTGTCTTTAGGAGATTTGATTATTCATTTACTTTATTTAGTCTGATCAGCGGAACAATTCTCATTCTTAACAAAGAACACTTCTGTTATTCCCCAAACTTAGTATTTTTATTATTCCAATTTTGCCATCATCTAATATGCCTACTTGTGCCTTTGAAAATGAATTGTATGAATCTATGTATTTTTGCAGCCATTAGTGGACAGTTTTGAATAAGCATTGGATATTAAATGCTCCAGGCCATTTTAGTATTGTGCACATGCTAGGCAGAGATGGCGGAAGGGGACTCACAGCTCATAAACACATCGTATATTGTGTCTATGTAGATTAAGATTATGGCAAGGATCTTCAACTACTAGGCATAAACCATCTGAATATTGATATTCATTTTTGAAGGTTGTATGATTGAGAAGTTAATTGTTATAACAAGAACATTTTCAAACGCCCAGCACTTGGCTAACCCTCCTGGAGTACAAATAAAAAATAAATACAAATAAATGGAGAGCAAGCAGGATTTTCTTCCAGACTAATTTTAATAATTCACCAAAATTACTAAATGTTTGTCCTTACCTAGAAAGCAGTCTATGTACAAGGAGACTGCAATCTATAATTTGGTTACCCACCCACTCACTGCCATCAACCATTAGTATTTCCTTTTGCCTGTCTCCCCATCTAATTTCATTACTGTCTGAATACTGTCTGAAGTGTCAAAACACCTAAAGAATATATGTTTAAAATATTAGCATACTTTACATTTTATCCCTCAAAAGTCGCTAAGTAACGAAGTCGTCAACATTTTTTGTGTTCATTTAATATTCAAAGCTTTCCCCCCCCCCACTCTGGTCATAGGCCTAAGCCATGTAAAAAAATACATAATTGCATGAAATTAGCTTACAAATGTTACAGACCCCCTTCTAGGCTAAATCTCACTCCAAGCGTTCTTAAAAAGTTGGCAACCCTGCATCATTTGTACAGAAGTAGCTCGCTAGTTATGCTAACGAAAGCTAGCTAGCTAACCAAAATAATGTTTACAATGTCTCTTGAATGTCTTTTGATTCAACTAACTTCCCACAATGTCAAAATATTTAATTATAGGGTATTGGTGGACAAAAGGTACTGTGGTTCTGGTGTTATACTTTGTATTCCATGTTACAGAGAAGCTTATCAGGAACACAGCACGTTATTCCATGAGGATAGGATTTACCATGGCTGAGATATGTTATCCTATTTTCAAGTTATCGAAAATGTCAGAAAGGTTGCAGACAGGTCAATGCTAGTCCCTAGTCAATAATGGCACCAAATCACCAGTTTGGATTCTTAAATTCAACACATTTTGTCCAATATCTCAAGATATGTTGTTATGAAATGTTCAGGGCTGATGTAGAACACCGAGATTAAAATTTAAGTAACTTTGATTAAATACTATATTATGCAAATTAGAGCAGTTATTATTCAAATTAGCCAGTACGGAATAAATAATTAATCATTTAACGCCAATAATTTAAGGTAGGTTGTTCATATTATTAACAAATCTTCATGCTTTATGCAAAACATAGTTTGTAACAATTTATGAAATTAGAATACAACTTTTTATACAATTGTATGCACATTAGATACAAAATATCGTAGCATGTTAAGCCCATTCATTTAAAGTAAGGTGGTTATATTATTAACATGTATTGAGTACTAAAAAAATATATATTAGAACACAAGGCTTGCACTGGAAAGAAATATGTGCGCATTTAGCTATAGGCCTATGCCAACAGTGTGCAACAATGCCTAATTTATCATAACCATTACAGATGGGGCTAAATTGCCCCATATATATTCAGTCAATATAAAAGCAAGTGCCATTTAAAATGAAATTATTGAAACTATAATTTCAATTGGTTATATTATATCGTGGAACATAATCTTCAAAAAGGCAGTTCCCTCAGCAGTGGCACTTGCTTGAAGAAGCCTATGGCTGTGCAATGACAGCCTTGTTTTGATACTTTAGCAGACAAAAATATATTAATTCCAGAGCCCACATTACATTCAAGACACCTATTTTATAGTAAAAAAGAAGTTACAGAATAAAGTATAACAGATTATTTTTCAGAATGAAAACAGTTGCCACTGCAAAGTGATGTGTGATGCTCATCTTTAACAGTTCATTTGAAACGTGGCTCAATTTGGCAAGTTGAAAGCCAATTTTGTCAGTTATAAAACAAATTCTGTCCTCTTTTCGATGTACAGACATTCGATTAAGTTTATTCTGCCTGTGTTTGGAATTTTCTAAATGGATTAACAATTTCACATTGAACACTGCATGGTGATGAGTTACGGCCACAACATCTGTTTGGTGAGTTGGCCTAGGCTTAACCCTTTAACACTAGAACCCCCTGGCCTTTCAGCCTAAATGTAACCGCTAGAGAACCTTGCAGGGCGCCTCCTTTGCATATTCATAAGATGCATATGTGACTCTTTTCAGCTAAACTAGGTGCATATCGCACGTTACTTCTTCACAGAAGAGGCATTTGAAAGTAAGAAATGCCTTCTGGAACTTTTGAACTTTCACGTGGCTCAATAACAAATGTATATTCCATCCATAAATAAAAATACAATTGTTAAATGACATGCCTAGTTGGTTTAGCCAATGGGGGAAAAAAACAACCTTCCCGCTAGCCATGATTGGCTGAGATGATGAATGGGCTGGACATGCCGGGAGATGAGTTTGGATTGGCCTGTGTTGATAGTCCTTTCTACCATGTCATTTAAAAAAATATATAACATTAGCCATGGAGAACTACAAAAGTTTTGCTACTTTTCTCAACTTTGGGGCTTTCGACAGATTAGTTGGGAAAAGTGATTTGCTACTTACATGCCACGGTCAGTGTGTACCGGAGTGACTTGAGAAAATGCTGGCCAAACGAGATGTAGCTCCAAAGAAAACAAAGTTAAATGTTTCATCTGCCGTGAAGTGTTCATTCATGTATACAATAATATATGTTTCTAATTTTGTTAGTGTGCTGGTAGCTAGCTAGCGAATGTCAGCTTGCTGGCTCACGTTACGTGTATGATCTGTGTAGTAATATTATTCGAACCGGAAATACATTTGCATTCTTAGTTATAACCTAATGATAGCTAGCTAACTAACATCGAATCAGGCTGGTTAGCTTTAGCTACCTGCAGATTCATACTACAGCTATGACAATGTGTGTATTGGTTGGTAGTAGTATGAGTTGGGATTATGGCGGTTCATTGTTTAGCTCGCTAGCTAGCTACATGTCTGGACAAAACACTTCCCCAGATGATTACATGAACCATCAAATTAGCCTGGTGTGTCTGGGGGTGATTACGGCCATCTATTGTATTTCATGAACATGTGTACATGTCTAGACAACAGTGACTCATCCACTTAGCTAGATGTGGCTGGGGGTTGGTTATAGCATTTCCTTCACATGACCTATCAATTTCGACAAGTGTGCCAGGTAAGCGTCATCTAATAATTATAAAATATTTGTATCTGGACACTTTCTCTTTTTGATATTGCTACTATGCAAGTAACAATTTAACTGTACTGTTTACACCTGTTTCCTGTGCATGTGACAAATCAACTTTTTTATTTGATATAGTGTGATGTGATAGACGGTAACGTGAAGAACAACATGACCTGCACCAAAATCAGATTAGGATGTCGGCCAAGGACTAGATAGTGTATTTTTACCTGAAGTTTTTCCTTATTGTAGGCTACTACTTTATCCTCTTTTAATCTTGAAATCTTTGGTTGTTTATTAAACTAATCACTCTGTTTAGCAAATGAAGTGAATGCTTAAAGAGATGGGTGGGGCTAAGGCTTAAGAAGGTGTGAATGATGCTAAATGGGTGTCGACAAATAAGAGCTCTCCAGTAGGTGTAACAAAACATTCAAGGACCATTTTCTCAAAAGTGAGGTTGAAAGTTTATCAACTTTCAAAGTAGAATTACTTTCCCATTGTTTTTCAACTAGAGTGTATGATATTCAATTTTCTAGCTCTGACTCTCTACTTTTATCCAAATTAAAAAACACAATTTCAAATGTTGCTACATAAGAGGTAACATATCAACCCTCAAGGTGCACAAACATAAGCACCAATGCTTGATGAATAGTGCATCAACTATTAGAAAGGATTAATTGCATGAAGAAATATTAGTTGCTATTTGTTTTTGCTGAACAAAAATATAAACGCAACATGCAATAATTTCACTCAGTTACTGTTCATATAAGGAAATCAGTTAATTTAAATAAATTCATTATGCCTTAATCCATGAATTTCACATGACTGGGCAGGGGCACAGCGTTGGGTGGGCCTTGGAGGGCATAGGCCCACCGATTGGGGAGTAAGACCCAGACAATCAGAATACGTTTTTCCCCACAAAATGGCTTTATTACAGATAGAAATACTCCTCAGTTTCATCAGCTGTCTGTGTGGCTGGTCTCCGATGATCCTGCAGGTGAAGAAGCTGGATATGGAGGTCCTGGGCTGGCGTGGTTACACGTGGTCTGCGGTTGTGAGGTCGGTGGGACGTACTGCCAAATTGTCTAAAATGACGTTGGAGGTGGCTTATGGTAAAGAAATTAACATAAAATTACCTGGCAACAGCTCTGGTGGACATTCCTCTAGTCAGTACACCAATTGCACTCTCCCTCAAAACTCTATTGCATTGTGTTGTGAAAAAACTGCACATTTTGGAGTTGCATTTCCTTGTACCCAGCACAAGGTGCACCTGTGTAATGATGACGCTGTTTAATCAGCTTCTTGATATTCAACACCTGTCAGGTGTATGAATTATCTTTGAAAATGAGAAATGCTCATTAACAGAAATATAAAAACATTTCTGCATGTAATTTGAGAGAAATAAGCTTTTTGTGCATAGGGAATATTTCTGAGAACTTTTATTTCAGTTCTTGAAACATGGGACCAAAGTTTTACATGTTTTCATTTTTTTATTTTTGTTCAGTATGGATAGTCAAGGATTTGTTTTGTATTATTCTACAAAGTCTTAGAAAAAGCATAGGCCTGTAGGCTATTTTCGTATAAACATTTCAGTGTAATCCTTTTGATAAACTTTTATTTCTAGATTCGATTAGTAGTCGAGTTTTAGTAATTAATAAAGTCCGGTTAAAGCTTCTTTTGACAAAGTAGAAACAAGAAAGATGATAATATAACCAGCCAGGTGCATAGGTTAAATGATTTGCCCTATTCCTAAATAAAAGCACCAGTGCATTAACAACTGTAAAGGATGAACAAGATATTAAAAATCATTTGTTGATTGTATTGGACACTTTATTGTGCCCTCATGCTTGCCTTTATGAGTTTGAGTTTATTTATTTTTACAGGGACAATGCACATAATCAACGTTTCAGTAAAAGTGCCGGTTTTAGCCAGCCAGGTAATTTTCGAACGCAGTCCCTGGGCAGGTTATTAAAAACAATTACAATACAGACAATCAATGAGCAGTGAGCACCCGCAGAGCAACATAGGACAAGCAAGACGTAGCATACAGACAGAGCAACATGGCACAAAAAGCAACAAGACAAAATCCATAAAAGCAACAAAGTGTTTCAACCCCTCACAAGCTACAGACAACATGGAAAGCGGCAATACACTGCTAGGGATTATGTTCACAAATCTGATTGACCTTTAGCCATGTCTTCATGTTTTTTGTGAAAGTGTGATAGGTGGTGCAGTTATGTGTGTCTGATGGCAGTGTATTCCAGACATGGGAAGCTCTCACAGAGAAAGCAGATTTACTAAAGGTGCTGTTCCTTAAGGGAACTATACAGTCACCTGTCATGGCGGAACTTGTGGATCAGCTGCCATATGTTTGGTTTTTCTGTTTAATAAAAATACTGAGTGGAGAGGGAGCCAGGCCATTTAGACATGCGTCGGTGTATTGCACAAGATTTTTCCAACTCAGGAGATCATGCTTTCTGAGGATGTAACAGTAAGGATGGCTATTGGGCTTCCTATCAAGCACTTTGAGAGCCTGTTTGTAGACAGACTGAATGGGTTTTAATGTTGTACAGCAAGCTTGGGCCCAACTAGTCAAGCAGTATGTTAAGTTTGGAAATGTCATAGATTTGAAGTACAGTTTTGCTACCTCTGTAGTCAAACAATTTTTTATAAATCGGAAATTAGCTAGGTTGAATTTGGTTATTTGAATTACCTTTTCACCTGCTTTTTAAAAGAGAGGTTGTAATCAAGTATGATGCCAAGGTACTTAAAAACAGATACCACCTGGAGCTTCTCCCCTGACACGTAGACATCTGGCTCAGTAGCACCTGTTGCCCTCTTTGTAAAGAACATGCAGACAGTTTTTTTTCACATTGAGATGCAAACACGAGTCACTGAGGCACTTTGTAACCTGGACCATTACAGTGGTGAGTTCTTGTGCAGCTTGTTGTTTGCTCTTTGCATGCACATGTATCACTGTATCATCTGCATACATTTGAACTGCAGACCCAGTACAGACAAAAGGCAGATCATTAATGCACAGGCTGAAAAGGAGGGGCCACAGTATTAACCCTTGGGGCACGCCCACATCATAGCTAAGAGTGGGTGACAGCTCATTGCTCACTCTGACATACTGAGTTCTGCCTTCAAGGTATGATTTCATCCATCTTAAGGCATCGGGGGAAAAGTTGAACTTGGACAATTTTGTGATGAGAATCTCATGGTTAACAGTATCAAAAGCCTTCCTTAGGTCCGGAAACACAGCCCCAACAACGTCCCCTTTGTTCATCTTGGACTTCACATTTTCCAGAAGAAAGCAGTTGGCCGTTTCTGTGGAGTGTTTCGCTCTGAATCCAAACTGCATGGAGTGTAATGTGAAGGGGCTGTTTTTGAGGTTGGCAATCAGCTGTTCTGCTACACACTTTTCAAGAACATTCGACACCACAGGTAGTATACTAAGAGGCCTGTAGTTACTCACGTCAGCAGGGTCACCCAATTTAAAGATAGCTGTTATTATGGCCGACTACCATACCCTTGGAAACACCCCCGGACCAATAGATGTGTTGGTGACCTTAGTAATTGGGCCAATGAGTGACTCTTTGTAGTTTTTAAGTCCAGTCCAAACACGTCTTTGACTTTAGAGTTCTTGAGCTAATCACCTTGTTCACCTTTGACTCACAAACCTCCCTTATAATGAAGACGGGTTGAGCGTCATTTACTAGCACTGAGCCCAAGAAACCAGTGGAGGGGTTCTGTGTCAGTACCCTGACAGAGTCAATAAAGTAGGAATTGAAGGCTATTGCTAGGATTGGATTTGATTTTCTTTAGGAAACCATTTATTGTAGTCTGGATTGTGTATAGAAAAACCTGACTATCAGCTTCCACATCTGTATAGGACAAGAGATCATTCCAGTTAATTCCCTTAATTGCATTTTCAAAATAATTTAATTCACTCTTACATGGAACCCAAACCGGCTGCGCGCGTGCACTATCGTGCATAAATGTATTTTGTTCCCCTACACCAAACGCGATCACAACACGCAGGTTAAATATCAAAACAAACTCTGAACCAATGACATTAATTTGGGGACAGGTTGAAAAGCATGAATCATGTATTGCAATTTAGCTAGTTAGCTTGTACTTGCTAGCTGATTTGTCCTATTTAGCTAACTTGTTGTTTCTAGCTAATTTGTCCTGAGATATAAACACTGAGTTGTGCATTTCAGGTAAAATAATAAGGTCCTCTACTCCAACAATTAATCCCCACATAAAACGGTCAACCGAATCGTTTCTAGTCATCTCTCGTCCTTCCAGGCTTTTTCATCTTTGAATTTATATGGTGATTGGCATCTACACTTTCATGGTACTACCATGACAACCGGCAAAACATTTTGTCTTACCTGCTTCTATAAACCAGTGAGGAGAGGGGAGAGGCAGGACATGTAGCGCGATCTGCGCCAGAAATAGAAAGGACTTCTATTTTAGCCCTTGGCAACGCAGACGCTCGTTGGCGCACGCACGAGCAGTGTGGATGCAATAATTGAATAACATTGATTTCTAAATGTATTTTGTGACGCTCGCACACGCGCTGGGTCCGGTTAGGTATTCTTAGTTGATCCAGCTTTCTAACAGTAGAGAGGTTAAACTTGCTCTTAGAAAGCTTTCTGGCTATAAGTGTCAGATTATGATCAGGGGGCGGCAGCGTAGCCTAGTGGTTAGAGCGTTGGACTAGTAACCGGAAGGTTGCGAGTTCAAACCCCCGAGCTGACAAGGTACAAATCTGTCGTTCTGCCCCTGAACAGGCAGTTAACCCACTGTTCCCGTCATTGACATTTAACATTTACATTTAAGTCATCTAGCAGACGCTCTTATCCAGAGCGACTTACAAATTGGTGCATTCACCTTATGACATCCAGTGGAACAGCCACTTTACAATAGTGCATCTAAATCTTTTAAGGGGGGTGAGAAGGATTACTTTATCCTATCCTAGGTATTCCTTAAAGAGGTGGGGTTTCAGGTGTCTCCGGAAGGTGGTGATTGACTCCGCTGTCCTGGCATCGTGAGGGAGTTTGTTCCACCATTGGGGAGCCAGAGCAGCGAACAGTTTTGACTGGGCTGAGCGGGAACTGTACTTCCTCAGTGGTAGGGAGGCGAGCAGGCCAGAGGTGGATGAACGCAGTGCCCTTGTTTGGGTGTAGGGCCTGATCAGAGCCTGGAGGTACTGAGGTGCCGTTCCCCTCACAGCTCCGTAGGCACCATGGTCACCATGGTGGAAGCCAGTGGAGAGAGCGGAGGAGCGGGGTGACGTGAGAGAACTTGGGAAGGTTGAACACCAGACGGGCTGCGGCGTTCTGGATGAGTTGTAGGGGTTTAATGGCACAGGCAGGGAGCCCAGCCAACAGCGAGTTGCAGTAATCCAGACGGGAGATGACAAGTGCCTGGATTAGGACCTGCGCCGCTTCCTGTGTGAGGCAGGGTCGTACTCTGCGGATGTTGTAGAGCATGAACCTACAGGAATGGGCCACCGCCTTGATGTTAGTTGAGAACGACAGGGTGTTGTCCAGGATCACGCCAAGGTTCTTAGCGCTCTGGGAGGAGGACACAATGGAGTTGTCAACCGTGATGGCGAGATCATGGAACGGGCAGTCCTTCCCGGGAGGAAGAGCAGCTCCGTCTTGCCGAGGTTCAGCTTGAGGTGGTGATCCGTCATCCACACTGATATGTATGCCAGACATGCAGAGATGCGATTCACCACCTGGTCATCAGAAGGAGGAAAGGAGAAGATTAATTGTGTGTCGTCTGCATAGCAATGATAGGAGAGACCATGTGAGGTTATGACAGAGCCAAGTGACTTGGTGTATAGCGAGAATAGGAGAGGGCCTAGAACAGAGCCCTGGGGGACACCAGTGGTGAGAGCGCGTGGTGAGGAGACAGATTCTCGCCACGCCACCTGGTAGGAGCGACCTGTCAGGTAGGACACAATCCAAGCGTGGGCCGCGCCGGAGATGCCCAACTCGGAGAGGGTGGAGAGGAGGATCTGATGGTTCACAGTATCGAAGGCAGCCGATAGGTCTAGAAGGATGAGAGCAGAGGAGAGAGAGTTAGCTTTAGCGGTGCGGAGCGCCTCCGTGATACAGAGAAGAGCAGTCTCAGTTGAATGACTAGTCTTGAAACCTGACTGATTTGGATCAAGAAGGTAATTCTGAGAGAGATAGCGGGAGAGCTGGCCAAGGACGGCACGTTCAAGAGTTTTGGAGAGAAAAGAAAGAAGGAATATTATTATTAATTAATTAATTAATTATTATTAATATTATTGAAAATAAGAATGTGTTCTTAACTGACTTGCCTGGTTAAATAAAGGTAAAATAAAAAATAAAAAAAATTAAATAAAAAAGATAGCCCAGTAACCATATTGAATGATTTAGTCACTCTCTCTGGTTTATTACTGAACACCAAATCAATCAGTGTTTTAGAGCAAGTCACCCTGGTTGGCCCTTTAACTAGCTGTGTAAGGTCAAAGGTATTAGTGATCCGTTTCAGGGTTTTCCTACAAGACTCCCATTAAGATGACCTCTTTCCCAAAATCACATTCCCTAAGCATGTTATTAAACTGATATAAAAACACACTTTGGGTGGAAGGTTGTCTATACATTCCAATAAGGGTAAAAGACATTTAGTGTAACGTTCAGGCCAATACATTCTAGTTCATTATCACATGACCACTCAATTTGTTTACATCGGATATGTTCTTTAATGTAAATCATCAGACCCCCTCCTCTTCCTTCAATCCTGTCTCTCCTGAAAACATTGTAGCCAGGCACAATCAAAGCAGCATATGGAGAGTTTTTATGGAGCCATATGGAGGCTGAGGAAGTCAAGGTTAGAGTCTGAGAAGATGTTGAATTTGATCACTTTTTGGAATGACGCTAGTAGACCGTTGGGCTTAGCTCGTGGGTCCCAGATGACTCGAGAGTGATTGACACATTGAAAAAAGTTTAACTTTTCTGTGTTTTCTGATGGCTGGGTTTAGGCTGTTTTGATTAGGGGCAGTTCGGTAGCGCAATTAACAATCCCTCCCGCCTGCACTAGATGCGGGGAACTAATTAAAACAACTTGCGTACCAGAAGCAGAGTCAGGGATCACATATAGCGACTTGGGTATGTTTGAAGAGTCAAATTCCATCCTGGAGCTGGGTGAGTTGAGAGAAACCATGGGACCATAGCACTCACCCAGTTCCGCAGCGGCGACAATCAGTGGATGAGGTCATCCACTGCTTTCCACTCCGGTGAGTATCCCTGGTTCGGTGATGTTCGGCCCAGGATTGAGTTGCACATCCCCGGAGAGCAGGAGGGTAGTGAACAGGTAGTTTAACAGTTTCCGATAAATGTTGGACTTGTGTTTGTTACGCCTAAGCGGTTCAGTGGAATAGGGAGAGAGGTAGACCTGGCCATTATTCAGAACATTATGGTATGCTGTGTACTGTCCGCTCCCGTGGAACGGTGAACCAATGTGTTTTGGTGTTGATATTCTTCGGCAGTAGATTGATTGTGTCATCCCAGCAAGGACGCACTGAGATTATCAGTAGAGCAGCTACATAACTGACAATCATGGCAATGTACTGGAGATAAAACACATAATTGCACTTCAAATCTTTGCATAAGTTACTTAGCTGGTGTCGGCATACACCTGATGTTTTAGGTAAAATAACAGCTTTCGTATGAGAAGCGGCACCTGCCGCACCACCCTCCCTTCCGTCTGCCATTGAACTTAAGAAGGTGTGGCTCGTGGCAGTGCCTGGTGCCCCGGAGAAGAGGGCCATGGAGAAGAGGTCCATGGCCACCCAGAAACAAACCTTGTCAATCACCTTCCCAATCAAAACCCAGCTGATCCAATATAATTTGCTTGCTTTGTGCCCCCAGTGATAAAGATACAAGCATCCACACATTCCTTGATCTGCATGAATCAATCTGGTCTTCTCTTTATGCTTCAGGACCACAGTCAGCACACAGCTTCAGGGGTTTGTGTGAGCAAGCCCCACAAACAATTCAGTTGCACTGCACACAGTTTTCATGGCCGTTGTTTCATGTGCACCTGTCACATAGTCTCTCTGAAGCGGTTGAATGGCATGGTCTCTCTGAAAAAATACCTATCAGACCAAATTGACTCCACATCGATGCTTTTTCCGCCGTATGCCTATCAGACATACAAGAGTGCAATAAATGCTTTGAGTTTATCCATAGACATGTCCCACATACGATTTCCTTTTCTGTGCGCATGAGCAACAGTACAATCTCTGATGTGCTGCAACATCTGCATGTCACATAAACTTCATTATTTTCTACCCAAACCGTGCCATCCCTCCCAGACTCCTGTCTCATGGTGGCAGTTGGGATCACCATCTGTCAGCTCTGTTCTGCGGCAAAGCTCAAGCATTGGACGCAGAGGCTCGAAGTCAGAATCAGAACCGATCTGAATCAGAATCAGATGAAGACTCTTCATCAGCAACGTCGATTTCAAGCTCAATATCCAATCCTGCATCCGACTCCAATTCCTCTAAATTATGCAGCATTTGCAATGCTGTCAATGCGTCTATTCGTTTGGTTCGGCTTACCATTGTGAACTGCAAACATTGTATGTTGTACCCAGTGTCGGATTTGGATCTCAGATTTATATACCATTTCCAGCCTTTCATAATAAAATAATTAGACCGGCCACAATTCTTCATAATCATTACACTGTTCTAAATGTAATCATCCTGGTCCTTCTGTAGCTCAGTTGGTAGAGCATGGCGCTTGTAACGCCAGGGTAGTGGGTTCGATCCCCGGGACCACCCATACGTAGAATGTATGCACACATGACTGTAAGTCGCTTTGGATAAAAGCGTCTGCTAAATGGCATATATTATTATTATTATTATTATTATCCTCTTCACCCTCGTCATTCAGATCAATCAAATGAAATCACCCTCTTCACCCTCCTTATCATTTAGTTCAATGAAGTCACGTGCGCCATGATCAATTTCTGTCTAGTTTCTAACACATATTCATCCATTGACAGAATAACATTTTAATTTTAAATGTATTATGTTGCTAGTTTTTGCTTAGTAGCAAGAAGCAATGCTGCCACGCGAGTGGTCATGTGCTGAATGCATGGACATCACAGATATTCTTGGAAAAAGTGACATTTGGAAATAGAGCTGCACCTACTTTAATTTTGAGAGTTATTTGACAAAGGTAAGTGTCATAGAAACTGCAGAGTATGCTCTTTCTGATACTATATATAAATAAAAATGTTTTTCCTGCATGTTTATCCTCTGACGGACTATTTGATAAAGTGATGCCTCTTTCCCTGCATCTCTCAATTGCAAGATGCACCCATCTCATAATGTACAATTTGACAACTGATAGACCTAGTATTGTCACTCAACAGATTGTCAATGTAATCTTGTCAGTAGGATAACTCTTATTGTGTGAAATTAGTTTCGGGATAGTTTGTGTAGTTTCAATGGGCGTGCTGTGCAGGCAGACTGACATTGTTTGTTTCCCGCTCATCAACTTGGATAGTCAAGGATATGTTTTGCATTGTTCTAAACGCCTACAGCAACACTTAGCATGTTCTGGTGTCTCTTACAATAAATGTGATTAGTAACAGTTACAATATAGAAAACAATCCTGTAACAGCTTCTTTTTACAAAGTAAAATGTAAATGAGAACGGTATAAACCCGCAAGGCGCACGGTCAAATTAACAATTATTTATCTCATACAAATATTTAACTAGGCAAGTCGGTTAAGAAAAAAATCCCCCTTTATTTAAAGGCTGCCTTCCAAGCAATGGGAACCTCTCCAGAGAGGAGAGGCAGGTTAAATGATGGGGCTGCAACCTTAAAGAAGATAAAGGCTCTAAACCATCTGACCCAGATGTTTCTTTTGGGTCAAGTTTAAGGAGCTCCTTTAGCACCTCAGACTCAGTGACTCCCTGCAGGGAGAAAGTTCGTAGCTGGGCAGGGGAAAAGAGGGATGGGCGTCGGGACTAGTCGCATTAGAAGGGATGGGAGATAAGGAAATGTTGGACGGGCAATGATGCATGGCTGAGTCAAATAGGAATATTGACTTAATGAAGTGGTTATTAAAGAGATCAGCCATGTGCTCCTTGTCAGAAACAACCACCTAAACATTAAGGGACATGGGCAGCTGTGAGGAGGAGGGTTTATTCTTTAGGTCTTTAACCATTTTCCAGAACTTCTTGGTTGTTAGACCCACATAGACAGAACTATTAAAGTAACTAACTTTGGCCTTCCGGATAGCCTGAGTGCACTTATTTCTCATCTGCCTGAACGAGAGCCAGTTAGCCTGAGTATGCGTGTGCCGAGCCTTTCACCAAATGGAATTATTGAGGTGGCGTAACTCTGCCAGATCATGGTCGAACCAGGGGCTGAACCTGTTTTTTTCCCCCTCTCCTACAGAGGGAATCAAGCTGATTCTATACCAATTTACAGAGGCCAGGTCATGAAGGAAGGCTTGCTCTTTAATGTTTTTTTAGCAAGTGTCTATAACAAATCAGGACAGGTAATTTCACTGAGCAGCCATTATGAGCACAGGCTGTAAAATCAAATTGTTTGGGGACAGACTTTGTTTAGACAACTGAGCACTGAAGGTGTTCCTTGGTCAAAATTGCCACTCCACCACCTTTGGACGATCTGTCTTGACGAAAAAGGTTATAACCAGAAAGGTTAACTTCAGTGTTCAAAACACTTTCTTAATTGGGGCTAGCAACAGTAGATGGTCCAGGGTGTACATAAACATTTCCAGATATCATAAGCAGTAATACAATCAGGGCACGGCAGAGGACAGGGAGTGTTAATTGTCTATGAAATTTGAATGTGCATCAGATGGCAATAAGATCATATTGTACAGAAATTTCATCAGGTAACATGAATTCAAAGCTGGCGTGAGGTGGTTAGAATAAGATGGGAGGCCAAGAGTCTGTGTAAACAATAGAGTCAGAATCCCGAGTGTGGGAACAAACAGCTTGTCCCATGGTTGGGTAAACAAGCAAGTTCATAGTTAACAAAGCGCACAGGAGTCATGAAGCAAATAGTATTAAACAGAATAAAAAATATATAACGACTTGGGGTTAGCCATTGTAAGTTCAGAGTCACTCGCCCCAACAAGATAACTTGAGAGAGTAGCTCTGAGTCCAGTAGGCTATAAAGGTATGCGATTGAAATACTTAAATAGTAGGCCTATACTAGTTAATTAAAGTGTTTGAGTAAGATCACATAATAAGCTTCACAAATGAATTAGCCTACCTAAAATTCTGATCAGTCCAAAGTCTGCGTTGAGTGTGTGTGGCGGGGGTACCTGTACCAGACAGGGGGAGACGGGCCATGGCGGACGTTGAACAGATTGCCAGGTGGAATCCAAGCAGCAGGCAACGGGAGAAGGTCTCACACCCGCTTGGGAGATGCTTTTGTTGGGAGGCAGATTCCTTGAGGACGTAGCTAACGTAGCTAGCAAGTCTCTGACCACCATTTATTTTCTCTTCAGTTTCGGGAAATGGTCCTTTACGACGTCCAAAAAAAGTTGTCCTGTGGCTGTTTTATTTTGGAGATTGCAAGGAGGATATCTTCTGAGGTGATCAAAGCAACACTGTTCTTTCTTATTGAGGTCATTTACAATTGAAGTGTCCTGGCTGCATTTCAGTTCATAAAATAGATTAATCAAAGGGGTACTGTATTGTTAAGACCTCTGCACAGAGGGGGCTTCAAATGCCTCTGCATTCGGGTGGGGGGAGGCTGTGAAACTCTCCTGCCATTATTAGGCTTAAGGGCTTTGACTTCTCTCACTTCACACCTCAGTGCTAATTGAAGTTGTAGCCGGATCTGTTCTGTCTTAGCAAGCTTGGTAGCCTTAACTTAGCATTCAGTCCTTATAAAGTAAAATATATCATTGTAATTTTTTATTGGCTTTACAAGTAGTTTCAGACTAAACATGACTCACTCAGTTGGTGTTTTCAGGTTTCTGTTGTGCTTCTTTTGTTGGTTGTTGGTTTGCCAGAGCATGTACTTTTCTCTGTTCATCTTCCCCTCAATCCTGACTAGTCTCCCAGTCCCTGCCACTGAAAAACATCCCCCCACAGCATGATGCTGCCACCGCCGTGCTTCACCGTAGAGATGGTGCCAGGTTTCCTCTAGACGTAAGGCTTGGCATTTAGGCCAAACTGTTCAATCTTGGTTTCATCAGACCAGAGAATGTTGTTTCTCATGGTCTGAGAGTCCTTTGGTGACTTTTGGCAACTTCCAAATATTCTATCATGTGCCTTTTACTGAGGAGGCCACAAAGGCCTGATTGGTGGAGTGCTGCTGAGGTGGTTGTCCTTCTGTAAGATTCTCCCAACTCCACAGATGAACTCTAGAGCTGACCAAGGCCCTTCTCCCCAGATTACTCAGTCTGGCCGGGTGGCCATTTATAATGATGGATGCCACTGTGTTCTTGGGGGCCTTCAATGCTGCAGACATTGTTTGGTACCCTTCTCTAGATCTGTGCCTCGACACAATCCTATATCGGACAATTGGCTGGGTTTTTGCTCTGACATGCACTGTCTACTGTGGGACCTTATATAGACAGGTGTGTGCCTTTTTCAAATCATGTCCAATCAATTTCATTTACCACAGGTGGACCACTCAAGTTGTAGAAACATCTCAAGGATGATCAGTGGAGAAAGGATGCTCCTGAGCTCAAATTTGAGGCTCATAGCAAAGGGTCTAAATATTTGCAACAAAATTCTAAATAAACATTTTTTTCTTTGGAAATATGGGGTATTGTGTGTAGATTGACGAGGAAAATGTTTTATTTAATCCATTTTAGGATAAGGCTGTAACGTAACAAAATATAGATAAAGTCAAGAGGTCTGAACACTTTCCGAATGGACTGTATGTTTGGGGAAAATCCATACAGCACATAACTGAGTACCACTCTCCATATTTTCATGCATAGTGGTTGCTGTAATATTTTATGGGTACTCTTGTAATTGTTAAGGACTGGGAGTTTTTGAGGATAAAAAAGAAACATAATGAAGCTAATCACATAAAAAATCCTTGAAGGAAACCTTTCCACAGACACTGGGAGATTAAGTCACCTTTCAACAGTACAAAAGCCTAAGACACAAGGCCAAATCTACACTGGAGTTGTTTACCAAGAAGACAGTGAATGTACCGGAGTTGCCGAGTTCCAGTTTTGACTTAAATCTATGTGAAGACTTAAATGGTTGTCTGGCAATGATCAACATCCAATTTGACAGAGTTTGAAGAATTTAATGAATAATGGACATATATTGTACAGTCCAGTAGTGGATTAATTTTAGAGATTTACACTGAAAGACTGGGCAAGTCTTTGTTCCTGCTCTCCCCAGGGACAAGTTGAATATTGCAAAGCTGTTTGTTGAAGGTCTTAATTTCTCCACTAGATGGAGACAGTATCCTTGTACAGTGCCTAGAGAAAGTATCCACACCCATTGACTCATTTTGTTTGGTTACAGCCTGAATTTAAAATGGACTCATTTTAGATTTTGTGTCACTGGCCTACACACAATATCCCGTGATGTCAAAATGTAATTATTTTTAGAAGTTTTTACAAATATATTGAATATGAAAAGTTTTTAACCCCTTTGTTATGGCAAGCCTAAATCCATTCAGGAGTAAACATTTGCTTAAGTCCCATAATACGTTGCATGGACTAACTCTGTGTGCAATAATAGTGTTTAACATGATTTTTAAAGAACTACCTCATCTCTGTACTCCACACATACAATTATCTGTAACTATCTCAGATTCAACCACAAAGACCAGGGAGGTTTTCCAATTGTACTTATTGGTAGATAGGTAAAGCAAAAACACAGGCATTGAATATCCCTTTGAGCTTGGTGAAGTTATTAATTGTTGTATCAATACACCGTCACTACAGAAAATACAGGCGTCCTTCCTAACTCAGTTGCCAGAGAGGAAGGAAACTGCACAGGCATTTAATATAATTTAAACCCTTTGAAGGTTTCATATTCAGGTGGTAATAACTTTTGCCTTTCTTTCTGTCTTTCTTTCTTTTGTTTTCCAGACCAGGGTGGATCTAGAGGCGAGAAGGGCGACAGAGGAGAGAAAGGAGACAGAGGTCCTATTGGTTCAAAGGGAGATTCTGGTTCCGAGTCAGGCACACGAGGAGGGGCACGTGGAGAGAAGGTGTGGACTTATATAATAAATCTTAAACTACTAAATGCCTGACAACACATTTAAACAGTGGTCTATATATCAATGTTAGTACATCAACTAGTTAAAATTCCATGAAACAACCATGGTTGGTCTGATCAAGGTGTGGTGTGATCAAGGTGACAGCCCAAAATGTCTATTAAATTTAAATTTCTCTTCAACTATTGAAGTCTATTTATACAGCACCATTCATACACCAACAGCAGCTCACAGAATTAGTTCAATATGAAATAATCTGAGACGGCGCTCAGACGTAAGCAATATTTCTCCGCTATGTTGTAGTCAAAACTTCAAAATTACATATTATATGTCGACTAAACTGGTCAAACTAAGTGCAGAATCGAGCTTTAGGATGTTATAAACGTACAAAACAATTCTCAATTCAACCGGACAATCATACTTCTTCTGAGGCAAGCTGGAACAGAGGAAGGGCTTTGTCCAATTCTCGCCCTAACGCGCATGTATTTTCTCGCGACACTCAATCTTTTGCCTCCCAAAGGGTCAAAACCCGCAGGATTTGCACAATTAAACGCTCTACTGAATGAGGACATCTAGTGGAAGACATAGAAAGTGTCTCCAGATCCATAGCTGGTTGGGAAAGGGTGGGGGCGATGACGTCAAAGTTGCCCCAACTTTCATGATTCCAAAACTAGTTTGGGAGATTGCCTGCCCTGTGAGTTCTGCGATAATTACAGACATAATTCAAACGGTTTTAGAAGCTTTCGAGTGTTTTCTATCCATTAATAATTATTATATGCATATATTAGCAATTTTGGACAGATTCTTTTTCAGTTTACTATGGGCACGCAATTCATCCAAAGGGGGCAGTATTATGCCTAACCCTAACAGGTTAATATGCTCTAGGTGTATTAGACCTGGAGTTTAATATCCAGATAGTGAAGTGAATATAGAATATACTGTATGTATTCTTTCTTATGCATATATTCTCAATTCTCAATGTCACAACACTTGCTAGTGTGGAAGTAATGTTTTTTTTTAATAACTCATACAGGCCTGCATCCATACGTTTCATTGCTTTCAAACAAACTAAAATTGTATGGCAATTTCCAAATACACCGGAGTATTCAAAATATTAAGAAAACCTGCTCTTTCCTGACATAGACTGACCAGGTGAAAGCTATGATCCCTTACAGATGTCACTTGTTCTATCCACTTCAATGGAGATGCTCGCAACTCAATATTAGGAAGGTCTATGGTATACTCAAATGCTAACTTGTTCTTTTCTCTTGGGTGTGGTTTTTCCTACAGGGAGTGCTTGGAGAAAAGGGAATGAAGGTATGTTCAAATAATCTATTCTTGTAACGTTGTGCTCCAAGTACTGTTGAATGCTTCTGCAAGTTTATTATTTATTGTCTGGACGAAGACGTTCAGGTCGAAACATTGCATAATGTTGCACAAGCATTCGACAGAGATTGGAATTCTGTCTATCTATTTATCTATCAAAGTTTTCATACTTCGTGATTTTTTCCACATTTTCCACATTTTGTTGTTATAGACTGAATTTAAAATGGAATCAATTGTGATTTATTTTTGTCACTGGCCTACATACAATACCCCATAATGAAACGGTGAAATGCCTTGAGTCAATAAGTATTTAACCCTTTTGTTATGGCAAGCCTAAATACGTTTCAGGAGTAAAAATGTGCTTAACGAGTCACATAATAATTAGCATTGACTCTGTATGCAATAACAGTGTTTTTAGGACTACCTCATCTCTGTACCCCACACATACAATTACCAGGAAGGTTTTCATATGCCTTGCAAAAAAACGGAACCTGTTGGTAGATGGGTAAATATGAAGAAACAAAGCAGACATTGAATATCCTTTTAAGCATGGTGAAGTTATTAATTACACTTTGGATGGTGTATCAATACACCCAGTCCTTACAAAGATAAAGGCGTCCTTCCTAACTCAGTTGCTGAGGAGGAAGGAAAGCGCTCAAGGATTTCACCATGAGGCCAATGGCGGAGCCATTTCTGCATAGTGCATTTTTAAGGAATGGGTAGATTTACAGGATAAGAAAAGAAACTGATTGGAGCTAAGCACAAGCAAAATCCTAGTTCAGTCTGCTTCCCACCAGACACTTTGAGATGAATTCACCTTTCAGCAGGACAATAACCTAAAACACAAGGTCAAATCTACACTGGAGTTGCTTACCAAGAATACAGTGAATGTTCCCGAGTGACCGAGTTATAGTTATGACTATACTAGTTATGAATCTACTTGAAAAGGTGATTCTAACATGTATTGAATCAGGGGTGTGAATACTTATGTGAATTGGCAAACATTCTGAAACATGTTTGCACTTTGTCGTTATGGGGTATTTTTTGTAATTGGGTCATAAAGAACATCTACTTCATCCATTTTGAATTCAGGCTGTAACACAACAAACTGTGGAACAAGTCAAGGGGTATGAAAACTTTCTGACTTTACATTTTGTACCTTGAATGTGAAAGTTACTGGATGTGGGACAACACTACCTTTTAAACTCCAAATAAACACATAATAATGAATGGCACTCCAGATGCCTTGTTCATGTGCCAGTCTTTTGTCTTGTAAGCAAAAAGCATTTTATTATCAGTCTCCCCCATAACTTTTTAAATTGCCTCATTTATAATCAGTCAATGCACTTTGATCAAGATGGCGTGACTGAATGAAGCACCCTCCTCCCCCTGTACTTAAATATATTTCTCAGATTAGTGTATACTTTATTAACTACTGTTATGGGATTGTCAAAGCCTTTCTGTTCAGTTAATTTTAACTCGGTCATCCATTGCTTGATTTGGAAGGAAATTGCCTATTCTTCACATCATATACAGTGGGGCAAAAAAGTATTTAGTCAGTTTAAGTTCTCCCACTTACAAATGAGAGAGAGGCCTGTAATTTTCATCATAGGTACTCTTCAACTATGACAGACCAAATTAGAAAAATAATCCAGAAAATCACATTGTAGGATTTTTAATAATAAGTATTTAGTCACCTACAAACAAGCAAGATTTCTGGCTCTCACAGACCTGTAACTTCTTCTTTAAAGAGGCTCCTCTGTCCGCCACTAGTTACCTGTATTAATGACACCTGTTTAAACTTGGCATCAGTATAAAAGACACCTGTCCACAACCTCAAACAGTCACACTCCAAACTCCACTATGGCAAAGACCAAAGAGCAGTCAAAGGACACCAGAAACAAAATTGTAGACCTGCACCAGGCTGGGAAGACTGAATCTGCAATAGGTAAGCAGCTTGGTTTGAAGAAATCAACTGTGGGAGCAATTATTAGGAAATGGAAGACCACTGATAATCTCCCTCGATCTGGGGCTCCACGCAAGATCTCACCCCGTGGGGTCAAAATGATTACAAGAACGGTGAGCAAAAATCCCAGAACCACACGGGGGGACCTAGTGAATGACCTGCAGAGAGCTGGGACCAAAGTAACAAAGCCTACCATCAGTAACACACTACGCCGCCAGGGACTCAAATCCTGCAGTGCCAGACGTGTCCCCCTGCTTAAGCCAGTACATGTCAGGCCCGTCTGAAGTTTGCTAGAGAGAATTTGGATGATCCAGAAGAAGATTGGGAGAATGTCATATGGTCAGATGAAACCAAAATATAACTTTTTGGTAAAAACTCAACTCGTCGTGTTTGGAGGACAAAGAATGCTGAGTTGCATCCAAATAACACCATACCTACTGTGAAGCATGGGGGTGGAAACAACATCCTTCGGGCTGTTTTTCTGCAAAGGGACCAGGACAACTGATCCATGTAAAGGAAAGAATGAATGGGGCCATGTATCGTGAGAGCAAGGGTATTGAAGATGAAACGTGGCTGGGTCTTTCTGCATGAAATTGATGCCAAACACACCGCCCGGGCAATGAAGGAGTGGCTTCCTAAGAAGCATTTCAAGGTCCTGGAGTGGCCTAGCCAGTCTCCAGATCTCAACCCCATAGAAAATCTTTGGAGGGAGTTGAA
Organism: Oncorhynchus keta; assembly: GCF_023373465.1. NCBI lineage: Eukaryota > Metazoa > Chordata > Actinopteri > Salmoniformes > Salmonidae > Oncorhynchus > Oncorhynchus keta. The sequence goes on along the minus strand of NC_068454.1, from coordinate 45,063,193 downwards.
AGTCCGTGTTGCCCAGCAACAGCCCCAAAACATCACTGCTCTAGAGGAGATCTGCATGGAGGAATGGGCCAAAATACCAGCAACGGTGTGTGAAAACCTTGTGAAGACTTACAGAAAACGTTTGACCTCTGTCATTGCCAACAAAGGGTATATAACAAAGTATTGAGAAACTTTTGTTATTGACCAAATACTTAATTTCCACCATAATTTGCAAATAAATGCATTAAAAATCCTACAATGTGATTTTCTGGATTTTTTTTTTCTCATTTTGTACCTAGTTGAAGTCTACCTATGATGAAAATTACAGGCCTCATCTTTTTAAGTGGGAGAACTTGCACAATTGGTGGCTGACTAAATACTTTTTTCCCCCACTGTATGTTGAAATTAATTCACCACCTGAACTGAGACAAATCACTCCCACTATCATGATCATTTTTTGGGAAAGTCACATTTACACAACATCTGGTATGTGTAGCATGATGTACGAATTATAATACACATAATGCTATGTACAAAACATGCAGTTTTATCTTAAAGTTGTTCCTGAAGCTAACATAATGGTTTTCTGTCTCCATACCAATACGGTATTCTTTGGAAACAACATAGATGTATAACTTTTTGATTGTCCTGTTGTCTACGTAGGGAAAAGCAGGCTTTGGCTACCCCGGCTCGAAGGGTGACCCCGGCCCCGCTGGTCCCCCCGGACCACCCGGCCTCCCAGGGCCAGCAGCAGAGGTGGTATCACGTGGCGACGGCTCTGTGGTTCAGACGGTGGCGGGTCCAAGAGGACCAGCTGGGCCTCCTGGTGCCTCCGGCCCTGAGGGACCCGCAGGAGCTGACGGAGAGCCTGTGAGTTGGCTTCCGTTCCCATCCACCTCCATACCAGTAGAGCAGGGGTCAACCCCCATCATATTTTGCCCCAAAAAAGTATCCTCTTGTTTTATCATCAGGTGAATGATAATGGCAAGGAGAAGTACTCAATATTTTTATAGATTTGGTACATAGTTATTCATTTTTTTGACCTACCCACATCAGTTTATAGCAGCTGTTTAGCTAGTTAAACAAAAGTTAGCCATGTGTTGGCAAAAATGTATATCCATGTAACTAAAAGTGTGTTTATGCTGTTGTTGCTATCCATATTCTTAAACATTGGAGGGGGATCCACAAAAAAATATATACACTGAACAAAAATATAAATGCAACATGGAACAATTTTACTGAGTTACAGTTCATGTAAGGAAATTAATACATGACATTAATATTACATAAATTCATTAGGTCCTAATCTATGGATTTCACATGACTGGGAATACAGATATGCATCTGTTGGTCACAGATACACTACACTGTCATTAAAAAAAATAATAGTAATACATTGTGGTGGGTGCTGCTATGGTGACCAGTGAGCTGAGATAAGGCGGGGCTTTACCGAGCAAAGACTTATAGATGACCTGGTGCCAGTGGGTAGTATATGGGCCTTTGGTGACAAAACGGATGGCACTGTGATAGACTATATTCAATTTGCTGTGTAGAGTGTTGGAGGCTATTTTGTAAATGACATCGCCAAAGTCAGGTAAGATTAGTTTTACTAGGGCATGTTTGGCAGCATGAGGGAAGGAGGCTTTGCTGCGAAATAGGAAGCCGATTCTAGATTTAATTTTGGATTGGAGATGTTTAATGTGAGTCTGGAAGGAGAGTTTACAGTCTAACCAGACACATAGGTATTTGTCGTTGTCCACATATTCTAAGTCACTGTCCAGAGTAGTGACGCTAGACGGGCGGGCGGGTGCAGGCAGCGATCGGTTGAGGAGCATGCATTTAGTTTTACTTGCATTTAAGAGCAGTTGGAGGCCATGGAAGGAGTGTTGTATGGCATTGATGCTCGTTTGGCGGTTAGTTTACACAGTGTCCGAAGAATGGCCAGAAGTATACAGAATGGTGTCGTCTGCGTAGAGGTGGATCAGAGAATCACCAGCAGCAAGAGCGACATCATTGATGTATACAGAGAAAAGAGTCGGCCCGGGAATTGAACCCTGTGGCACACCCATAGAGACTGCCAGAGGTCCGGCCAACAGGCCCTCCGATTTGACACACTGTACTCTGTCTGAGAAGTAGTTGGTGAACCAGGCGAGGCAGTCATTTGAGAAACCAAGGCTGTTGAGTCTGCCAATAAGAATGTGGTGATTGACAGAGTCGAAAGCCTTGGCCAGGTCGATGAAGACGACTGCACAGTATTGTGTTTTATCAATGGCTATGATATTGTTTAGGACCTTGAGCTTGGCTGACGTGCACCCATGACCAGCTTGGAAACCACATTGTATATCGGAGAAGGTATGGTGGGATTTGATATGGTCTGTGATCTGTTTGTTAACTTGGCCTTCAAAGACTTTATAAATGCAGGGTAGGAAAGATATAGGTCTGTAACAGTTTGGGTCTAGAGTGTTTCCCCCTTTCAAGAGGGGGATGACCGGGGAAAATTTCCAATCTTTAGGGATCTCAGACGATACGAAAGAGATGTTGAACAGGCTAGTGATAGGGGTTGCAACAATTGCGGCAGATAATTTTAGAAAAAGAGGGTCCAGATTGTCTGCTGGCTGATGTATTTTGGGGAGTGTTTGACAGTGATGAGGGGTGGCCGTTTGACCGCGTACCCATTACGGATGCAGGCAATGAGGCAGTGATCATTGAGAACCTGGTTGAAGACAGCAGAGGTGTTTTTAGAGTGCAGGTTAGTCAGGATGATATCTATGAGGGTGCCCGTGTTTACGGATTTAGTGTTGTAGTGTAGGTTCCTTGATCATTTGTGTGAGATTGAGGGCAACTATCTTAGATTGTAGGATGTCCTGGGTGTTAAGCATATCCCAGTTTAGGCCACCTAACAGTACAAACTATACAAACTAAATGGGGAGGGACAATTAATTACACATATGGTGTCCAGGGAAAATCTGGGGGCTGAGGGGGGTCTATAACAAGCAGCAACAGTGAGAGACTTATTTCTGGAAAGGTGGATTTTTAAAAGTAGAAGCTTGAACTGTTTGGGACCTGGATAGCATGACAGAACTCTGTCAGTAGATTGCAACTCCACCCCCTTTGGCAGTTCTATCGTGGGGATGGAAATGCCTTCCTAAGCCAGGATTCAGCCACTGCTAGGACATTAGGGTTGGCGGAATGTGCTAAAGCAGTGAATAAAACAAACTTAGGGAGGAGGCTTCTGATAACAAGGCTTTTACAGTTACAGGAGTCAACAAATGATAATGCCTGGGGAATAGGAGTGGAACTGTGGGCTACAGGGCCTGGGTTAACCTCTACATCACCAGAGGAACAGAGGAGGAGTAGGATAAGGGTACGGCTAGAGGCTATAAGAACTGGTCGTCTAGTGCGTAGTGGTAGAATAGATTCAAGGCATTATGTACAGACAAGGATATGGTAGGATATGAGTACAGTGGAGGTGAACCTTGCGTGATGATGAGAGAGGTTTTGTCTCTGGAGGCACCAGTTAAGCCAGGTGAGGCCTGCACGTGTGTGGGGTGGGACAAAAGAGCTATCTAAGTAATTTTGAGTGGGACTGAGGGTTCTACAGTGGAATAAAACAATAAGATCTAGCCAAGACAGCAGTAGACAAGGCATATTGACATTAGAGAGAGACATAAAGCAATCACAGGTGTTGATCAGGAGAGCTAAGACAACAACGGGAAAATGGTGATAAATGGACGGAACAGGTCAGTTAGGTACATACAGGACCTGAGTTCGAGGCTGGGGCCAACAGGTAAACAAAATGAGGTACCGTGTTATTGAAAGAGTCCAGGGGGCATCAGCTGTGTAGCCGAGTGATCATAGGGTCAAAAGAGCAGCAATAGGTGATTCAGGGTGCCGTTCGGTAGTCACTACTACGCTAGGCAAGCAGGGGACACAGCGTTCAGAAAAGCTAACGGGCCGGGGCTAGTAGACCACATCGGGCAATCACGTCGGCAGTCCAGTCGTGATGGATCAGCGGGGCTCTGTGCCGACAATAAAGGGCCAAGGCCAATTGGCAAAGGAGGTATTGTCACCCTCGAATTAGCTGGTATATGGGCCTAGCTTGAGGCTAGCTCAAGGCTAGCTGGTGCTTGCTTCGGGACAGGCGTTTTTAACAGTAGACACTCGTTTGCAGCTAACAGCTGCGATGATCCGGTGTAATGATCCAGAGCGGCAGGAATCCGGTGATATGGTAGAAAGAAGCAGTCAGATATGCTTTGGGTTGATATCGAGCTGTGCAGACTGTCAGGTGTTGTCTTAGCTAAAGCTTGCTGGTGAACGAGAGACTAGTACCTAGTTAGCTGGCTAGCTCCTGATGGAAGTTCCAGTTATAATGAATAAAAATAGCAGATCCATACCACATTGGGTGAGGCGGGTTGCAGGAAAGTATATTTAGTTGATAGAAAGTGAGATTAAGATATGTACGAAAAAGACAGGCTATTTACACGGGATAAGACACAGGATAAGACAAACACAAATATACACATCCTGCTGCTACGCCATCTTGGTCTTTGTTATAGGATGCCTCCTTTTCAACAAGTCAGTTCGACAAATTTCTGCCATGCTAGAGCCCCCCACTGACAACTGCAAGTGCTGTTATTGTGAATTGGAAACCTCTAGGAGCAACAATGGCTCAGCCGCGAAGTGGTAGGCCACACAAGCTCACAGAATGGGACCGCAGAAGTGCGTAGCACGCATCTGTCCTCAGATGCAACACTCACTACCGAGTTCCAAACTGCCTCTGGAAGCAACGTCAGCACACAACTGTTTGTCGGGAGCTTCATGAAATGGGTTTCCATGGCCGAGCAGCCGCACGCAAGCCAAAGATCACCATGCGCAATGCCAAGCATCGGCTGTAGTGGTGTACAGTTCGCCGCCATTGGACTCTGGAGCAGTGAAAATGCGTTCTCTGTAGTGATGAATCACGCTTCACCATCTGGCAGTCCGATGAATGGAACTGGGTTTGGCGGATGCCAGGAGAACGCTACCTGCCCGAATTCATAGTGCCAACTGTAAAGTTTGGAATAGGAATAATGGTCTGTGGCTGTTTTTCATGGTTCGTGCTCGGCTTCTTAGTTCCAGTGGAGGGAAATCTTAACGCTCCAGCATACAATGACATTCTAGAAGATGCTGTGCTTCCAACTTTGTGGCAACAGTTTGGGGAAGACCCTTTCCTGTTTCAGCACGACAATGCCCCTGTGCACAAAGCGAGGTCCATAAAGAAATGGTTTGTCGATCAGTGTGGAAGAACTTGACTGGCCTGCACGGAGCCCTGACCTCAACCCCATTGAACACCATTGGGATGAATTGGAATGCCGACTGCAAACCAGGCCTAATCGCCCAACATCAGTGCCCGACTTCACTAATGCTCTTTTGGCTGAATGGAAGCAAGTCCCAGCAGCAATCTTATAACATCTAGTGGAAAGCCTTCCCAGAAGAGTGGAGGCTGGTTTATCAGAAAATGGGGGACCAACCCATATTAATGGCCATGACTTTGGAATAAGATGTTCATGGACCAGGTGTCCACAAACTATTTGCCATGTGGTGTACCTTAAAAAAAAAAGTAAGGGTGTGGATCAGTCAGTTTCTGGTTGACCAGCATTTGCCTCATGCAGCACGACACATCTCCTTCGCATAGAGTTGATCAGGCTGTTGATTGTGGTCTCTTGCCGGAGGGGAGGGGGGAGAGCCTAATTAATGAATTACAATTGATTGATTTCTTTATATGAAATGTGACTCAGTAAAATCTTTGAAATTCTTGCATGTTGCGTTTATCTTTTTGTTCAGTCGTTTAAAAGCTTTGAAGGACAAGAGAACAATACACTTTTCAGTGAGAAAAAATAATTTCACTTAAAAAAATAAGAAAAACAGACTTCTGTTATCAAAGACACTTGTGTTTATTTTAAGGAGAACAAGACTACTTAGCATCTTCCTAATTAGAGAATTAGAGAATTAGGGCCTATCACAGCCCAGCTCTTTCAATGCATTGTGGAAAAAGCATGCATTGTATTCTACTAGATGAAGAGCTGAAGTGAGTACTCTACCATTAAACATTCTATTTTCGCATACTGAGAATGTGGTAATGCATGATTGCGTCTTTTGCCGCTATTCATTAATTTCAGTAGCACTTCCCCTTACCTAATTAATCAGCTGTTGTCAAAGCCGAAATGAGTGCGACATCCGGCATTTAAAGTATACTACATTTTCTAAATGTTGCATTCTATCGAAATGTCTATTTTTTTCGTATACTCAAACAGCCTACTATTTAGGACACAAGTATGGGTATTCGGACCCGGCCACTGAGTCTCTGACAAAGTTCACAGATAAAGTACATAGCAAAAAATTATAGGTCTCTAAATACTGTATGTCATGACCAAGTAAGCTAATATTAGCTAGCTAGTTCACTTACTAACCTTGGTTACTTGCATGGCTTGCTAGCCACCACCACACATAGACAGACTAGCCATAATGGCTATCATTATCAGGTGGTGGTTAGCCATGTAGCCAACTAGCTAACTTAGCGGCAAGGATAGCTTGCTAATATTAGCATGCTATACAACTATGCAAATGCTAACATATGTGAGTTGGACTATTAGATAGCTAGCAATAATAGCTCCTAAAGTCATCCATAGTAAAATGTTCCATCATTCATAGCTAGCTAGTTAGCTTACCTCTACAATGTTTCCAGTGGTGTAAAGTACTGAATTAAAAAATACTTGAAAGTACTATTTAAGTAGTTTTTTTGGGGATATCTGCACTTTACTATTTATATTTCTTACTATGTTTAATTCACAACATTCCTAAAGAAAAGTGTATTTTTTACTATTTATTTTCCCTGACACCCAAAAATACTCATTGCATTTTGAATGCTTAGCAGGACAGGAAAATCAAGAGAACATCCCTGGTCATCCTTACTGCTTCTAATCTGGCAGAATCACTAAACACATGCTTAGTTTCTAAATGATGTGTATGTCTTGGAGCGTGCCCCTGGCTATTCGTAAATAAAAAAATAAAACCTTTTTTTAATTAATGCTGTGTGGTTTGCTTCATATAAGCAATTTGAAATTATTTATACTTGTTTTTGTACTTTTGATGTATAAGTATATTTTTGCAATTACATTTATGTTTTATACTTAAGTATATTTAAAACCAAGTACTTTTAGTCTTTTACTCAAGTTAATTTTATTGGGTGACTCACTTTTACTTGAGTCATTTTCTATTAAGGTATCTTTACTTTTGGGTACTTTTTACACCACTGAATGTTTCCTCAAGCTCGAGGCAGAGTTTCTGTAGGCTGCCACCTCCAACATCCGGGATAAGCAAGCTTGCATTACCTTTCCTGTGCTTGAAGGAGAACTGGTCACAGTCTCCTCCGTCACCATTGTTTTCACACGCATCGCGTTCCTTTCTTTCACAATACATCTTGAACTAAATTAAGTTGTTTTTGAAAATCTTCCGACCATCATCGTTCAGTTTGTATGCACAGCTTGATTTGATTGGCCTGTTTTTGTGCAATGCATGTATTTTGGGGGATTTTGGTCACTGAAAAAATGAAGATGAGCAGGGACTTTCCCAAACTTTCTGTGCACTCATTAACTACTATAATGGATAGCCTACAAAATTGTATTCTGTAAAGGATGGTTTTAAAAAGGTAACGATGTACAATACTTCGTTCAAAACAGAAAACTGCAGGAACTAAGGTTGCTGTGGGTGCTGCCGCACCCCCTGGTAAATAAAATAGAATAAAAAAGTTACTCAAATAAATAATAACAAAAATACTCAAATATAGAAATGTCACGTATTATAAAGGTTTATATTTTGGCATACCCAAATTGCCTACTATTTAGCAATGCAATTATAGGTGTTCTTATATGGCTATGGAGTTGAAAGGGTTAACAAGAGATTGCCTGGAGATAAAACAGTGACAAACAGTGGATGCAATTGGCTTGTCGTGTCTTCAGGTTTTAAATATTTTCCTTTTTGATCAGTATTTGATCAGTATATTATTTTCCTCTTCTTCACAGGGTGATCCAGGTGAAGATGGATCTCAAGTAGGTTGACAAATTAATGTACTTTGAAAGCTACCATTTAATGGATAACTAGTGGTGCAGTGAGGATGGTTTGTCTACAGGTCAAGTATTTGCATGGCTCAAGTTGCTAGTCTGCTCTGTCTCTTACCCAGGGCCCTGTTGGACCACCAGGCTTCCCTGGAATCCCAGGAGACCCCGGGCTCAAAGGAGAGAAGGTACTATATTCTGTCATGGCATTGTTGTATTGAGAAGCTGTTATCGTGTGGCTTGGTCCCAGATCTGTTTGTTCTGTATAACCAACTGTTATGGTTGTTTGGCATGACACTTAAACATAGGAGTTGGCAAGACAACACAAACAGATCATGTGTGTTTGCCCCACAGGGTGACCGTGGTGAGGGCCAGCCAGGCCCCAGGGGACCTCCAGGGCCCCCCGGACAACCAGCCCCAACCAGACACGACCGGCCGGTGAGTCTACATTGACCCCAGTAATTTTATCGAAAGTCCTAGTTTTGTATTTTCTACAAACAATTTGCAAACAGCAAAGGACCCTGAAGCAACCACCACAACAGGGTTGTTGATACCAAAATGTTCAGTTGCGATCGGCAAATCATATTTTAGCTAAATTCTTTCAAATGAGGGGGAGAAGGTGTCAGCAGAGCTACAGTAGATACATATGACCTGTATGTAATTGCAAGGTAAACACCATGGAGCATGATGACTTCTATTATGTGTCTGAGCTAGTTCACCTTCTTTGTTTTAGACCTTTGCAGACATGGAGGGCTCTGGGTTCCCTGACTTGGAGACACTTCGGGTAAGTCCACTTCTCTCACACTGGTTCATCCGCAGTTGTTAGGTGATGCCCTTAGACAGACACTGATCTTGGGTCAGTTTTGCATTCCCCCCCCTAATGGTTACAATTTGGATATGGAGGAGGGAAGCTGATTCTAGATCTGCACCTAGGGGAAACTTCACCCCGAAGCGGTGTTAGTGCTCTACTACACGTGTATAAACAACCCCAAACCCAGTACAGATTTATGTTTTATGTATTCCTCTGACCAAACATCCAACTCGAACGTACAGCGTCCTACCTCAAAGTGGAACGCGACTTAAGCTGTGAAATTAATATGAAGGAAGTAGCAATTTGGCAAGGCATTAATTTACTCAACCAATGTCGAGCAGAAAGCATTCCTTGCTGTGTTTCATCGCAAGCTATGATTTGTTACAGTATGTTTCTTTTAAGATATGTTGTCCTTATTAGGATTACTAGAGTACGTACTCGGGTTTGTTGACATTTGTGAGTAGTATACTCAAACAAAAATGTATGCATTTATTTACCTTTATTTTACAAGGTTGACTGAGAATTGGACATTCTCTTTTGCAGCAAAAGTTGTTTGGGGGGGGGGGGGTTGAATGGGCTAAAATTATGTGCACAATAATCATGATGTATTTTCTGGGGGCGGTAGGGACTGCCTGGTTTGCCTGGCCCTCCTGGCCTCCCCGGGGCCCCAGGTACCTCTGTTGCTGGGACAGGGGTCTCTGGCTTATTTGGCCCCAAAGGTCCCCCAGGACAGGATGGTGCCCCTGGTCAACCGGTAGGTCCTCAGGAAATGCACCCTTCTCTCCATTCTTTTGCCTTTCATCTAACATACCACAATGCAACCATAATAGTCATAAGCATTTGACTGTGTTTTTATCTGTAATTATTTAGAATGGATGTACTGTGCTTTATCATAATGTAAGAAGGAAGGTGACCTCTGCAGTGAAATGCCTGTATTTTTTACTTAAGTATAACCAAAAGTCATTTGACCAACTACACTGCTAATACAGTGCGCAAAGTGTAATGATTATGATTATTGTGATGATTAAGTTAATTAGCATGACATTAAGTCGTAAACCTGCGCTTTTTAGGGTTTACACGGCCTGCCTGGTGCTGATGGTCGCCCAGGAGCTGCAGGGGCCAGGGGAGAGAAGGTGAGACTGAAAAAAAACAAAGTGATTCCAATGATCTAGTTCTTTACATCTCTTCTTGGCCTCTTGTGTCATTACCGAATGGCATCATTGATTGTTTTATGAAGAGCAATACCTATGGGAATTGAATGGGACCAGTTTATCAACTCTATGTTCCTAATCTACAGGGTGATCCAGGTGAACTCGGTCTTCCAGGAGCAGTCGGAGCGAAGGTGGGCATCGAGCCTTTTACTTTACTTTATTCAATCAAATACGCTATTGAAAACACAGAGGTCAGATTGGAAAACACATAAGTCAGATTTGTAAATAAACTTGATGGCCTATTGAAAGGTTCGAGGTTTATGTACAGTACTCTGCAAGGGCTCAATCTTGCCTCTCTTTCTCATGCAAAGCTTATACTTGTACCTTCCTAGCTATCTCTCCAACCTGTTCTCTTATGTCATCGTCCTCTCATACACCTGCCAATCTACAGGAGGTGCCAGGCCACCAGCATGGCAGAGTGGACTTTCTGTGTCTCTCTAGGGCAAGGTTGTGTTCATTAGGAACCAAAACAGACTGAAACAGGGAGGGGCTATTTGGACTTCTCTTGCAAAACCTTTTATATTGTTTTCTGTGGCGTGTCCTAATGAACACGACCCACGTCTCCTGCTCCCAGTCCCCCGGAGAGTTACTGGTTAGTCCTGGGTTGGATCAAATGCCTTCACACCTAGTAGCTCTCCAGGACCAGAGTTGGCAATCCATTTGGCATATGTGTATGAACTTTAAGTTATGTTTCAGGCTAGGGGACTATATTTCAACTGTCCCATATCTGCAGTTGGTCAGTTTCTCATAATGTTGCTTACGTTGCCCTACAATGTGATTAATACCTATGTGAAGTGTGTGGATTGGATCTTATTATTTGCATATTGCTGACAATGGATGCCTGCTCAGGTGCAGCACTAACGCCAATGAGTGGAACAATATCTCATCAATATGATAATTACTCTTTTTGAATCTTGACATTCCACAGGGTGCACAGGGATTGAATGGCATTCCCGGTCAACCAGGACAGGGTGGATTGGCTGGCCTCCCTGGACCAATGGGACCTCTGGGACAACCCGGGCCACCAGGACCCCCCGGACCAAGCTATCGTGTTGGTTTTGTGAGTATCCACCAGGGTCGGGTTTACCCATCTCAATGGTCTTAACAATGCATATATATGCCATTTAGCAGACGCTTTTATCCAAAGCGACTTACAGTCAGTCATGTGTGCATACATTCTACGTATGGGTGGTCCCGGGAATCGAACCCACTACCCTGGCGTTACAAGCGCCATGCTCTACCAACTGAGCTACAGAAGGACCACGCATGATTACTAATGCTGTATTTCATAGTAGTTTTATAGCAGTTTCGCTTGTGAAAATATCTGTAAACGGTGCCCTGTTGTAAACTAATTCTGCATTAACATTCAGTTACATTTTATTGATTAGTTTGAGTACAAAAATGTTTTTGGGTAACCTTAGTCGGCTATTTGAACATTAATTGGGGTGTCATGAGTGGTTATGGAAATGCCCGTTATCCTGGTTGTATTAGGGACGAAGGAATGAGATTCGCACACATAACTCTGACTTTAGTGTTATTGTGGGTTGATGTCAATGTCAGTGCGAATCTAAAGTTAGGATTCGGCCCTTAGAGACTTAGTCTTTCTCTCTCTCTATCTCTGTGTGTGTAAAGGATGACATGGAAGGCTCTGGTGTGGGAGTGGCCAATGGGGTTCCTGGAGCCAGAGGGCCAGAGGGGCAACAGGTGGGTGTCCTCCGCAGCAGGCTTTCATTTTTTGATCCATTGTAGGAATTTGGCTGTTTTCATAGATTTTCTTACTGATTCTGATGTCTTTCTGTTCACTTTCAGGGTCCTCCTGGCATCCCTGGCCTACCAGTAAGAGCTTTTCTTTGGTTGAATTTCATATGATTTTATCACAAAATAAATATTGTTTTGACATAACACATTGCAAGTCATCTCAATATTGTATCATGAATTCTTCTTTTGTGATCAGTTTCAATTTAACGTAGGGCTTGTATTTTCAGGGCAGGTCTGGTTTCCCTGGTATTCCTGGTGAGAAGGGAAGTGAAGGACCACAGGGAAGCGATGGCCGACCAGGGTTGGATGGTTTCCCTGGTCCTAATGTATGTCAGAACCTTATTCCACACTCCCACCTCACAATATCTACATAAGGGTTCTAACTTGTGTAGTTAACAGCAACTCAGGTTTTGGCAATCTTCTGGGTGTGCAGGGTTTTACGCCAGCCCAACACGAACACATCTGCTCCAGACTGAAGGCCATGATTAGTTGATTACATGCTGGTGTGTAGTGCAGCTGGCCTGAAATTGAAAGCCTGTCTAGATTTAATCTGTTCAATCTGTTCTTGACAGCGATTTTTTTTTTTAATTAAAAGTGGGGGAAATTTCAGCAAAAATAAAAAATAAAGGTCCCTTTTTCAGGACCCTGTCTTTCAAAGATAATTTGTAAAAATCCAAATAACTTCACAGATCTTCATTGTAAAGGGTTTTAACACTGTTTCCCATGCTTGTTCAATGAACCATAAACAATTCATGAACATGCACCTGTGGAACGGTCGTTAAGACACTAACAGCTTACAGTCGTTAGGCAATTAAGTCACAGTTATGAAAACTTAGGACACTAAAGAGGCCTTTCTATGTTCTCTGAAAAACACCAAAAGAATGATGCCCAGGGTCCCTGCTCATCAGCGTGAACGTGCATTAGGCATGCTGCAAGGAGCTATGAGGACTGCAGATGTGGCCAGGGCAATACATTGCAATGTCCATACTGTGAGACGCCTAAGACAGTACTACAGGGAGACAGGACGGACAGCTGATCGTCCTCGCAGTGGCAGACCACGTGTAATAACACCTGCACAGGATCGGGACACCTGAACATCACACCTGCGGGACAGGTACAGGATGGCAACAACAACTGCCCGAGTGACACTAGGAATGCACAATCCCTCCATCAGTGTTCAGACTGTCCGCAATAGGCTGAGAGAGGCTGGACTGAGGGCTTGTAGGCCTGTTGTAAGGCAGGTCCTCACCAGACATCACCCGCAACAACGTTGCCTATGGGCACAAACCCACCGTCGCTGGACCAGAGAGGACTGGCAAAAAGTGCTCTTCACTGACGAGTCGCGGTTTTGTCTCACCAGGGGTGATGGTCGGATTTCCTTCTTCGAAGGAATGCGCATTACACTGAGGCCTGTACTATAGAGTGGGATCGAGGTGGAGGGTCCGTCATGGTCTGGGGCGTCACAGCATCATCGGACTGAGCTTGTTGTCATTGCAGGCAACCTCAACGCTGTGTGTTACAGGGAAGACATCCTCCTCCCTCATGTGGTACCCTTTCTGCAGGCTCATCCTTACATGACCTTCCAGCATGACAATGCCACCAGCCATACTGCTCGTTCTGTGCATGATTTCCTGCAAGACAGGAATGTCAGTGTTCTGCCATGGCCAGCGAAGAGTCCGGATCTCAATCCCATTGAGCACATCTGGGACCTATTGGATCGGATGGTGAGGAACTTGCAGAAGAGTGGGGTAACATCTCACAGCAAGAACTGGCAAATCTGGTGCAGTCCATGATGAGGAGATGCACTGCAGTAGTTCATGCAGCTGGTGGCCACACCAGATACTGACTTACTTTTGACCCCCCATTTGTTCAGGGACACATTATTCCATTGCTATTCATCACATGTCTGTGGAACTTGTTCAGTTTGTCTGTTGTTGAATCTTGTTATGTTCATACAAATATTTACACATGTTAAGTTTGCTGAAAATAAACGCAGTTGACAGTGAGAGGACATTTCTTTTTATGCTCAGTTTATTTTATGGATTTTTTTTTCAAAATATTGGACTTTCTCTCACAAATGTATGCTTTTTTTCTCGGGTTACCTTTTAAATTTCCAGGGACAAAAGGGTGACAGCGGGGACAGAGGAGAAAGGGTGAGTATTTTCAAATGTTCATAGAATTCAAATGTAATTCAGGAGACAAATAATATGTCAATTACATGCCTAGAGCTTGACCATTTAACACTGATATTGTGTTCAAAAACTGTAACAACCTACCAGGAAATCAATGTGTTTAGCAATTAACCATCAGAGGGATGAGAAAATATCTGACCCTCTGTCAGTTATTAGGGGCCACTTCCACCCACGCCCATGTTTTTTTATGCTCATCACCAGCATGTCTTTGTCCCTAAGGCTGATGTTATCTTGGGTCTGGTTTTTAGGGCGAATCTGGTCGCGATGGAAATGGACAGCCTGGACCACCAGGCCCACCCGGCCCACCAGGACAAATCATCTACCAGACCTCCAGCAGTGTAAGGCCCTGTACCGAAACAACTCCTAGGCCTTACCCCCAGTACCCCTCTAGACCCTACCCCTCTGGACACTACCCCCTAGACCAGGGATGAGCAACTTTGATGGGGTTGGTCTATAGGGGCAAAAAAATTTAACCCCCCCTCCCCCACACACACACACACATTTTGCCATGGGGCAGAGAGATGATTTAGCAATTTTATAACACATTTCATGCAATTCTACTCATTTTGCCATGTAGCGGAGAGAAAAATGTCATTTTCCTGATATCTAATTGGTAGTTAGTCTTGTCCCATCGCTGCAACTCCCCTACGAACTCGGGAGAGGCGAAGGTCGAGAGCCATGCGTCCTCTGAAACACAACCTTTCTAAGCTGCACTGCTTCTTGTCCCACCCCGGTTGGTTTAGATAGCTATAGCCACTAGACTAACATACCTATCTAAAAAGCCCCTACCCCAAGTAGAAACTTGTTTTGATCAGAAGGGATTGGATATGTATAAGCAAAATGTCAACAACAACAAAATCCCTGTCCTATCAATCTGCAAGATTGAGCTACTACCCTATTGCTTATACCAATCCGACTATTTTGAAATCTACATGAAGTGCCTAGAGGGTGTGGATAAGGAGTACCCATCCTTCTGCATGATCTTCTTTTAGCTCTACTGTATCTCCTCCAACGTGACGGTTGAGTGTGCATTGACATTAAGCTGTGCAATTTCTCTTTCTGCAGTATGATGGTGTTGTTGGAGGCGCCGGGCCCCAGGTAGGTGTTTTGTCCTGTTTGAAAACACTGTTATCATTCATGTGGCTCACTGTTACTCCAATAGTCTTAAAAGCAAATGTTATAAGAACTACAGGACACGCTTCTTTTTCATTATTCCTTCATCTGTATATTTTATTGATCTTAAATTAAGCAAATGTTCTTATGTTGCGAAACCTGTTGAGAGCATGTAATGCGATGAAATCTTGGAAATGATACATTACCTTAGAGATCTGAGTTTATTGGACAATGATTCTATAGGGGGAGATGATGGAAGTCCTTCACACTACCACAAAATATAGATTTGACTTAAAGGGATAGTTTGGGATTTTGGCAGTGAAGCCTTTTTATCTACTTCCCCAGTCAGATGAACATATGAATACCGTTTTTATGTCTCTGCATCCAGTAGGAAGGAAGTTAGAGGAAGTTTTGCGAGCCAATGCAAACTATCATTTGCACACAGACTGGAAGTCTATCGGAATAGATAGCCAAAATCCCGAAGTATCCCTTTAATGAAAGTAATTACCAAATATTTGGGACCAGTCATAACCAGTCATAAAAAAAGCAAATAATCATTAAATAAAATCTGATTTTTCTTTTCTTTTCTGTAGGGCCAAGCTGGATTCCCTGTAAGCATTGAGTTTCCTACAGTTATCCTACAGTTCTTCTAACGTTGTGTTCTAACAAGTGTGGATTTCATAGTGTGGTGGATATTTGCCCTGAAAGACTAAATAAACCCAACATAGTGCTAGTTTGATGTGTGATAAACAGCACATTTTCTGATCTGTGCATTTTCTGACAGGGCCCGATTGGACCAAAGGGCGACATGGGAGATCCAGGCCAACCCAGTTATGGAGTCAAGGTCAGTGATGTGACCACACAGCAACATTGCCCTGTCATTGTTGCTACAGTGTACCACTGAGTTAGGCCCATTCCCAGCAAGTGTTTATTTTGTTACACACATTAACCAGTTTCTCGCTCTTCTTATGTGTCTCTTCCCAGGGCGAGAAGGGCGAGCCTGGCTCAATCATTGGGCCTGATGGGAATACTTTGTACCTGGGAAGATTGTCGGGTGAGAAGGTGAGCGTGACTTCTGTAGTCAGCAGTCATATTTGACACGTGTGTTTATAGCATATATGATGCTATACATATCTCACATCCGACTCATAGTAAGACTAAGCAATTAGCCTATTAAAATGTTCATCTGCCTATAGTTAAACCATGAGCAGTCAAGTATTATGCATTTTGCTGACTAAGATCAAGGACCTGGTCATGAGAATGGAATTCTAAATACAAGTGTATTTAATTACTTTGGAAAATGAATGGTAACATTAGACATGGCATAAGCTTAACATACACAGCATTAACAAGCATTATAAGGCATTATTCGAAGCATTGTGAGAGAGCGAGACAAAGAAACTATGGCTTGTGCCATGGCCCATAGCTCATGGGAGAGGGAAATAAAGAGTGCAGGTATCTCACCACAGCAGGAACCAATAATAGATAGAACAATGACTCTTAGGACCATTTAATAAGCCAATGTGCTGTTTGGATTCAAAATCTGTGTCGTTGACCAATAGTATTACTGTAAATTGTTACACACAGTCTGCTAAATGACTTAAATGTAAAGTTAACCTCCAATCAGATATCAGACTATGTGACGTAACCTCTGCTTCTCAGAGGTGAGACAATGGAGGTTGGTAAGATTAACACAGAGAATGCTGAATTCCTAAGAGAACACAGAGGAAATTCTTGCATACAGTTGACAAGAAGAGTCACTTTGGGGGCTGCCCTACACTTCTGTCTGGCTCGGTCTTATCTGTGTGTTGTCCTCCGAGCTGAGTTAAAACACCAACTCTCCATCTTTTGTAGGGCGACAGAGGACCTGCCGGACCCGTCGGGCCCCCTGTAAGTACTTTTAGGCTCCTACTTGACGTTACGGTTTGCCATTTGAAGCTGCCGTAAATTAAAATGGCATGGTCATGGGCAGTGTTGGGATTATATATTACTCAATACATTTAAAGCTTTACTTTACGTTACTTTCCATTAATTCTCAATTCTTAATTAGCCATACAGTGCATTTGGAAAGTGTTCAGACCCCTTGAACTTTTCCACATTTTATTAAGTTACAGCCTTATTAGAAAATGTATTAAATATGTTTTTTCCCTCATCAATCTACACACAATACCCCACAATAACAAAGAAAAACAGGTTTAGACATTTTTGCAAATGTATAAAAAATACAAAACAGAATGACCTTATTTACATAAGTATTCAGACCCTTTGCTATGAGATTGAGCTCAGGTGCATCCTGTTTCCATTTATCATCCTTGAGCTGTTTATACAACTTGTTTGGAATTCACCTGTGGTAAATTCAATTGATTGGTCATGATTTGAAAAAAGCCACAGTTGACAATGCATGTCAAGGTGATGAGGTCATGAGGTCGAAGAAATTATCCGTAGAGTTCAGAGACAGTATTGTGTTGAGGCACAGATCCGGGGAAAGGTACCAAAAAATGTCTGCAGCATTGAAGGTCCCCAAGAACACATTGTTCTCCATTATTCTTAAATGGAAGAAGTTTGGAACCACCAAGACTCTTCCTAGAGCTGGCCACCTGGCCAAACTGAGCAATCGTGGGAGAAGGGCCTTGGTCAGGGAGGTGACCAAGAACCCGATGGCCACTCTGACAGGGCTCCAGAGTTCCTCTGTGGAGATGGGAGAACCTTCCAGAATGACAACCATCTCTGCAGCACTTCACCAATCAGGCCTTTATGGTAGAGTGGCCAGACGGAAGCCACTCCTTAGTAAAAGGCACATGACAGCCCACTTGGAGTTTGCCAAAATGCACCTAAAGACTCTCAGACCATGAGAAAAAACATTCTCTGGTCTGGTGAAACCAAGATTGAACTCTTTGGCCTGAATGCCAAGAGCCATGTCTGGAGGAAACCTGGCACCATCCCTACAGTGAAGCATGGTGGTGGCAGCATCATGCTGTGGGGATGTTTTTCAGTGGCAGGAGCTGGGAGACTAGTCAGAATCAAGGGAAAGATGATCGCAGCAAAGCACAGAGAGATCCTTGATCAAAACCTGCTCCAGAGCACTCAGGACCTCCAGACTGGGGCGAAGGTTCACCTTCCAACAAGACAAAGACCCTAATCACACAGCCAAGAAAATGCAGGAGTGGCTTCCGGTCAAGTCTCTTAATGTCCATGAGTGGCCCAGCCAGACCCCAGACTTGAACCTGATCAAACGTATCTAGAGAGACCTGAAAATTGCTGTGCAGCGACGCTCCCCAACCAACCTGACAGAGCTTGAGAGGATCTGCAGAGGAGAATGGGATAAACTCCCCAAATACAGGTGTGCCAAGCTTGTAGTGTCATATCCAAGAAGACTCCAGGCTGTAATCACTCCCAAAGCTGCTTCAACAAAGTACCAAGTAATGGGTCTGAATACTTATGTTAATGTTATGTTTAAGTTTTCTATTTTTAATACATTTGCAAACATTTCTAAAACCCCGTTTTGCTTTGTCATTATGGAGTATTGTGTGTAGATTGATGAGGATTAAAACAATTTAATCAATTTTAGAATAAGGCTGTAAAAAAAGTTGAGGGTTCTGAATACTTTATGAAAGCATTGTACATACTGTAAGCCCGACAGATGTCCTATATTTTTATTCCAAATCTTTCTCTCGAGCCACCAGTTTTGGTTATAGACCGCACGTTCACAGACCCATAGAAATGTATAAAGAGCACACTTGGTACTCGACTGGAAGGCCTCTTTGGGCTTCAGAGGTGAGAGGGTGCACCCTCTACACATTTTTATGGAGGCAGCTGTCATGACATTTCTCCCAAACACCCTTTTTCCACATTCTTGAGAAATATGGAGAGATATGTTTCTGAAAGTTAGTTGACAAAGTAGCTATAATAATATTACCCAATTTGAAAAGTAACGCATTACTTTAATCCATTACTCATAAAAGTAATATGATTACGCAAAGTTACTTTTGTGAGGCGTTACCCCCAACACTGGTCACAAGCAACAGCAGGGTCAGAGATGTTGTCAAGAGAGAGTGTGAGGCAAGTGGCTGCACTTATCAGCACCAACACAGATGCTGTTAAGCATCTGCACATGTGCATGACAGTTCACTTCTCTCTTCTGCAACGTGACAACAAATGCTGACCAGTGCACCCTCACTTCACGCAGTCTTTGTTTGTGTCAGAACTCGGCCCGTTCCTCATGGTAAAGGGATTTAGCTGAGTTTACCTTTAATTAATTGAGCTGCCATGTACAGTGCCTTGCAAAAGTGTTCATACCCCTTGGATTTCTACACATTTTATTTATTGTGTTACAAAGTGGGATTAAAATGCATTTTGTCAACAATCTGCTCAAAATACTCTTTCAAAGTGGAAGATTTGTTTTACATTTGTTAAAGATAGCTAGAAATTAAATAACTAGAATATAGTCACTGCATAAGTATTCAGCTCCCTGAGTCAATACATATTAGAAACAACTATTAGAAACAACTTTGAGCGATTACAGCTTTGAGTATTCTTGGGTAAGTCTCCAATCCTGGGTACAGTGGTTGCTCCACTAAAAGAATTTGAGATTAAGCTCTGGGATTTAGAGGTAATTTGTGGTTTAGTACAGTACCCTGCGTCACCACTAATTTGCTCCAGACCAGCGCAAGGGGGAGTTAGAGCACTAATTATGCTTTTGGGTCCTACTGTGTCTCTAACTGACAATGAATGGGTGACATAAACCTAAATAGAAACTGATAATTGTGCACGACTTCAGTATTACTTATTATTTTATTTTGTTGGGATTATTATGCTCTTACTGTAGGACTGTAGGCCACTCTCGACCAGTCACGTTGTACAGTGCCTGAGTGGCACAATGGTCTAAGACACTGCATAGCAGTGCATGCTGTGTTGCTACAGATGCTTGTTCAGTACATGTGTGAGACTGGGAGACCCATGAGATGACTGTAGGTTTTTGGTTTCTCTCCCTCTAAAAACAGAAATAAATGATTCTAAATAACAAACTGGCTTTATTTACAAATTCTTAACAATGCCTCATGCCATGTTCAAGAATGGCTTTTTTTCTCACTCATTTTACGTTATTTGAAAACTAAATCATCTCTAAAATATATATTTTTTTAAACAAAGTGATTTATTATTATTAATTTAGAATTATATTAAAAGCTTGTTGGATATTCTCACAGATATATTATTAACCCTGATATTATCAGGGCAATATATAATGGTCATGGCTTCTGAATGGTGCACAATGGGATTGCCTTGCAGTTCTCCAGCTGTATCCACTGAAAGCACGTGAGGTTCAAGGCACTAGGGGAGGGGGCACAGAATGGGCCACAGAGCCACGCACAGAAGACCTACCGAGCCCATGGTGAAGGAAGGGGGAGGGGGGATGGACCCTCCAACTATTTCAGCACCGTTTTGCGCTGCTCTGAGACAAGCATGGGGACTTGTCTTGATAAATCAATGAGATTTTTATTTTCACTGAATCTCTTGATAAATCAATGAGATTTTTATTTTCACTGAATCTCCGTTTGGGTATTGGTTAGACTAGAATTAGAAAATTGGGGTGTAGAAATGTTATGTTCTTAGTGTAACCTTTATTTAGCTAGGCAAGTCACTTAGAACAAATTCTTATTTACAAGGACAGCCTTCTTCTTCCTCCCCATCACGAAATTGAACCCCCGGTCTCCCTCTTGCCCGCACAACAGAAGGATTCTTTAGCTAAATAGCCCAGTACTGAACTCCCGACCGTCACATTGTACAGCGCTATATTTTCCGTTCCATCCTTTTCTTGGAATAGAAACCATAATATTAATCAAATGAATTAAGCAAAATTTCATAATCAGTCCCAGACAGCAGATTTTTAAGCAGATTTAAGTCAGATCTGTAACTTGGCGACTCGTCTTCTTGGTAAGCAACTCCAGTGTGAATTTTGCCTTTTGTTGTAGGTTATTATCCTGCTGAACGGTTAATTCCTCTCCTAGTGTCTGGTGTAAAGCAGACTGAAGCAGGTTTTCCTCTAGGATTTTGCCTGTGCGTAGCTGCATTCTGTTTCTTTTTATCCTGAAAAACTCTTTGCCGATATCAAGAATGCCCATACCATAATGCTTGAAGATAAGGTGGCAGTTACTCAGTAATGTGTTTTTAGATTTGCCCGAAACATATGGCTTTGCATTTTGGCCAAAAGGTTGATTCCTTTGATGTTTTTTTGCAGTATTACTTTAGTGCCATGTTTCATACAAGATGCAACTTTTGGTATATTTGTATTCTGTATATTTGTATTCTTTTCACTCTGTCATTTAATTAATTATTTTGAAGTCACTACAATGTTGTTGATCTATCCTCAGTTTTCTCCCAACACAGCCGTTAATCTCTTTTAAAATCACCAATGGCCTCACGGAAACATTCCTGAGTGTTTTAAATACTGTCTTGCAGCTCAGTTCACAAGGATGACTGCATCTTTGATGCATAATCCACAGCATAATAATTAACTTGCCCATGTTAAATAATAATCACTGTCCTTCTTTGAGGCTTTCGAAAAGCTCACTGGTCTTTATAGTTGAATTCAATACAACACTGATGTACCTTAGAAATCAGGGACATAGAAGAGGGTTAGTCGTTCAAAAATCATGTCTACCCCTATTATTTCAGACAGAGTGAGTCCATGTAATTTATGTGATTTATTAAGCCACATTTTTACTACTCAACTAATTTAGGCTTGCCTGAGCAAAGGGGCTGAATACTTCTAAGGACTATAATAGTTATCACATTTTTTATTTTTTTTTTACAACTAAGTATTTTGAGCAGATTGTTGACAAAAAAAGTAGGATTAAATACATTTAAATCCTGCTTTGTAACACAATTAAATGTGAAGAAATCCTAGTGGTATGAATGCTTATGCAAGGCACTGTATTTCATTGGCCCCTCTCAAAAATCATTTTAGAGTGAATGTGTTTTGTGTTTGGTTCTCATATGGTTAATGTATTGTTGTTTGTACAGGGGCAGTATGGTTCTCCTGGGATAAAGGGTGAATTTGGAATGCCCGGAAGACCTGTAAGTACTCGAGCTGTATTTAGAACTTTACAATTACAGTAGGTGCTCAGTAGCGTGACATAAAAAGGTAACATTTGTCTTTTAGGGGCCAAAATGCTGTGTAGGTCGAGTGCATTCTAGTTTCTTTGGTATCGATGGTGTAATTTCTTGAAAGTGGTACAAATGTTTCCTTGACTTGAACAGGGGTAGAATGATTGAATGTTGTTACATAACATCTATTGCCAGTTTGTGTGTAATTATGCACAAGTTAGGAAAGTATCAATATGGAATGCTGCTACTACTACTACTAGTAGTAGTAGTAGTAGTAGTATTTATCTCTAGTGAATGCTACTTGCGTAAGGCCTTCATAGTATCTAACTATCTATGTCTGTTTCCTACAGGGTCGTCCTGGTGTGAACGGATACAAGGGTGAAAAAGGAGAGCCATCCACAGGAGCTGGATTTAGCTACCCAGTAAGTGTGACACGTGCTTATAATAATGTACTGTGCCTGTTTGCGATACAATGGAAGTGCACTGTCTTTTATATGCGATTCAACTGAAAGTAACTTAATGTCTTCTGTTTTCAGGGTGTCCCAGGCCCACCCGGGCCGCCGGGACCACCCGGACCAGCTGTGCCCGTTGACCGCTTCAATGTGAGTTTATCAGAATCCTTATACCCAAAACCAGGGTTGTGTTTATTCATCACCAAATGGAATAACACAGACTGAAAGAGGGAGGGTCAATATTGACTTGTCCAATATTGGAAACAGGATATCATGTTTGTGGGCAAAATACTGGAAAATGTTTAAATGTGCCATTTCCTATTTATTGCAGGGTTATGACGCCTCAAGGAATTATCCAGGTATGCTGACAATGATTTGTTGTTTTTACATCAAACGTTATACCTAGCGATGAAACCTCTCGAAGACGGAGGATTAAATATTGGCGCATAGGCAGAAAGTATTCAGACCCCTTGACTTTTTCCTCATTTTGTTACATTACAGCCTTATTCTAAAATTGATTAAATATTATTTCCCCTCGTCAATCAACGCACAATACCCGTAATGACAAAGCTCAAACAGGTTTTTAGACATTTATGCAAATATAAACTGAAATATCACATTTACATAAGTATTCAGACCCTTTACTCAGTACTTTGTAGAAGCACCTTTGGCAGCTATTGCAGCCTTAACTTCTCTGCAGATCCTCTCAAGCTCTGTCAGGTTGGATTGGAAGCGTCGCTGAACAGCTATTTTCAGATCTCTCCAGAGATGCTCGATCGGGTTTAAGTCCAGGCTCTGGCTGGGCCACTCAAGGACATTTAGAGACTTGCCCCCGAAGCCACTTGTGTGTTGTCTTAGCTGTGTGCTTAGGGTCGTTGTCCTGTTGTAAGGTGGACCTTTGCCCCTAGTCTGAGGTCCTGAACGCTCTGGAGCAGGATTTGATCAAGGATCTCTCTGTACTTTGCTCTGTTCAGCTTTCCCTCGATCCTGTCTCCCAGTCCATGTCGCTGAAAAACATCCCCACAGCATGATGCTGCCACCACCATGCATCACCGTAGGGATGGTGCCAGGTTTCCTGCAGATGTGACTCTTGGCATTCAGGCCAAATAGTTCAATCTTGGTTTCACCAGAACAGAGAATGTTTTTTCTCATGGTCTTAAAGTCCTTTAGGTGCCTTTTGGCAAACTCCAAGTGGGCTGTCATGTGCCTTTTACAGAGGAGTGGCTACCGTCTGGCCACTGTACCATAAAGGCCTGATTGTTGGAGTAATATAATAATATAATAATATATGCCATTTAGCAGACGCTTTTATCCAAAGCGACTTACAGTCATGTGTGCATACATTCTACGTATGGGTGGTCCCGGGAATCGAACCCACTACCCTGGCGTTACAAGCGCCATGCTCTACCAACTGAGCTACAGAAGGACCATGCTGCAGAGATGGTTGTCCTTCTGGAAGGTTCTCCCATCTCCACAGAGGAACTCTGGAACTCTTTCAGAGTGACCATCGGGTTCTTGGTCACCTCCCTGTGACCGAGGCCCTTTTCCCCTGATTGCTCAGTTTGGCCGGGTGGTCAGCTCTAGGAAAGAGTCTTGGTGGTTCCAAACTTCTTCCATTTAGAAATTATGGAGGCCACTGTTACATAAAGAGAGACACAAGAACACAGCATGGCATCAACACATGAAAACACAACATGGTAGCAGCACAAAGGGCAAGAAGGTAGAGGCAACAATACATCACGCGACACAACCGCAACTGTCAGTAAGAGTGTACATGATTGAGTCTTTGAATGAAGAGTTTTTTTTGCAGCTCGTTCCAGTCGTTAGCTGCAGCGAACTGAAAAGAGGAGCGACCCAGGGATCAAATCAAATGTTATTGGTCACATACACATGGTCAGCAGATGTTATTGCGAGTGCAATGAAATGCTTCAGCTTCTAGTTCCCGACAATGCAGCAATATCTGACAATTCCACAATGAATACCTAATACACACAAATCTAAGTAAAGGAATGAGAATATATAAATATATGGATGAGCAATGTCAGAGCGGCATAGGCTAAGATGCAATAGATAATATAGAATGCAGTATATTCATATGAGATGAGTAATGCAAGATATGTAAACATTATTAAAGTGGCATTATTAAAGTGACAAGTGTTACATTTATTAACGTGGCTAATTATTTAAATTACGTAGGCAGCAGCCTCCCTGTGTTAGTGATGGCTGTTTAGCAGTCTGATGGCCTTGAGATTGAAAAATAGCTTCTGTCTCTCGTTCCCAGCTTTGATGCACCTGTACTGTCCTCGCCTTCTGGATGGGAGCAGGGTGAACAGGCAGTGGCTTGGTTGGTTCTTGTCCTTGATTATCTTTTTGGCCTTCCTGTGACGTCAGGTGCTGTAGGTGTCCTGGAAGGCAGATAGTTTTCCCCCGGTTATGCAGATCGTACCACCCTCTGGAGAGCCCTGCAGTTGTGGGCGATGCAGTTGCCGTACCAGGCATTGATACATTACGACAGGATGCTGTCAATTGTGCATCTGTAAAAGTTTGAGGGTTTTAGGTGACAAGCCAAATTTCTTCAGCCTCCTGAGATTGAAGAGGTGCTGTTTCACCTTCTTCACCACACTGTCTGTGTGGGTGGACCATTCCAGTTTGTCAGTGATATGTACGCCGAGGAACTTAAAACGTTCCACTTTCTCCACTGTTGTCCCAGTGGACAGAGGGTTGCTCTCTCTTCTGTTTCCTGAAATCTACGATCATCTCCTTTGTTTTGTTGACGTTGAGTGAGAGGTTATTTTCCTGACCCCGCACTCCGAGAGCCCTCACCTCCTCCCTGTAGGCTGCCTCGTCATTGTTGATAATAAAGCCTACTACTGTAGTGTCGTCTGCTAACTTGATGATTGAGTTGGAGGCCATGCAGTCATGGGTGAACGGGGAGTACAGGAGGGGGCTGAGCATGCACCCTTGAGTGGCCTCAGTGTTGAGAATCAGTGAAGTGGAGATGTCGTTTCCTACCTTCACCACCTAAGGGCGGCCTATCGGGAAGTCCAGGACCCAGTTGCACATGGCGGGGTTGAGACCCAGGGCCTCAAGCTGAATGATGAGCTTGGAGGGTACTATGGTGTTGAATGCTGAGCTGTAGTCAATGAACAGCATTCTTACATAGGTAATCCTCTTGTCCAGATGGGATAGGGCAGTGTGCAGTGTGATTGCAATTGCATCGTCTGTGGACCTATTGGTGCTGTAAGCAAATTGAAATGGGACTACGGTGACCGGTAAGGTGGAGGTGATATGATCCTTGACTTTTTTCCTGGTGTGTGCTTTGGGGACCGTTTCAAAAGAATGTGACTGGCAGAACTGGTGTTGTATGTGGAGGTGAGGGCTGCAGTAGGTATCTCAGATAGGGGGGAGTGAGGCCTAAGAGGGTTTTATAAATGAGCATCAACCAGTGGGTTTTGCAACGGGTATACAGAGATGACCTGTTTACAGAGGAGTATAGAGTGCAGTGATGTGTCCTATAAGGAGCATGGGTGGAAAATCTGATGTCCAAATGGTAAAGAACATCTAGCTGCTCGAAAGCACCCTTACCTGCTGATCGAAGAGTAGATTGAGAATTTAAAAAATGTAATCAGTTTTAGAATATGGCTGTAACGTAACAAAAAAAGGATGAGGTCTGAATACTTTCCGAATGCACTGTACCTTAGCAGTCAACAAAATGAAGTTAGACAGTTTTGATTATTTAAAGGAGACAAACCGTTCCCCATCTACCTTCAATTTGATTCAGCTATTGAAGAAAGAGGGATTCATGATCAATCTACTGTCAAGACATTAGGCTAAAGCTTTCATCAACAGCACCTCGATTTGAGAAATTAACTGAAACTGGAACAGCAAATACTGCAGTCAAGGTGTAATCCATTACAATAGTGATACAAATTATATTAATTTCCCATGGAAATGTTTCCATATTCATTTTCTACAATCTATATATACATTTTATTTTACATGTGCTCTGTTTGTTTGTAGTGACAAAAGGGGAGAAAGGTGATTTCGGAGCTCAAGGTCTCCCAGGAACGCCAGGTAGGACTTATGTCTCAATATAGCACACGATAATAACAACTACTTCATTTTGTCTTTAGGCACAATTCAGCCTGAATGCTTATCGTGATATGTTGTCATTTTGTTACAGGTGTGGCCTCTAACTTCGACATTTTTACATTCAAGGTATGAAAGTATTACAATTAATAGTACTACTGTTAGGATTGAAGATGGATAGAGAGGTTATTTGTGTCTCAATATATTCTGATACTCTGTTCCTATTCTTTTCCATGTACTATTCTGTACTTTTCCACAGTCTAGTTTAGAGCTGGGCAATATGGCCAGAATATCATATCACAGTATTTAAAACAAATTGGATGGTATGGCGATATTTGAATATGTTTTTGAATAATACAAGTTCAAAATTTGCTTTGAGTAGCACATGACCCTACGGTGGCAACACATACAGTTGAAGATTACATCGGAAGATTACATACTTAGGTTGGAGTCATTAAAACTAGTTTTTCAACCACTCCACAAATTTCTTGTTAACAAACTATAGTTTTGGCAAGTCGGTTAGGACATCTACTTTGTGCGCAACACAAGTAATTTTCCAACAATTCTTTACAGATTATTTCACTTATAATTCACTGTATCACAATTCCAGTGGGTCTGAAGTTTACATACGCTAAGTTGACTGTGACTTTAAACCGCTTGGGAAATTCCAGAAAATGATGTCATGGCTTGAGAAGCTTCTGATCGGCTAATTGACATAATTTGAGTCAATTGGAGGTGTACCTGTGCATGTACTTCAAGACCTACCTTCAAACTCAGTGCCTCTTTGCTTGACATCATGGGAAGAAAAGAAACTGTAGACCTCCACAAGTCTGGTTCATCCTTGGGAGCAATTTCCAAATGCCTGAAGGTACCACGCTCATCTGTACAAACAATAGTACGCAAGTATAAACACCACGGGATCACGCAGCTGTCATACCTCTCAGGAAGGAGACGCGTCTATTAGAGATGAACGTACTTTGGTGCAAAAAGTGCCTATCATTCCCAGAACAACAGCAAAGGGCCTTGTGAAGATGCTGGAGGAAACGGGTACAGAAGTACCTATATCCACAGTAAAACAAGTCCTATATCGACATAACCTGAAAGGCCGCTCAGCAAGGAAGAAGCCACTGCTCCAAATCCGCCATGAAAAAGCCAGACTACGGTTTGCAACTTCACATGGGGACAAAGATTGTACTTTTTGGAGAAATGTCCTCCGGTCTGATGAAACAAAAATAGAACTGCTTGGCCATAATGACCATCGTTTTGCTTGGTGGAAAAAGGGGGAGGCTTGCAAGCCGAAGATCACCATCCCAACCATGAAGCACGGGGATGGCAGCATCATGTTATGGGGGTGCTTTGCTGCAGGAGGGACTGGTGCACTTCACAAAATAGATGGCATCACGAGGCAGGAGAATTATGTGGTTATATTGAAGCAACATTTCAAGACATCAGTCAGGATGTTAAAGCTTGGTCACAAATGGTTCTTTCAAATGGACAATGACCCCAAGCATACTTCCAAAGTCGTGGCAAAATGGCTTAAGGACAACAAGTCAAGGTATTGGAGGGGCCATCACAAAGCCCTGACCTCAATCCTATAGAACATTTGTGGGCACTGAAAAAACTGAAAAAGCGTGCGCGAGCAAGGAGGCCTACAAACCTGACTCAGTTACACCATCTCTGTCAGGAGGAATGGGCCAAAATTCACCCAACTTATTGTTGGAAGCTTATAGAAGGTTACCTGAAACGTTTGACCCAAGTTAAACAATTTAAAGGCAATGACAACAAATACTAATTGACTATTTAAACTTCTGGCCCACCGGAAATGTGATGCAATAAATAAAATATGAAATAAATCATTCGCTCTACTAATATTCTTACATTTCACATTCTTAAAATAAAGTGATGATCCTAACCAACCTAAGACAGGGAATTTTTACTGGGATTAGAGTCAGGAATTGTGAAAACCCGAGTTTAAATGTGTTTAGCTAAGGTGTATGTAAATTTCCGACTTCAACTGTACATTCTAAGTGATTTCAATGGGTCTTTCTACAGTCAAAATGTTTATACTGTTCAATTCAACTTCAACCAAAAATAGACAGCATTTGCATCCATTTCTGCATTCCCTGCACTCATTTGAGATCATTTCCACATTGCCACGTAGGGCTGCACATTTTGGGCAAACAATCTAGTCCTTATTTTTAACCAAATGTTGCAGTTGTGATTTAGAGCAAAATGCTTCGGTGAACTGTTGGAATCATGGAAATATAATGTTTATGCTAATTCTATAGTTAGAATATAATAGTGGGCACTTTGAATACAATGTTGTTTGACATGACAATGAATGAAAATGCCAGGGAGGAGTTTTTGTGACAGGGTAGGACAGTGTTACTGTTTCCTAGGGGTCCCTATAATCTTTGGCTACATTGAATGTTTTCTCTTAGCTACTTCATGTAGCCAACATATTATTGCTTTGCTTCATTCCTATTTGATTTAGAAGATACTGTTTTACAAACAACATTCTGATTTAAGTCTATACCATCACTGGTTTTCTCTGGTATTACCGCTAATTACGTTTGCTCTGACTCAGTACATTTATTAACTAGCTAGTGATTAGCATTAGCGGCTAACAATTGGCAGCTAACAAGATTTAGGCTTAACTCGACAAGCTTAACTTGCTAAGAAAAGACAAACTAGCTGTTTGCAGATGTAAGAAACACAAACGAATAGTGTAATTATAGAACACTCGTGGATTTATATGAAGAAGCAATGTGAAAACAGCATTGTTGTGATTAACATTAAATCTTGCTTGTTTGTAGTTGACCAAATACTTATTTTCCACCATAATTTGCAAATCAATTCATATATATTGTTATCCAATCAAACATTTGTCTTGATTTCATTTATCTCTGTGCATTTTGCCTTTTTATTTCTCTCACCATGATTTGGCGCAAAGAGCCCTTCATTGCCAGTCCTGATTCTTAAATGCTATTACCCTGTATAATGCTATAATAGCTGTTTTTTCTTTGCAGAATGACCTGAAAGGAGAGCACGGCGATACAGGCGTGAAGGGGGAGAAAGGAGAGCCAAGTGGTGGCTATTATGACCCCCGTTTTGGAAGACAACAAGGCCCGCCAGGACCCCCTGGAAACCCAGGACTTATGGTAAGAACTTCAGAGGACATTGCATCATATATTAATCTGTTAGGAAGGTACTAGTCAACACACATCTCCTGGCATATGTTTGTCAAATGATAAAACGTTGATACTGTACGATTCAACAATCTAAATGTATATCATGCCTGTTTAAAGGAACTTGTCACAGTCTGAAATCAGTCATTAAGACTCCTAACGATATCTCTCAATTCTAGCTAACAACAATGGAAAGAGAGCCCAATGGGGTACAAAGTTTAACTTTTTATTTTCTCTTTCATTTTTCATCACAGGGTCCAAAGGGAGATTCCATCATGGGCCCCCCTGGTCCTCAGGGCCCACCAGGCTCCCCAGGGATTGGCTACGACGGTCGTCCAGGAAACCCAGGCCCACCAGGTCCTCCCGGGCCCACAGGGTCCCACTCACTACCAGGGGCCTACAGACCTACCCACCGTGAGTTTCCTAACCAGTGACAAACACAATGTCACAATACGTTATTCAATAGGGTATACACATAAAATACGTTGGCGGTGGAATGGAGTGAGATACAGCACTAGCCCGTTCATAGATGGTAATGTTAAACATAAGTTTATTCATGAATATGTCTAGTGGCAATGCTCTGGCGGTGCTCCGTCTAAACGTCAATTACATCTCTTTTACGGCACGTTTTTGGAAACATTTGGAACTTAACTTTCATATCAGCGAGAAATAATACACATTTTTAAAAAATGTTAAATTACTACACACCTTTATAGGGCTAGGTTTCCCACATGGACATATTGTATTTCCATGTTACAGCGCTTGTCTACGGAAGACAAATGGGAGACCGAGGCAACCACCTGTGCTAATGACCTATCTAGCGTGCTCCGAACACCTGTGTACGGAAGAAAGACACCGGAAAAGTTTGTTACTGAAAAATACTGTTAGCAGCATCTGTGTTAAAACTGGTGAAAACAGTGTACATACAATAAGTGTATATTTAGCATTGGTGACATAATTTTGATGTGAAATTAAAGGGCTTAATGTTTTGAGAATCGATTCCCGTTTAGATGGAATATTTGGCTGCCGGAGCCAGCGTCACACTGAACATAACATATGGTTATTGGACGTTTAACATTAACGAATAGCGATAGGCTTGCCTCCACTCCTTAACCTAATCTTGGGATAGTACACAACGTGCTTGACACTCGGTAAGAATCAGCTATATTATATCGTCGTCATCCAATTTTTTTCTTCATCACAGCCATTAGTATTCCTGGCCCCCCCGGACCTGCTGGACCACCTGGAATACCTGGTCACACCTCAGGGGTAAGTGGTCATCTCAGGGTTCGACATATTCGAACTGGTTTAACCATTCTGTTAGATGGCTACCATGCCGAAACCACAGATTACTGTTTTCAGTTAAGTGGATTCAGTGGAGTGATTGCAAGGGACTTCGGAAAAAAGCAGATGCAAAGATTGTGAAGGTGTATTTTACATTTGTTTTCTTTTTGTGGTTGAAAGTCAACATAACTACTAAGATTCACTGATTGTTTTTCTGATTGATGCCTGCAATCTTGTATATGTACTATAATATGTATTGGTCTCCCCAGGTGACAGTTTTGAGGTCATACGACACCATGATTGCTACTGCAAGGCGCCAGTCGGAGGGCACGCTCATCTACATTGTCGACAAAACAGATCTCTACATCCGAGTCCGCAATGGATTCAGACAAATCATGGTGAAGTCATTAATTTTTCTTTCATGTGAGACGTGTTAGTAAGGTAGGAGCTGGAGATGTGCACTTAACCAACTTTGAGTGTACATTAAAAGACCATAAACGTGAAAAAATGAACTATGCAAAAAAAATGTATGCACTTTTTTCATATTCTTATTATATTCCAGCTCAGTGACTACAGTCCCTTCTACAGAGATCTGGTAAGTTGTATGAAAATGAGTAAATTAAACAAAGTCAATGTATGAACTTATTTAATAAATAGCTATTTGAGGAAACAGAGTCATAAAATCAAGGATGACTTGTCATCTCGAATGACCTGTGCTTAGAGTGTCCGCCCTGAGATTCGAAGGTTGGGGGTTTGAACTCTGGTCGAGTCATACCAAACACTCACAAAATGGTACATGATGCCTCTCAGCTTGGCACTCAGCATTAAGGAGATGGATTGGGGGTGAGGCCCTGCGATAGGCTAGTCTCTTGTCCAGGGGGTGTACTTGCACATAAAGCTGCCTCATGCTACAGAATCAGGAGAAAGGCTCCTGCCTTATGGGCCATTTTGGCTCAGAAAAAGCTTACTTGTCCAAGGCTTGCTTATTTTACTTAATCACTGTTGCTCTTAATCTCCAGGACAACGAAGTAGCGGCAGTCCAGCCTCCCCCTGTCGTCAATTACCCCCAATCCCAGGACCACTCGGCCAACAATGGAGCTGAACAATTCTCCCAAGGCGGCGCTGCCACCCACCCCATCGTGCCTCCTCCTCGCCAGCCTATTGAGATACCCAGGCCCGCCCAACCCAACAATCGCGACCCCAGAGACCCCCCTCAGTATGATCACAGATACCCCTCTCAGACTGACCCTAGGTACCCCCCTCAGACAGATGGCCGCTACAGCCCTGTGCAGCCTGAGAACAGGTATCCCACCCAGCCAGAAAGACGATATCACATCACCCCCCAGAGACAACCTGTTCCCCCTCCAGTTCCCCAGCCTGCCGGTCACGTCCACACATCAGGGCCAGGAGTGAGTATCTTATCATCATTTAATGTGCCTTCAGAGAAAGCATGTATCTAACAAATGGTCTCATCTAAATTGTGTGTGTAGACCTAAGCCAAGCTGTTTTTATAACTCAAATCTGGGGGGGGGGTTCTTCTCAGCTCCACCTGATCGCCCTGAACGCTCCCCAAGTGGGCAACATTCGGGGCATTCGAGGGGCAGACTTCCTGTGTTTCCAGCAAGCTCGTGCAGTGGGCCTGAAGGGCACCTTCAGGGCTTTCTTGTCCTCCAAGCTCCAGGACCTCTACAGCATCGTTCGCAAGTCCGACAGAGACAGCCTCCCCATCTTAAACCTCAAGGTGTGTAAACGTATACTAAAGAAAGCATGAGTCTAGACTTTGGGATCCTACTTCTGACACCAAATTGAAATTGACTTTATTGAAGTAATCTATTCATGACCATTTCAGGAAATTCTAGAGATTATTTCAATAAAACACTGTTAAGAATCAGTCATGCGATGCTACCATGGGTTTTCATTTTATCCTTGAGTCTCATGGCCGTGGCTTGCGATATAAAGCAGGCAGACAGGCATTGAGGCATTCTGTCACTGTTCGATTGGACATTAGAGTGGGTCAAATAAGTGACCTAGGCAACTTTGAGCGTTGTATGATCGTCAGTACCAGGCTCACCAGTTCCAGAATCTCAAACAGCCGACCTCCTGGGCTTTTAACGCATGGTGCGACAAACAAACAAAAAAACATCCAGTCAGTGGCAGTCCTCTGGGCGAAAACAGCTTGTTGATGAGAGAGAGATCAAAGAATAGCAAGAATTGTGCAAGCTAACAAGCAGGCCACAAACAGGCAAATAACGGCACAGGTCAACAATGGTGTGCAGAACGACATCTTGGAATGCACAAGTCACCGTTTCTTGTCATGGATGGGCTATCGCAGCAGACTACCACACCGGGTTCCACTCCTATCAGCTAAAACAAGAAGTGTCTACAGTGGGCACCCTATCACCAACACTGGACAATTGAGAAGTGAAAATACATTGCCTGGTCCGACGAATCCCAGTTCCTATTGCTTCATTCTGGTGGCTGAGTCAGGATTTGGCGTAAGCAGCATGAGTCCACGGCCCCAACCTGTGAGGTGCCAATGGTACAGGCTGGTGGCGTAATGGTGTGGGGAATGTTTTCCTGGCACAAATTAGGTCCCTTGATACCAATTGAGCAACGTTTGAATGACACACCTTATAGAATCCATGCCCCTAAGAATTCAGGCTATTCTGGAGGCAAAGAGTGGTCCGACTTGGTACTAGATGGGTGTACCTAATAAACTCGCCACTGAGTGTATATTTTCTCTCCCTCTAGGACCATGTGCTATTTAATAGCTGGGAGTCATTGTTCAGTAAGACTGAGGGGAGGATCGAGGAAAATGCACCAATCTACTCCTTTGACGGCAGAGATATCCTCAAGGACAGTGCATGGTGAGTGTTGGTATCTCAGACACGGAACAACAAAATAGAAATTGTGTTTACAATGTGCATCTGATGTATCAAAATCCTAGTTGCTGGTTAGCTAAGGTGAGTTGGTCAACTTAGTTACGTCATTGTCAAACTATTCTCAGTGAGTTAGAAAATTATGAAGAAGAAAATGGGACAAGCTTAAGTGTTTGCCAATGTTATAGTTTAAAGAGTTAAGGTGGCTACGTCGATACTGTAGCTAGCTACGGACGTTTTTGACTTACGTTTTTTTCTAAGCTAACATTGACAGCTCTGTGTATGCAAGCTAAAATACAAATAACTCGCTAGCTACTTAGCTAACAACATCTGTTTAGATGATACCAATTTTTAGCAACATACCAGCTCGATTGCAATAGCCACAACTTGCAGCTCAATAAGGTTGTCAGAGCAAAGATTGCTAGCAATACCGGTCCATATCTCCCCCAAGCCTCAAGCCTAAATTGTATCTCAAAAAAAGTGTATATAAACTCAGCAAAAAAGAAACATCCCCTCACTGTCAACTGTGTTTATTTTCAGCAAACTTAACATGTGTAAATATTTGTATGAACACAACAAGATTCAACAACTGAGACATAAACAGAGCAAGTTCCACAGACATGTGACTAACAGAAATGGAATGTGTCCATGAACAAAGGGGGGGGGGGTCAAAATCAAAAGTAACAGTCAGTATCTGGTGTGGCCATCAGCTGCATTAAGTACTGCAGTGCATCTCCGCCTCATGGACTGGACCAGATTTGCCAGTTCTTGCTGTGAGATGTTACCTCACTCTTCCACCAAGGCACCTGCAAGTTCCCAGACATTTCTGGGAGGAATGGCCCTCACCATCCGATCCGGGCTCTTCGCTGGCCATGGCAGAACACTGACATTCCTGTCTTGCAGGAAATCACGCACAGAACAAGCAGTATGGCTGGTGGCATTGTCATGCTGAAGGGTCATGTCAGTATGAGCCTGCAAGAAGGGTACCACATGAGGGAGGAGGATGTTTTCCCTGTAACGCACAGCTTTGAGATTGCCTGCAATGACAACAAGCTCAGTCTGATGATGCTGTGACACACCTCCACAGACCATGTTGGACCCTCCACCTCCAAATTGATCCTGCTCCAGAGTACAGGCCTCGGTGTAACGCTCATTCATTCGACGACAAACGCGAATCCGACCGTTACCCCTGGTGAGACAAAACCGCGACTCGACCAGTCCTGTCTGGTCCAGCGACAGTACGTTTGTGCCTATAGGCGACGTTGTTGCCTGTGATGTCTGGTGAGGACCTGCCTTACAACAGGCCTCAGTTCAGCCTCTCTCAGCCTTTTGCGGACAGCCTGAGCACTGATGGAGGGATTGTGCGTTCCTGGTGTAACTCGGGAAGTTGTTGTTGCCATCCCGTACTTGTCCCGCAGGTGTGATGTTCGGATGTACCAATCCTGTGCAGGTATTGTTACACGTGGTCTGCCTCTGCGAGGATGATCAGCTGCCCGCCCTGTCTCCCTGTAGTGCCGTCTTAGGCGTCTCACAGTATGGACATTGCAATTTATTGCCCTGGCCACATCTGCAGTCCTCATGCTTCCTTTCAGCATGCCTATGGCACGTTTACACATGAGCAGGAACCCCCGGCATCTTTCTTTTGGTGTTTTTCAGAGACAGTAGAAAGGCCTCTTTTAGTGTCCTAAGTTTTCATAACTGTGACCTTAATTGACCTTAATTGCCTTAACGACTGTTCCACAGGTGCATGTTCATTAATTGTTTATGGTTCATTGAACAAGCATGGGAAACAGTGTTTAAACCCTTTACAATGAAGATCTGTGAAGTTACTTTGATTTTTACGAATTATCTTTATCTGAAAAAGGGACAATTCTGTTTTTGCGTTTCTGCGTTTCTGTTTTTGCTGAGTTTATTATCACACTACTGTTTTCAAAATGGCAGTCTAATAGTGCAGTATATTTCTTTTTATGGCAAATAGTTACTTTCTTATTATTATAATGAATGTCCTCATAAACAAAATTGCTTGGTTATAAATGGTGGTAGTCTTTGTATGTATGATATGCCAGGCCAACAGTGAAGGCACTTTATTACAATTTTACTGTGAACTGGAATAGATTTCTCAAAATGTATCTAATAAAGGGATGTACCTAAGGTGATTAAAACATTTTCCAAATTGTTTCCCTTCAGGCCAGAGAAAATGGTCTGGCACGGCTCTAGCATCGAGGGTCACCGCCAGACAGATAACTACTGCGAGACATGGAGGGCAGGAGACCGTGCAGTGACTGGCCTAGCGTCTTCACTGCAGACCGGCCAGCTCCTACAACAGTTGCCCAGTAGCTGCTCTAGCTCCTACATAGTGCTGTGTATCGAGAACAGCTATCTCTCTCATTCCAAAAAATAAGAAAAAACCTGTCCCTGTTTCTTTGGTCCTAGTAAACGCAATACAATTATCCAAATAGGCTCCTTCCTCCCTCCCGCGCCTCCAAAACATGACGTCCTACAAACTAGTTCTGCAGCTCTTGCCTGGCAGAGAAGCTCGCCATTGTCTTCTTCATCCCTTCCATAATGCCAAAGAGACGGGTCGAACATAGAGGTGTTTACCCTTTTCTCGGGGCATTGGCACATATTTTCCAAGGGGTTGAACAAGAGAAGAGAAGCTAACTGCGGCAGCATTTTTTTATTGTATCCATTAAAAAATATATATTGTATATGATATCTGTGCTTTATTTTTATTTCTGTTTTTATCAATGTTACTTTTTAAACTGTCTTCAAATTTGGTGTATTCAATTAGCTATACATTTTCTATGTACCGTTTTCCACATTTTTGTTTTATTTTCATTTCATTTAAGGCTTGTGGTTTACTAAGGGGGCAACCTTTTCAATAATATTTTAAAATTAAAGAAGAGAATAGTTATTTATTTTGAAATGAAGTTATGTGAGAGCATACGATATGATTTGGAAAAGTAACAACAAATGTAAAATGCCCTAACCCATATTGTAGTCAGCAGTCACAATATTTCATACATTTACACAGGCGAGGGCGAGTTTCATAACCTAATATGGAAAACTGTAAGTTGCAAGTATGAGTGTGTGGTTTTAGAAATGCATGTCAAAAGAGATTCTGATAAGAAATTCTGAGTTGATATCTGCTCCCAAGATAATTGTTTTATAAAAATAAGTAAATAGCCTCCCGCAGTGCTAGCTGTGCCACCAGAGATTCTGGGTTCTGTCGCAGCCGGCTGCGACCGGGAGGCCCATGGGGCGGCGCACAGTTGGCCCAGTGTCGTCCGGGTTAGGGAGGGTTTGGCCGGCAGGGATATCCTTGTCTCATCGCGCACTAGCGGCTCCTGTGGCGGGCCGGGCGCAGTGCACGCTGACCAGGTCGGTAGGTGTACGGTGTTTCCTCCGACACATTGGTGCGACTGGCTTCAGGGTTGGATGTGGATTGTGTCAAGAAAGTGTGGCTTGGTTGGGTTGTGTTTCGGAGGAAGCATGGCTCTCGACCTTCGCCTCTCCCGAGTACGTACGGGAGTTGCAGCGATGAGACAAGACTGTAACTACTACCAATTGGATACCACGAAATTGGGGAGAAAAAATAAATAAGTCAATAAAACTCAGATAAGATATGATGGATCTTAGAAAGAATATTGCTATAATGTTATGTACCAGGTCACAAATATGTTAAATGTGATTATAAATATGATTTCTTTAAATTCCATATTGAACTTTTCTGTTTACTTGACATTTCACTTTTGGTGAAGATAACTTATATATGTCCTCGTCAAAATGTGTCACGTTTATATCTAAGACATAAGTTATAATGTCTGTAAAACAGAGGCTGAGACAAATTTGATGGAAGGTGTTAATGAAAAAAGAAAATCCAGTTCATAATAACCTAACATTGGGGTTTGAAAATGTTTTGAGTTAAATTGTGCGCTTTTTTTCTATTGAGGTGACTGCTGACTGTGATGGTTAAGGGAACCCAGATGCATTTTATTAAGACACTTTGTATTAGCCTCTTGTTGTTGAATTTCTGAGACTTTTATTTTGGCTATAGTGTTACTGTGGTCTTGACTGAACCAGTGTTTTTGTAACAAGTATGTGCTGTATCATTTCTCAGAGGCACTGAATAAATGTTATTTTTTTTCCCCACCTACACATGGACATGCTGCTGCCATCATGTGGATAGAAATACAGCAGCTTCTTTTCTTATCCATGTTTGGTCAACTAGGCAAAATGTTAAAGGTCATCAAGGGACACAACTAATGATCCCTAACATGAATTGAGATTTTAGATGGATTAATTCAATCTAATGGATTGAAGATTCCTCTGCTAATTCCTCATATAAAGGGATATCATATCATATCAGGCAAGTTTTTCAAAAGTCATGTTAGTTCATTTACAGTGAATATCAGTGGTTTGTAATTTTTCAGTGTTCATATTTGGAATAAACTACAGTTTCTTCAAGAAAGTATTCACATCCCTTCAGTTTTGTCAGTGGCCTACACGCAATACCCTATAATGTCAAAGTGGAATTATGTTCTTAGTCATTTTTACAAATTGATTAAAAATGAACCTGAAATGTCTTGAGTCAATAAGTATTCAACCCCTTTGTTATGGCAACCCTAAATTAGTTCAGGAGTAAACATTTGCTTAACAAGACACATGAGTTGCAGGGACTCACTCTGTGTGCAATCATAGTGTTTAACGTTCATTTTTTATGACTACCTCATCTCTGTGCCCCACACATACAATTATCTGTAAGTTCCCTCAGTCGAGCAGTGAATTTCAAACACAGATTCAACCACAAAGTTGCCCAATGCCTTGCAAGAAAGGGCACCGATTTGTAGAAGTGTAAAAAATAAAAAGAGCATTCACTGAATATGCCTTTGAGCATATTTTTAGTTATTACATTGAACAAAAAAATATAAACGTAATATTCAACAATTTCTAAGATTTTAGAGTTACAGTTCATGAGGAAATCAGTCAATAGAAACAAATTCATTAAGGCCTTATCTATAGATTCCACATGACTAGGCAGGGTGTGCAGCCATGGGTGGGCTTGCGAATGAGAATCAGAATGAGTTTCTCCACAAAAGGGCTTTATTACAGACAGAAATACAGCTGTCTAGGTGGCTGGTCTCAGACGATCCTGCAGGTGAAGAAGCTGGATGTGGAGGTCCTGGAGTGGCATGGTTACACGTGATCTGCGCTTGTGAGGCTGGTTGGACGTACTGCCAAATTCTCTAAAATGACGTTTGAGGCAACTTATGGTAGAGAAATTAACATTCTGTTCTCTGGTGGACATTCCTGCAGTCAGCATGCCAATTGCATGCTCCCTCGAAGCTTGATAAATCTGTGGCATTGTTTTATGACAAAACTGCAATATTTGTTTTCCAGTATTTGTTTTCAAATCAAATTTTATTGGTCACATGCATGTGTATAGCAGATGTTATTGCCGGGGGTAGAGAAATGCTTGTAATGCTTTGTCCCCAGCACAAGGTGCAACTGTGATGATCATGCTGTTTAATTAGCTTCTTGATATGCCACGCCTGTCAGATGGATTATCTTGCAAAGGAGAAATGATCACTAATAGGGATGTAAACAAATTTGTGCACAACATTTGAGAGAAATTGAACCTTTCTGGGATAGTTTATTTCAGCTCATGACATATGGGACCAACACTACATGTTGCGTTTATATTTTTGTACAGTATAATTGTACTTTGGATGGTGTATTGTTATGTTCCCCAGTTTCTGTGTTTTGTGTTTGTATTTCGGGAAATGGCTTCCTGGATTCTCAGCAGCTGATTGGTCAGCCCCATAGATGACTGCAGCGCTGAACCCTCCCTCTCGTCAGGGGAAACAGCTGTTTTCAACTACCAACTCTTTCTCCAACTGGATAAAAGCCTTTGTCAGGAAGAGAGTTTCTTTGATGTCCTGTTTTGGTTGTTGCCCAGTAACAGTTTTGTTGAAAGTATTTTGTAGCCGCTACTTCTGAGGTGTGTGTATGCCAAAAGGACTGTGTTCGTGATTATTGATATTGTTCACTTTGCGTTAGTAATTATTCTGTTTTTGTTCCCAGGGTGGACCTGGGTGGACCACCCCCTGTATTTTGGTTAGCACGCCAGGAGGTGCTAAAAGGTTAGGTAAATATTGGGTGGGCAGGTAAGGTAGGAGAGGGGATTCTTTAACTTTAACTTTCTTTGCTTTGGTTCTGTCCAGCCCCTTTTCACCACATTACCGTGTTAAGGAAATAAATTCCCTGTAAACAGTAATATTCTCTGCCTCTGTCATCCTTACCCGCACCTACAATCTCATACCTCTTTCACTCCACGGGGAGTTGAGTGTAGCAAGGTGTTGCGTTCCCTCCTCCTAGCAGGGTGTTGCGTTCCCTCCTCCAACATGTATCAATACACCAACTCACTACAAAGATACAGGCATCCTTCCTAACTCATTTGCCGGAGAGGAAGGAAACTGCTTAGTGATTTCAACCTGAGGCCAGTGGTCACTTCAAAACAGCTTAATGGCTGTGATAGGAGAGAACTGAGGATGGATGAACAACATTTTAGTTAGTCCACCATAGTAATCTAATTGACAGAATGGAAAGAAGGAAGCCTGTACAGATTACAACATTTCAAAAACTTGCATCCTGTTTGCAATAAGGCATTAAAGTAAAACGGCAAAACAATGTGGCGAAGAAATGAATGTCCTGAATACAAAGGTTTATGTTTGGGGTAAACACATCACGGAGTACCACTTCTCATATTTTCAAGCATGGTGGTGACGGCATCATGTCATGGGGTATGCTAGGGAGGGAGTTTTTAAAACTTGTGGGCATGGGCAATCTCAAATGTCTTAATTATAGGCTCCCCTGACTTTCTCTGTCCTATTTCTATGTTAGATATCAGTATTGACCGTCAGTAGGCCTAATAACCACATTCAACTACCAATTTACTGTTCTCTTCAGTTGGTGTAACCTACATAATTGTTCCATTTGTTTTGTTTACCTTCATTTGCTTCCTCTGTAAATGCAATCACGGCTGTTTGGTTGTTGCTGAGGATCATTACTAACAGTTGATTAAAAAAAGTAATGTAATGTAGCAACCCCCATGCTCTCGTTGGCTGGCCCTCACTACATATCCGTCGCCAAACCCACTGGCTCCAGGTCATCTGTAAGTCTTTGCTAGGTAAAGCCCCGCCTTATCTCAGCTCACTGGTCACCATAGCAACACCCACCTGTAGCATGCGCTCTAGCAGGTATATTGCACTTGTCATCCCCAAAGCCAACACTTCCTTTGGCTGCATTTCCTTCCAGTTCCCTGCTGCCAATGACTGGAACGAATTGCAAAAATCTCTGAAGCTTGAGTCATATCTCCCTCTCTAACTTTAAGCATCAGCTGTCAGAGCAGCTTACCGATCACTGTACCTATACACAGCCCATCTGAAAATAGCACACCCAACTACCTCATCCCCATATGATTACTTACCCTCTTGCTCTTTCGCACCCCAGTATCTCTACTTACACATCATCTGCACATCTATCACTCCAGTATTAATGCTAAAATGTAATACATTTTTCCTCCATGGTCTATTTATTGCCTACCTCCCTACTCTTCTACATTTGCACATGTAACAGTATAACTTTAGAGCGTCCCCTCGCCCCTACCCGGGCGCGAACCAGGGACCATCTGCACACATCAACAACAGTCACCCACGAAGCATCGTTACCCATCGCTCCACAAAAGCAGCGGCCCTTGCAGAGCAAGGGGAACCACTACTTCAAGGTTTCAGAGCAAGTGACGTCACCGATTGAAACACTATTTAGCGCACACCACCGCTAACTAAGCTAGCGTTTCACATCCGTTCCACACACACACTGTACATACATTTCTATTTTCTTTTGAGTTATTCACTGTACATTTGTTTGTGTAACTCTGTTGTTTTTGTCGCACTGCTTTGCTTTATCTTGGTCTGGTCGCAGTTGTAAATGAGAACTTGTTCTCAACTGGCCTACCTGGTTAAATAAAGGTAAAAAATAAATCAAATTAAATGGTTATTGAGCGGAGAGCAGACCAAGCCGTAACAGTTTGAACCCGACGCATGGCACAATACTTGGCCGTGTCATCAAGCAGTTCCATGGTTCGTGCAGGCAATAGACAAGGTTATAGCCTACTATTGTACACTATTCTCCCTATTATAAGTCTATGTACACTAATCTTCCAACGTTACCATGGTTTGAAGAACTGAATGTGGCAATTTTAAGAATGAATCAATCCACCGTTTTCTGACTTTTGTGCGTAAAGGCTCTCCAGACCTGTTTATGATTCATAAATACTTTCCTAAACCTAAATAATCTACAAGATCAGAGTATTGTTTTAATCTACCAATGGGTGCTGGAACGGAGACTAGTATGAATATATTCAGGATCAATCATTCTTTCATTGATCCGGAATATTCTGAACCCGTTCTTTCAAAATGTTCTAGTCTTTCAACAAAATTCAAACTAAAAGGTGCACCGTATTTAAAGGGAACGCTTAAGGGAGTGAACGTTATTTATAATAAGAGGTTACATGGAGGAAATTGGACCTCTGAAATGCAAATGCATGGCCATCCCTTCAGCAAAATATATTTTATTGAAACCCTTCCTTAACGCTTGAAAAAAGAGAACATGCCCACCGTTTAGCCTCACTTCCTGGACAGACCAGCCTTAGACATGCAGTTTTGTTCTTCGTCCTGTAGGCATTAGATGGCAACACAGGAATTTTGATGGCACACAGGGCTGCATCCAAGAAGGTGGTGGGTTTGCAGACCATGCATTTCTACATCATTTAACACATCAGCAGAATCTGTAATACCACACAAAGTTTCAAAATTACAAGTTAAGAATGGACTATAGGCCTATGTGTTCAGCTTATATTTTTTTTAATGCCAAATCAGTTTGTCTTGTTTGCAACCAATTTATCCTTGTTTACAA
Source organism: Oncorhynchus keta (assembly GCF_023373465.1). NCBI lineage: Eukaryota > Metazoa > Chordata > Actinopteri > Salmoniformes > Salmonidae > Oncorhynchus > Oncorhynchus keta. The sequence goes on along the minus strand of NC_068454.1, from coordinate 45,020,064 downwards.
ATAATTTAATCTGAGACGTCATTAGAAATTTGAGCATGGTACATTCAAAAGTTAGGCCTACCTTTCCACCCCAGATAGAGTAGGCCTACCAAAGCAGAAAAATGTCAGCTTTAACTGCTGGCTACTCTTCTGTTGCTTAACCCAATGAGAGAAGGTCACAAGTGTTTCCCCAAAAACTGTCTGGGTTTAAACAGGTTGTGTTTTCCTGGCATCCACCAAACCCAGATTTGTCTGTCAGACTGTCATATGGTGTAATAATTAATCACTCCAGATAAAGCGTTTCTGCTGCTACAGAGTCCACTGGCAGCGAATTTTAGACCACTCCAGCAGATGCTTGGCATTGCGCATGGTGATTATAGGCTTGTGTGCGGCTGCTTGGCTATGGAAACCCATTTCATTAACTTTGGAACTAATGAATGTTGCAACCGAGGATAGACGATTTTTACACGCTATGCACTTCAGCACTCGGCAGTCCCCTTCTGTGAGCTTGTGTGGTCTACCACTTCAGGGCTGAGCCGTTGTTGCTCCTAGATGTTTCCACTTCACAATAACAGCGCTTACAGTTGACCGGGGCAGCTCCAGTCGGGCAGAAGTTTGACAAACTGACTTGTTGGAAGGCTGGCATCCTATGATGGTAGCACGTTGAATGTCACTGAGCTCCTCAGTAAGGCCATTCTACTGCCATTGTTTGTCTATGGAGATTGCATGGCGGTGTGCTTGATTTTTACACCTGTCCGCAACGTATGTGGCTGAAATAGCCGAATCCACTATTTTTAAGGGGTGTCATTTACATTTACATTTACATTAAAGTCATTTGTGTCCACATACTTTGTATATTGTATATCTCCATATGCATCCAAGTCACGTCTTTCCTGGGTATTTTACAGCTTGTTTATAGCATAAAGCATTGCAGACCAAAGTGCTGCAAGAGATCACATTATATAATATTATTTTCTTCAAAATCAAAATTTTCTTTAATGCCATTGGAAAACCCTCTCATACCCCCTCAATTCGAGTCTTGGTTTTATTGGTCATATACACATGGTTAGCAGATGTTAATGCGAGTGTAGCGAAATGCTTGTGCTTTTAGTTCCGTCCGTGCAGTAATATCTAACAAGTAATCTAACAATTTCACAACAACTACCTTATACACACAAGTTTAAAGGAATGATTAAGAATATGTACATAATAAATATATGGATGAGCGATGGCCGAAACAGCAAATGTCTTCACCCTCCTGAGGTTGAAGAGGTGCTGTTGCGCCTTCTTCACCACACTGTCTGTGTGGAGGGACCAGTTTGTCAGTTATGTGTACGCCGAGGAACTTAAAACTTTCCATCTTCTCCACTACTGTCCGGTCGATATGGATAGGGGGGGGGGTGCTCCCTCTGCTGTTTCCTGAAGTCCACGATCATCTCCTTTGTTATTTTCCTGACACCACACTCCGAGGGCCCTCACCTCCTCCTTGTAGGCCGTGTCGTTGTTGTTGGTAATCAAGCCTAACACTGTAGTATCGTCTGCAAACTTGATGATTGCGTTGGAGGCGTGCATGGCCACGCAATCATGGGTGAACAGGGAGTACAGGAGAGGGCTGAGAACGCACCCTTGTGGGGCCCCAGTGTTGAGGATCAGCAGGGTGGATATGTTGTTTCCTACCCTCACCACCTGGGGTCGGCCTGTCAGAAAGTCCAGGACCCAGTTGCACAGGGCAGGCTCGAGACCCAGGATCTGGAGCTGAATGACGAGTTTGGAGGGTACTATGGTGTTAAATGCTGAGCTGTAATCGATGAACAGCATTCTTACATAGGTACTGTTATGTCAGTCGTTGAATGAAGACCAAGGTGCAGCGTGGTAGGTGTACCTTTTCTTTAATTTTTGAAATGTTCCACCAAAAACAATAACCTACTCAACGAACGTAAAGCTAAGAGTGCAACGCATGCAACACACAAAGACAATATCCCACAACAGAAGGTGGGGAAAAAAGGGCTGCTTAAGTATGATCCTCAATCAGAAACAACGATAGACAGCTGCCTCTGATTGGGAACCATACTCGGCCAACAAAGAAATATAAACAGATTTCCCACCCTAGTCACACCATGACCTACCAAATAGAGAATTTAATGGATCTATAAGTTCAGGGCGTGGCAGGTATTCCGCTTGTCCAGATGGGTTAGCGCAGTGTGAAGTGTGATTGGATTGCGTCGTCTGTGGACCTATTGTGGCATTAAGCAAATTGGAGTGGGTCTAGGGTGTCAGGCAGTGTGGAGGTGATAGGATCCTTGACTAGTCTCTCAAAGCACTTCATGATGAAGGAAGTGAGTGCAAAGGGGCGATAGTCATTTAGCTCAGCTACCTTAGCTTTCTTGGGAACAGGAACAATGGTGGCCCTCTTGAAGCATGTTGGAACAGCAGACTGGGATAGGGTTTGATTGAATATGTCCGTAAACACACCAGCCAGCTGGTCTGTGGATGCTCTGAGGACACGGCTAGGGATGCCGTCTGGGCCGGCAGCCTTGCTAGGGTTAACACGTTTAAATGTTTTACTCACGTTGGCTGCAGTGAAGGAGAGCCCGCAGGTATTTAGCAGTGGGTCGTGTTAATGGCACTGTATTGTCCTCAAAGCAAGCAAAGACGTTGTTTAGTTTGTCTGGGAGCAAGACATCAGTGTCCGCGACGGGGCTGGTTTTCTTTTTGTAGGCCGTGATTGATTGTAGACCCTGCCACATACGTCTTGTTTCTGAGCCGTTGAATTGCGATTATACTTTGTCTCTATACTGATGCTTAGCTAGTTTGATTGCCTTGCGGAGGAAATAGCTACACTGTTTGTATTCGGTCATGTTTCCGGTCACCTTACCATGATTAATAAAAGCAGTGGTTCGCGCTTTCAGTTTTGCACGAATTCTGCCATCAATCCATGGTTTCTGATTGGGGAAGGTTTTTATAGTCACTATGGGTACAACATCACCAATGCACTTGCTAATAAACTCGCTCACCGAATCAGCGTATACATCAATGTTGTTGTCCGATGCTATCCGGAACATATCCCAGTCCACGTGATCGAATCTTGAAGCGTGGAATCAGATTGGTTGGACCAGCGTTGAACAGACCTGAGCATGGGCGTTTCCTGTTTTAGTTTCCTGTCTATAGGCTGGGAGCAACAAAATGGAGTAGTGGTCAGATTTTCTGAAAGAAGGTTGAGGAAGGGCTTTGGATGCGTCGCGGAAATTAGAGTAGCAATGATCCAGAATTTTGCCAGCCCGGGTTGCGCATTCGATATGCTGATAAAATTTAGGGAGCTTTGTTTTCAGATTAGCCTTGTTAAAATCCCCAGCTACAATAAATGCAGCCTCAGGATATGTGGTTTCCAGTTTACATAGAGTCCAATGAAGTTCTTTCAGGCCCGCCCTTCTTCTTACCAGAGAGATGTTTGTTTCTGTCGGCGTGATGCTTGAAGAAACCGGGTGGCTGTACCGACTCTGGTAAGAAGCCATGTTTCCGTGAAACAAAGAATGTTATAATCTCTGATGTCTCTCTGGAAGGCAACAATTGCTCGAATTTCGTCTACCTTGTTCTCAAGAGACTGGACATCGGCGAAGTAGTATACTGTGGAGTGGTGTGCCCGTCTATGGAGCCTGACCAGAAGACCTCACCCTCTGCCCCTTCTGCGGTGCCATTGTTTTGGTTCGCCTACTAGGATCCAATCCATTGTCCTGGGTGGTGCTCCAAACAGAAGATCCACATCGGGAAAGTCATATTCCTGGTCGTAATGTTGGTAAGTTGACGTTGCTCTTATATCCAATAGTTCCTCCCAGCTGTCCAATAGTTCCTTCCTCTTTGCTTATGGCCGTATACAGCTCATTGAGTGTGGTCTTATTGCCAGCATTGGTTTGTGGTGGTAAATACACAGCTATGAAGAATATAGAACTCTCTAGGTAGATAGTGGGTCTACAGCTTATGAGATAACCTAGAGACTCCCTTAGATATTATGCACCAGCTGTTTACAAATATACATAGACCGCCACCCCTTGTCTTACCAGAGGCTGCTATTCTATCCTGCCGATACAGTGTGTAACCCGCCAGCTGTATGTTATTCATATCCTCATTCAGCCACAACTCTGTGAAACATAAGATATTCAAGTTTTTAATGTCCCGTTGGTAGGATATACATGCTTTTTGTTCGTACACTTTATTATCAGCTTATTGTACGTTTTCCAATAGCACCGATGGCAAAGGCAGATTAGCCATTCATCGCCAGATCCTCACAAGGCACTCCAATCTCATTCCGTGAAAGCTCCGTCTCTTTCTCCTGCAAATGACGGGGAGGAGGGCCTCTTCGGGTGTCTGGAGTAAATCACTCTCGTCCAACTCATTAAAGAAAAATTATTTGTCCAATTCAAGGTGAGTAATCGCTGTTCTGATGTCCAGAATCTCTTTTCGGTAGCAGCAACAGTATGTATACAAACAATGCGAAAAAACAAAATAGCACGGTTGGTTAAGAGCCCATAAAACAGCTGCCATCCCCTCCTGCACCATTATTCTATATATACGCTGTAGTCTGTAGTGATTGTTAACTGTGGAGCTGACCGTACTGATAAATGCATAGATCAGAAAAATTTGACACAACAATGATAAATGAAAATAATGATGTTGAACCAACAAATCTGAAAGATAAATTGTATGGGGATGGCAGGTATTGTGGGGGAGGATCAGAATGTTCAGAATCACAAAAAAACGTAATAAATGTGGATTACTATGCTATTTCAATGACAATACATTCTGTTATGCAGCATAATATTTTATTTGTATTATCTGGGGGGAGGAAGTTGCAAAAACTTTAATGGCCAATTGGAAAACCCATTGTCAGTAAACATAGAGTTACAAATCTCAGGAATATGTGGGACAAGAATAAAGGAAACATTTCTACATTCTACTACTAGTGACAACAAAGTGAAATTTAACAAAATGGTACAAACATAGAATGTAAATGAGGCTTGGGTACACAATCTATTGCCTGTGGAGAGTTTAAATGACGGAATGTCAACGGATAAGAGAACCCTCAGACTGCCAACTTAATATGCAAAATAGACACACTTTTGAGGATAAAGAACCTGCTTCTGATCTACATCCTGATGCATCCAAGAGTTCATATGATGGAGTGTCAGTGGTGCAGCCCAATCAAATCTCAGACACCCAAGATATTGGGAATGAATACTACCATTTAGAGCAGTGTTTCCCCAACTCGGTCCTGGGGACCCCATAGGGTGCATGTTTTGGTTTTTGCCCTAGCAGTATACAACTGATTTAAAATAATCAAAGCTTAATGATGAGTTTATTATTCGAATCAGCTGTATAGCGCTAGAGCAGCAAAAAAAAAAACGTGCACATCTTGGGGTCCCCAGGGCCGACTTTGGGAATCACTGACTTAGAGACAGAAAGTTGTGGTCGAGGTTGATCAGATGGGGAAATTGTAAGCTCTATGAAAAATGAATCAGATGAGCAGCATTTAACTGGAGAGGTTGACAGTGAAATAAGCCAGGATTCACTGAAGTGTGTTTTACATTTACATTTAAGTCATTTAGCAGACGCTCTTATCCAGAGCGACTTACAAATTGGATCTGTTTTGTCAGATCAGGTTCATTTTGAGGAGTTCAGGCTTACCACTCCAAATAATAGTGTGTTAGTGTGTTTTACGTTGACTTGTGACTAATGGGAGAGGGTCCATTCAGAGAGAAATGGTAGGTAATTTCATTTGGGTAGTCCTATTTGCACAGCCGAGAAGCAGGGTCCGGAAAAGTAGGATCCATAGCCTCTGCCTTTTAAAAAACAGTAGCATTTGTGGTGTCCTTGTTCTCTAAAGCAGTCTTATGAGAGGGCAATGTGAATATATGAGTGATTGGAGAGGAAATTACTTAAGTGAAAGAAGTGAATATTTAAAACTTGAATGATAGAGCAGACTGATGAAATTAAGCTATATGTTTAATAATGAAATAAAATGTAAAGATAAATGTTGCATGTTGCGTTTATATTTTTGTTCAGTATATATTACACAGACCCTAGTGAGTAATCCCAACCCAACTTTTACTTCTGCACAAATAATCATTTTTCCTGTACAACTACTGTATATTTGTACCGTATTGTGTCCAGGCACCCCATTTTAAGCTGTTTGACCACAGTAAAAGGTCAGAAACACTGAGGGTGTGAAGAAAGTAGAGGAGAGTGGATCAAGGGTGAGGGATTCTGAGAGGATCGCTGTGAATAGTAGAGCTGTGCCAGAACAGAGGTATAGGCAAATGAGTGATATATGTTTCAGTAAGGTTGGCTTCTTGGCATTCACAGCCATGGTCGGGTACTTTACTTTCTAAATTTAATCCGATACTAGTTACCTGTCCAAAATTGTCATCAGTAACATAATTTTTGGGTTACCCAAACTCAGTAATCTGATTAAATTCTGTTACTTATACAGTAGATTACTTTCCTCTTAAGAGGCCTTAGCAGAAGACAAAAATGTATGTTACCAATTGAACGACATCTATTGCAGAATAAATCAATGTTAAAGTTTACATAGCTGGCCATATATGGATGTTAAATTTAACCTTACGGGTTGGTTCTGTAGGCTTCTTCTAACCTATCGCTTCCTACTACATACAATAATACGATGAAACTATATATTTACATTAAAAACCAAAGTCTATCAGAATTACAGTCATTCCAATAAATGTTATACCCCTTGATCTTCAAGAATAGGACTTGGAAATATGGAAGAATAGATTAGCCAAATCTTTTTACCTGGACATAACCTCAAAACTAAAGACTTATTAGCCAGCCCTACTCTGTTGTTTATGATTTTGTTGTCATGGAGGACTGGTTGGGCTCATTGATTCGAGTTGAAAAATAAATGCTGCGCTCATGGAATGGCATGCTTTGAGCACTACTGAAAAGTGCAATTTACATGTGAAAAATAAATGCCATATTCTGCATTTGCTATAGGCCTATTGTTTACCATTTGGTTGGTGACACTTGGATATCTTGATGATATGCAGCTGTTTAAAGGGCAAATCCACAGATGAAACAATAACAAAACGGTAGTCCGCCTCAGTTTTGGTAAAAAGCTGAGGGATGGGCCTGAAGAAATGGAACCACTCTCAGATTAATAGACAGCTATGGATGCTCGGGTTAACCATCCATTATATAAAAAATATTGTTTTAACCATGTTATGAGGCTATACAGTGTTTGTTCACATTTACAATGTTTACAAACATTGGAGTAAAACAAGCTTATATTTTAGGTTATCATGGAATGTGACAGTTGAACTAAGCTCATGAGGCATTTATAAATTATAGTATTCAAGAATTAATGGATATATATATATATATATATATATATATATATAATTTATAAATCCAAAGATTGATGTAGCAACTACAGATTGCCCCTTTGTCTTTCAAATTTGTGCAAGTTTGAGCATGTGTCCATTAGGCCTATGGATATATATTTTTCATCAGCATGAATTAGATTGAGCAATAAAAGCCCCACTTTTACTCCATAGGCTTGGATCCGGACGATGCAGCTGTTGCAAGAGCGCATATTTCACTGGCTTTCCACTGGTTTCAAAAACAAGAATTGGTAGGCTGCATGAATTCAACCATTATTGCGTTCAAATACAGATGTAAATTTGAGAACAGCCATCCTCAACAACAATCCGTAAATAAATGAGAGCAGCATGATTCACATCAATGTGCTATGTAGATATCAATAATGCATGATATCCGTATCGCCGTAGACTACACCACTGCTGTCATCCTTACCTCCAAGCGTTTTTTCAAGTTGTATAATCTTTGGATGACGACAGTAATCGCATCCAAAGGTTTTAATGAGTATAGTGTTAGTTGGTAGGGTAATTAAAAAATGTATATTTAATTTCCCGGTTCCCCTTTCCCAATGTATCACAAGTTGTGATACATTGAAAAAGGGGAACCACAACGTGTAATGAATGGATCTATACTGTAGTTCAGTTGGGGGCGGTGCTCGGTGGCGAAACACCGCCACCTGCTGTGTTGAAGGGAGACACATTTTCCGCAGAGTTGGGCCTTTTTCTTCCTCTCTGCTGACGAGACGCTGGTGAACGACACTATGCCTGCCGTAGTTATAATGGATGAAAATTATGATAAACTTTTAGAGCAGTGCCAAACACAGGAACTTGAGGTAGTTATATCCAAGTATTTCATCAAACGTGTTGAACTTGAAGCGTTAAATGTGTCCATTCGCAAAGAGAATCTCTTTGGTCTGTGTGTTTTAACTTAGCTAGCGGCGCTAACTAGCTAGCCATCCAAACGCACTGACTTTAGCGAACACAACATAGCTAGCTAACGAGATCATAACATTTAACGTACGAGAAAGTAGCTAACTACCTTCATATACGTCAGTTAGCTTGGTAGCGAGCACAGCTAGGTCTTAACATTACATTGAACACAGCATTTAACTGCGTTTTGCTATGTAGCAGAGGGATGTGAAATGTGGCAGGAGGAAAGTAGCTAGCTAATGACACATTCAAATATCACATATTGTGTTGAGCATTTAAATTAGCAGCACGGGGTGCACATGGATAATATTATTCCTTAGCTAGGTTTTCACAATTTGTGGTGCGTCAAGTAATATGCGCAGAACGTTAAGGTTGTTTAATATACAGTACAGGGTTTCCCGGATGGGTCCTTTCGACCAGGTCTGTATAGCCACATTATTAAATGGACATTTTCAGTCATGAGGGTACAACGTTTGGAACTTCATGACCGTCATTAGCAATCCAACAGAAAATGGTGGTACCATTTTATGAATGTTAGCAAACAATTTGTTATTTCGACATGATGGGACATTTTGTCTGAAATTATGCGGGAAATATGTTTGGAATAATCATATCGAAGCAAATTTGGGAGTCACGCGATGATATGTTATGTGGTCCTCCCATTACGATTTGGGAACGCGTGCAGAATAAATACAGAATAAATATATTTTGAACTTGATGGACCTCTCTAATAAATATCGATGGTCTTATTCTGGTGACTTGATGCGTGGCTGCCGTTTGACAAATATAATCAATCTCGCTATAATCTATAATATTCTCATTTAGGCTAGCTGTCTCTGCGAACTGTTAGCTAGAGCTCACATGCCTAGACCAGAGTGGACACATTTGCTATCAGTAGAATTGGAAACGCATTGAACTTTTGAATTTAATTCGGTACATTAAACACATATTTAAACTTCATTAATTTCCAGCACCACCTCAACATTATGTGAAAATCGCGGAAGACACGTGATTCCTATGACATCATCACGTGCATCATGTGATTTTTAACCAATTATGAGTAGGCATTGCCTACTAGTTGTCTACTATTGGTTGTCATTGGAAACACTTATCTTCCTCAATCTTTTAACATGAAGTTGAAAAAGGGTGATATTTCTCTTAGTGCACATAAAATACACTTTTTTTTTTTGCTAATGACGTTACATCAATACTCTTTATCAGCAACACGTGAGTTTGATGGAAACACCATGGGTGAGAAAATTGGCATATCTTCTTTATGCAGATTTTAGAATATTCGCATGAAAATCTGCCATAAATTGGATGGAAACCTAGCTATTGGCTTGCATGGGCAGCATATTGGCTAAAACTTGACTAATTGTTTGTTTTCTCGTCAGGCTCCAGGTGGCATTGCAACCCCTCAAGTGTATGCCCAGCTGTTGGCTCTCTATCTACTGCACAATGACATGTAAGTCAGGTTTTCTATAGACCTAGCCCTTCTAAAGAAAATGTTTTCTGACCATTAGGTGTTAGTTAGAGCTTAAACTCAATATGTAGCTAGCCAGTCGGCGAGGGCTGTTGCAGGATTGCCATTTTACCAGTAAAATGCAGCTAGCTATGATTACCATAGCTATAATATGTAGCTTGCTAGATATTTCATTAGGTGTCAGATCTGTGATGTGATTTGATGTGATGGTTTTGGGAGACATGCTCCTTCGAGGATTCTTACGATGAACTTAGCCGTAAGATGCTTTTGGGGAAAGTGTGCCCCGGTCTAGCTAGCTGGTTTGTGACTTTGCTACTTACAGAGATAAACAGTACCAGTCAAATGTTTGGACACACCTACTCATTAAAGAGTTTTTCTTTATTTTCTACATCGTAGAGTATTAGTGAAGATCTCCAAACAATGATATAACACACATGGAATCATGTAGTAAAACAAATCAAAATATATTTTAGATTCTTCAAAGTAGCCACCCTTTGCCTTTGACAGCTTTGCACACTCTTGAAATTCTCCAAATCAGCTTCATGAGCTAGTCACCTGGAATGTTTTTCCAACAGTCGTGAACCAATACCCACATATGGTGAGCACTTGTTGGCTGCTTTTCCTTCACTCTGCGGTCCAACTCATCCCAAACCATTTCAATTGGGTTGAGGTCGGGTGATTGTGACGGCCAGGTCATCTGATGCAGCACTCCATTGCTCTCCTTCATGGTGAATTAGCCCTTACACATCCTGGAGGTGTGTTTTGGGGTTATTGTCCTGTTGAAAAACAAATGATAGTACCACGAATCGCAAACCAGATGGGATGGCGTATCGCTACAGAATGTGGTGGTAGCCATGCTGGTTAAATGTGCCTTGAATTCTAAATAAATGAGTGTCATCAGCAAAGCACCATCACAACACCTCCATGCTTCACGGTGGGAACTACACATGCGGAGATCATCTGTTCACCTACTCTGCGTCTCTCAAAGACACGGTGGTTGGAACCAAAAATCTCAAATTTGTACTCATCAGAGCAAAGAACAGATTTCCACCGGTCTAATGTCCATTGCTCGTGTTTCTTGGCCCAAGCAAATGTCTTATTATTGGTGTCCTTTAGTAGTGGTTTCTTTGCAGCAAACTATTAAGCCCTGATTCACGCAGTCTCCTCTGAGCAGTTTATGTTGATGTCTTTACTTGAACTCTGTGCAGCATTTATTTGGGCTGCAATTTCTGAGGCTGGTAACGCTAATGAACTTATCCTCTGCAGCAGAGGGTCTGGGTCTTCCTTTCCTGTGACGGTCCTCATGAGAGCCAGTTTCATCATAGTGCTTGATGGTTTTTGTGACTGCACTTGAAGAAACTTTCAAAGTTCTTGACATTTTCCAGATTGACTGACCTTCATGTCTTATAGTGATGATGGACTGTCATTTCTCTTTGCTTATTTGAGGTGTTCTTGCCATAAAATAGACTTGGTCTTTTACCAAATCGTACTATCTACTGTTTACCACCCCTACCTTGTCACAACACAACTGATTTGTTCAAATGCATTAAGAAGGAAAGAAATTCTCCAAATGAACTTTCAACAGGGCACACCTTTTAATTGAAATGCATTCCAGGTGACTATGTTATGAAGCTGGTTGAGAGAGAGACATGAATTTGCAGAGATGTCATCAAGGCAAGGGGTGGCTACTTTGTTAAACAAATCAAAATATATTTGAGGTTCTTCACTTTGGTTACATATGTGTTATTCTACAATGTAGAAAATAGTAAAAAATTAAGAAGAACCCTTGAATGAGCAGGTGTGTATGTATATGTGTGTGTGTATATATATATATATATCTCACCAGATAAAAGTTCTCATTTATTTCCACAACTGATTAATAATGTAGGCATTTCATATTTGCCCCCAAACACTGTATTCCACAGTAAGAACCTCATACCAACGATCAAGCGTGGTGGTAATGTGATGGATTGGGGATGCTTTGCTGCCTCAGGACCTGAACAACTTGCCTTAATAGAAGGAACCATGAATTCTGCTCTGTATCAGAGAATTCTACAGGAGAATGTCATGCCATCTGTCAGTGAGCTGAAGCGCTGCTGGGTCATGCAGCAAGACAATGATCCAAAACACGCCATCAAGTCTACGTGAAAATGGCTAAAAAGCAACAAATCCAGACCTAGTCCCAATTGAGATGTTGTGGTAGGACTTAAAACGAGTAGTTCATGCTTGTCAAATGTCAGAGTTAAAGCAGTTCTGGAAGCAAGAGTGGGCCAAAATTCCTCCACAACGATCTGAAAGACTGATCACCCCCCCCCCAAACACACACACACTCTTTCATACAACCACAAGCTCAGATGTTCGTTGTTCCATCCCATATCTGTGCAACATTGAAGACTCTCGCTCTCACAATTACTGACACATGGGCTCAAACATACAGGCACCCCATCTTCAAACACCCGCACTCCCCCCACATATTTGAATATAAATCATTTTACAACATTCCCTGACTTTGAATAGTATAGTGTGTTTTATTTATCAGTTCCTGTATTTAATAAATAACTATTTATATTACAATCCCTACCATGGATAGTGTTGGGTGTTCTGTTATTGGCCCCTTCTATTATTTAGAATGCCCATGGAGTAGTCTTGTTTTTTAAGAGCTACACATTTGAGCCGTCTTCACCTTCGTCTTTATTTCCGGTAAGCACCAGATATGTTTTTTGTCTGTAAATCAAGTAAGGCTTCTCTTAAATTTTAGATTTTTTATTTATTTTACTAATGTCTGTTTCAATAATATTGAGAGTAGCTTTTAGTTTCTCATCACTCATTTCGAGGATCGCCTTCAACTCCTTTTTATATCTTTACTAACTAGTTCAAGTATGCCCAATCGACTTCAGCAGGTCAGTTTCCATTCTTTGTGTACGGAGTGGTGAAAAGCAGGAATCGTCTGTTGCATTTTTCTTTTGGGGATTGTGTCTCCATACTTACCCTGGTTACGCTACATGTTTTGGCGTGGGTAGTATTTGTTGATACATTTCTTTACCCTTCTAATTTGTTTTGTGGTGTTATCCAGATTGAAGGTTATTGCTCACAAGCAGTGTTGTAGTACTCGAGACCGGTCTCGAGACCACACATTAAGTGTCTCGGTCTTGTCGGATACTTTTTTTTACTCAGTCTTGAATGTCTCGGACGGTGAGGACTTGTAATTTCTTCCAGAGACCAGTGGAGTAAAACACTCTCAGCTTCAATTGTCACCGTATTAAAAACGCTTCGCCAGGCCGTGTGTGTGTGTGTGCATGTACAGTTGAAGTTGGAAGTTTACATACACCTTAGCCAACTACATTTAAACTTTTTCACAAATGCTGACATTTAATCGTAATAAAAATTCTGTCTTAGGTCAGTTAGGATCACCACTTTATTTTAAGAATGTGAAATGTCAGAATAATAGCAGAGAGAATAATTTATTTAGCTTTTATTTCTTTCATCACATTCCCAGGGGGTCAGAGGTTTACATATTCTCAATTAGTATTTGGTAGCATTGCCTTTAAATTGTTTAACTTGGGTCTATCGTTTTTGGTAGTCTTCCACAAGATTCCACAATAAGTTGGGTGAATTTTGGCCCATTCCTCCTGACAGAGCTGGTGTAACAATCAGGTTTGTAGGCCTCCTTGCTCTCACATGCTTTTTCAGTTCTGCCCACACATTTTCTATGTGATTGAGGTCAGGGCTTTGTGATGGCCACTCCAATACCTTGACTTGTTGTCCTTAAGCCATTTTGCCACAACTTTGGAAGTATGCTTGGGGTCATTGTCCATTTGGAAGACCCATTTGCGATCAAGCTTTAACATCCTGACTGATGTCTTGAGATGTTGCTTCAATATATCCACATAATTTTCCTCCCTCAAGAAGCCATCTATTTTGTGAAGTGCACCAGTCCCTCCTGCAGCAAAGCACTCCCACAACATGATGCTGCCACCCCCGTGATTCATGGTTGGGATGGTGTTCTTCGGCTTGCAAGCCTCCCCCTTTTTCCTCCAAAAACAAATGGTCATTAAGGCCAAACAGTTATTTTTTTGTTTCATCAGACCATAGGACATTTCTCCAAAAAGTTTGGTCTTTGTCCCTATGTGCAGTTGCAAACCGTAGTCTGTTTTTTTTATGGCAGTCTTTTTATCTCTATTATAGATGTGTTTGCACAGTGGCGAACCTATTGGACCTAGGCCTTCACGAAGGGCCAGTGGTATAGTGGAGGCTATATATGACTCACCACCTGAATTCGGTCTTATGTAGCAAAATGTGAAATTGTGTTTTTTACATTTGGTAAAAGTAGAGACTCAGAGCTACAAAATGGTATATAATACATTGCATTTGAAGACAAATGGGAAAGTAATTCTGCTTTGAAAGGTGATCAACTTGTAAACTCACTTTTGAGAAAATCGCCTTTTGAATGTTTTGGTATCAAGTGAAGAGCTCTTTTTCAACACCCTTTCAGCATAGTTCACACGCTCTTAAGCTTTAGCCCCAGCCATCTCGTTTTGCTCTCTTTGAGTGCACACTTGACGCTCTGGCTGATGATTTGTTTACCAATGGATAACATGAAAACAGCCTAACCAGCTCTGCTCACAACAATTTCATTACGCTTTTTTGTAGACGTTTACTGACACCGGCCATATTCAACGGGTGTTGTACACATGTAAAGTTAGCTAATGAGCCAGCTAGGTTAGCTAGTTTAACAAAAAGAAGAATCAACAACAAGTGGGACACAATCATGAAATGGAACGATATTTCAAACTTTTTTAACAAATCAAAAACTGAAAAATTGGGCGTGCAAAATCATTCAGCCCCCTTAAGTTAATACTTTGTAGCGCCACCTTTTGCTGCGATTACAGCTGTAAGTCGCTTGGGGTATGTCTATCAGTTTTGCACACCGAGAGACTGAACATTTTTCCCATTCCTCCTTGCAAAACAGCTCGAGCTCAGTGAGGTTGGATGGAGAGCATTTGTGAACAGCAGTTTTCAGTTCTTTCCACAGATTCTCGATTGGATTCAGGTCTGGACTTTGACTTGGCCATTCTAACACCTGGATATGTTTATTTTTGAACCATTCCATTGTAGATTTTGCTTTATGTTTTGGATCATTGTCTTGTTGGAAGACAAATCTCCGTCCCAGTCTCAGGTCTTTTGCAGACCATCAGGTTTTTTTCCAGAATGGTCCTGTATTTGGCTCCATCTATCTTCCCATCAATTTTAACCATCCTCCCTGTCCCTGCTGAAGAAAAGCAGGCCCAAACCATGATGCTGCCACCACCATGTTTGACAGTGGGGATGGTGTGTTCAGGGTGCTGAGCTGTGTTGCTTTTACGCCAAACATAACGTTTTGCATTGTTGCCAAAAAGTTCAATTTTGGTTTCATCTGACCAGAGCACCTTCTTCCACATGTTTGGTGTGTGTCCCAGGTGGCTTGTGGCAAACTTTAAACAACACTTTTTATGGATATCTGTAAGAAATGGCTTTCTTGCCACTTTTCCATTAAGGCCAGATTTGTGCAATATACGACTGATTGTTGTCCTATGGACAGAGTCTACCACCTCAGCTGTAGATCTCTGCAGTTCATCCAGAGTGATCATGGGCCTCTTGGCTGCATCTCTGATCAGTCTTCTCCTTGTATGAGCTGAAAGTTTAGAGGGACGGCCAGGTCTTGGTAGATTTGCAGTGGTCTGATACTCCTTCCATTTCAATATTATCGCTTGCACAGTGCTCCTTGTGATGTTTAAAGCTTGGGATGTCTTTTTGTATCCAAATCCGGCTTAAAACTTCTTCACAACAGTATCTCGGACCTGCCTGGTGTGTTCCTTGTTCTTCATGATGCGCTCTGCGCTTTTAACGGACCTCTGAGACTATCACAGTACAGGTGCATTTATACGGAGACTTGATTACACACAGGTGGATTCTATTTATCATCATTAGTCATTTAGGTCAACATTGGATGATTCAGAGATCCTCACTGAACTTCTGGAGAGTTTGCTGCACTGAAAGTAAAGGGGCTGAATAATTTTGCACGCCCAATTTTTCAGTTTTTGATTTGTTAAAGTTTGAAATATCCAATAAATGTCGTTCCACTTCATGATTGTGTCCCACTTGTTGTTGATTCTTCAAAAAAATACAGTTTTATATCTTTAAGTTTGAAGCCTGAATTGTGGCAAAATGTCGCAAAGTTCAAGGGGGCCGAATACTTTCGCAAGGCACTGTACTTCCGGCCCATCCTTGGACACTGTGCTATCTAACCTCCAAACGAGCTTCAATGCCATACAACACTCCTTCCGTGGCCTCCAACTGCTCTTAAACGCTAGTAAAACCAATGCTTTTCAACCGTTCGCTGCCTGCACCCGCACGCCTGACCAGCATCACCACCCTGGATGGTTCTGACCTTGAATATGTGGACATCTATAAGTACCTAGGTGTCTGGCTAGACTGTAAACTCTCCTTCCAGACTCATATCAAACATCTCCAATCGAAAATGAAATCAAGAGTGGGCTTTCTGTTCCGCAACAAAGCCTCCTTCACTCACGCCGCCAAACTTACCCTAGTAAAACTGACTATCCTACCGATCCTCGACTTCAGCGATGTCATCTACAAAATTGCTTCCAACACTCTACTCAGCAAACTGGATGCAGTTTATCACAGTGCCATCCGTTTTGTCACTAAAGCACCTTATTCCACCCCCCACTGCGACCTGTATGCTCTAGTTTGCTGGCCCTCGCTACATATTCGTCGCCAGACCCACTGACTCCAGGTCATCTACAAGTCCATGTTAGGTAAAGCTCTGCCTTATCTCAGTTCACTGGTCACGATGGCAACACCCACCCGTAACACGCGCTCCAGCAGGTGTATCTCACTGGTCATCCCTAAAGCCAACACCTCATTTGGCCGCCTTTCGTTCCAGTTCTCTGCTGCCTGTGACTGGAACGAATTGCAAAAATCGCTGAAGTTGGAGACTTTTATCTCCCTCACCAACTTCAAACATCTGCTATCTGAGCAGCTAACCGATCGCTGCCGCTGTACATAGTCCATCGGTAAATAGCCCACCCATTTTTACCTACCTCATCCCCATACTGTTTTTATTTAATTTAGTTTATGCTCTTTTGCACAACAATATCTCTACCTGTACATGACCATCTGATCATTTATCACTCCAGTGTTAATCTGCAAAATTGTAATTATTCACCTACCTCCTACCTAAAATATTTAAAAAAGGCCGGAGTTTTATTAAATTGGTTTCCATGGCCGAACAGCCGTACCCAAGCCTTAGATCACCATGCGCAATGCGAGGAATCTGTTGGTGTGGTGTAAAGCTCGCTGGCATTGGAAACGCATTCTCTGGTGAGATTAATCTCACTTCACCATCTGGCAGTCCGACAGACGAGTCTGGGTTTGGCGGATGCCAGGAGAACGCTACCTGCGCCAATTGATAGTGCCAACTATAAAATTTGGTGAAGGAGGAATGATGGTCTGGGGCTGTTTTTCATGGTTTGCGGTAGGCCCTTAGTTCCAGTGAATGCTACAGCATACAATGACATTCTCGAAGATTCTATGCTTCCACCTTTGTGGCAACAGTTTGGGGAAGCCCCTTTCCTGTTTCAGCTTGACAATGCCCCCCTGCACAAAGCGAGGTCCATACAGAAATGGTTTGTTGAGATTTGTGTGGAAGAACTTGACTGGCCTACACAGAGCCCTGACCTCAACTCCATCTAACACCTTTGGAAAGAATTTAAACGCCGACTGCAAGCCAGGTTTCCGTGCCCGACGGCACTAATGCTCTTGTGGTTAAATGGAAGTCCCACCAGCAATTTTCCATTGAGTGGAAAGCCTTCCCAGAAGAGTGGAGACTGTTATAGCATTAAAGGGGGACTAACTCCATGTTAATGCCCTGGATTTATATATATAAATAAATATAGGACAAAAAGCACATCACCAACTCATTTGCAGGCCTTGACAAGTAGGACGGATGTTTTACTTGTCCGAAAGCTTGTCAAGCTCGTCGTGCAGAACAATCAGGCACTGTGCTTCACTCTCCAGTGTTGTGACCATTTGATCTGAACAAACTGTGCCTCAATTATGTCAACAGAATCAAGCCTTTAGATGTTAACGTTAACTATCCTTCATTATATTTGTGTAATTAAGTCTCATTAAAGTTTGTCTACATTTTCTGTCGGCTCACTCTTGTCAGCATTGGTTTGGACATGATGCTGTAGCCAACATGCATATCACCTACCCTTTGACATGTAGGCTTTTTTATTTGTGTACATGGCAAATAGATTTAAATATTGTTCCAAAGTTGGACTCTCTTATCCAATTCTGATAGGAGTAATTGTTTGATATTTAGATTTGTGTGATTTAATTAACTTGTCATTCGGACAGAATAAATCCTTTTTATTTATTTTTTTGTAACACAGAACATCAACAGACAAGAACAGCTCAAGGACAGACAATATCCCTGAGATTAATGTTGTATGTTATGAAAGCATTGTAACTTGCACTTTGTTTTCAGGTTTGAATGAGACAATGTATTCCCCTAAACTTATTCTTTCAATAAAGTTCTGGTTTTATAAATATTATACTGTGTATGTCTTTCGTTGTCATATGTAAGACTAAATGCCAGACAGTTTGGAACTCTCTAGTGAGAGTGGCAACCGAGGACAGGCAAGTTTTTTTTTACATTTTTGTTATGCGCTATGCGCTTCACTCTGCGAACCTGTTTTGTGAGCTTGTGTGGCCTACCACTTCGCGGCTGAGATGTTATTGCTCCTAGACGTTTCCACTTAACAATAATAGCACTTATAGTTGACAAGGGCAGAAATTTGACAAACTGGCTTTTTGGAAAGGTGTCATCCTATGACATTGGCACGTTGTAGGTCACAGAGCTCTTCAGTAAGGCCATTGTTTGTCTATGGAGAATGCATGGCTGTGTGCTTGCATTTATACCGGTCCGCAATGGGTGTGGCTGAAATAGCCGAATTCACTCATTTGAAGGGGTGTCCCTTTTTGACCATGTAGTGTGTGTTTTACATAGTGTCTGATCACAGAACATTCCGTAGAATTCAAGAAAATTACCACCGTAACTAAAACGTCGAACTCATTCACAGTAAAATATATTACCATTCTGATTTCAGATTATCAATCCTTACTAAATATTGAAGACTCAATATGCTCAAGTTTTTTACCCATCTTCATTAGTTGTGTAAATGGCAGTTTGGGAGAGGGGAGCATTTATTTATTTCTGTATGATGCACATTTTCACAGGTGCTTCACAGGGCTGTTTCTGTGTTAGCTGGCGTTCTAAAGCCTAGTGTTTCCATTCCCCTTTAATTGTCGGATGACTTTTGTTACTTTTTTTTACAGGAATAATGCCAGGTACCTGTGGAAGCGAATTCCTCAAGCCATTAAATCGGTGAGAATGGTTAGGGTTAGCATTTATCTAATATATTTAGACTGAACAAAAATGTAAACGCCACAATTTTACTAAGTTAGTTCATATAAGGAAATCAGTCAATTGAAATCAATTCATTAGGCCCTAATCTATGGATTTCATAGACATCCGTGAAGATGCCGCATTTGAAGGTCATGGGTTGGTGTGGTTACACATGGAGGCGGTGGAGGCGGCTTATGGTAGACAAATCCACATTCAACAGCTCTGGTGGACATTCCTGCAGTCGGCATGCCAATTGCATGCTCCCTCAACTTGATAAATCTTTGGCATTGTGTTGTGACAACTGCACATTTTAGTGGCTTTTTATTGTCCCCGGCGCAAGGTGCACCTGTGTTTTGACCATGCTGTTGATATGCCACACCTGTCAGGTGGATGGATTATCTTGGCAAAGGAAAAATACTCACTAAAAAGGATGTAAACATTGGTGCACAAAATTTGATATTTTTGTGCGTCTGGAAAATTTCTGGGAGCATTTATTTCAGCTCATGAAACATGGGACCAACACTTTACATGTTGCGTTTTATATTTTTGTTCAGTATAGATAGCTGAGGCACACATTTGTGTAAATTTCTTTGTGTATATTTTTGTTAGACAATGAAAACGAGTTAAAGCTATACTGGGAGCTCAACTCTTGAATAGGTAGGCCAGTCATTGTATATTTTCCCACATTGAAGATGGTAGTACAAAAGTGGGACCTGTCCTGCACATGGAATTGCTTCAATTCATGAGAATGAGTGTACCCAATGTCTCACTAGCAACAAGACTCAGTCTGCATATCGTTTAGTATAGTCTAGTTACCAATGTATGTTAAAGTTGATTTAAATGGGTTTAAACGTGTTGTGTGCAGGGAAACCCAGAGCTGATGGCCGTGTGGGCCGTGGGTCAGCGCATATGGCAGCGAGACTTCCCAGGGATCTACTCGGCCATTGCAGCTCACCAGTGGTCTGAGAACATCCTGCCCGCCATGGATGCTCTGCAAGGTACTGTAATGGCCGTGCACTTTTCTGTGACCCAATTGACACACCTGACCTGCATGATGAACTGACATTTAAAACACAGCCTACACACTTCTGTGGCTCAACATGCATATATAACTCAATGTGGCTGATTTACACGGTTTTGTGACTGAGGGCCCCGCTCAAACAATATTGGTTACAGGGGAAAAAATAACATTCGACCTTCAGAGCATCTTTTGAGTAGGCATGCCATTTTTGTTTGAGTGTATTTCTTAGTGCCCTATACATTAATCCAAATGTCTATTCTTGTGAGAAAAACATTGTTTTTGACTTTCTGGAGACTTACTGGGTGTTATTGAATATGCAACACATTGACCTATTGAGACTGACTGAACTCATGACCAGGCCACGTCTCTCACCTCTGAATAACTTTCTATATTCATTGCTTAAACCTGAGGCTAGACGAGAAGAAAGACTGGGTAAGGATAGATGTGTAAGATGTTTAGCAGTTCAAAAATCAGCAGCTTCATTAGAAGTTTGTTCATGTTAGAATGTATAGGGAATTTGCTTTGGACAATTGGTAGCAGGATGATTGAAATGAAATATGTTGGGTAGTTCGGAAAAAATGTATGCTTACGTAATTAAAGTGGACCCCACACAATTGTAATAGTACATTTTGTAATGTCTTTCACATTGCTGCCTACTGAGTGTTCTCAATTATCAAAAGAGGGGATACCACTTGCATCCTACATTGTAACCCAGCCATGAAGTGGTTATGGAGGGCAAAGAAGAATACAGAAAAGGGAGCTTAAAAAGCTTTTGTAATACCTCATTTAAAATGTAATGGGTTATTTATCCACTCACAAATTGTCCCATTGATGCACAGCATGATGGGATACATTTTGCCTAGTTTAATATAGCCCTCTAAAGCTCTTCGGGTTGAGGAGATTATCAAGAGATTCTCGAGCAGTATTGCGACTCGAGATAATTTGGGCTGTAAATTTGCAAATGTATCTAATCTCAAACTCTACCTCCATAGGTCGCGGGCGAGCCTTTCTCGAGAGTCATCCCCCTCTGAGCATTGCATTGTGATAACAGGCTGACTACACCGCTCGCAAATACATTTTGAAATCTATATTCAATTATTGCACGCGCCAGCGAGCGTCTGTGTTGCCAATGGCTAAAATAAGTCAGATCGCGCTGCAAGTCCTGCCTCTCCCATCTCCTCATTGGTTTATAGAAGTCTAGCGTCTGCTAAATTACTTAAATGTAAATGTAAATCTCCTCATTGGTTATACCCACGTGGGTGACTGAAAGACGAAGTAGGTCGGTGGTGGTAATGCATGTAATTTATGAAAGTTGCCAATCGCAATATAAAGTCAAGAGAAGAAAATGCCAGGAAGGAGGAGAGATGACTAGAAACGATTCAGTTGACCGTTTTATGTGTGGATTAATTGGCAGAGTAGAGGACCTTTCCGGTAAAATAACAACTCAATGTTTATATCCCAGGACAAATTAGCTACCTGTCCCCAAATTAATATAATTGGTTCAGAGTTTGTTTTGATATTTCAACCTGCGTGTCGTGAACGCATTTGGTATGGGGGGATCAAAATACATTTATTTATGATGGCGCACGTGTGCAGCCGATTTTGGTTCCGTGAATTAGCCAATGTGTATTGTTGTCACGTAAGAGGTCAGGGGATGCTTCTGGCACCATTTATATAAACAGAAGTTCGCCAGAGAGAAATCCCCATACTTTACATTCGCGCTTGCTGTTTGTACATATCATGCTTGCCGTTTTGTACATTTTATAGACCATGGCAAACGAGAGTTCATTGACCTGGTCCATTGCGGAAACAAAGCTTCTGATTTCCATTTGGTCGCAAAATCCGATTCTAGCGAGGTTGGAAACGTGTTACCGAAAAAGAGATCTATATTGAGAATGTCCACGGGGTTTCTTGAACATGGCCACCATTGTTCGGAAGTAGTGCCAGACAAAAATCGTAGACATTAAATATACATAACACAAGACGAAAGACAATAATGGACTGAGTGATAGTGGCCGGCTGCAGTTCCAACTGAGAGGTCTGTGTACCTCCCAAGTCCAGACAACTCATCTCTTGGCTCGGGGAACCCTCCTCGAGCTACCAAAATACCTCTTGCACGTGTTGGTCAGTATAACGTGTTATTGTACTTTATGTTTGGTTGGTGATGCCACATCCTCTGTAGGCCCATGCGCAGACCCAATCAATGATTTTGTTGCTGCAGGGCCATGAGCCAGCGTACAGCAGCACTCCTGTACGCAGACCTCCACCACCTCAAGGGCAATACAGCCAGAGAGACAACAGTTTTCATTGGCTGTAGTTACCCTGAACAGACAACAAACACCACAATTGAACTTCAGAGTTTTTGTTACATACTTGTTTGTTTATTTTTTGCTTAACCTTTTTTTTTATATATATTTTGTCATTACTTTGATTTAAACTTATATTTTGCACCCATATTTATTTAAAACACTTCTTTTTTTACTTGAACCTTTTTTAAGTACTTTAATAATCTCTTAGTTTGGTTGGTTTGCTATTACTTAAATTTTAAGACATTTACAGTGCATTCGGAAAGTATTCGGACCCCTTCCACTTTCCACATTTTGTTACATTACACCCTTATTCATATAAAATAAAATGTTTTTCCTCAATCTACACACTACCCCATAATGACAAAGTGAAAACAGGTTTTTCGAAATGTTTGCAAATGTATTAAAGATCCAAAAACGGATACCTCAAGTATTCAGACACTCAGGTGCATCCTGTTATCATTGAGCATCCTTGATGTTTCTACAACTTGATTGGCATCCACCTGTGGTAAATTCAATTGATTGGAAAGGTACACACCTGTTTATATAAGGTCCCAAGTAAGTAAGTCGCTCTGGATAAGAGCGTCTGC
Source organism: Oncorhynchus keta (assembly GCF_023373465.1). NCBI lineage: Eukaryota > Metazoa > Chordata > Actinopteri > Salmoniformes > Salmonidae > Oncorhynchus > Oncorhynchus keta. The sequence goes on along the minus strand of NC_068454.1, from coordinate 44,996,895 downwards.
TAAATGACTTAAATGTAATGTAATGTCCCACACTTGAAAGTGCATGTCAGAGCAAAAACGATGCCATGAAGTCGAAGGAATTGTCCATAGAGCGACCAGACAGGATTGTATCGAGGCACACATCTGGGGAATGGTACCGAACAATGTCTGTAGCATTGAAGGTCCCCAAGAACACTGGCTTCCATCATTCTTAAATAGAAGATGTTTGTAACCACAAAGACTTCTTAGAGCTGGCAAATTGAACAATTGGGGGAGAAGGGCCTTGGTCAGGAGGTGACCAAGAATCCGATGATCACTCTGACAGGGCTCCAGAGTTCCAATGTGGTGATGGGAGAACCTTCCAGAAGGACAACCATCTCTGCAGCACTTCACCAATCAGACCTTTATGGTGGAGTGGCCAGACAAGAGTCTGGACAAAACTGGCACAATCTCTACTGTGAAGCATGGTGGTGGAAGCATCATGCTGTGGAGATGTTTTTCAGTGGCAGGGACTGGGAGACTAGTCAGGATCAAGGCAATATGATGGGAGCAAAGTACAGAGAGACCCTTGATGAAACAATCTAAAAAAAGTCAAGGGGTCTGAATACTTTCCGACTGCACTATAAATCTCTTTTTGGTCAACTGTTTACTTCTATCCATACTCAGTGGTCTGGTAAACAATGCAAGTATTTAGATGCTATACACCATTGCAAGCATTTGCATCTCAACTCTACCGTCAAATCATTACACATATTTACATGTCTGGTGTATGTGCTGGCTAGGGCCTGTATTTTGGACTATGTCTCATGACCTAGATTTGAACCTTTTTAAGCCTTTTCTCGAAATTAGAATTTAACCAAAAATGAAAGCAATTGTGTGAGGGTGCTGGACCATCTGACATATAATGAAATGGGGGAAATGAAGGTTAAAATCCTGGTCACGTGACCTGACTGTTCAAAACATGACAGTGTGTCATAGATGAACTGCTTTCTGCTATTGACTCTAAAGCACTTTTGAGTTAGCCCTTTACACTCATAAGTTTAGCAAATGTTTTTGTTGTCTAAGTGTGGGAAATGCTGTAAATTTAAAATGTGATCTATTTTGGAAGGTGAGATATTGAGGATTATAATAAATACTGTTTTGATGTCATACAACCAAGTCAAACAACTGTGAGTCCAAATGTGCACTTCACATCTCCAAATCACAAAACTCATGTCATACACAGTGTTAATGTTTGATCACTATGTTAGATGTACAGTTACAAGATGGCATGTCGTCATACGCTATGTTTGTTTATTGTGGAGAACATTTGCTGTTGGACATGCACCTGAATGCACTCATGACTTCATTGCACATTTGTTTTGTACCATGTACCTTACGCACATAAAAGGTTTTGTTGGAAACCTGGTCACTGATTACTGTGGTCCAGGTCATTGGCAGTGGATGTACAAACATTAGCCGAGATGGAGAAGATGGCATTTTCCCAGTCTTCTCAAATCACTTTAAAAATATCCATCAGTAAGCTCCTGCCTTGGTAAATGGGAGATTGGCATATGGAAATGCCTATGACCTCTGCTCACACTCCCCATGTGTAACCCCCTCTAACTTCTGGAACCTGGTGGTAGACCCACACATTATGTGACACATGTGGGCAAGGTTAAGAATAGCTTGTCCCTGGTGCTCACTGTTCTTTATTTATTTTATTTTTTTTCAACGTCACGGAATGTGGTTCACATTCACTGGAGAGTTTTTCAAGACCGTCTCAGTGAGCCATTTCCATGACCAGAGGCTATAGCTTTCTGCTCATGTTACGTAATAGTAGTTCAATTAAATGCCGGAGCGGTTAAAAAAAAAAATTCAGCTTGATTTGTTGGATCAGTTTATCAAGTACCATGTTGGATTCAACACACTCTAGTCAGTAGACATATTTAGAAGGGGTGAAAAACACATTAATAAATATTTGTAACCTATTTATAGGATTGATGGTGCAATGCATGTCTTGAGCATGAAACGTCAACAGTAGGTTTGACTGCACCACAGAGGGTGTTGTGGATGCTCGATAGGAGTTTGATCAATCCACTGAAGTGCTCAGATATGACCACAGGCGATAAGTAATATAATAATAATAATATATGCCATTTAGCAGACGCTTTTATCCAAAGCGACTTACAGTCATGTGTGCATACATTCTACGTATGGGTGGTCCCGGGGATCGAACCCACTACCCTGGCGTTACAAGCGCCATGCTCTACCAACTGAGCTACAGAAGGACCAAGTGGGCTACACCGCGAGGAAGGTGGTCTGCTTTATGAAGCCAACACTGGCTCTGTTGTAGTAATCCTGGAAAACCAGCTTGTTGTTACTGGTAAACACAGTCAAAGGTGCGTTGACTTTACAGGGCATGTTTACCCTTAAGGAAACCTTCCTCTGGTGTTACTGCTTTGGGACAGTCACGTGGGGGCCTTGTGTATTTCTGCTGAGTGTACCCCCGACCCTGTCAGATTTCTGTCACTGCGGAAAGGGACATGGCTCCTAGTGTGACGAATGCAGCAGCCGGTGGGTGTGGGCTATTTTCTCAGAAAAGAGCCTGACAAACAAGCAGGGAGGAATGTGTGCCCTGTTATGTGGGACGGATCAGGTGTCGCTGGCTGTGAAGGGCTGGTATAAAGGACAGGGCTGCTATTCCCCAGTCAGAACAGATATCAGCACTTCAGCGGACTCTGAAGCATCAACTACTAAAGCAAGAGGCTCAGCCCTCAGCCTCAAGTTATTGGCTTGTTAAAGCCTATAGGGAAAGAATAAAAGTTGTCAATGACCCACTGCGAAGTTTGAGAAGGCTGTGTTGAAAAATAAGCAAACATTTTCAAGCTCAACATTTAAGGAGAAGCCTATTCCAACATGGACATCCAGAGGACCGGCTCGTTAGTGCGTCCACCCAGCCCCATGGAGAGCCTGGAGAAGCAGCTGAGCTGCCCTATCTGCCTGGAGATGTTCACCAAGCCCGTGGTCATCCTGCCCTGCCAGCACAACCTGTGCCGTGGCTGTGCCAGTGACCTCTACGACTCACGCAACCCCTACCGCTTCTCGGGCGGCGTCTTCCGCTGCCCCACCTGCCGCTTCGAGGTGGTCCTGGACCGCCATGGCGTTCACGGACTTCAGCGCAACCTGCTGGTGGAGAACATCATTGACATCTACAAGCAACAGCAGGAGGGTGGCGGGGGTAGTGGCAGCGGAGACAGCACAGAGACTCCACTGAAGCCCAAGGACTCCAAGGAACCCATGTGCCAGGAGCACGAGGAGGAGAAGATCAACATCTACTGTGTGACCTGCCAGATGCCCACCTGCTCCATGTGCAAGGTGTTTGGCCAGCACAAGGACTGTGAGGTGTCACCACTGGCCAGTGTCTACCAGGTGCAGAAGGGCGAGCTGAGCAACGCTATCGACACCCTAGTGGCAGGCAACGGGCGCCTTCAGGCCCTGCTCAACCAGATGGAGGATACATGTCAGGCGGTGCAGGACAACGCACAGCGTGCCAAGCAAAGCCTGGGCGAGCGCTTTGACCTGCTCTACGCAGTGCTCGAGGAGCGCAAAGGCCTGCTGCTGGAACATATCGGCAAGGAGCAGGACGAGAAGGTGACAGCGTTGCGGGCGCTGGCCCAGCACTACAGCGAGCGACTGCAGGCGGGATCAGAGCTGACGGACACAGCGGTGCGGGCCCTGGAGCAGAGCAGCGCCGCAGAGTTCCTGCTGGCCTCCAAGGGCCTTATCACACAGACCAAGGACACCGCCAAGATCTCCCTGGGCGAGGAGAGGCCCGAGCCGGGCTTTGAGAAGATGGACCATTTCACGCTGTCCACTGAGCATGTGGAGGCCATCCTGGCCAAGATGGACTTTGGAATGGTCGAAGACGACGCATTCGAGGATGCCGAAGGGGACGAAGAAGAGGAGGAGTGATGAAACTGGAAAATATATACAAACTGAACAAACTATTTACTACTTTTGAAGGTTCTTTTAACGTGAATGTTCCTGGCAGGGACTCTAGTTGCAATGTTTCAGTGATATTAAGAGAAGTTAGGAAAAAAGTTTTTAAATGTTTTTATACGTAGTTTATTGACTTGGATACCATGGCTTTCTTCAGTTTTGAGTTTAATATATATTTTTTTGTACTCTTAACTTTGCATTTGTAAACTATAAGTTTTTTTTTTATACTTTTGTATTTCCATATTCGATTTATTCTGATCTATTTGTTATGTACTTTTGGTTGAATATCCTCTCAGATTGTTTACACTTGAATACTTTAACACATGTAAGGATTGAGATGGGAAAGTAGTTTTGATTTGTAGTTTCTCATTGACATCTAGAATGCCGATGGTTGTATCAAATTGATAAATTATTTTGTGCTCTAAACTAGCAAGAGAATATTTCAACAGATCTGAAATAAAGGGTTTCAAATGACTCAAGCAGATTTGCCTTTGTTTAGATTCCAACTATTCCAAAATTGCCATTCATTTCTACTTCATTCAGAAAATAAGTTTGAAGTTCAAAACAAAATATTTCACAAGAGAACTGTCATTCGGGAGTTGCCCCAATATGTTGTTGCGCTCACTTGGCAAGTACTAGCATAAAAAAATATAAGCCATTGCCAAGTCCTTAGTGGCTAGCCTTTGCTGATGAAGAGTGGGGGGCTATTTTTAAAATGCGAGAGTGTGTGAAACGACAGGCCCTGGAGTGTCAGTGAAGGGCAGAGAGTCCTCTGTCTAGCCATTACTGGTGAAGAGTGGGGGGGCTATTTAATTTTTATGTGAGAGGGTGTGAAACAGGCTCTGGAGTGTCAGTGAAAGGCAAGTGGGGGTCCTGTTTCTCATCCATGAAGCACCATCCCACTCATGTCATAGACTGTATTTCTCAGCAATTGCAAACTCCTTTCTGAAGAGCTGTAGGGGCCGGGCCACCTGTCATGTGTCATCTTTGGCTAGCGTCCTATCGGTCAGCGAGCTGCGACAAAAATAGTGGAATGAGAGGTCTGCTGAGAGAATCATGTTACAAAAATCTTCTTGCAGTGACCTGCTTCAATGGCTTCTACTATGTGCTAATAGTCAAGATTTAGATGCAAGTGGCTGTTCCACTGGTTGTCATAAGGTGTATGCACCAATTTGTAAGTCGCTCTGGATAAGAGCGTCTGCTAAATGACTTAAATGTAAATGTAAATGTAGTCCCCAACATCCTTTTTTGAATGGATACTGTGGTGCATGTTGGGTATTTTGTAGGTCAACAATATACAGGACCAGTCAACCCTTTTCAAATATACTAAGGCACAGAAGTCGATAATGCTCTGGCTCTCAAATGTGCCATATACAGTAGGCTACATAATGTGGTTGAAAGGATATCAGTTGATTTTCCTTGATTATTTTTTTTTTTTTTCTGGGCCGAAGCCATGGCTGTTGGTTTTCTCATTATTTTTTTGCGCAGGTGTAGTCCTCAGATGAACAGTGTGTTCATTAGGAAGAGGCTTGACAACACACACACACGCATACATACACTACAGCTGAGTTCATCATGTTCACAAGTACTTTACTGGCTCTCTTAAATCATGCGTTCATATTCCATTTAAAGTTGTTTTCATTTTCCCCTTAAGTGCCTGCAGTTATCACCAAATGTTGCTTCCTTTCAGAAAATGAAACCACATTCATAACAGGACACTCTTTGGGGGAGGAGAGGGGGAGGGGACCTCGCTGTCCTCGCTGTCCTCGCAGCTGTCTTTACTCATTCCACTTGTTATCGCCGCTAACGCTGTTGTAGCGAATGAAGGGTTGTTGTTTGTACACAGACTGTTGCCAGGCAATAAAGTGTGAAGGCCAATTAACTTGGGGCTTGTTTATCGAAGCTGTCAGGGCAGCAACAAAATCCACCAAAGGTGTAAGCTAATGTCTGGTTTGCTGTCAGCTGTGAGGCAATATTGTTTTTTCAATGTTGTCATAAGGAGCAGTTAACTCGGAATCAAATCATACTCAAATCTTACCTCCGCCTTGCACCGTAGGCCTATTTCACTTGATATTTCTCAGTCTGTGTATAGCCAAATGGTTATCAGCACTGCTACATGAGCAGTACAAGAACATAGCTTTTTGAACATGGGGCGGGACTCCACGTTTTGCTGTTTACATTAAGCGTTATTTGATTTTGTTGCATGTTTGAAAGACTGAGAAATATCTCATGTATGTACCTATCTTTTCTTCCACAGAGACCACACGTAGGAGGGCCTATGGCCTGGTGGCCCAGGCGTACACCTCCATCACGGCAGAAGACTTTGCCGCCTTTGTGGGCTACTCTGTGGAGGAAGCCGTGAAGGGTAAGCAGCTGCAGTGCAAAAACCTCATTTTCCCTCACTACCCACCTGGCTACTGGATCAATAACACAGTCATATACCATAGTTATGTACATTACCAGTCAAGAGTTTGGACACACCTACGCATTCAAGGGTTTTTTGTTATTTTTTCTATTTTCAATATTGTAGAATAATAGTGAAGTCATCAAAACTATGAAATAACACATATATAGAGTCATGTAGTAAGCAAAAAAGTGTTAAACAAATCAAAATATATTTTATATTTGAGATTCTTCAACGTAGCCACCCTTTGCCTTGATGACAGCTTTGCACACCTTTGGCATTCTCTCAACCAGCTTCATGAGGTAGTCACCTGGAATGCATTTCAATTAGCAGGCGTGCCTTGTTAAAAGTTAATTTGTGGAATTTCCCTGATAGCTGATGTTCTGAAAGAGCTGCAAAATCTTGACCAGTACAAATCAGCCGGGCTAGACAATCTGGACCCTCTCTTTCTAAAATGATCAGCCGAAATTGTTGCAACCCCTATCACTAGCCTGTTCAACCTCTCTTTCGTATCGTCTGAGATTCCCAAAGATTGGAAAGCTGCCGTGGTCATTCCCCTCTTTAAACGTGGTGACACTCTAGACCCAAACTGCTACAGACCTATATCTATCCTACCCTGTCTTTCTAAGGTCTTCAAAAGCCAAGTTAACAAACAGATTACAGACCATTTCGAATCCCACCCTACTTTATCCGCTGTGCAATCTGGTTTCAGAGCTGGTCATGGGTGCACCTCAGCCACGCCCAAGGTCCTAAACGATATCATAACCGCCATCGATAAGAGACATTCCTGTGCAGCCGTATTCATTGACCTGGCCAAGGCTTTCGACTCTGTCAATCACCACATTCTTATTGGCAGACTCGGCAGCCTTGGTTTCTCAAAAGATTGCCTCGCCTGGTTCACCAACTACTTATCTGATAGGGTTCAGTGTGTCAAATCGGAGGGCCTGTTGTCCGGACCTCTGGCAGTCTCTATGGGTGTGCCACAGGGTTCAATTCTCGGGCCGACTCTCTTCTCTGTAAACATCAATGATGTTGCTCTTGCTGCTGGTGAGTCTCTGATCCACCATTTTGTATACTTCTGGTCCCTCTTTGGACACTGTGTTAACTAACCTGCAGATGAGCTTCAATGCCATACAACTCTCCTTCTGTGGCCTCCAACTGCTCTTAAACGCAAGTAAAACTAAATGCATGCTATTCAATCGATCACTGCCCGCACCTGCTCGCCCGTCCAGCATCACTACTCTGGACGGCTCTGACTTAGAATATGTGGACAACTACAAATACCTGGGTGTCTGGTTAAACTGTAAACTCTCCTTCCAGACTCACATTACCGTAATTTCCGGACTATAAGCCGCTACTTTATTCCCACGCTTTGAACCTCGCGGTTTATACAATGACGTGGCTAATTTATGGATTTTTCCCGCTTTCACAAGATTCATGCCGCCAAAAAACTGAGCACAGTCACATAATGTGACGTAAATCGAGCGCGCTCAAACTTCCCATCATTCTGATTACGGTAGTAATTTTGTCACCCTCATCATGGCAAAGACACGGAGAAATGCATATGATGCAACTTTCAAGTTGAAGGCGATCGATCTGGCTGTTGGAAAAGGGAAATAGAGCTGCTGCACGGGAGCTTGGCCTTAATGAGTCGATGGTAAGACGTTGGAAAGCAGCGTGAGGAACTGACTCAGTGCAAAAAGACAACAACAGCTTTCAGAGGGAAGAAAAGCAGTTGGCCCAAAGTATTTGCAGCCACTCGATATCAGTGTAAATCGTGCATTTAAGGTGGCGCTCCTTGTTCAGTGGGAAGCTTCGATGACAAGTCGGGAGAAACCCTTCACTAAAACGGGCCGCATGCGAAGAGCAACTTATGGTCAAGTCTGCCAGTGGGTCCTGACAGCGTGGAGCATTGTCAAAAAATCCACTATCATCAACGGGTTTCGAAAGGCTGGACTGCTGCGTGTTGAAGGGGCAGCATGAGCTCAGCGGGGTATTTGCCTCCGGATGAAAGTGACGAGAGCGTCAATGAAAACGATCCAACATCGGATGAAGCAATTCTGAGGCTATTCAACTCCGACACCGAAGGAGATGGTTTCAGTGCACAGGAGGAGGAAGATAGTGACCAATGACTTTCTTGGTAGGCCACTGTTTAATTTTTGTTACAAGCCGTTTTTCGTTTAAAGGCTGTGTAAAGTTCATTTGTTTCAATGTACCGGTAGGCACCTACGGCTTATAGAAATGTGCGGCTTATTTATGTACAAAATACATATTTTTTGGGTGCGGTTTATATTCAGGTGCGCTTAATAGTCCAGCAATTACGGTAACCTTTTTGGGATAGGGGGCAGCATTTTCATTTTTGAATTAATAGTGTGAACTGCCTCCTACTCTGTCCCAGATTCTAATATATGCATATTATTATTAGTATTGGATAGAAAACACTCTGAAGTTTCTAAAACCTTTGGAGTGATGTCTGTGAGTATAACAGAACTCATATGGCAGGCGAAAACCTGAGAAAAATCCAACCAGGATGTGGGATATCTGAGGTTTGTAGTTTTTCAAAGCTTGGCTTACCGAAAACACAGTGTCTATGGAGTCAAGTAGCACTTCCTACGGCTTCCACTAGATGTCAACCATCTTTAGAAACTGTTTGAGGATTCTACTATAAAGGAGGGGCTCATGAGACCTGTTTGAGTCAGTGGTCTGGCAGTGACTCAGGCTCGTGACGCGCGCTCCCGACAGAGTTAGCTCTCGTTCCAGTGCTTTTCTTCAGACATAGGAATTCTCCGGTTGGAACCTTATTGATGTTTTATGTTAAAAACATCCTAAAGATTGATTCCATACATCGTTTGACTTGTTTCTACGTCCTGTAACGGAACTTTTCAAGTTTTTGTCTGGACGAAGTGCTCACGCCTCATGAAGATAGATTACTGGGCTGAACACGCTAACAACAAGTGGCTATTTGGACATAAATGATGAACTTTATGGAACAAATCAGTCATTTGTCAAACTGGGATTCCTGGGAGTGCCTTCTGAATATTTATGGTCTTGTTTCTAACTTTGTTGATTCCAAAATGGTGGATATTCCTCTGGCTGTTTTGAGCTCTGTTCTCAGGTGATGCTTTTTCTGTAAAAACATTTTGAAATCTGACATAGCGGTTGCATTAAGGGGAAGTCTATCTTTAATTCTGTGAATAACACTTGTATCTTCTGTCAATGTTTATTATGAGTATTTCTGCAAAATCACCGGATGTTTTGGAATCAAAACATCACTGCACGTAAGGCATCAATGTAAACTGAGATTTTTGGATATAAACATGCACATTATCGAACAGAACATACATGTATTGTGTAACATGATGTCCTATGAGTGTCATCTGATGAAGATCATCAAAGGTTAGTGATTCATTTGATCTATATTTCTGTTTTTTGTGACTCCTATCTTTGGCTGGAAAAATGGCTGTGTTTTTGACTTGGCTATGACCTAACATAATCATATGTTGTGCTTTCGCTGTAAATCATTTTTGAAATCATTCCAGTGTTTAATTGCTATATTGTAATTACTTCGCCACCATGACCTATTTATTGCCTTAACTTACCTCATTTGCACTCACTGTATATAGACTTTTTGTATTATTTTGTTCTACTGTATTATTGACTATGTTTTGTTTATTCCATGTGTAACTCTGTGTTGTTGTATGTGTCGAATTGCTATGTTTTATCGTGGCCAGGTCGCAGTTGCAAATGAGAACTTGTTCTCAACTAGCCTACCTGGTTAAATAAAGGTGAAATAAAAAAATAAAAAATGCATTGTGTTTTGACAAGGTAGGGTTGGTATACAGAAGATAGCAAAACAAAACAACCAAGTCCATATTATGGCAAGAAGGTCAGTCAATCTGGAATCTGGAAGTTTCTTAAAGTGCAGTCGCAAAAACCATCAAGCGCTATTTTGAAACTGGCTCTCGTGAGGACCACCACAGGAAAGGAAGACCCAGAGTTAACTGTGCCTCAGATTGCAGCCCAAATAAATGCTTCACAGAGTTCAAGTAACAGACACATATCATCATCAACTGTTGAGAGGAGACTGTGTGAATCAGGCCTTCATGGTTGAATTGCTCCAAAGAAACCACACCAATAAGAAGAAGAGACTTGCTTGGGCCAAGAAACACGAGCAATGGACATTAGAACAGTGGAAATCTGTTCTTTGGTCTAATGACTCCAAATTTCAAAATGTTTATTTCAACTGCCTTATCTTTGTGAGAAGCAGAGTATGTGACCAAGGAGGGGAGTGATGGTGCTGCATCAGATGACCTGGCCTCCACAATCACCCGACCTCAACCCAATTAAGATGGTTTGGGATGAGTTGGACCTCAGAGTGAAGGAAAAGCAGCCAACAAGTTCTCAACATATGTGGGAACTCCTTCAAGACTTTTGGAAAAGCATTCCTCATGAAGCTGGTTGAGAAAATGACAAGTGTGCCAAGCTGTCAAAGGGTGGCTACTTTGATTTGTTTTTGAACACTTTTTTGGTTACTACATGATTCCATATGTGTTTTTCATAGTTTTGATGTCTTCACTATTATTCTACAATGTAGAAAATAGTACAGAATTACGAAAAACCCTTGAATGAGTGTGTCCAAACTTTTAACTGTTACTGTATATCCTTTATCTCTTCATGAAATGATATAAACTCATTTTTATCAGTAGAGGCCGATAAAGCTAAATTGTTCATGCAGGCGGGGATCAAGATGGTTAGTACTTTTCTAGAGTTGAAAGACCGGAAAATAGTCATCAAACTATTCCCTTTTCATCTCTTTTTCCGTTTCTTTTCCCCTCCTATTCTCTACCCACCACTCCTCTCTGGTTTCTTTCCCTCCTTTCCACAGGGGTGGTGAGCCAGGGCTGGCAGGCAGACCCTGCCACCAGGATGGTAATGCCCCAGAAACCAGGTAGGTGGAGCTGTTGCTCTTCTCTTTTCTCCAATCACTCGGCTGTTTATCATGCCCTAGTCTCTTTCCCAACTCTGCCCTCTTTCTGTGCTGATAGCACATTTCACCAGACTTTCAATCCCCCCTATGCTCTGTGTGTGTGTGTGTGTGTGTGTGTGTGTGTGTGTGTGTGTGTGTGTGTGTGTGTGTGTGTGTCTGTGTGTGTGTCTGTGTGTGTGTGTGAGAGAGAGATCCGGATCCAGAGCTGTGAATTTTGGGGTCATTCATAATTGGCTCAGACACTGACTCCAGTCCTCCTCATCGCCTTTCCCTTCCTGTCCTCTGTCTTTCTATATTCGTGGGCTTTAATTTATTTTTGTCCTCACATTTTTTCCCCTCATATTGCTGTTCTTTCCTTTGGCTGGCCTGTAAGACATTCTGTCCCTGTGTAACTGGGAAAACACATGTCTCATGAAAGAGCAACATCAAATATCCCTCTGTTTCTCTCACACCATGTGCTCCTACTCTCCCCACTCTTATTTTTCCTGTGTTCTTTCATTCACTTTTTTACCTTCACACACCCACGCTCAATCGCTGTTCCTATCCCTGTCCTCCTCCCTTCCCCCTCTCCCAGTGGGTGGCTTGTTAATCATTCTGGCTTGAGACATTTTGTGGGCTGTGTCTGGGGCCATGTAACAGCCTCTCTCTCTAATCAGCGGGCCATCATGTTAAGCATCTGTGGCACATATGTCCGTCTGACTCGATGCATCAGCCCCTCGATTAATCCCTTTCCACCTACACTGAACAAAAATATAAATGCAACATGCAACAATTTAAGCCATGGGTGGGCCTGGCAGGGCATAGGCCTACCCACTTCGTAGCCAGACCAAGCCAATCCGAATGGGTTTTTGCCCAAAAAAGGACTTTAGAATATACATAAACAATGTCTTGGCTGTACATGGGAAGCTAAACTTCTGGGGTGTATTCATTTGTGCACACTAGAAAACAGTTGTAAAACGAGAGAGATCACTCATGTCCAGATGTGCAACTCATGTTTCTCCAGCATTGCAGTGAGAATAGATGTACCGTGCTGCTTGGTCTTTGAATTGGAGCATGTCCCCTGTCCTCTAACCACACACACACACACCGGTGGGGGATGCTACATGGTAGAAGACTTGGCTCTATGAGGAATCCCCCTCTTACTCACTCACTCTCTCTCCCAAACAGATCCTCCCCCTGTCTCGCTGGTTCCAAACGAGCAGCAACTGGCCAGACTCACTGACTACGTGGCTTTCCTTGAGAACTGATCAATTCCCTTCAGCCCCGTTTGTCTGCCGTGAGGAGGACTCCAGAACGCCCATCTTCCAGAGCTTAGATGGACACACGCACCATACACACACGCACCATATACACACAGACACACATGCAGGTCCTCAAGCTCACCCCCCTTGTGCATGATTGTGGTCATGTCTCTGGGAGCGAGACACCATGTTTTCAGAAAGATGGGCCTCAGACTTACGATTCAGTTCGTACGCCCACTAACTCTGTTGTTGGGCAATCCTTAGTAAATGACTGCGACTTTACTGCGTCTTTACGAAGTGGCAGTCTCAATGATTGTAGTAGTTAATTTAATGTAATTTCTGTAAGAAATGTACTATTTTCATGCGCATGTTGGAAGAATTTGTTTGCCCGCAGCTGCCCAACTATGTGAGAAGTCCCGCATCAGACTCTAACCCACAAATAGGCCGAAAATTGGACGGGGTGCAAGATTTATTTTTTACAAATAATTTCCAACATTTTGGTAGGCTATTTGTTAGTCAACTTTTCTATAATTATATGCATGCAGCTTCTCTTCTGTCATTACTGCCCTAGAAGACTAAATAAACCCTTGTTCACCAGAATGTCGTAAATCGGTGAACGCTTAAATCTTGTTGACTTCTGTAAAGTTTTCTCTTTCATCTCTGCTTCTCTCCTGCAGGAGAGGTTTAGGGACCGGAGGGGTAAATGCAATAAAACATTTTTTAAAGATTTTCTGTTCAAAATGTACATCAATCTGACCAGTTTGAAGGAAATTAAAAGCAGTGAAAACAATCCAACATGTTTCTGATAAGATTTCAGTTCAACCTGGATGCACATTTTAAATGGTTCAAATACTATCAGCTTTTATAATGCTGATAAAGATAGCCTTTGCAGTCGCAAACCGCACATTAATTCTCTCAAGATACAAAAAATAATATTAAAATATCCACTCCTGTTTCCAAGTCACAGTTTACATTTTGTTGTATCATTCTACTGCAAGAAATGCTTAATTTTGCAGGAGTTAATATTCGGTTATGTATGAGGTTATACACGGACATTAATATGGAGTTGGTCCCCCCTTTGCTGCTATAACAGCATCCACTCTTCTGGGAAGGCTTTCCTCTAGATGTTGGAACATTACTGCGGGGACTTGCTTCCATTCAGCCACGAGCATTAGTGAGGTTGGGTCTCGACAAACCATTTCTGTATGGACCTCGCTTTGTGCACGGGGCGTTGTCATGCTGAAACAGGAAAGGGCCTTCCCCAAACTGTTGCCACAAAGTTGGAAGCACAGAATCGTCTAGAAGGTCATTGTATGCTGTAGCATTCACTGGAACTAAGGGCCTAGCCTGAACCATGAAAAGCAGACCAGACCATTATTCCTCCTCACCCAAACTTTACAGTTGGCAGTATGAATTGTGGCATTCCGAGGGACAACTCTGGGTTTGGCGGAAGCCAGGAGAACGCTACCTGCCACAATTCATACTGCCAACTGTAAAGTTTGGGTGAGGAGGAATAATGGTCTGGTCTGCTTTTCATGGTTCAGGCTAGGCCCTTAGTGAAGAGTGATTCATCACTCCAGAGAGCGATTTTCCAGAATCCAATGACGGCGAGCTTTACACCACTCCAACTGACGCTTGGTATTGCACATGGTGATCTTAGGCTTGTGTGTGGCTGCTCGGCCGTGGAAACCCATTTCATGAAGCGCTCAACGAACAGTTTTCCAGAGGCAGTTTGGAACTCGGTAGTGAGTGTTGCAACCGAGGACAGATGATTTTTATGCGCTTCAGTACTTGGTGGTCCCGTTCTGTGAGCTTGTGTAGCCTACCACTTCACGACTGAGCCGTTGTTGCTCCTAGACGTTTCCACATCACAATAATAGCACTTACAGTTGACCGGGGCAGCTCTAGCAGGACTTGTTGCAAAGGTGGCATCCTATGGTGGTGCCACATTGAAAGTCACTTCAGTAAGGCCATTCTACTGCCAATGTTTGTCTATGGAGATTGCATGGCTCTGCACTCTGTTATACACCGGACAGCAATGGGTGTGGCTGAAATAGTCGAATCCACTAATTTGAAGGGTTATATACATACTTTTGGTGTATGTGTGTGTGTGTATATATATATATATATGAATTTACATAGGAACTGTGCACACTTTGGAGAGGTGTAGCCATTTGAAGACGTCAATTAGTACTCTCACTCAAACCCTTGTGATTTTATTTGTGTCATGTTTTTTATTTGTGTCATGTTGCATCTACCCCACATTGTCCCGGAATATTGTTATGTTACTCAATGTATTTTCAGATTTCATTATCAACAAATGTGCTGAAAAGTATAAATGTAAATTGCACATAAAATCAAGTGCACTGTTTAGGTTCAGTTTTGTGTCAGGTGAAATGTTGTGTCCTCAACTTTGGTCTCATAATTTTCCAATAATCTCCAAACTGTTCCCTTTCAATTACTACCATGCTTATGCATATGGTTTGCATATTCCCTTTGTAAGAAACATTTCAATTTAGCCCCATTCAGATAGGCTGATAGCCACGAGTGTAAAGGATTAACCCGCAATATTGTGTTCGGAAGCTCAGATTTCTGATTCTTATGTCTTTGACCTGCTGTATACATGCACTTTAGACTGAATCCTAATTTGATAAACGCATGTGTATTTAAACTTTAGCATATTCCTAAAGTGTTTGGCCACAACACATGGGCCTGGCTATGATGTGCCAGTGTCATTCAGCGCATATAGTGCCTGAGGCTGAGACGGTGGTAACTGGACCATGTCACTATTCAGAGAATCTGTTACTGCCTGGTCAGTCTGACATGCATATCAACGGCACTCGTCATCCACACGGGGCCAGCCATGAAGTTATATTGGGCAAGGAAGCATCACTATATTTGAACTTGGTGACAGAGAGGGTCGACAAAGAGGGTCGTTTGAGGGGTTCGAGATCAAGCTGACTGTACCATTAATGTGTGAACAATTTACCATTTTTCCAACGACAAGTAATTACTTACCTTAATATGCATGTAATGATGCCTTAATATGCTTGTAATGACGAACAGATGAGACTTTGACATGGGACAAAATAATTACTGTTACACTTCTCACATAAAGCCATTGCACACCACATTAAATGAAAATAATCAACAGTTAACTACTAATTCTTCCCACATGGAACTAATGCAAATATAATACCCCTTTGTGAACATGCTTTTTTTTTAGCTTTGAATTTTAACATCCTTATTTTCTGAGTTGCTGTTATCCATGTTCTTCCTTTTTTCATTTAGTTTCTTAGTAGGCTTATATAGAGGTTTAGCAGCTGTGGTCATGGGGAAGCACAGTCCTATCACAATGTTATGCCTACAGTCATTACACTCGCTGGAAAGTATTTGCAATGGAGCTCAGCGTTATCACTGTGACTCACAACCGTTAAAATGGCATGGGACTTTAACATGAATGATTTCCGAGACTCAATATCAACAGGTGCAACCTAGGCCTTTGGAATCAATGTCAGACAAACAGCAGCTTGGGGCCCAAATTAAACTGAGTCGTTCTTTTTGATTTTTGGCTGCTTGCAATGGGGTCAGCTGTGACAGCTGAACGATTACATAGAGAAAATTGTGCATTGATGACAGGCGTCTGGACAGACTTATTAAAACATGACTAGATTGAATTTCCAGTTGCTCCACTACCAATGCACCCAGCTGGGGGATGCAACAGCATCACACAATAACCGCCACACTGACCGTAAAAAATACCATCCGTTCAACTCACTATTCCCAGTGTGCTCCTGGGCCTCTCATAAATCATACCCTGTTCGATAGCCTTTTTGTGTCGTAATGTGATAAGTATTGATGGGCCAGCCCAGCTTTACTGCAACATAACATCATACTGGAAACCTGAAAGACATGCCGATGTTGCGAAGCTGCTGGGGGAGAGGCTTTGACGTGAGGACACAGTTTAAGAGTTAAGATGTCCAAACATTTGACCCGTTCCGAATGGACCCGAGGACAGTCAAGACTGTGAAGGACAAGCCGATGCTGCAGATCGTACAGTGTGGAGACAGGCAGGATGTTCTGGTGCTCACCTCTCTTAGATACTTTTATTTACAATGTTAATGTGCCGGTAGAATTGGCCAATACACTTTGTATAGAAAATGACAAAACAGGACGTTGACATAAAGACTAGAATAAATCAAATGTATTCTCAGTATGAACTATTCAGGCAACAACTCTGCCTATAACAAAACTTAGGTATGGCTCTATTCTAGCCATTCTGTTACCTGCCCAGCCTGCTCTCCCCACAGGCAAAGGCCAATTGAGCACCTAAGCACTCTCTCCACGAACTCCCTTCCTGCTAGGAATGTTCCATCATGATAGCCCCAAAACACATTTCTACCATAAATGCATAATTTCCCATGGATATATAACTTCATAAACAACAGTTTTACATAAATACACACTTCAATAACATGCCATAACTTCTTTAAGACATACAATACACAGTCATGAAGTAATTCACCCGGGGATAATTCATCACTTTGGTTATTCCCATCAACCTATAAATGTCCCTGGATGACTCGCAGACCAATACGTGTCATGCACACTGCCGTTTTAATAAAGAAACAGCGCAGAGCTTCAAACAAACACATCAAGTAGGTTAAATTATGAGTATTCTCGAACAACATTATTTTTTAAATCTATTTCACATTGCTAGAGCATGTACGTTTAAACGGGCAGCTTTATACACGGTAGAAACATGGTTAACAAGTTACATAATTTTAGTTACTGGTGTATACAACAAACACTCGACTGAAGTGCCTTTATGTCAAAGTAATGTTGGCAAACGGAATGCGTATCTCTCACCAACATATGCTCTTTTGTTTCAGGATTCTTGGCTATACCTTGAAGAGTTACAATAAAGACTCCTTTTCAAACCAATCATATGTTTCAGTGTCATTGTCTATAAGTCACGGACATGCACAAAATACCTGCCAGCCATTTTTCCCCCTATAGCTCAAAACACATAGCACACTAACCTCCACACATACTAATCTCCAGTCAACTAACTATTCCCAGTGTTGGTTAGGTTACTTTCTAAATGTAATCAGTAACGTAACTTTTGGAATACCCAAATTCAGTAACGGAATCTGATTACAAGACTAGGATTTGGAAATATGGAAGACTAGATTAGCCAAATGGTTTTACCTGAGCATAACCTCAAAACTAAGGACTTATTAGCCAGCCCTACTTTGTTGTTTATGTTTTTGTTGTCATGGAGGACTGATTGGGCTCATTGATTCAAGTTGAAAAGTAAATGCTGCGCTAATGGAATGGCATGCTTTGAGCACTACTGAAAAGTGATATTTACATATGAAAATTGAATGCCGTATGCTGCATTTGCTATAGGCCTATTGTTTACCTTTTGTTGGTGAGACTTTGATATCTTGCAGCTGTTTAAAGGGCAAATCCACAGATAAAACAAAAACAGAACGGACGCCCAGGCTCTGTTTTGGTAAAAAGCTGAGGGACGGGCCTGGAGAAATGTAACCCACTCAGATTAATAGAGCTATAGATGCAACGACATGATATCAACAATATTGTTTTAACCATGTTATGAGGCTATACAGTGTTTGTTTAAATGTACAATGTTTACAAACATTGGAGAAAACAAGCTTATATTTGGAGTTTTCATGGATATATATATATTTATTTGTACTATTTATTTGTACTATTTTCTACATTGTGGAATAATAGTGAAGACATCAAAACTTTGAAATAACACATGGAATCATGTAGTAACGAATAAAAGTGTTAAACAAATCAAAATATATTTCAGATTTTAGATTCTTCAAACCATCCTTTGCCTTGATGACAGCTTTGCACACTTTTGGCATTCTCTCAACCAGCTTCATGAGGGAGTCACCTGGAATGCATTTAAATTATTAAGTGTGCCTTGTTAGAAGTTCATTTGTGGAATTTCTTTCCTTCTTAATGCGTTTGAGGCAATCAGTTGTGTTGTGAAAAGGTAGGGTTGATATACAGAAGATAGCCCTATTTGGTAAAAGACCAAGTTCATGTTATGGCAAGAACAGCTCAAATAAGCAAAGAGAAATGACAGTCCATCATTACTTTAAGACATGAAGGTCAGTAAATCTGGCAAATTTAAAGAACTTTGAAAGTTTCTTCAAGTGCAGTTGCAAAAACCATCAAGCGCTATGATGAAACTGGCTCTCTTGAGGACCGTCACAGGAAAGTAAGACCCAGTTACCTCTGCTGCAGAGGATAAGTTCATTAGAGTTAACTGCACCTAAGAAATTGCAGGCCAAATAAGTGCTTCACAGAGTTCAATTAACTGACACATCTCAACATCAACTGTTCAGAGGAGACTGTGTGAATCAGGCCTTCATGGTCAAATTGCTGCAAAGAAACGACTACTAAAGGACACCAATAACAATAAGAGACTTGCTTGGGCCAAGAAACACGAGCAATGGACATTAGATCAGTGGAAATCTGTTCTTTGGTCTGATGAGTCTACATTTATGATGTCAACCTCCGTATCTTTGTGAAATGCAGAGTAGGTGAACGGATGATCTCCGTATAAGTGGTTCCCACCATGAATCACAGAGGAGGATATGTGATGGTGTGGGGGTGCTTTGCTGGTGACACTGTCAGTGATTTATTTTGAATTCAAGGCACACTTATCCAGTGTGGCTACCACAGCATTCTGCAGCAAAACGCCATCCCATCTGGTTTGCGCTTAGTGGGCCTATTATTTGTTTTTCAACAGGACAATAACCCAACACACCTCCAGGCCAGGCTGTGAAAGGGCTATTTGGCCAAGTAGGAGAGGATTGCTGCATCAGATGACCTGGCCTCCACAATCACCTGACATGAATTGGACTGCAGAGGGGAGGAAAAAGAGCCAACAAGTGCTCAGCATATGTTGGAAAAGCATTCCAGGTGAAGCTGGTTGACAGAATGCCCATAGTGTGCAAAGCTGTCATCAAGGCAAAGGATGGTTTGAAGAATCTAAAATCTGAAATATATTTTGATTTGTTTAACACTTTTTTAGTTACTACATGATTCCATGTGTGCTATTTCATAGGTTTGATGTCTTCTCTATTATTCAACAATGTAGAAAATAGTAAAAATCCAGAAACCCCCTTGGAAGAGAAGATTTGTCCAAACTTTTGACTGGTACTGTATATATAGATATCAAGAGGCACAGCAAGGTGTAAACAACACCCCACCCCTCATAACTTTAATATTGCTTTATACATATTTATTTAGAAGAATAAAGCAGATGAAACATCATAAACACACTCAGCTTTGGCTAAGTCGTCTTTGGCCAAGTTCCTGCATGAATAACTGCGATGGTAATGTTCATTCAGATTATTGACTCAATGTAAATAGTATTTAAGGGGATATATGGCACTGTTTGACTCTGGTGATGGTGTTTTTTAAATGTATTTTTAGAGGTGAAAAAACTGGCAGCAACACAGTTAGTCCTGTACTTACCAGCTTACCTGAGGAAATGAGGTCAAACAGCAACTTGATTATTCTACAGGATTCCCATCCAAGCACTAGCCAAGCCCAGCCTCCACTTCACTGCTGTCCAGTTGTTGAGGATACACAGGGCTGGTCTGGTTAGTGCTTGGATGAGAGGATAATCAAGTTGCTGTTTGAGGCCATATTTGATGGCCAGTGGGGGCACTCTTCCCTCTGATCTGAGTTAAGGTAGCCCCAAAATGTTTGTACCGTGACTGATCAACTGTCATAGAGCCATTTTCCCACTTTTTACAGGAGCAGTGCCGAGATATAGTCAATCTCTACCCCTCTCTCGCGCTCCCTTTGTGTGTGTAAAAACGATATGAGAGGAGCAAGCCTCTGAATGCACGGTGCCTGAGTGGAGGGTTTTGATTTATTTTTAATTAACCAGAAAAAGGGCCATGCACATCCGAAGTGAAACTGTTTCCATGTGGGACGGTGAGTCATAGGGTATGCTAAGACTGGGACTGTGAAGGGCCAAGAGGATGTGGGAGATTGGAAATAGAGAGAAAAAAAACTAAGGCTGTAGTTGGGAGAGGGTGAGAAAGAACGAGAGCTGTTGGAGAAAGTAGGGGAGAGATGGATGAGTGGCGAGAGGGAGGGGAGCACATGGCCGATTTGGATAGTGGCAAGAGAATGAGAGATGGAGAGAGAGGCAGTGGGAGTAGCAGGACTTCATGGGCTTGAAGCTGCAACTGGGGCAGTTTTATACAACCATGATCCAAGGGAGATGGGGGTTCTGGCTGGGGAGATTTTTGATCTGCATGTAACATGATCTTTGAAGTCTTCCAGTTTAACCAATGCAGATGTTGCACTATGCAAAACAAAAATGATATGTTTTGTTGTTGCCAATCCTGCTAAACCTTGTATATTCTGTTTTACTTACCCCAAATGAACTGTAGTCATCTGTAGTCCTTGGTAAACAGGGTAAGAAAGCACAATCTTGGATAGAAGTCAGATAGATGCACAAAAAGTGAATATGAGGGACTTGCTGAAGTGGCTGGAAATACCATGTTTTACTCCCAAACGGATTTTCCCTCAAGGGGATAAAAATACAAAAATCAATGTTTTCAGTACAAGGCATATGTTACCTAATAACCTGTAAAGCTCAGTAAAAAGGGCTTGTGGCAGTAATTTACCCATGTTTTGTGAGAGATGAGACACACATTTAACACAATGGCTGTGATACAACAAATTGTCGGCGTAACATTTTTTACACAACCATTGTGCAGAGTTTCCACGACGGTTGTGTAAAACCTTTTGTGCAGACAAAAACCATGCATTGGATCACCACTGTTTTGTCAAATATGTCGTACATCAGTTATACAAACGGAGTGTGTACGGGGATATAAAGAGATAACAGCTGTTAATGCAGAAAATACAGTTAGAGCTGCTCAAGAAATCACCAGGAAAATATCAGGACAAAATATCTTCACCAGTCCAGACCCTGCTGCACCCCAAAACAAGGGTTGGAGAACTGTAAAGCAACTCAAGATTACATTCTCATGGAGAAAGAATTAGATCCATGTTTTCTCATGTTGTGCGACTCCTTTCAAGAGTTCCATGCTGTTTAAAGTCAATTTAGCGGATGTAAACTTCTGACCCACTGGAGTTGTGATACAGTGAATTATAGATGAAATAATCTGTCTGTAAACCATTGTTGTAAAAATTAATTTGGTCATGCACAAAGTAGATGTCCTAACCGACTTGCCAAAACTATAGTTTTGACATTTGTGGAGTGGTTGAAAAACAAGTTTTAATGACTCCAACCTAAGTGTATGTAAACTTGACTTCAACTGTATATATATATATATTTTGCCCACTGACAAAGAAATGATCAGTCTATCATTTTAATGGTAGGTTTATTTGAACAGTGAGAGACAGAATAACAACAAAAATTCAGAAAAACGCATGTCAAAAATGTTATAAATTGATTTGCATTTTAATGAGGGAAATACGTTTTTGACCCCCTCTCAATCAGGAAGATTTCTGGCTCCCAGGTGTCTTTTATACAGGTAAAGAGCTGAGATTAGGAGCACACTCTTAAAGGGAGTGCTCCTAATCTCAGTTTATTACCTGTATAAAAGACACCTGTCCACAGAAGCAATCAATCAATCAGATTCCAAACTCTCCACCATGGCCAAGACCAAAGAGCACTCCAATGATGTCAGGGACAAGATTGTAGACCTACACAAGGCTGGAATGGGCTACAAGACCATCGCCAAGCAGCTTGGTGAGAAGGTGACAACAGTTGGTAAGGATTATTCGCAAATGGAAGAAACACAAAATAACTGTCAATCTCCCTCAGCCTGGGGCTCCATGCATGATCTCACCTCGTGGAGTTGCAATGATCATGAGAACGGTGAGGAATTACCCCAGCCCAGCTCTACGAAGGGTCTTGGTGGTTCCAAACTTCTTCAATTTAAGAATGATGGAGGCAACGTTGTTCTTCGGGACCTTCAGTGCTGCAGAAATGTTTTTGTACCCTTCCCCAGATCTTTGCCTCAACACAATCCTGTCTCGGAACTCTGCGGACAATTCCTTCGACCTCATGGGTTGGTTTTTGCTCCGACATGCTCTGCCAACTGTTGGACCTTATATAGACAGGTGTTTTCCTTTCCAAATCATGTCCAATCAATTGAATTTACTACAGGTTGACTCCATCAAGTTGTAGAAACATCTCAAGGATGATCAATGGAAACAGGATGAACATGAGCTACATTTCGAGTCTCATAGCAAAGGGTCTGAATATTTCTATATTTAGTTTTTTCATAAGTTTGCAACAATGTCTAAAAATCTGTTTTTGCTTTGTCATTATGGACTATTGTGTGTAGATTGATGAGGACATTGTTTAATTTAACCTGTTGAAGGTAGGGGACAGTATTTTAATGTTTGGATGAAAAATGTACCCAAATAAAACTGCCTATTTCTCAGGCCCAGAATCTAGAATATGCATATAATTGCCAGATTAGGATGGAAAACACTCTAAAGTTTCCAAAACGGTCAAAATATTGTCTGTGAGTATAACAGAACTGATATTGCAGACGAAAACCTGAGGAAAATCCAACCCGGACGTGCTGTTTTTCCTGAAAGCTCTCTCTTCCATTACCTGCCTTCGCTCCATTTAAAGGGATATCAACCAGATTCATTTTCCTATGGCTTCCACATGTTGTGAACAGTCTTTAGACATAGTTTGAGGCTTTTATTTTGAAAAATGAGCGAGAAAGATCACATTGCGTCATTGGATGGGTGCCAGCAGCGTTTTGCATGCGCAACAGCTTGGAGAAAACATTTTATCTCTCTATCCTATTGAAGAAGGTAGAGTCCGGTTTAAATATTATCGATTATATAGTATAAAAACAAGGATTGATTCTAAAAAGCGTTTGACATGTTTCTACAAATTTTACAGATGCTATTTGGAATTTTCGTCTGCCCGGTCGTGACCGCTCGAGCCTGTGGACGCGCCAACCATAACGCGCCAACCAAATGGAGGTATTTTGGATATAAAAATAATCTTTATGGAACAAAAGGAACGTTTATTGTGGAACTGGGAGTCTCGTGAGTGCTAACATCTGAAGATCATCAAAGGTAAGCGATTAATTTTATTGCTTTTCTGACTTTCGTGACCAATCTACATGGCTGCTAGCTGTTTGTAATATTTTGTTTGCTGAGAGAGATGTCCTTACATAAACGCTTGGTATGCTTTCGCCAAAAATATTATTTGAAATCTGACATGCCAGGTGGATTAACAACAAGCTAAACTGTGTTCTGCTATATTGCACTTGTTATTTCATGAAAATTAAATATTTTTAGTAATTTAATTTGAATTTGGCGCTCTGCAATTCAGAGGATATTGATGAAAATAATCGGCTAAAGGGATGGGTGCATCAAGAAGTTAATCAAATAAGGCTGTAACGTAACAAAATGTGGAAAAAGTTAAATGTTCTGTATACTTTTTGAAGACATTATATACACGGAACAAAAATATAAACCCAACATGGAAAGTGTTGGTCCCATATCTCATGAGCTGAAATAAAATATCCCCGAAATGTTCCATATGTACAAAAAGCTTATTTTTCTCACATTTTGTGCACAAGCTTGTTTACATCCCTGTTAGTGAGCATTTCTCCTTTGCCAAGGCAATTCATCCACCTGACAGGTGTGGCATATCAAGATGCTGATTAAACAGCATGATCATTATAGAGGTGCACCTTGTGCTAGGTACAATAAAAGTCAACTCTACAATGTGCCATTTTGTCACACAACACAATGACACAGATATATTGAGTTTTGAGGTAGTGTGCAATTGGCATGTTGACTGCAGGAATGTCCACCAGAGCGGTTGCCAGAAAATTTAATGTTAACTTCTCTACCATAAGCCACCTCCAACGTTGTTTTAGATAATTTGGCAGTACGTCCAACCGGCCTCACTACCGCAGACCATGTGTATGGCTTTGTGTTGGCAAGCAGTTTGCTGATGTGAATGTTGTGAACAGAGTGCCCCATGGTGGCGGTGAGTTTAGGGTATAGGAAGGCATAAGCTATGGAAAATGAGCCCAATTGCATTTTATCGATGGCATTTTGAATGCACAGAGATACCATGACAAGATCCCGAGGCCCATTGTTCTGCCAGCAGGGAGTTCTTACTACAATGTGACTCAAACACAAACGCGATGGATATCCCAATGGCCCATGGATGGCCCAAATGCAAACGTGGAAAACACGTGGAAATCAGACAAAGACTTTTAAAAAATTAAAGAACAAATTTCCCTTGCCCACCACCTTGCTGATTAATGCCAGGTCACTGAGGGGGAAAACGGGAGGCCTGTTTGCTGGCATTTACTGAGATTTGGCTGGATGACAGAGTCCAGGACAGAGAAGTGTATCCGGACAGAGAAGTGGAGCCGGACAGAGAAGTGGAGCCGGACAGAGAAGTGGAGCCGGACAGAGAAGTGGAGCCGGACAGAGAAGTGGAGCCGGACAGAGAAGTGGAGCCGGACAGAGAAGTGGAGCCGGACAGAGAAGTGGAGCCGGACAGAGAAGTGCAGCCTGCCAGGCTTCACTCTGGTCAGAGCGGAACGTGTTCGCAGTGGGGGCGTCTGCCTGCTTGTCAGGGACCAGTGGTGTAAATCAATCCTGGTAAGAGAGAGACTCTGTACCCCAGACATTGAACTGCTTTCTGTGTCACTGCGACCCTACTATCTGCCCTGTGAGTTCCCCCAATTGTTTGTTACCATTGTGTACATTCAACCTAAAGCTAGTATAACAAAGGCATCAGAGATTATTTATAATCTGTCACAATGTCCTGCGCACATACCACCACTATGTGAAATGTCACACTAGGAAAAATAGGACTCTTGACTTGTGCTATGGGACAATACCAAATGTGTTTTCTGCCACCACCAGACCCCTCCTGGGGACACCTGACCACAATGTGGTCTACCTCAGGCCAACCTACTGTCGGCTCCTGGAGAGGGAGAAACCCACAGTTAAACTGTCGAGATCTGGAATGACAACAGTATCACTTGAGACAATTGAGGGGTGTTTTGACTGTACTATGTGGGAGGTATTTGAGGACAGCAGCTCTGATCTTGATGAACTCACAGATGCTGTAAACTTCTGTGTTGAGTCAGTTGTGCCTACTAAAACCCGTAAAATCTTCCCTAACAATAAGCCTTGGGAATCAAAACATCTAAAATCACTACTTGATAGGAAAAAGGCAGTTTATGCTGAGGGTGATAGACATGCTTTAAGAGATGTACAACATTAGATCAAAAGACAGATACAGGTGAACATGGAAGCATACAAGCAAAGGGTGGAGAGGACCCTCTCCTCAGGAAACACAAGGGTGGCCTGGCAAGGGATTAAATCCATGGCTCGTACCCCCCACATAGGCAGGGGAAAAACCAGTGCTGACCTTGGGAGATATGAGAGCCTGAACATGGCTAATGAACTGAATGTTTTCTCAAGATTTGAATCAGACAACTTTCTGTTGGAGGTAAAACAAATGGAGGCATCATGACAAATGTTTGAGTGTTGTTGTTAAACAGTCTGATGTTTTAAAGTTGTTCAGGGGATGTAACACATACAAAAGCCCAGGCCCAGAAAAAATAAGTGGACTTGTTTTAAAGCACTGTGCTGAACAATTGGCTGGTGTTTTTACAGACATTTTACAATCCTCATTCGACCAGCAACACGTGCCAGTATTGTGGAAAAACGAATAATTATACCAATTCCTAACACATCTAATCCCTCTGTGCTGAATGTCTACCTCCCTGTTGCCTTGACATCCTTAGTAATGAAATGCCTTGAGAAACTTGTGAAAAGTCATATTCTCAGCGTCACCCAGAAGCTTCTCGACCCATTTCAGTTTGCCTATCAGCCTAGCAGAGGAGTTGATGATGCCATTCTTACCCTCCTTAACATGATCTATAGACATCTAGAGGGTGCCAAATCCCATGTTAGGGTTCTGTTTGTTGATTTTTCTTCTGCCTTCAACATAATCCCTACATTCTGGCACAAAGACTCATTCGGGACTTCTCCTTAGATGGGGGGCTGGTTTTGTGGCTGTTGGACTTCCTGAGTGTCGGACATATGCAATACCAACACAGGCTCTCCTCAAGGATGTGTTTCGTCCCCACTCATGTACATCTTGTACACTAATAGACTGTAGAGTGGTGTGAGGAATCACACTTGGTCCTCAATACCAACAAGACCAAAGAGATGTGCATAGACTTCAGGAAGCGTACAACACCTACCTCTGCAACATCTATCAGAGGTCAGAATATAGAGATTGTAGAGGAATAGAAATACCTGGGTGTCCTTTTGGACAATAAGCTTCAGTGGAGTAAATGTACAGACCTGATCTACAAAAGGAGCCAACAGAGACTATACTGACTCTGTTTTACAAAGAGAGTTGAGAGTATTT
Source organism: Oncorhynchus keta (assembly GCF_023373465.1). Classification (NCBI taxonomy): domain Eukaryota; kingdom Metazoa; phylum Chordata; class Actinopteri; order Salmoniformes; family Salmonidae; genus Oncorhynchus; species Oncorhynchus keta. The sequence continues at coordinate 44,969,821 of NC_068454.1, read as the reverse complement.
TCACTTGTTGTACTGTATGTTGGTTGGGCAATGCCACTGTCAGGCAGAGAAATATGCTGGGAAGGATTATCACCACAGCAAGCAAGGTACTTGGAGTCAAACAGAAAGGCCTGGATGAGATCTTTACGGTCAGGGCCCTCCGCAAGGCTCACAAAATCATTTTAGACCCAAGCCACCCCCTGTACCCGGACTTTGAACTACTCCCCTCTGTGCGCAGGTATCGGGCACACCCGAGCAGGAAAAACAGAACTAGACAATCATTTGTGCCAGGTGTGATATCCCTCCTAACTAGCTCGGGCTAGTGTTCCTATTGACTCAGTATGGCCAGCAGGCTAGTTTGTAAACATTTTTTTATTGCTATGTAACTGTTATGAAAGTTGTATTGTGAATTTCATGGGGACAATAAAGTCTGTAAGTAAGTAAATAAGTTCAGGAGTAAAAATGTGCTTAACAAGTCACATAGTAAGTTGCATGGACTCACTCTGTGTGCAATAATTGTGTTTAACATGATTTTTGAATGACTCGGAAAATGTCAACACGTGTGTGCAGGACGGGAGATGGGCAAATGTCTGCAGACTTGAACTACACAAACAATTGGGAAGTGCTTGGGGAATTTTGTCCGGGTCAGAAATTTAAAAAAAATTAATTGGTCCGCCAAAGTAAAAAATAACTACTTTTATGTGAATGAATGAGGCGGAACACACCTCAATTCAAACTTTTTACAAAATAATTTGAAATTGACAAGTTGAAAACAGCCTATAAATAAACACAGGCTGCATGCCTTGGTTTGAGGGTAGCGCGGATTAAACGTACTGTTGCGTAACAATCACATTCTGGAATGGAGAGAATATTCTAACATCACGTGCATAAAAAAACTCATGCTGGGGCTAGATATATTTGATATATTTGATATATTAGATATATTTGGAACTCATCGCATGAAAAGGTTAATGCCTGTGATAGAAAACTGAGGATGAATCAGCAACATTGTTTTTACTCCACAATACTAACCTAAATGAAAAGAACGAAGCCAGTACAGAATAAAATAACTTGTTTGCAATAAGACACATCACCTAGTACCACTCTTTATACAATGGTGGTGGCTGCATGATGTTATGGGTATGCTTGTCATCAGCAAGGACCAGAGAGTTTTTGGGGGGATAAAAAGAAACTGAAAATCCTAGAGGAAAATAGAAGTTGACACACAGTAAGAACTTCCATGGGTCTTGCGGCATTCGGTCAGAAATGTGAGTGATGTTCTAGAGTCATGTTCGGGACAGGACGGGACAGGATCAACAGTCCACAGGAACAGGCAGTACAGCAATAGTTATAAACTGAGTTTTTTGTGTGGAAATATGTCATTCGTGGAGCATTTCTTAAAAAAACAAGAACTGTGTTGGCTTATCCTAATATAATTTACATAATAAATACCCTTAAAAAAAGGTAATTTCCCCCTCCCCCTTCTGTTGGCTCACTCTCGTGCCTCGCTCCAATTATAGCCGGTCACCAGGCTACCTCTGATGCAAACCTACTGTATGTCAGTAGGCTAAATTGTGTAAATAGAGGAATAGAGCCCCACATTGGTGGTGTCATTAATACCCATAAAATCTAGCTGTCAAATAGGGAAATGGCTCCAATTGTTTTTCCATCATTAATTTTTTTATTTTTTGAAACACTTAAAATAAGGGCTGTGTTTCATGTAGGCTTACCCTGGCGCGACGTTTTGATTAGCATGTAATTCTCTCTCGAACAATGTGACTTTTATCATTATATTAGTCTCTATCTACTCTCAGATTGAAAATTAAAATGCTAATTAGCCTCAAAGGAGACATCATGAAAGTCTACAAATCCCTGCAAGCTCCTGCACATCATCTCTAGCTGACACCTTTGCAAACAGGTATTGTGTCAATTTACTTGCACAACTTGCCCTTTTTCATGGTATTCAATTGGTAGTTACAGCGATGGGACAAGAACATCCCTGCCGGCCAAACCCTCCTCTAACCCGGACGATGTAGGGCCAATTGTGTGCTGCCTCCATGGGTCTCCTGGTCACGGCTGGCTGCGATAAAGCCTGGACTCGAACCAGGATCTCTAGTGGCACAACCCTTAGACCACTGAGCCACTCGGGAGGCCCTACACAGCCCTTATTTTAAATGTATCTAAAATCCCCTATGGAAAAAAATGAATGGGGAAAAAAACATTGGAACCATTTCCTTGTTTGACCTCTAGATTTTATGGGTATTATGACCAGTGGTGTAGTGGAAGGTATGTGCAGGTAAAGCTATATACCCACTTATTTTTCAGTGGGCATTATGTATACTCACTTCTAAATCCTCACTGATATGTATCAAAGTAGTGTAGTGGAGGTATATGCCATATCAATTATTAGGGTTGATGGAACAGATCGGAATGTTTCGCTTAAAATGTTGATAAACTATGATTTCTTCACATTTTGGGTGCAGCAATGTACACCCTCCAGTAGGCCTACACGTGAATGTTACAAAATGCAATTTGCAGGACAACACCATGATAAAGTGCAAGCAGTTTCATGGACAGAGATGGAAATATCTGTTAGAAAGAGGGGGGATTTAAAGATGCAAAAAATATCATGGGTTGCTAATATGATTAGGATCATTTCTTTGGCAGCAAGACAATGAAATAAAGTTGAAAGAAAACCAATGGAACAGTAGAATGCATATGAGTAAGTCTTTATAAAAAATAATTGCCTTCACATGGTGGGATTTTGGCTATAGGCTACTTTGAAGCAAGTTAAGACATGCCTCATAATATGAAGTAAAACATCCAGGTTTCAAACAATTATGGAACAGGACAAATATAGCGATGCTAATGATAGACCTAACCGTCTTCTGGCTTTCCCAAAAACCTTCTCTGTTCTAACCAATAAGGTGAGACTTTGTTATTTCTTGAAACAATCAATCTTTATTAATAAGAATTACAATAATGAAGCTGGTTGGCCCTACACTGAGGTGGGAGGTCGAGAGCTCGATTTCACAAGGAGTACAAAAGCCTTTTATAGTCACATGGTCTTGGCATGTGTACGTGTCTGGAGAACCAGACGAAACTGGGGTAAAAGGTACAGAATAACTGTGAATTTGGTAGTCTCGTTACGTAGCAACAGCTGCTTATTCTAGTCCTCTGGTGAGGTGCTAAACAACAGGAACTATCCTAGATGCCGTTTCTCTGAAGTAAATCAACTGTTCCATGAATTTGTGTCGAGCAAGCTTCTTTTGCTGTCTGCCCAGGTGGTGTGTGGTTACACACCCACACACACATACACAAGCATGAACTTTTTGGAACGTAAGAAGCTATACAGCCTTAAAAAGATCTTTCATTACACAAGCATTAAAGAGGTTTATCCTTTAAAGGATCTTTCATTATACAAACAGTAAAGCGGTTTAACTAACATTTTTCTCTCACACTACAAAGTAGCCTACCTGTCAGAATGATATCATGATTATTTGCCTCAAACCAGTGGCCACTTATTTTGCAAACTCAATTGCATGTAGTACAGAAACGCCTAATCAAACAATAGTGCTATGTGCCTGCACACTTGAATTAAAGGGTAACTACCCTAACATCTAAACCTCGAAAGTGGTCTGGTGTGGATTAAGCACTGTTATGGATTTAAAACATAGCATTTTGTTAATTGTTTAAATATTTTTTTTAAAAGTGTGACTGAGAACAAAAACAAAAATTGGGGGAAATTCTGAAGCCTGTGAATTTCTGACTCAGTTTATTTGTTTCAATAGTAGGCCTACTATTAGCATAAGCATTATTGTAACATTAGCTAGTGAAATACAGGTGAATTCAAGAGGATGTTATTAAATTAATGTTTGAACTTAGTTGTCTTTAGCCTAATATCTTAGGGTTTCACTGGATATTGTGTGATTGTAGTGTAAATTGTACATTTTTAATTGTAAGTCGTCTTTATGCTCAGTTCTCCCTCTAGATGTGTCTAGTGGTGTGGGGGCTGTGCTTTGGCAAAGTGGGTGGGGTTATATCCTTCCTGTTTGGCCCTGTCCGGGGGTGTCCTCGGATGGGGCCACAGTGTCTCCTGACCCCTCCTGTCTCAGCCTCCAGTATTTATGCTGCAGTGGTTTATGTGTCGGGGGGCTAGGGTCAGTTTGTTATATCTGGAGTACTTCTCCTGTCCTATTCGGTGTCCTGTGTGAATCTAAGTGTGCGTTCTCTAATTCTCTCCTTCTCTCTTTCTTTCTCTCTCTCGGAGGACCTGAGCCCTAGGACCATGCCCCAGGACTACCTGACATGATGACTCCTTGCTGTCCCCAGTCCACCTGGCCATGCTGCTGCTCCAGTTTCAACTGGCCTGGGCCCTAGGACCATGTCCCAGGACTACCTGACATGATGACTCCTTGCTGTCCCCAGTCCACCTGGCCATGCTGCTGCTCCAGTTTCAACTGTTCTGCCTTACTATTATTCAACCATGCTGGTCATTTATGAACATTTGAACATCTTGGCCACGTTCTGTTATAATCTCCACCCGGCACAGCCAGAAGAGGACTGGCCACCCCACATATGCTCTCTCTAATTCTCTCTTTCTTTCTCTCTCTCGGAGGACCTGAGCCCTAGGACCGTGCCCCAGGACTACCTGACATGATGGCTCCTTGCTGTCCCCAGTCCACCTGACTGTGCTGCTGCTCCAGTTTCAACTGTTCTGCCTTATTATTATTCGACCATGCTGGTCATTTATGAACATTTGAACATCTTGGTCATGTTCTGTTATAATCTCTACCCGGCACAGCCAGAAGAGGACTGGCCACCCCACATAGCCCGGTTCCTCTCTAGGTTTCTTCCTAGGTTTTGGCCTTTCTAGGGAGTTTATCCTAGCCACCGTGCTTTTACACCTGCATTGTTTGCTGTTTGGGGTTTTAGGCTGGGTTTCTGTACAGCACTTTGAGATATCAGCTGATGTACGAAGGGCTATATAAATACATTTGATTTGATTTGATTTAGATGTATTTATTTTTGTTAATTAGCAGACACCCTTCTCCAGAGCGACTTACAGTAAGTGCATACATTTTCGGTAGAGCATGGCTTTGCAAGTGCCATGCTCTACCGAATGAGCCGTAGCTCAGTTCCTGCATGACAAGAACGAGCCATATGCAGTAGTTCCACAAGTATGGATCAAAGAGGACATCTGTTATTAGCCACCACTCAGCCTCAGAAAAAAGAACAAAAACAATGTAGCACTCGCGTGTACACCACCAGACAGCACCTGGGAAATAAATGGTTTTAAGTTCATGAAGAGAGCAGATAATTTGGCCAAATGTATGTCTCTGATATATACCCTCCATTTTAACTGTTAGTGTAATTAACTTGCCTGATGTGAAAGTCACTGTTTTATGGGATAATTCATGCCTCTACCTTGTTTTTCACTGGTCTAGACAATTGGTAGACAGGACAGATGTAACGTGAAAATGTTGAGGTGTCATTTGTTTGTGTTAAAAGGAAAGACAAAGTTATTGTTCATTTTTAAGTTGATATGTTCTTACCTGCATGTCTATGGCATTACCTTCGCGCACTGAAATGTCTTACTCCTGACCCTGTTTGACACAATATATTGAAATTAAGAAAATACGATGCAAAAAAGAACAGATAGGCAAAGTCTCATCTGGGAAAAGTGAATGTACTACATACTGTACAATATATGACCAGAAGTATGTGGACACCTGCTCGTCGAACATCTCATTACAAAGTCATGGGTATTAATATGGCGTTGGTCCCCCCTTTGCTGCTGTAACAGCATCCACTCTTCTGGGAAGGCTTTCCACTAGATGTTTGTTTGAACATTGCTGCGGGGACTTGCTTCCATTCAGCCACAAGAGAATTAGTGAGGTCAGGAACTGATATTGGGAGATTAGGCATAGCTCGCAGTCTGCGTTCCAATTCATGCAGGCAAGTCAAGTTCTTCCATACCGATATCGACAAACTATTTCTGTACGGACCTTGCTTTGTGCACGGGGGCATTGTCATGCTGAAACAGGAAAGGGCCTTCCCCAAACTGTTTCCACAAAGTTGGAAGCACAGAATAGTCTAGAATGTCATTGTATGCTGTAGCGTTAAGTTTCCCTTCACTGGAACTAAAGGGCCTAGCCAGAACCATGAAAAACAGCCCCAGACCATGTTCCTCCTCCTCCAAACTTTACAATTGGCACTATGCAATAGGGCAAGTAGCGTTCTCCTGACATCAAATTGACATGACATTTTGGGACAGGAATGAATTTTCACTTCCATGTCAACCTCTAGAGGAACCTGGTTCCTTCTGCTTTCCAACAGACACTGGGAGACAAATTCACCTTTCAGCAGGACAATAACCTAAAACACAAGGCCAAATATGCTTATCATGATGCCGTTAAATTGTCCTGAGTGTCCTAGTTACAATTTTGACTTAAATCGGTCTTGAAAATGGTTGTCTAGCAATGATGAACAACCAACTTAACAGAGCTTGAAGAATTTTGAAAGGAATAAAGTGCAAATATTGTACACTTCAGATGTGCAAAGTGCTTAGATACTTACCCAAAACGACTCACAGCTACAATCACTGCCAAAGGTGATTCTAACATGTATTTGCTCTGTGATTTTGATTCATCAGGGGGTGCTGCAACACTTTCAGCACCCCTACTTCCCCGCGGCTATGCCTCAATCAATGGCCTCGGATGAGTCCCGGAACATATTCCATTCTGTTCTAGTGAAACAGCCCTGTGGCTTAGCATACGCTTCATCGGACCACTTTGTATTAAGCATGCCACTGGTACTTCTTGTTTTTGCTTATAAGCAAGAATCATGAGGATAGAGTAATGGGCAGATTGACTTGTGTGTGGAGTACTGTCAGGGCCAGCGACTGTCAAGCCAACACCTTAACTGTTACGTCAAGAGGTCCAAAACTGTTGACAAAGTTACTTGATGTTGTGTTACGGCCCGCTATATTACCCACTTCCTTCGGGAGATTGCGTCCCTACGCTTCTCGGTACCAAATCCCATCACACAAAGATATAACAAATTTGGGGGTAGCACCAACTGTGATTTGAACCCAGGTCCTGCGATTGTCAACCAAACATCTTAACCGTTACATCAAGAGGTCTGAATCCCTTGACAAGGTCACTAGGTTTTTCATTAGGGTCTCTACAATACCATTTATTTAAAAGTCCAAGAAATGTATGTCACAATCACAGATTACCCCTTTAAGCAAAACTGCTTTTGTTGTTGTTGTTATAGTAACCAAAATAATGAGACTGTCTTTGAGAAGCCGTGGCATAAATTATGGGGTATTCAGTTGTCCACTTCATCTAAAAAATAAAAAATAAACTATAGACCCTCTGCTTGACCCTCTTCAATTACCTCTGCACAAATATGGCCGATCGCATAGAAGTGAAGTAGTAGCGAAGAAGGCTGTCACATGACCTGGAAGTCAGTTAATGGAGTCATTTTTTCCCCGCAGGGAATTTAGCCTTCTAGCTCTGTTCTTGCCGGGTTAATCAAAACAGTTCCTTGTGGCTTGAAACAAGCCAGGACTGACATGGCCCCACTCCTGTTTTTGCCCTGTGTGCAATTTTTCAATTATGAGGTTCTATAGATTTTTGAGGAGATGGGTAGACCGAGACACTGACCAGAATGTTTTATAGTCCTTTGGCTGTTATTCTGCACTCACATAAACATGATATCCCTATTAGAAATGAGTCATCCCTTACCCTTAATTCAGCAAATGTGCTGTTTCTTTTGCCTTTTAACAGTGCAGTGTTTCATTTCCTTCCAATTTCTGTGTAGGTGATTTTCCCACTCCATAAAACCAACCAGGATTATGTTTCTCACTCCTGGAGAGCCTGCATCCATTATTCTTAAACATTCGCATTACCCAAAATCGTAATTGATTAATTTAGATCATAATAACAAAAACACTTTTAAATAGATGCTCAAGTCTCAAACGCTTCCAAAAGGTTTTTCTTTCAGACAGAATTCTTTCACTTACTAACATTCAGATGTTTCCAATCCAGTTTTTCCGGCATCTCTTTGAAGTATTTGAGTTCTATGTTTGCATGGTCAGACAGTTTGCCTGGATACACCGAGTTGATGTTGTCCTGTCTCTGTAATTGTCTGAGAATGTGGGTGGTTCTTAAACACTTTAATCGATCTGTATGCTGTGACACTGTCTCAGTCCTTTCCTGTCCTCTTCTCTCGTCTCATTCAAAAAACATCTGGAAATAATTTACCCAATGTTGTAACTGTTGTTGAGACTGAAATATCACTATACTAATCTGACAAATGTGAATTTAAATGTTCTTATACTAATACATATGTAGGTTCTTAATTTGTGCCAGTTTGCTACAGCATGAAATACAGCAGCAACAGGAAATGTGAATTATTATGTGGATTATAAATCATTGTATGGTTTCATACATTTTTTATATGAGAAAATCAAATCAACAAAGAGGAAATTACAAACTTCCAAATCCTTTCTAAACATCAACTACACTAACATTTTTAAATTTCCTGCATTGCATGAAATTTATCCTGCTACAGGGTGATCAAATTAAGATTCTATATCTGTAGGTGGATTGGGAAAACATCCTCAGATTTGGTAAAATCTCGGTGTAATGCATTTCGAATTGATTGTAAGGGTGCCAACTTTGCAATTTTGCATGATTATGCATTTCTGAGAGGCTTTAGTCACAGTGGGGAAGCAACATTTACCTTCGTGATGAAACCATTTGAAGCCAATTACAAAACACAAAACGGTACTTGGCTACATTGGCCAATGGAAACACTTTAGGAAGTAAAGCTAAGGAAATAGATATTGTCAATCCACTAATACTAAACGTGTATTTAACATAGAAACATCCTATATGTTTAGGATTTTGATCTTGAACAACGTTTATTAGAGGTATGGGTAGCACCATCTTGAATTGCCATAGTAACAACTGATGCCAATGCGTCATTGGCAGGATTTAGCAAATTTTGAGATTTGGCGCTGCGACTGAAAGTGAATGCTGCACCGGGAGGCACTTCGCCTCCACTGGACCTGAAAGATTTCTTTCAACTTTGACACGGCTCTTTCATTGAGACGAGATCAACAAAATTAAGGTAAGAAACGGTATACAATGTGTTTTTATGATGGTAGCTAATTATAATATTACTATTTTATAACAAGTTGAGTAGACAGACAGTCAAAACGAGGTAGACAGTCAGTCAAAACGAGGCAAGGTAGTTAGCTAGACTAAGTTACTTGATTTAAATCTTGGGGCGGCAGTTAGCCTAGTGGTTAGAGCGTTGGGCCTATAAGATGGCGTAGCAGTAAGTCGTCCTGTCGTATCGTCTCTCTGTAAATATCTGTAAATATCGTCTCTTTTTCTTTTTAGATATTTTTCTTCGCATATCTTTAAAAACATTTTGCTAAACCTAAGCTTCCAAATACTCTCCTGCAATCCGCCTCACCCAATGTAGCTACTTTTCCTAAAGTATTTATATTTACCTCGGAACCGGAACCCCTCAACCGAAGCTAGCCAGCTAACCACCAGCTATGCTAGCGGTCTTCAGCTAACCGGTCATCAGCTAACCTTTAGCTCGGAAAGCTCTCGCCAGTTCGAACAACGCGACGCTAACCAGAGCATAACGGACCTATTTATTTTTCATCCCCTGCATTGTCGGAACTAGAAGCACAAGCATTTCGCTACACTCGCATTAACATCTGCTAACCATGTGTATGTGACAAATACAATTGGATTTGATTTGATTTGATTCCCTCCGCAAACGGAACATTTTTTTTTTCAGCTGGATCTTCACAACTAGCTATCGAGCTAAACCGCAACGCTGGTTGATTACTCCTGGCTAGCGTTTCCACCCACGTAGCTTGAAGCTAGCCCGGCCAGAGCTCCTGTGTTCCTAGCATACTCCTGGGCTTCTATACCCGGACCCACGACCGGTCTATCGATGTCACTGCATGAAGAGGAATAAACAGACTCACCCCATCGTGACGTCCTCCAAAGGCTAACTCTCTAGCCCTCGCTATCTCCTTGCTTGCTAATTCGGCATGCTAACTGCTAGCTTGTTTAGCCCAGGTCCGCTAACTACTACCTTGTTTACCCCGGCCTGCTAATCTGTTAGCTTGTTAGCACAGGCCTGCTAACCATCTGCATCGCCGTGGCCCATATGTACTTTCTATCTCTTCCCGATTTGTAAAATTTGTTTATACCTTCCGGAAACCTGCCTCACCCAATGTGATATGGAATCGCTATTATTTTTAATTTTTAGAACACACTCAAGAACCTCCAGAAGCTAACCAGCTAACTAGCTACAAGCTATTTAGTCATTGTTAGTTTTTTTTAACCTGGATAACACTCGCCAGTCCAGTCCCCCTGCCCCATCCACCGCTGCCCCTGGACTCTGATCACTTGGCTACATAGCTGATGCACGCTGGACTGTCCATTAATCACGGTACTCCATTCTGCTTGTTTGTTTTATCTGTCGGCCCCGTTGCCTAGTCAATGCCATTTTACCTGCTGTTGTTATGCTAGCTGATTAGCTGTTGTCTCACCCACTGTTTTAGCTAGCTTTCCCAATTCAACACCTGTGATTACTGTATGCCTCGCTGTATGTCTCTCTCAAATGTCAATATGCCTTGTATACTGTTGCTCAGGTTAGTTATCATTGTTTTAGTTCACAATGGAGCCCCTAGTGCCACTCCTCATACTCCTGATACCTCCTTTGTCCCACCTCCCACATATGCGGTGACCTCACCCATTACAACCAGCATGTCCAGAGATAAAACCTCTCTCATCATCACCCTGTGCCTGGGCTTACCTCCGCCGTACCCGCACCCCACCATACCCCTGTCTGCGCATTATGCCTTGAATATATTCTACCATGCCCAGAAACCTGCTCCTCTTATTCTCTGTCCCCAACGCTCTAGGCGACCAGTTTTGATAGCCTTTAGCCGCACCCTCATACTACTCCTTCTCTGTTCCGCGGGTGATGTGGAGGTAAACCCAGGCCCTGCATGTCCCCAGGCACCCTCATTTGTTGACTTCTGTGATCGAAAAAGCCTTGGTTTCATGCATGTCAACATCAGAAGCCTCCTCCCTAAGTTTGTTTTACTCACTGCTTTAGCACACTCTGCTAACCCTGATGTCCTTGCCGTGTCTGAATCCTGGCTCAGGAAGGCCACCAAAATTCAGAGATTTCCATACCCAACTATAACATCTTCCGTCAAGATAGAACTGCCAAAGGGGAGGAGTTGCAGTCTACTGCAGAGATAGCCTGCAAAGTAATGTCATACTTTCCAGGTCCATACCCAAACAGTTCGAACTACTAATTCTGAAGATTACTCTCTCCAGAAATAAGTCTCTCACTGTTGCCGCCTGCTACCGACCCCCCTCAGCTCCCAGCTGTGCCCTGGACACCATTTGTGAATTGATTGCCCCCCATCTAGCTTCAGAGTTTGTTCTGTTAGGTGACCTAAACTGGGATATGCTTAACACCCCGGCAGTCCTACAATCTAAGCTAGATGCCCTCAATCTCACACAAATCATCAAGGAACCCACTAGGTACAACCCTAACTCTGTAAGCAAGGGCACCCTCATAGATGTCATCCTGACCAACTGGCCCTCCAAATACACCTCCGCTGTCTTCAACCAGGATCTCAGCGACCACTGCCTCATTGCCTGTATCCGCTACGGTGCCGCAGTCAAACGGCCACCCCTCATCACTGTCAAACGCTCCCTAAAACACTTCTGTGAGCAGGCCTTTCTAATCATCCTGGCCCGGGTATCCTGGAAGGACATTGACCTCATCCCGTCAGTTGAGGATGCCTGGTCATTCTTTAAGAGTAACTTCCTCACCATTTTAGATAAGCATGCTCCGTTCAAAAAATGCAGAACTAAGAACAGATACAGCCCTTGGTTCACTCCAGACCTGACTGCCCTCGACCAGCACAAAAACATCCTGTGGCGGACTGCAATAGCATCGAACAGTCCCCGCGATATGCAACTGTTCAGGGAAGTCAGGAACCAATACACGCAGTCAGTCAGGAAAGCTAAGGCCAGCTTCTTCAGGCAGAAGTTTGCATCCTGTATCTCCAACTCCAAAAAGTTCTGGGACACTGTGAAGTCCATGGAGAACAAGAGCACCTCCTCCCAGCTGCCCACTGCACTGAGGCTAGGGAAGACGGTCACCACCGACAAATCCATGATTATCGAAAACTTCAACAAGCATTTCTCAACGGCTGGCCATGCCTTCCGCCTGGCTACTCCTACCTCAGCCAACAGCTCTGGCCCCCCCGCAGCTCCACGCCCAAGCCTCTCTAGGTTCTCCTTTACCCAAATCCAGATAACAGATGTTCTGAAAGAGCTGCAAAACCTGGACCCATATAAATCAGCTGGGCTTGACAATCTGGACCCTCTATTTCTGAAACTATCCGCCGCCATTGTCGCAACCCCTATTACCAGGCTGTTCAACCTCTCTTTCATATCGTCTGAGATCCCCAAGGATTGGAAAGCTGCTGCAGTCATCCCCCTCTTCAAAGGGGGAGACACCCTGGACCCAAACTGTTACAGACCTATATCCATTCTGCCCTGCCTATCTAAGGTCTTCGAAAGCCAAGTCAACAAACAGGTCACTGACCATCTCGAATCCCACCGTACCTTCTCCGCTATGCAATCTGGTTTCCGAGCTGGTCACGGGTGCACCTCAGCCACACTCAAGGTACTAAACGACATCATAACCGCCATCGATAAAAGACAGTACTGTGCAGCCGTCTTCATCGACCTTGCCAAAGCTTTCGACTCTGTCAATCACCAGATTCTTATCGGCAGACTCAGTAGCCTCGGTTTTTTGGATGACTGCCTTGCCTGGTTCACCAATTACTTTGCAGACAGAGTTCAGTGTGTCAAATCGGAGGGCATGCTGTCCGGTCCTCTGGCAGTCTCTATGGGGGTGCCACAGGGTTCAATTCTCGGGCCGACTCTTTTCTCTGTATATATCAATGATGTTGGTCTTGCTGCGTGCGATTCCCTGATCCACCTCTACGCAGACGACACCATTCTATATACTTTCGGCCCGTCATTGGACACTGTGCTATCTAACCTCCAAACGAGCTTCAATGCCATACAACACTCCTTCCGTGGCCTCCAACTGCTCTTAAACGCTAGTAAAACCAAATGCATGCTTTTCAACCGATCGCTGCCTGCACCCGCATGCCCGACTAGCATCACCACACTGGATGGTTCCGACCTTGAATATGTGGACACCTATAAGTACCTAGGTGTCTGGCTAGACTGCAAACTCTCCTTCCAGACCCATATCAAACATCTCCAATCGAAAATCAAATCAAGAGTCGGCTTTCTATTCTGCCCTAGTAAAACTGACTATCCTACCGATCCTCGACTTCGGCGATGTCATCTACAAAATCGCTTCCAACACTCTACTCAGCAAACTGGATGCAGTTTATCACAGTGCCATCCGTTTTGTCACTAAAGCACCTTATACTACCCACCACTGCGACTTGTATGCTCTAGTCAGCTGGCCCTCGCTACATATTCGTCGCCAGACCCACTGGCTCCAGGTCATCTACAAGGCCATCCTAGGTAAAGCTCCGCCTTATCTCAGTTCACTGGTCACGATGGCAACACCCATCCGTAGCACGCGCTCCAGCAGGTGTATCTCACTGATCATCCCTAAAGCCAACACCTCATTCGGCCGCCTATCATTCCAGTACTCTGCTGCCTGTGACTGGAACGAATTGCAAAAATCGCTGAAGTTGGAGACTTTTATCTCCCTCACCAACTTCAAACATCAGCTATCTGAGCAGCTAACCGATCGCTGCAGCTGTACATAATCTATTGGTAAATAGCCCACCCATTTTCACCTACCTCATCCCCACAGTTTTTATTTATTTACTTTTCTGCTCTTTTGCACACCAATATCTCTACCTGTACATGACCATCTGATCATTTATCACTCCAGTGTTAATCTGCAATATTGTAATTATTCACCTACCTCATGCCTTTTGCACACATTGTATATAGACTCCCCCTTTTATCTACTGTGTTATTGACTTGTTAATTGTTTACTCCATGTGTAACTCTGTGTTGTCTGTTCACACTGCTATGCTTTATCTTGGCCAGGTCGCAGTTGCAAATGAGAACTTGTTCTCAACTAGCCTACCTGGTTAAATAAAGGTGAAATAAAAATAAAATAACCCGAAAGGTTGATAGATCAAATCCATCCAAGTACTTCATCTCTATACTGTTATTTATTTTATTTATTTTGCTCCTTTGCACCCCAGTATCACTACTTGCACACTCATCTTCTGCACCTTTATCACTCCAGTTTGTAATTGCTATATTGTAATTTTTTAGCCTCTATGGCCTATTTATTGCCTCACCCCCTTATCCTACCTCATTTGCACACGCTGTGTATAGACTTTTTCTATTGTATTATTGACTGTATGTTTGTTATTCCATGTGTTGTTGTTTGTGTCGCACTACTTTGCTTTATCTTGGCCAGGTCACAGTTGTGAATGAGAAGTTGTTCTCAACTAGCCTACCTGGTTAAATAAAGGTGAAATATATAATATATATATATATATATATATTTTTTAAATTCTAAATAAATCTCAGAGCTGACAGGGTAAAAATCTGTCATTCTGCCCCTGAACAAGGCAGTTCCTTGTTCAGGCTGTCATTGTAAATAAAAATGTGTTCTTAACTGGCTTTCCTAGTTAAATAAATAAAAATATATTTTTATGATATTCATGTTTTATTTGATAGCTATACTACATAAAATGCCCATATTGACAACTTGAAGAGCATTTGTCATTAGGCATTATTCAGAGCTAAAATGAACTGGCTAGTGATTCAATCTATAGCTAGCCAGCCAGAGAGGGTTGTTGCAGGATTGTTATTTCACCAGTAAAATGTAACTAGCTAGTTACTGTAGCTCCCTTGCTATGATCCCCATAGCTATAATTATTAGCTAGCTGGCTAGCTAGATAACTACATAGCTACATACAGTAACTACCTTTCCTATTCATAATATCATTAACAAAGGTAATTCCTTTTTTATCCATAAAGAATGATTTTTTTAAAAATCTATTACTATATATGAATTTAACTATAATATTTGTTGTAATAAATGTTATATATTTTCTGGAGAATGAAACTGGAATTGCAACCAGGTTTGTATGACTTGTTTTAGAAAGGGAAATATTTTAAACAAGGTTCCATTTTCAATTTACTGGAAGTGAGAGGTTGTAATCTGGATATGGAAAAATGACATTTTTGAACAAGGGGTGAGCCATTCTTACTAATCTACTGAATAACCAGTTCAGGTTTAAGTATAACTTTTGTATTACTGATTAAGTTAAATATTTTATACTCAGATAATTTAAAAGACAAATTGTTTGGCTTAGGCAGCACCATAAGTAAATACAGTACCAGTCAAAAGTTTGGACACACCTATTCATTCCAAGGTTTTTCTTTATTTTCACTTTTTCTACATTGTAGAATAATAGTGAAGACATCAAAACTATGAAATAACACATGTGGAATCATGTAGTAACCAATAAAGTGTTAAACAAATCTAAATATATTTGAGATTCTTCAAAGTAGCATCCTTTGATTGATGACAGCTTTGCACACTCTTGGCATTCTCTCAACTAGCTTTATGCATTTCAATTAACAGGTGTGCTTTGTTAAAAGTTCATTTGTAGACTTTCTTTCCTTCTTAATGTGTTTGAGCCAATCAGTTGCGTTGTGACAAGGTAGGGATGGTGTACAGAAGATAACCCTATTTGGTAAAAGACCAAGTCCATAAAATGGAAAGAACAGCTCAAATAAGCAAAGAGAAATGACAGTCCATAGTTACTTTAAGACATGAAGTTCAGTCAATCCGTAACATTTCAAGAACTTTATTCAACTGCAGTCACAAAAACCATCAAACGCTATGATGAAACTGGCTCAGGAGAGGAAGACCCAGAGTTTCCTCTGCTGCAGAGGATAAGTTAATTATAGTTACCAGCCTCAGAAATTGCAGCCCAAATAAATGCTTCAGATTACAGTGGTCGGTAATCTGTTTGTTGACTTGGCTTTCGAAGACCTTAGAAAGGCAGGGTAGGATAGGTATAGGTCTGTAGCAGTTTGGGTCAAGAGTGTCTCCCCCTTTGAAGAGGCCGCATCTGCTTTCCAGTCTTTGGGAATCTCAGACGACACGAAAGAGAGGTTGAACAGGCTAGTAATAGGGGTGGCAACAATTTCGGCAAATCATTTTAGAAAGAAAGGGTCCAGATTTTCTAGCCCGGCTGATTTGTAGGGGTCCAGATTTTGCAGCTCTTTCAGAACATCAGCTGACTGGATTTGGGAGAAGGAGAAATGGGGAAGGCTTGGGCGAGTTGCTGTGGGTGGTGCAGAGCTGTTGACCGGTGTAGGGGTAGCCAGGTGGAAAGCATGGCCAGCCGTAGAAAAATGCTTATTGAAATTCTCAATTATAGTGGATTTATCGGTGGTGACAGTGTTTCCTATCTTCAGTGCAGTGGGCAGCTGAGGGGAGATGTTCTTATTCTCCATGGACTTTACACTGTCCCAAAACCTTTTTGAGTGTGTGTTGCAGGAAGAAAAGTTCTGCTTTAAAAAGCTAGCCTTGGCTTTTCTAACTTTTCTAAGTTTTTGTGTTTGTTAAGGGAAGTCAGGTCTGGAGAGAAGGGCTATATCTGTTCCTGGTTCTAAATTTCTTGAATGGGGCATGCTTATTTAAGATGGTGAGGAAGGCATTTAAAAAAAAACAGGCATCCTCTACTGACTGGATGAGATCAATATCCTTCCAGGATACCCCGGCCAGGTCGATTAGAAAGGCCTGCTCGCTGAAGTGTTTCAGGGAGCATTTGACAGTGATGAGTGGAGGTCGTTTGACCGCTGACCCATTACGGATGCAGGCAATGAGGCAGTGATCGCTGAGAAAACAGCAGAGTTGTATTTAGAGGGCAAGTTGGTTAGGATGATATCTATGAGCGTGCCTGTGTTTACGGCTTTGGGCTGGTACCTGGTAGGTTCATTGATAATTTGTGTGAGATTGAGGGCATCAAGCTTAGATTGTAGAATGGCTGGGGTGTTAAGCATGTTCCAGTTTAGGTCGCCTAGCAGCAAGAGCTCTGAAGACAGATAGGGGTCAATCAGTTCACATATGGTGTCCAGAGCACAGCTGGGAGCAGAGGGTGGTCTATAGCAGGCGGCAACGGTGAGAGACTTGTTTTTAGAGAGGTGTATTTTTAAAAGTAGAAGTTCAAATTGTTTGGGTACAGACCTGGATAGTAGGACAGAACTCTGCAGGCTGTCTTTGCAGTAGATTGCAACAAAGCCCCCTTTGGCCATTCTATCTTGTCTGAAAATGTTGTAGTTAGGGATGAACGTTTCAGAATTTTTGGTGGTCTTCCTAAGCCAGGATTCAGACACGGCTAAAACATCCGGATTGGCAGAGTGTGCTAAAATCAGTGAATAAAACAAACTTAGGGAGGAGGCTTCTAATGTTAACATGCATGAAACCATGGCTATTACGGTTACAGAAGTCATCAAAAGAGAGTGCCTGGGGAATAGGAGTGGAGCTAGGCACTGCAGGGCCTAGATTCACCTCTACATCACCAGATGAACAGAGGAGGAGTAGGATAAGGGTACGGCTAAAACTATGAGAATTGGTCGTCTGGAAGAGAGAGTAATAGGAGGTTTCTGGGGGTGATAAAATAGCTTCAAGGTATAATGTACAGACAAAGGTATGGTAGGATGTGAATACATTGGAGGTAACCTAGGTATTGAGTGATGATGAGAGAGATATTGTCTCTAGAAACATAATTGAAACCAGGTGATGTCATCGCATGTGTGGGTGGTGGAACTGAAAGGTTGGATAAGGTATAGTGAGCAGGACTAGAGGCTCTACAGTGATAAGACAGCTAACGATTATGGGCCACAGATGGGCGTTCAGGTAACGTTGCGACCGAGGGGCCAGTTGGATAACTCCCTCGGGCAGATAACGTTGGTAATCCAGTCGTGAAGGCCCGGTGGGGCTCCGCATTGGCAGTAAAACGGGTCCGGATTGATTGTAGCCCAGGAGTGGCTGATGGAACTCTTCAGCTGGCTAGTTCCTGAATAATTTATGTTTGCTCCGGGATCGACGTAAGCCAATAGTCACACGGATAGCAGCTAGCTTGCTGCGAGATCCAGGTGTAAATGTCCAGAGCTTGCAGTTGAAATCCGGAGATATGGAGAGAAAAATAGGTCCGGTATGTTCTGGTTTGAGTCGCGTTATACAAAACATGGCGATAGATTTTAGAGCTAAAGGATAGCTGATGACCACAAACCGTGGTTAGCTGAATACTAACGTTAGCCATTAAACTGGCTAGCTTCTGGCTAGCTTCTATTGTGGATTTCAGATTTGAGGTAAATAATACTGTTTTTTTTAAATTGGTGAGGCAGGTTGCAGGAGAGTGTTTTGAAGTTGAGTTTTTGGAAAATAAAATATGTAAAAGATATGCGAAGAAAGGTGTAAATATATATATACGGGACACGACAAGACGAGGACAAAGGATGTCTGACTGCTATGCCATCTTGGGATAATGATATCATTTACAGTACAGTGGCCCACATCTTTTGCCTCAGATCTCAAATACTTCCCCACATCTTACTATTTTACTTGGTAGAAACCAATCCTGAGAGATATGCCGACTTGAACGCTCAGCTTTGGGGAGGTCCAGGAGGACAATGGCGACTGACTGACAGTGTTCAGTTGTGCCACAGAATGCCTGGCCCCAAGTGGATCGGTGAGAGAGAAAAACAGAGAAATCTAGAGACAGTTTCCACTGTGACTCAGATAAATGAAGGGTATTTACAGTGAGGCTCCTCAATGTGAAACCAATTAAGGGTCCCGGCATTTATGGCTCCTGTGGAAAGACAGAGAGCCAGTAGAATGAGTCACCACCGAACGTTGTAGCTTCAGCATGTGCAGTGCTGCTGAGAACAGTGGTGGAGAGCTTGCTCCTCCTCTCTTTTTATCTTTCTTTCTCTCTTTCCCACTCAACCACAGACAGGACTACCAAGGGCAGAATATATCTTCCCACACTCTCAGTTTAACCTTGACCACTTCATAAACTGGAGCATGGGCTGACACTCACAAAAGAACGTTGACCTTGATTCTGCACAATATTGCTTAATGGCCTTTGAAGCAAGTTACTTCAGAGCAAAGCCATTACTTCATTCCACTTCTGTGCTCTAGAGGACTGTGTTATGTGGATGCTCCAGCATTAAACAAAAAGTTAAGGAAAGACACCAATGTTTAATCAAACATTTCACATTTTTGGCCTGTAACTGAAATATAATTGACTCTCCCTCTAACCATTTCTACATTGGCAATCTCATGACCCACTATGACTCATCAGGCTGAGCAGAGGGGAACAGACCACTGCTTTGGCATAGCCAGCATACTGCGGAGCCAAGTTTGGTAAAGTAGATTGAACGAGATTTCCCCTATACTCTGTCTGAATGGTTTCAATTAAGATCAAACGAATATGTCATGGGAGACAAAGGGAGGTCGACATGTGGAGACAAGAAACTTGATCACTGAGCATTAAAGTGTCCAGCAGCTTGAGACTCATGAGAAACCTAGTGATGAATTAATCTAACGCCAAAAATTGACTGGGCAGAATTTTCAACAGGACAATGACCCAACACACCTCCAGGCTGTGTAAGGGCTATTTGATCAATAAGGAGAGTGATGAAGTGCTGCATCAGATGACCTTGCCTCCACAATCACCCAACCTCAAACCAATTGAGATGGTTTGGGATGAGTTGGACTGCAGAGTGAAAGAAAAGCAGCCAACAAGTGCACAGCACATGTGGGAACTCCTTCATGACTGTTGGGAAAGCATTTCAGGTGAAGCTAATTGAGAGAATAACAAGAATGTGCAAAGCTCTCATCAAGAAAAAGCATGGCTACTTTGAAGAATATTAAATATTAAATATATTTTGATTTGTTTAACACTTTTTTGGTTACTACATGATTCCATATGTGCTATTTCATAGTTTTGATGTCTTCACTATTATTCTACAATGTAGAAAATAGTAAAAATAAAGAAAGACCCTTGAATGAGTTGGTGTGTCCAAACTTTTGACTGGTACTGTATATGCTCACATGCCCATCTCCAGCGTCCGCATCACTCTCTGCCACAATGCCACAAACTGCACCATTTTGTTTCTCTCTGTCCCCCACGCACTTTCAACATTTAAATAGTAAATCATTTGACCTTTCCATTGGGTTAACAACAGTGGATTGGTTGATTTCAGGTTTTAAGTATACGTTTCTTCACGATGACTGACGAGAAAAGTATCATCCAACCCATTGGGTATCTCACTGCACCCTCATAAACCATGTCTTGAAATATACAGACGGATTAAAACACATTTACATTGTAATAGTTCTTACAGCCAACTTTCTAACTCCACCCATAACATTTGAACTGTATAACATTCCCAGAAGGCAAGGGTTATTGAGTCATTGTTAGTTTTACACTTAAGACCTGGCTCTTATGTTGTCCTGTAGAATTTGTGAATTTTGTCTCTTGTATAATACATTCTATACATTAGTTTATACTGGATTAAGCATACATTTTCATTAACTGTAATTTCATTAGTTATGTTCCAACATTCCCTTCATCTTGTGCCAATATCAGTTATTTTTAAGTCTTGGTTCCAATAGTAATACTTTTTCTAAGAGAATGTCAGTTGGATAGGCTCTCTGCAAGGTTTTGTATAGCTTACTTAACATATGAATATCTTTTTTTTGACTCAAATAGGATTCCCTCAAGATTGCTCTGATGTATGAAATATTTAAAGTGGACATTTCATGATATGAAATTTTTAAGTTACATGTTTTTAAAAATTTCTGCATTGGTCAATCCAAAATAGATTTTTAACCTCTACGGGATCGTTGTCCCTATACTAGGACTGTTGATGCTAACGTGCACTAATGTGACTAGAATGATGTCGTAAGTAACAGAAAACTTTCTAGGACATAGACATGTCTTATATGGAGAGAAAGCTTTAATTCCTATTAATGTATCAGCAATGTCCAATTTACAGTAGCTATAAAAGGTACAATATACCATGCTATGGTTTGAGGAGAGTGCACAACAACAAAACACTTTTATCACTGCAACTGGTTTGATACATTCATCTCTGAAGGTAAATCATGTACTTACATTCAGTAATCTTGCTCTGATTTGCCATCCTGAGGGTCCCAGAGATAAAATGTAGCATAGTTTTTATATTCAAAAGTAGGAACTGGGTTCTACAGTTTGAACCCCTGCTGTCTCTAGCTCCACACCCACCCCACCCGGCTATCGAGATGTGTGAAAGTTAGTGTATAAGCTACTGATCCATCATGTTTGACATTCCTGGGAGTGTGTAAACAAAAATGTTGTATTACCTATCATATCATTTTTTGTATGCTCTCTGTAGTTATGTACTTGAAAATGTATCAATTGACCAATTCGGCACATTTGGGCAGACTTCATACAAAATACTGTGTTGTATTGCAGTGCTTCACTGGATCAATCTGAAATTTTGCTCACACTGCTGCCAACAAGTGTCCAAAATTGAAATTGCGCCTAAAACTGCAATATTATATTATGGCCTTTCTCTTGCATTTCAAAGATGATGGAACAATTAATTTTTTTGAAAACGCATGTTTTTTGCTTGTATTATCTTTTACCAGACCTAATGTGCTATATTCTCCTACATTAATTTCACATTTCCACAAACAGTGTTTTCAGTGTTTCCTTTCAAATTGTAACAAGAATATGCATATCCTTGCTTCGGATCCTGAGCTACAGGCAGTTCGATTTAGGTACTTCATTTTAGGTGAAAATTGAAAAAAAAGGGTCCGATCCTCATGGAAATAAATGTGTTAAAATTGGAATGGAAAGGGTGCTCTACCAAATTGGAAGTCATCTGACTAGGTTGGAAATATGGCTATTTCTCCAAATCTCAGTTGTCCTGAGACTGCACAGAACTGCCAGGACCTCGGATCAATGGAAACACATTATCCTGTATTCCTTGAAACATTGACAAATCAAACTGTGAAGGACCTCGGCGTTACTCTGTACCCTGATCTCTTCCATTCAACGAACATATCAAATATATTTAAAGAGTAGCCTTTTTTCATCTTCTTTACATTGCAATATTCAGAAAATGCATGGAATATTTGATGCAGAAAATCCATGCCTTTGTCACTTCAAGACTAGATTACTACAATGCTCTACTCTCCGGCTACCCAGATAAAGCACTAAATAAACTTCAATTAATGCTAAATACGGCTGCTAGAATCTTGACTAGAACCTCAAAATTGTATCATATTACCCCAGTGCTGGCCTCCCTACACTTGCTCTCTGTTGAGACTAAGGCTGACTTCAAGGTTTTTCTGCTAACATACAAAGCACTACATGGACTTGCTCCTACCTATCTCGCCAATTGGTTCTGCCGTACATACCAACATGTACGATATGGTCACAAGATGCAGGCCTCCTTGTTCCTAGAATTTCTAAGCAAACAGCTGGGGGCAGAGCTTTCTCCTAAACAAACATTTTATGGAATGATCTGCCAATCCATGTGACAGTGGCAGTCTTGGTCTCAACCTTTAAGTCTTTACTGAAAACGAATCTCTTCAGTAGGTCCTATGATTGAGTGTAGTTTGTCCCAGGGGTGCAAAGGTGAACGGCAAGGCACTGGAGTGACGAACCACCCTTGCTGTTTCACAAGGTCCTTTGCTGTTGTTCTGGGATTGATTTGCACTTTTCGCACCAAAGTACGTTTATCTCTAGGAGACAGAGCGCGTCTCCTTCCTGAGTGGTATGACGGCTGCGTGGTCCCATGGGGTTTATACTTGTGTACTATTGTTTATACAGATGAACGTGGTACCTTTAGGCGTTTGGAAATTGCTCCCAAGGATGAACCAGACTTGTGGAGGTCTACCATTTTTTTCTGAGGTCTTGGCTGATTTATTTTGATTTACCCATGATGTCAAGCAAAGAGGCACTGAGTTTGAAGGTAGGCCTTGAAATACATCCACAGGTACACCTCCAATTGACTCAAATTATGTCAATTAGCTCTAAAGCCGTGACTCCATTTTCTGGAATTTTCCAATCTAGTTAAATCTTGTTTTTCAACCACTCCACAAATTTCTTGTTAATAAACTATAATTTTGGCAAGTCGGTTAGGACATCTACTTTGTGCATGATACAATTCATTTTTCCAACAATTGTTTACAGATTATTTAACTTATAATTCACTGTATCACAATTCCAATGGGTCAGACGTTTGCACACACTAAGTTGACAGTGCCTTTAACCTCAATGACTCCAACCTAAGTGTATGTAAACTTCTGACTTCAACTGTATATCCTGATGCCAGGTCACCTTACCCCTGTACATGTCCACCTCTATCACACCAGTATCCCTAGACATTGTGAATATGGTATTGTAACTGACCCTGTATATACTGTAGTTTCTTACTTTCTCATGTTCTTCTTATTTTTTTACTACCACATGTTATTTTTAGAGCTACATTGATATTGATTGCATTATTGGGGTTGGAACTTGCAAAAAGGGCATTTCACTGTACTTGTGCACGTGATATTAAAACCTGAAACTTAAATCCCAGGTCACCTTTTGCTCATCTGCGAAATCTGCAATCCAACCCAAGTGATCTGCCGCCCTACGACATTGCTCCAACAAAGGCACATTAACAACCAACGGTTCACTCTCCCACTCCCCGAATCCAAAGCTGTGGCTTCAGACTGTCCTGGACTGATGTCATCCAATTCACACTGAAAACCCTCCAAAGCCAACCAGGGATAGAGTGGGCTCGGCTTTAATTTATGTGCTCTCTGTCACCTGGAGTTGAATGGCAAATCAAATGGTACAGCAACACAAAGAAAGCACAAAGGACAATTAATTCCCAAGGACTGGTCAGCCCTTCCACCTGAGGGGCCAAAATGTATTTCTCTGTTGCAGTAACCAGAGGACTGGCTATTGAATGTGTGATAGAATAATACTATAATATCCATGTTCAGTATCTATCTGAAAGTTGTCCCCTAAAGAGGACTCTGAAACTATCTATATGTATGTATGATATCTGTGGTTACTTTTATCTGTAAAGGCTGAACTCTAAATTACTCTGTGCAAAGGGGTGTACATTGGTTTCATCCCTAACACACGCCTTTAGATGCTGTGACACCCTGTGGAGATTGGGCCTTGGTGGTCAGGTTACTCTGTGAACTTGGTATCATTTGATTGTTCAATGGTTGTTGGTTTTGGGTTGAGAAAGTTACACCTTACATTTACATTTACATTTAAGTAATTTAGCAGACGCTCTTATCCAGAGCGACTTACAAATTGGTGCATTCACCTTATGACATCCAGTGGAACAGCCACTTTACAATAGTGCATCTAAATCTTTTAGGGGGGTGAGAAGGATTACTTTATCCTATCCTAGGTATTCCTTAAAGAGGTGGGGTTTCAGGTGTCTCCGGAAGGTGGTGATTGACTCCGCTGTCCTGGCGTCGTGAGGGAGTGTGTTCCACCATTGGGGAGCCAGAGCAGCGAACAGTTTTGACGGGGCTGAGCGGGAACTGTACTTCCTCAGTGGTAGGGAGGCGAGCAGGCCAGAGGTGGATGAACGCAGTGCCCTTGTTTGGGTGTAGGGCCTGATCAGAGCCTGGAGGTACTGAGGTGCCGTTCCCCTCACAGCTCCGTAGGCAAGCACCATGGTCTTGTAGCGGATGCGAGCTTCAACTGGAAGCCAGTGGAGAGAGCGGAGGAGCGGGGTGACGTGAGAGAACTTGGGAAGGTTGAACACCAGACGGGCTGCGGCGTTCTGGATGAGTTGTAGGGGTTTAATGGCACAGGCAGGGAGCCCAGCCAACAGCGAGTTGCAGTAATCCAGACGGGAGATGACAAGTGCCTGGATTAGGACCTGCGCCGCTTCCTGTGTGAGGCAGGGTCGTACTCTGCGGATGTTGTAGAGCATGAACCTACAGGAACGGGCCACCGCCTTGATGTTAGTTGAGAACGACAGGGTGTTGTCCAGGATCACGCCAAGGTTCTTAGCGCTCTGGGAGGAGGACACAATGGAGTTGTCAACCATGATGGCGAGATCATGGAACGGGCAGTCCTTCCCCGGGAGGAAGAGCAGCTCCGTCTTGCCGAGGTTCAGCTTGAGGTGGTGATCCGTCATCCACACTGATATGTCTGCCAGACATGCAGAGATGCGATTCGCCACCTGGTCATCAGAAGGGGGAAAGGAGAAGATTAATTGTGTGTCGTCTGCATAGCAATGATAGGAGAGACCATGTGAGGTTATGACAGAGCCAAGTGACTTGGTGTATAGCGAGAATAGGAGAGGGCCTAGAACAGAGCCCTGGGGATGGTATAAACCTTCAGATGGTATAAATGGAAATGAGGTCTGTTATTCTCTCTCTTATCCTGTATCCTGTCCACTGGAGGAAGGAGGTGTGATTCTCATTTGCTAGACCTCTGGCTTAGTAGGCATCTCTTTGTTCATGCATTGTCTTGTAAGTTAACCTTAGGATCTACAGTATATGCCTAGAATAATGCTTTAGGCCTTGTATGTGAATCCATTCATTTTGCAGTTATTGAATAATACTTACTTTGATATTCAATCCTTGTGAACATTCCTTGATCTTAGCCTATTAAAATGTTTATTTGATTATTTGCTTAGTCTTATCATGAGTCACATATGAGGTATATACTGTATAATATGCATATATGATCATTATTACCCCACTACAATAGTATTTTATCCCTGGAATCCGGACTCTGAACACTGGCAGAGAAACCGGAATGAGACTCACTCGGCTGGCATTACACCCCTATGAACTCCGACCACCGCTGCTGCTCTCCACCGGCCTTAGACAACCCCATTCCCAAGGATGCCTCACCAGAAGACCCTTTGCCAGCCGCCTCAATATTCCTCACAAAGTCAGACCAGCCGGAGACAATGGTCACACGAACTGTTCCAAGCCAAGGCCTCCTGATCGTGTTTCCACCGCAGGCAAACAGGACAGCACTTGTGAGTATCTTTAATTTTCATTCGGAAAACACATGCCCTAGGGCACGGTTGGTGGCTCAAACTCGGCTGGTTAACCTCAAGCAAGGCAAGCAATGGCTTAAAGAGCAGGAGCATAAGCAAACACAAATCCTTCCCAAGCGAGGAAGCATTTAGCTATACAAGCAGAGCAGAAAGTAGTCAGATCCAAAACTCGCAACATCTAAGGGGATGAGTACTCTTTCCTCCCTAACAGACACCTAAGTCAGAGCCGAATCTCGTAGCCTTCGTGTGCCTGAAAAGTTGCATGACGCGCTCTTTCTTCAGGCGAGTTGAAGAGCTGAGAATTGAGGAAATGTATGCAAGTTGCGTTATTATGGCATCCATTGACCCGTTGGGCGCGATTTCATTTTGCTTCAGGTGAATAAGATTTGTCGTTGACTCTCCATAGTATGTTATACCAAGTGACAGACTGAAAGGGAACCACAATTTGGCCCCTATAAGAATATAGTTTAATAGCCCTGTCATAGACCTAAGGATAGTCTTTCCACTCCTTATTTAATCTTGCTCTTGTGACTGGGTTCAAATCAGATTTGAACCAGGTCTCCTGCATGTCACAAGAATGTGTTAGCACACTAAGCTAAGCCCGTGGGGATGAGTTCAGGAAGCTAAGACAAGTACTTCAAGTCTCCAGCAAGGCTTTCATCAGGAGAGTATGGTTCATTGAACCACCTCGGTTACGTTTCACCCCACTTTGATATCATACTCATAGATCAGTCTACCAATATAACTGACTGGGTTTCGAAATCAAGCCTACTGCACAACAACAACATGTTCTGTGGCAAACAGAAGCAGAAGGATCTGTGTACCCCAGTGCAACAGAGATGGTTTGGTGATCCATGCATGTGATGAGCAAACTTGTCCAAGACCTGAAGCAGTGGCGGGGCTCCTCAGAGGTGGGGAGGACCATCCTCCTCAGTGAATTCCAGAAAAATTAAAATAGTGAAAAATTAAAAAAGTTAACCTTTTCAGATAAAACTATACTAAATATATTCACACCACCAAATGATTGATTTAAACACACGGTTTTGCAATGAAGGACTACAGTAGCCTCAACAGCACTCTGTAGGGTAGCACCATGTAGCCGGAGAATAGCTAGTTTCCGTCCTCCTCTGGTACATTGACTTTAATACAAAACCTAGGAGGCTCGTGGTTCTCACCCCCTTCCATAGCTTGTGAAAAGGCAGTGAAATGACCATGCAACACTGCTGTACATATGCACCTGAAAAGTGTGTGGTGGAGGCACACACTTTCAGGGGCACATTTACAGTATACTAAAACTTTGTGTTGGTTGAAATTAACTACCTTGGCGCTGCTCTCTCACTCACTCTCTCCCTGGACAACTGCCCGACTTGCACTGGCAGCCAGTAGCCATTAGGCCTAAAATGTGGATAGACGATCTTTTGATTTCTGTTAATTAAACAATTGATTTGAATGCCTCTGATGCATTTCTTCATCAACAACAGGAAAGACAAGTTTAAGCATAGTAATTGTTGGTTTCCCTCGTTATTTATTTTCCCAGGTGCTCCAGTGTCAAAATGTCATTTCATTCATCCCGTAATCTTACGTAATCTTTGGCCCACGCTGAATGCACAGCAGTACAACACTTAGTCACTCCTCATGCCCCACAGAAACTCTGACATGGTTGGTGCCAGTCTGGCGTGACCCTCGTTTCTGTTCTACATGGACGGCTGACAACTTAGCAGTTTTGCACTGCCAGAGTTCTTCTCTCAGGACAAACCACACCACTTGGAGAACCATGGAAGAGCTAGCTAGCTTAGGCTCAGCTGTGGCAGCACAGGGAAATATATTGGGGAAAACAACACAAAACAATGCATCTGTCACTGTGAAATCCACACGCTGCTTATCAAGTTCACATAACTGCACTGTGTTTGTCAAGCTGTGTTTAGCCTCTCTTGGATGAGCGATAAGAGGTGACACTTGGAACACATGTTGGTTATTTATCACAGCTTAAACTATTGATCAATGCAAACAGTGGACACTAAATGGGTTATTCAGGATGGGGATGCTTTTACAAACAAAGAGATTGCAGAGCAAGCACGAAAAAGCTTGCGTGAGCAAAACCCAACTGGAAAACAGAATGAAGCTTGTATCCAGTATGTCTGTATGTGCCAGAGTGCATAATGGTTTGTGTGTGTGTTTGATTCCATGCCACTAGACTTACGCAAGCAACACACAGCTGTTGAGAACAGTTTAACAGTTTTTGTTTTGTTTTACAAAACTAACCTGAACATTCTGAAGAATAAAATAATGGTACACCACACTCCTCATTTAAACAGCTCCAGCAGCGCAATCTAAGAGACTTGGTGGGAATGCCATGAGTGTATTCATTAGTGCACAGTGTAGCAAAATGTTTTGCAAACAGACAAATTCACATTAGTCTCTCCCGGTTTCAGCCCGTTTGATTCCTTTTGGTCCCTAGTGAGTACACCCCATGTCTCACTTCTAATTGCCAACAGCTAATTTGAGTGGAGACCTTTTCACTAGTGAATACATGCTAAGCGAATGGTTACATAAAGTCACCAAGCATGTATTTTATTAAGTGCTCTGTGACAAGTAAGCCTCTGAACACTTGGCATGGGATATCTCAACACTCCCTCATCAGCAAATAGATCACAGCCATGAGGTAATTTCCTTGAAGTACTGTACAATAAGTCCCACACGGCCAACAGGGCTTACTCAGAAAGTGTACACTGTTACATATTTATAAGCTTATCCAGATTACATGTATAAGTATAACAATTACAGTACTATAATTCTACTATTTGATAACGTACTTAGTCTAAAGACACATTTTTTAAATATAAAACATGGGCAGTCTTGAAAGGTCCAATCAGAAAAATGACTTCCCCTTTCCAATAATCTTTTGATAAATACTTCCAAAGAGATTCACAGAAAGTTCAGTCAAAATGTTGTGACACTGTTGCTTGTTGAGTTACCATAGTGATCAACATTAAAAAGAGGTTAGGGAGTTGAATGCCTTTCCCCTCATTCCCTGATCTAAATGTCTCATTTGTGACAGGGCTTCATTTTTTTTTGCATTTTTAAGGAACATTTGTGTGAAGGGAACAGTCCTATCTTGGCCATCAAAACAACTGCAGGTTGGTAGAGCATCTGGAGTTACTGTGCTGAGTTCGGGGGTCACTGGACCCCTTCTCTAACACTACTAAGCCCAAACCCATAAATCACATTTCCTCCTTCACAGTCCCCAGAACAGTTTGAGCTCCTTGGACTTGACCCATTTCTACACGGGCTGGAATTTCATTGCAGCCAGCATGAAAGTGCAGTCTTAGTGTTATAAAGATTTTTATTTAACCTTTATTTTGCCAAGTAAGTTGACTGAGAACACATTCTCATTTACAGAGGTTCACCTGTAAACTATTTGTCCAGCGTTATCTCTGCCTAGGACAGGCAAGGCTCAGTGTCTCTCATCCATTTAAGCCTCAGAAGTATAAAGTATGGTCTACTGTACCAGCCTTAAATAGACAGGTTGATGTTGTGATAAAAATTCATGATAGACCACAGATAAATACTTTCACCTGTCACAATTAACCTGTCAACTTAGATGAGTGCAGCAACTTAATGAGCACAATGTTAAGCCAATCATACCATGGCAATTACATCTTCAACAGTGGAACCTAATACTTAAATGGCGCCTACTAGGTCTATTTCACCTAGAGTATATCATCTGGATTTCTATGGTGGTTTGGTAATCAATCCCTTGCCTCAAATGACTTCTGTTTGACGGTATAAGTGCTTTGTTTGGCCTTTTCCCACTCCTCTCATGAGTTATCTAAAAATAACGATCCTATGTTGCGTCAGTATCACACACGCGCACGCGTACACACTCTCACAAACACACACACACACACACACACACACACAGGATCTTTCACTCTGTTCGGTCTTCGTTTTTTGTCCTTTTGGCCTTTTTTGGTCAGTCTAACATTTCACAGTCTCCGGGGACCAGTCAGTACTGTTAAAGAGCTTTGCTCTCAAACTGAGTCATGTACCAAAAAGAAGAAATCCACTGCTCAAGTTTATTAGAAAGACTAATAAATGTTTATTCCCCCCCGTTCCCAGATGAAACACGAAGTTAAGTAAAACAAGACAAAAAAAAAACACTAACAGCTTGATAAGTACATTCCATATTCAAAAACTGGAACATGTGTGTTTGAGGCAGTGGTTCTAGAAGTGAATTTACATTACATGATGAATTCCTTTCCTTGCTGAGAAACTGGTTCAACTGACATTATATACACACCGCCAGCTTGACTTGTGTAAACATCAGCAAGGTGAGTGAATGTCTGTATTGGGGGATATAGTGACGTAATACAAACGTATGATGACTCTTTCAAAGTCACTGTGGACTTGTGAGTGTATGTGTATGTGCATATGTAAATAAGGATTTATTGATAAATCTGTGTCCCAAGATATTCATACACATTACTTAATAAAATGACGAGTTCAACTTTTTAATGAAAAACATATTCTGTAACTGTTCCAGAAATGTTACATTACAAACACTGGATGTTCTCCGCAACTCAACCAGAGAAAAAAAACACACAAAAAACACTATGTAGCACCAGTAGGAAAAATCATGCAGCAAATTGATTTGCTTTCTTTCTTTCTGTAATATAGACTACTTCAACACTCATTTTGATCAAATCCTGTTTGTGGAATCCAGTGCAGCCACCTCTCCTTTGGTATAGCTTCTCTTTGGTCATTTTTGTTGATTTTCCTCAGAATCTCCTCAGTAGAGGTATATGTTGACAATGAATCAATGTCCTCCTACGTTTTTATTGCGGCAATGACTCTTTGGTTGACAGGTGCTGTCAGTGAAAAGCAGGAAAGAAGACAGACATGATTTTTAAACAAAAACAATAACATTTAATTTATCTTGTTCTGAGGGCAGGTCTGCCTCAACGGCAGAAAAACATGTGTTTGGTTAAGGTTAGGCGTGAAATGTGACAAGTAATCCCAATTGGTTAGGGGTTATGGTAAGATTCCAAAGAGCAACTTTGTATATGGCAAATCATATACAAAGTAAGTTTGTTACGCCCCCCTTTATACCACCAACCTACCACCTAGGGAGCCTTTTCTTCTCTTTCCTTTTATTCTCACTCGTCGCTGTGAGCGCCGCCCGCTGTTTGCACGGCTTTCATCCAACCAATCCCATGCCTTCTGACCTCGAGGCGGAGCTGCCCTCAGGACAAGATTGAAGGAAAACTCCAATGAGCATTTATTTACACATACAGAATATTTGCAATATAATATATGTCTGTCCCTGAGAAATGTTATTTTAGACGATGGATTGACAGATGGAACATCCACCTCTGATAAGGTGTATACTACTGTACATTATCCTCTGTTTACCCACCCATATGGAAGCAAAACCATTTATGTTCCACTGTTGGCAACCTGCCATGCTTAGTTAAGTCCTAATAAACGTTTCTGACTAAAAGCAGATGGGTAACAACGAAACAGCTATATTGCGATATAAATACCTTTTTTTGTGTGTGTGTTGGGGGGTCCTTTTTTTTGGTTTGAGCACATGCCCCCCAAAAGGTCTGTGCACTGCCCTGTATAATGCTGTATACTGCACTTCATAGAATGTGTTTACCAAGAGGGGAATTTACCAATAGCTGGAAGGATCTCCGTCTCGGGCTGCTGCTCCACTTGTTGCTGAGGCTCTGCTGTCAAACAGGGGGGAAAAAAAGAGTTTCTAAACTCAAGCAACAACCTTTTACAAACGGATCTACAACATCCTTAACACTTTAATTGTATGCGCCGTCATAGAGCTGTTTTTATACTGTGATGTAATAGATGCCACATATACAGTCATGATAGGTAACGATATGTAAGCTTAACATGGTTAGCTTATCAGCTAGCTAACCAGGTAACCTAAATTGCATTTTGTATCATGACATTAGCTATCAGGGCTTCTTACGACAACTGTTATCAAGCGAATGACGGTCTATGATTGGCTATTTAGTTAGTTAGTCAAATAAGACCAGACAGGTGCAAACATCCTCGGCAAGCTTTTGGAAAACATGGCAACAAGGACCACTTGATAAGGTAATCAAATGTATCTCATTGCCGGATAAATTAAACTCAGAGCAAAAATCTATTAGTAGGACTATTGCATATTACAGTAGCTGTACATCTATCAATGTGAGTCGTTTTGAACAAGGAGTGTAGAACAGGCATAGACTGTAAAGTAGCATAGGTTTGTATTGGTGAATTGTTGATATGAAATCAGCTGCTTCTCCCTAAACCATGTTGCTATCAGAGTTAATACATGTTAATGTTAGTACATTTTAGTAATTGAGTAGGTCTGTGGATGTGTGGTCCCCATGTTCTGCAGCGAAACCACAATCTGTACATAATCCCGGTGAGCCAACTCCACAAGTACCTCTCGGTAATGCTGAGAAAGTACATGAATTCAACCACAGTCTTGGACGCAAGCGCACCCGTCAAAGCCACCCTACTGCAAAGTCCTTCCTGCTTTGCACGTTACACAGTAATAGTATATCTTATTAAAATAGCATTATCATTGCATAGTATTGCAATAATATGACTGGCTTCAATCAAGACCAATTATGTATATACAGGTAACTGTCAAAATAAAGGAAACACCAACATAAAGTCTCTTAATAGGCATTGGGCCACCACGAGCTGCCAGAACAGCTTCAATGCGCCTTGGCATAAATTCTGAAACTCTATTGGACGGATGCGACACCATTCTTCAACAAGAAATGCAATCATTTGGTTGATGTGTGGTGGAAAACACTGTTTTAGGCGCCGCTCCAGAATCTCCCATAGGCCTAAGTGTTCAATTGGGTTGATCTGGTGACTGAGACGGCCATGGCATGTGGTTTACATCATTTTCATGCTCATCAAACCATTCAGTGACCACTCGTGCCCTGTGAATGGGGCATTGGCATCCTGGAAGAGACCACTCCCATCAGAATAGAAATGATTCACCATAGGTTGAAGGTGATTACTCAGAATGGCTGTGTATTTATTGGCATTTACCTTGCCCTCTAAGGGTTTGAGTGGATCTAAACTATGCCAGGAATATGCCCCCGACACCATAACAGCCACCAGAACCCTCATTTACTCAAGTGTCTCCTTTATTTTGGCAGTTACCTGTATGTATATCATATATACTGTAAATATAATATGTACATATACTGTAAGTATACTGTAAGTATATCATGAAAATATACAGTTGAAGTCAGAAGTTTACATACACTTAGGTTGGAGTCATTGAAACTCGTTTTTCAACCACTCCACAAATTTCTTGTTAACAAACTATAGTTTTTGCGTTTGGGACATCTACTTTGTGCATTACACAAGTAATTTTTACAACAATTGTTTACAGACAGATTATTTCACTTATAATTCACTGTATCACAATTCCAGTGGTTCATAAGTTTAATATACTAAGTTGACTGTGCCTTTAAACAGCTTGGAAAATTCCAGAAAATTATGTCATGGCTTTATAAGCTTCTAATAGGCTATTTAACATAATTTGAGTCAATTGGAGGTGTACTTGTGGATGTATTTCAAGGCCTAACTTCAAACTCAGTGCCTCTTTGCTTGACATCATGGGAAAATCAAAAGAAATCAGCGAAGACCTCAGAAAAACATTGTAGACCTCCACATGTCTGGTTCATCCTTGGGAGCAATTTCCAAATGCCTGAAGGTATCACGTTCATCTGTACAAACAATAGTACGCAAGTATAAACACCATGGGACCAAGCAGCCGTCATACCGCTCAGGAAGGCGACGTGTTCTATCTCCTAGAGATGAACGTACTTTGGTGCAAAAAGTGCAAATCAATCCCAGAACAATAGCAAAGGACCTTCTGAAGATGCTGGAGGAAACAGGTACAAAAGTTCCTATATCCACAGTAAAACGAGTCCTATATCGACATAACCTGAAACGCCGCTCAGCAAGGAAGAAACCACTGCTCCAAAACTGCCACAAAAAAGCCAGACTACTGTTTTCAACTGCACATGGGGACAAAGATTGTACTTTTTGGAGAAATGTCCTCTGGTTTGATGAAACAAAAATGTAACTGTTTTGCCATAATGACCGTCGTTATGTTTGGAGGAAAAAGGGGTAGGCTTGCAAGCCAAAGAACACCATCCCAACCGTGAAGCACGGGGCTGGCAGCATCATGTTGTGGGGGTGCTTTGCTGCAGGAGGAACTGGTGCACTTCACAAAATAGATGGCATCATGAGGTAAGAAAATTATGTGCAAATCTTGAAGCAACATCTCAAGACATCAGTCAGGAAGTTAAAGCTTGTTCGCAAATGGGTCTTCCAAATGGACAATGACCCCAAGCATACTTCCAAAGCTGTGGCAAAATGGCTTAAGGACAACAAAGTCAAGGTATTGGAGTGGCCATCACAATGGCCTGACCTCAATCCTACAGAAAATTTGTGGGCAGAACTGAAAAAAAAAACGTGTGCGAGCAAGGAGGCCTACAAACCTGACACAGTTACACCAGCTCTGTCAGGAGGAATGGGCCAATATTCACCCAAGTTTTTGTGGAAAGCTTGTGGAAGGCTACCTGAAACCAAATTTGACCAAATTAAACCATTTAAAGGCAACACTACCAAATACTAATTGAGTGTATGTAAACTTCTGACCCACTGGGAATGTGATGAAATATATAAAAGCTTAAATAAATCATTCCCTACTATTATAAAATAAAGTGGTGATCCGAACTGACGTAAAAGGGATTTTTTACTCTGATTAAATGCAGGAATTGTGAAAAACTGTGTTTAAATCTATTTGTCTTAGGCGTATGTAAACTTCTGACCTCAACTGTATATGATAAAAAAAAGAAATTGTCACTATGACAACTATAGTAGGTGTGTTTGTGAGTTCTCAGAGTTATCTGAATCTCAGAGGCAGCAACCCTCAAAAACTCCCTGATTCGCTGGTTCCGGAGATTAACTAATCTCTTAGCTATTCCCACCGTACGCTCTCTACCATAAGGGAGAGTGTGCAGTGGCCTCACTCCAAGGCTCAACATGTGAGCAATAAATCTTCATCAATGGAGTTATTTTCCACAAAGACTTGTTCTCTCTCTCACTGTAAAAGCTACAGGAGCTATAATAATAGTTAAGAGATTGTATTTCAGTGAACAGTTCAGTTGTTTATTAAGTAATAATTTCCTCCATGCCCAATATTTTTGGCAGCATAACTTACTATCTGGGGCAGAAATACTGCTAGTTTATTATTTTTTTTTTTATACAGAAA
The DNA here is from genome assembly GCF_023373465.1 of Oncorhynchus keta. Taxonomy (NCBI): domain Eukaryota; kingdom Metazoa; phylum Chordata; class Actinopteri; order Salmoniformes; family Salmonidae; genus Oncorhynchus; species Oncorhynchus keta. Next base: position 44,934,328 of record NC_068454.1, on the reverse strand, counting down.
ACTGCCCTTTTCATCCTCATGCTGTCTAGCAGTAGCCACGGCAGCCATTTTGGAATGGCAGTGTCAGCCAATCAGCTCCTTTCTTGTTCAACGCGATGTGCCATTCCAAAATGTCTGCTGTGGCTACTGCTAGCGATCATGACTACACAGTGTCTTAGTGTAACCATGATTGCGTTCCGATCCCAGTGCAACTCAGTGTAAACAAGTGTAATGATAGGGTTGGTTTCTTCTAGCAAGGGCGGACTGTGACCAGATTTATTGTTCCTTGAGGCCCCCATTATTAACCAGATAAGGAGCATTTTGTGCTAAAAAGTTAGATGGGCCAACTGGGCAAAAAAACTCATCAGCCCATTTAGCATGATGGCCAGTCGGCCCCTTCTGAATATAGATTAAAAAGGCACCTTTTTTAATTAAAGGACCACTCTGTGATATTTACACCCATGTTTTTTTTATTTGAATAAATGATTTACGAGTGGGCTTTTAACTTGAAAATCATTGTGCATTATGTGTGAAAAGCTTTTGTGTGTTGAAGAGTGATTCTGAACCATACTGTTGGATTTATTGGAGTAACAACAATGCTGCCAATGCAAACGCAAACACCCATGAATCCCATTAGAGACCATTAGCTAGAAAGGAAAGGCAATCTCTGAATCAGGCAAGCCAAGGGGCGGCTTCTCAAAAGTAAAAGCTGGCTCTTTTTGAGTTGAAATGGAAAGTTCCTAGTGGGCCAACTCAAATTAGCCTCAATGCCTAATAAATCTGCTAATTTTTTGAAGAAAACATGGTTTGAAATCATGCCAACCCTCGCTCACACATGCCAACCCTCGCTCACACATGCCAACCCTCGCCACCCCTTGCACACACACACGCACGCACATATACACACATGTTTGTTCTACTGTCCTTGTGGGGACAAAACAATTGATTTCCCTAAACCCTAGCCCCTAGCCCTAATCCTAAACCTAATCCCTAAACCCTAACCCTAATTCTAACCCTAAACCTAAAATAGCCTTTTTTCCTTGTGAGGACCAGCAAAATGTCCCCACTTGTCTGAATTTTCCATGGTTTACTATCCTTGTGAGGACTTCGGTCCCTACAAGGATACTAAAACCACAAAAACACACACACACACACACACACACACACACACACACACACACACACACACACACACACACACACACACACACACACACACACACACACACACACACACACACACACACACACACACACACAGAGACAGGTGTCACTCACCAGTTTCTGGTTTGTCCAGTGGTGTAGTGGCCATGATACCTGTCACCTCCATGGGGGCAGTGACCTTATGCTCTGCTGCCGCTTCTGTCCAATCAGATATGACATAATAATGGTCAGTGGATTCAGTTATACAGATATTTATGGATGTTGTGTGGCTAGTCTGCCACCAGGTGGCATGTTTTGTTTTGCCTTGCACAAAAAAAAAACATTCCAATAAAATATATGAAAGAAAGAAAGATGGTTTTCCGAAACAGAAAAACCACCTTTATCAGTGCTTGGAAGTTCCACAACATGAAACACAATTCCAATTTAATTATCACAATAACAATACTTTAGATATTTTATTATGCCGAAATAGGCCTACTTACTGTACAGTATACACATTTCTATCAATTGCTCAGGCAAAACTGTCATTAACAATGATTTTCAGGTTGACATTACCATTGCAGGGGAAAAACGGGGGAAACCTAAGCAGACCAGACAATCGCTGTGGTGTGTATCATGGACTTACTGGTGGTAATAATGCCTTTGTGGGTGGCCGCAACGTGGCCCTGGGCGGTGTGCATGGTTACCACGGCGTGGTAGGTCTGGGCACTCTCCAGGCCGCCAACAGTGAGCTCCGTGCCCGTCACATTTCTCCTCAACACCAGTGTGTTGTCACGCAGGCGCGTCACCACCACCTTAAAGTAGGCCATGTACTTGGGATCCGGGCTGGCCCAGCGCAGGGTGAGGCTGCTGGAAGTGACGTTGGCTACATGCAACTCGTCTGAGTCTTGGTCTAGGGATAAAACGTATTGACACACGCAGACATAGAACACACACACACACACACATAACATACACAGATAAAAACATACACGTTCACAAATGATCAGTCTTTGAACCACCACGGGAGACAAAGCCTGACTGGTGTTGATTTATTGAACTGGTGGTAAACCCTACAATTGTATTTTTATTTAATGTACCGTTGTGCTTTCTTGGATGGACTGCCTGGTGGTTTTCGTGTTTCCTACGCAGAGTGGATTATTGACACGTTATATAGGATTCTACCAATACATAAAGATATCTATATAGCGATTTACAATTTAGTAACTATACACGTGATAAACATGATCTGAATACTCACTCTTGGCTGTGGTGTGACTTGGGGAAGGGGAACTTGGGGAATGACTGGTCACTCTGGTACCAGTGACAGTTTTTGGAGACTTCAGGGGACATGTAGAAAACGTTCTCAACTGCAGACACGGGAGGAAAAGTACAATATTCACATACAGTATAAAACTGACAAAAAGTCAGTGGTTTCCACAATTAAAACCAGAACGACAATCAATGTGTCCACAAGTATGTGATTTCAATCTTATTATTGAATTTGCTTTGTCTATGAAAAACCTGTTTTCAGTGAATACAAGATTAACATAAATCAAACAGATACTCAATAGACAGCAACAGTGTAAAATAATGCACTCACTGCTGAGATACTTGGGCAGCAGTCGGCCAAAGTTCTGAATGTGCATGTCGTAGAAGTGCGCGGTGCTGGTCAGCCTCTTGAAGAAGACGTCGGATGGCTCGCTGGCCATGCGCGTCAGCACGCGGGTGTCCCCAGCACCCAGCTTCTCGCCCACACCCAGGATGACCAAGAAATAGCCCTTACACTTGGCCTCGGTGGCCACAGCAACCAGCCGCTCCTCATCCTGCTCCACAGGGCCTGTCACAAACAACATCAGAACCTTGAGGTCTCGCTGGTGGGGTGCTTTCTCAAACACCTGCTCCACCGTGTGCTCGATGGCCACTGCCAGCGCCCGCCCACCCTCCAGTTGGGGCGTCTTCTCAAGTAGGAAGTTGCGGATGTCCTGGGCCGAGCGGTGGTCAGTCAGGCCCACATCCACAAGGATGGGTGAGCCGCTGCTGTTGCGCAGGAACTCGTAGGGAGCATGCTGGATTACAGCCACGCGGGCGTGGTGGATGGATGCCACGGGGTCCGACGAGACTTCCAGCTGCTCTACGATGTGTGCAACGTAGCGTTTCATCTCAGTGAAGACGGTGGGGTAGGTGGTCTCGGAGCTATCCATGACAAAGGCCATGTCAATGTCCACATCAGTGGTGGAGGCCCTCCTGTCTCTTGACTGCTGAGGGGGGGCATAGTCACACATTTGGTCCGGGGCGCAGGAGTCTGGAGAACAAAGGAACACATAAATGGGCTCAGGCATTTTGGCTTGTTATGGTTTTCATTATGTCCCACTGGATTTGTTTAGAAAGCTATTTTTCTGCAACTGTCAATGGCAGGCAATGTGCATCCAATTAGCTTACAATAGAACTACTATGATCAGAAGGAAAGTGTGGGAAAATCCGTAACACCATTAAAAATAAATAGTGTTCCATAAAAAAATGTAGAACACAAGAATGCACAATGTACTTATTTGTTGTTGTTGCATAGACATTCAAATAAAAGTACATTGCAGAATGTGTGTGAGGTTAGTCTCTAAGGATATGTGAAAAGCTCTTACCCAGGCAGATGTGGCAGTTCATGACCTTTTGGATAGCTGAGATGTACTGTGCACTTCCGGGATTTGGCAGCACAATCACCTGACCCAGTGCTGACCCAGTGCTGTTCATCTGACACAAAGAGAGGAGGTAACAACATGTAAAAAAACATGTTCAGGTCAGCTGACAAGACATCTCTGTAAATTCATGTTTAAGTGTTGTATACTACTTTCAGGTACCAGAACAATAACTACATTTCAATATCTATACTACCACATTGCATGCAGAATACATTGCCTCATTCTACAGTATGCTGGTGCAGACATTAGAGCCAAAATTATAAACATGCTCTGTGTTTTGGTGACAGAGCCTATTTTTCTGCCTCTTGTCTGCTCCTTAAACCCGCTTTACGTTACCTTCAGAGCTCTGGTGAGCTGGCCATCCTCTTTATTGGTCAGGAACACTGATGCGATGCCGGAGTCATAGAGGCGTAGGGCGGCTGCGCTTACCGCCCGCTGATCCTTCACTGGCCCATTAACAAAGAAGATGGCCACCTTCCTCATGAGGAAGCCGCTGCGCACCCTCTTGAAGGTGTTCTGCGCCAGGAAGTTCATGGCCGTCTCCAGGCTACGCTGTTTGCGCGTCTGTAATGCCTGGAGGCCCTCCACATGCTGCACCAGTGCACGCCGCTTCAGCCCGTCTGCAAAGCGGATTTCGGTGGTCACTTCATTGTTGTAGAGGGTGAGGGCCACTCGGGCGCCGCGGGGGCAGTTGCTCTCGGAAATGGTGATGTTGCCAACCAGACGGAGCACGGTGTCACGCATGTTGTTGAAGGCAGGCCTACCCACGTTTTCGGAGGTGTCCAGTGCGAAGGCCAGCTCGGTAGGGTAGAGTGGGCACTCCTGCTGACCATAGCAGCAAGCTAAGAATAAAACGAAAAAGAAAACAGGTTTTGGGGCATTAATACTCCTATGTCAAGTATATGAGTGCCAGAGCAGGAGAGGGAGGTGGGTTATGCAGTGTGCATCTAAGGTGGGTTTACACGACGTTAAGGATGGGGGGTCCTAGCATCCCTTTTCGGCACCAATGAATCAGTTAAACAAGGTATATTACATACTAATCAGTGTAAGCAGTTTTTTACTTACGACAGTTGTCTCTGATTTTCTTCACCAAGTCACATTGCTGAAGAGAAAAGGAACCATTTAAAACGGATGTTAAGACAATTATACATATTCCACACATGTAAACTTTTTTTGGTCAAATTTCCTATACAAAATATTTTCTGTCTGATAAATGGACTCCCACCACAACGCCAGGTCCTCTCGGTCCTTTCTGGCCCTGTGGGAAGACAAACAGCAGAGTTCAACAACAGACGGACACAGCTGGAAGGAAACAAAGCAACAGGACACACTCTCAGGACTGACACCACTCTAGATAACAACACCATTATTTGTGTAAATTACATAAACGATGAACGGATTGTGTTGACGTTATAAACAATACATATTCTATAATTTTACAATGTGACATGCTGTACAGTGCATTCAGAAAGTATTCAGACTGCTTCCCCTTTTCCACATTTGTTACATTACAGCCTTATTCTAAAATGGATTAAATGAAGAAAAAAAAACTCATCAATCTAAACAAAATACCCCACAATGAAAAAGCAAAAACAGGTTTTCAGAAATTCTTGCAAATGTATTAAAAACAGAAATACTTTATTTACATAAGTATTCAGACCCTATGCTATGAGACTTCAAATTGAGCTCAGGTGCATCCTGTTTCCATTGATCATCCTTGAGATATTTCTACAACTTGATTGGAGTCCACCTGTGGTAAATTAAATTGATTGGACATGATTTGGAAATGCACACACCTGTCCATATAAGGTCCCACACCTCCGAGACAGGACTGTGTATGAGGCACAGATCTGGAGAAGGGTAACACGACTTTTCTACAGCAATGAAGGCCCCCAAGAACATAGTGGCCTCCATCATTCTTAAATGGAAGAAGTTTATAACCACCAAGACTCTTCCTAGAGCTGGCCTCCCGGCCAAATTGAGCAATCGAGGGAGAAGGGTTTTGGTCAGAGAGGTGACTAGGTACCCGATGGTCTCTCTGACAGAGATCTGGAGTTCCTCTGTGGAGATGGGAGAACCTTCCAGAAGGACAACAATCTCTGCAGCTCTCCACCAATCATAACTTTATGGTAGAGTGGCCAGACGGAAGCCACGCCTCAGTAAAAAGGCACATGACAGCCCGCTTGACACCTAAAGGATTCTCAGAACATGAAAAAGAAGATTCTCTGGTCTGATGAAACCAAGATTGAACACTTTGGCCTGAATGCGAAGCGTCACGTCTGGAGGAAACCTGGCACCATTCCTATGGTGAAGCATGGTGGTGGCAGCATCATGCGGTGGGGATGTTTTTCAGAGACAGGGACTGGGAGACTAGTCAGGATCGAGGGAAAGATGAATGGAGCAAAGTACAGAGAGATCCTTGATGAAAACCTGCTCCAGAGCACTCAGGACCTCAAACTGTGGTGAAGGTTCACCTTCCAACAGGACAACAACCCTAAGCGCACAGCCAAGAGCACCCAACACAGGAGTGGCTTTGGGTAACCCGCCTCTACCATCAGTTCTATTAGCCAACATTGAGAGCTGCAGCTTTCAAGGAGCGGGATTCTAACCCGGATGCTTATAAGAAATCCCGCTATGCTCTCCGACGAACCATCAAACAAGCAAAGTGTCAATACAGGACTAAGATTGAATCCTACTGCACCGGCTCCGATACTCGTCAGAGGTGGCAGGGATACGTATTATTACTGACTACAAAGGGAAGCACAGCCATGAGCTGCCCAGTAACACGAGCCTACCAGACGAGCTAAATGACTTCTGTGCTTCAAGGCAACAACACTGAAGCATACATGAAAGCACCAGGTGTTTCAGACGACTGTGTGATCACACCCTCCATAGCTGATGTGAGTAAGACCTTTAAACAGGTCAACATTCACAAGCCCGGAGGGCCAGACTGATTACCAGGACGTGTACTCCGAGCATGCGCTGACCAACTGGAAAGTGTATTCACTGATATTTTTAACCTGTTCCTGAGTCTGTAATACCAACATGTTTTCAAGCAGACCACCATAGTCCCTGTGCCCAAGAACACCAAGGTAACCTGCCTAAATGACTACCGACCGGTATCACTCACATCTGTAGTCATGAAGTGCTTTGAGTGGCTGGTCATGGCTCACATAAACACCATTATCCCCGAAACCATAGACCCACTCCAATTTGCATAGCGACCCAACAGATCCATAGATAACGCATTCTATATTGCACTCAACACTGCCCTTTCCTTCCTGGATAATAAGAACACCTACGTGAGAATGCTATTTGTTGACTACAGCTCAGCTTTCAACACCATAGTGCCCACAAAGCTTATCACTAAACTAAGGACCTTGGGACTAAACACCTCCCTCTGCAAATGAGTCCTGAGCTTCCTGATGGGCCGGCCCTAGGTGGTAAGAGTAGATAACAACACATCTCACTCTGATCCTCAACACGGGAGCCCCCCAGGGGTGCGTGCTCAGTCCACTCCTGTACTTCCTGTTCACCCATGACTGCATGGCCAAGCACGACTTCAACACCATCATCAAGTTTGCCGACGACACAACAGTGGTAGGCTTGATCACCGACAACAATTAGACGGGCTATAGGGGCAACCTCTCCCTCAATGTGATCAAGACAAAGGAGATGATCGTGGACTACAAGAAAAGGTGGGCCGAGCATGCCCCCCATTCTCATCGACAGGGCTGCAGTGGAGCAGGTTGAGAGCTTCAAGTTCCTTGGTGTCCACATCACCAACAAATTGTCATGGTTCAAACACACCAAGACAGTCGCAAAGAGGGCACGACGGTGCCTATTTCTCCTCAGGAGACTGAAAAGATTTGGAATGGGTCCCTATATCCTCAAAAAGTTCTACAGCTGCACAATCAAGAGCATCCTGACTGGTTGCATCCCGCCTGGTATGGCAACTGGGGCCAAGCTTCCTGCCATCCAGGACCTCTATACCAGGCGGTGTCAGAGGAAGGCCATAAAAATGCCAAATAATCCAGCCACAGTAGTCATAAACTGTTCTCTCTGCTACGGCACGACAAGCGTTACCGGAGCGCCAAGTCTAGGTCCAAAAGGCTTCTTAACAGCTTCTACCCCCAAGCCATAAGACTCCTGAACAGCTAAACAAATGGCTACCCAGACTATTTGCAATGACTCCATTTTTACGCTGTTGCTACTCTCTGTTTATTATATATGCATAGTCACTTTACCTCTACCTACATGTACATATTACCTCAATTAGCTCGACTAACCTGTGTCATCGCACATTGCTTCAGTTTATTTTAGTAAATACTTTCTTAGCACTTTTCTTAAAACTGCATTGTTGGTTAAGGGCTTGTAAGTAAGCATTTCACTTTAAGGTCTACATCTGTTGTATTCGGTGCATGTGACAAATACAATTTGATTTGATTAGATTTTGACAAGTCTCTGAATGTCCTTGAGTGGCCCAGTCAGAGCCCAGACTTGAACACCATCGGACATCTATGAAGAGACCTGAAAATAATTGTGCAGCGATGCTCCCCATCCAACCTGACAGAGCTTGAAAGGATCTGCAGAGAAGAATGGGAGAAACTCCCCAAATACAGGTTTGCCAAGCTTGTAGCATCATACCCAAAGAAGACTCAAGGCTGTAATCACTGCCAAAGGGGATTCAACAAAGTACTGAGTAAAGGGTCGTAATACTTATGTAAATGTTTTTTAAATTTTTTAAAACTTTTAACTAGTCTTAGACTATTAGTCATTACTATGAATTAATATTTATGCAGTTATGGACTACTGTACAGAGCAAAGGAGAGAATGCGTTTATAAAGGGTCTCTCCGGGTTGTAAACACATGGGGCTAGTTTCCTGGACTCAGATTAAGCCTAGTATTGGACATAAAAATAATTCTAAATGGAGAATGTCGATTGAACGTGCTTTTCAGTCCAGGACCAGGATTAATCTGGGTACGGGAAAGGGATCAATGATGTACAGTTAAGTCAGTGCTTACATAAGGTCCCGGGTATCCAACCTCTCCCTTCTGTCCTGGAGTACCAATTTCTCCTGAAACACCCTAGAAGAGCAATACAACAGCATAAAAAGTTAGATTTAAAACATCATTGTGTATGATGATGTCATGATGACATGATGTATGATGATACACATAATTTATCCATACTGTACACTCTACCCTGATATCCAGAGCAACTTACAGTCTGTGCAGTCAACTGAGGTTGGTAAAACAAACACATATCAGTGGTTGTTTTAGTTATAATGGCAGTTAAGAAACTCCCAGAGCACACAGCACTCCTTATCCCAGTCTCCCACCCCAGCTAAAACATTCACCCTCTGGCCACGGTTTCCTATGGGTCCTGGTCCGCCATTGGTTCCTCCATCACCTGCCGCTCCCTGTATGGTGACAGAAACATCAGTGTGGGAACCGTCACAGGGAACAATAAGACAGAAACCGTGGTCATGTTAATTTGTCAAGAAACTGAAGTAAATGGCTCGAAACGGGAAGGTACCATGTGAACCAGTCTAATAGGAAATGATCGTTATCATTTTCCAGTGCAAAACATTTTGCTACGGTGTGCCCTAGTGAACACAACCCTTGTGTCAAAAGTGACTAATTCAAGAGAGCCCATATTACAGGTCATATTACAACCTGAGATTATTTGAGTGAAAATGAGCTCTCTTCTTAATTTGAACAATTCTTGAGTTTAACTGAATGAAATGTGACAGTGATTATGTCCTTGACATTACCTTTGGTCCTGGGAATCCTGGGAAGCCCTCATCACCCTGTAAGGAAGACACTTGTCTGTTCATTTGAGCATACAAGGCAATTTCAGATATCATGCAAGCTCACTATAACATAGAACATTGATTGATTGACTGATTGATTTTGTTGGATATTTAAAAGTAGTAGGCTGCTCCAGACAACATTACACACAACATGATTACATGAATTATTTTGGTGCAGATTGGACAGCTTGGACTGAACAGATGAATATATTGTGCGTACAGTACAAACAGTTGCAAATCGCATTTTGTCAAAGGTTTGATTATTTACCTTTCTTCCTTTGGGCCCTGCGATTCCAAATCCATCTCGACCATCTTCGCCCTGTAAGAAGAGGATACTGTGCTTACTGCAATTTGACAGATGGCACAGTATTGTCTACTGACCCAATCTTATAGTTAAAAGTACCATGTGAGTTAAACTAACACCGAACAATGTAGCTGTAAGTGCAGCTGACCTGGGTTCAAATAGTATTCGAAATCATCAAATACTTTCACTGTGCTTGATTGAGCCTGCCTGGGGCAACATAAGTAATGAAATGGTCCCAAAAGTGCCTACCCTGCCCATATGGCACCCCAGGCAGGCACAAGAAAACACTCAAAGTATTTGCAAGTTTCAAATACTTTTTAAACCCAGGTCTAATATACAGCCTGAGGTAATGGTTGAGGAGAAAACTGTATGCACTTATCTCAACTGATCATTAGAGTACAAGGATAGTATGTACAAATACAGGGCTCTCCAACCCTAATCGTCCGTACCTGATTCTAATAATTAGCTGGTTGATAAGCTGAATCAGGTTAGTTACAACTAGGGTTGGATAGAAAACCTACAGGAGGGTAACGCTCCAGGAACAGGGTTGGAGAGCCCTGTACTTGTACCAGGGACTAACTCACAGAATGGGGACAGATCACGTAAGAAGCCAATGAAGCGAGATAGAATGTTTGGTATTAGGTTCTGAGGAGTGAGAGGAGCTCAGAGACATAAATCCTGCTGCTCCTTGGACTGGCCATGCCTGTGAAATCCAGATGACCATCAGGAGGCCTAGGAGCCTGGAGCACATCTAAGGTTGAGTCCAGATTCTCTACCCGTCTCCTGAAGTGTGTACTTACACACATCCTCATATGGATTTAACATTGAAGTATGGATTTCTGTCTTACCTGCTTATAGGGTAAGAAAAACGTTATATACAGTGCATTCAGAAAGCATTCAGACCCCTTGACTTTTTCCACATTTTGTTACATCACAGCCTTATTCTAAAATGGTTTAAATACAAATATTTCCTCATCAATCTACACACAATACACCATAATGACAAAGCGAAAAAAGATTTTAAGCAAATTTATAAAAAACAGAAATGCCTTTTTTACATAAGTATTCAGACCCTATGCTATGAGACTCGACATTTAGCTCAGGTGCATCCTGTTTCCATTGATCATCCTTGAGATGTTTCAACAACTTGATTGGAGTCCACCTGTGGTAAATTCAATTGATTGGACATGATTTGGAAGGCCATACACCTGTCTATATACGGTCCCACAGTTGACAGTGCATGTCAGAGCAAAAACCCAGCCATGAGGTGGCTTCGGCACCAGTCTCTGAATGTCCTTTAGTGGCCCAGCCAGAGCCCAGACTTCAACCCAATCTAACATCTCTGGAGAGACCTGAAAATAGCTGTGCAGTGGTTTTCCGCATCCAACCTGACAGAGCTTGAGAGGATCTGCAGAGAAGAATGAAAGTCGCCAAATACAGGTGTGCCAACCTTGTAGCATCATACCCAAGACTCGACGCTGTAACCGCTACCAAAGTTGCTTCAACAAAATACTGAGTAAAGTGTCTGAATACTTATGTAAATGTGATATTTCAGTTTTTATTTTTATTACATTGGCAAAAATGTCTAAAGACCTGTTTTTGCTTTGCCATTATGGGGTATTGTGTGTAGATTGAAGAGGAAAAAATCTAATGTAATCCATTTCAGAATAAGGCTGTATTGTAACAAAATTTGGGAAAAGTCAAAGGGTCTGAGTACTTTCAGAAAGTACTGTACATTTGGAATTTGGGGGAACTATCCCTTTGCCATTGGTGGAAACTCCCTCCTGCCAATGCTTATTGCTTACGCCAATCCAATGCTTAAATCTATGGTTGGGAGAGTGCAAGTGCACACTTCAGGAGAAAGGTAGAGAATTTGGAGGAAATCAAAGTGTCACACTGCTCTAAGCCTAAATTCATATGAACACCATTCCATAGGAGTACAAATGAAACAATTAATCTCATAAATGTATCACTTTCATAGGATAAGAAGTGTAAGAAGATAATTCCAACTGCAATAACATCAATATGATTTATTACACTTGTGTATTTTTATTGTATCCATCTCAATGTATGTTGATCTCATGTAATCTACAATCTGATTAATAGTCAGTTGGTTAACCTTCCCTAGGTTCCAGTTGTGTTGAGCTGACAGGATGTGATGTATTAACTTACAGGTTCACCACGAGGTCCCAGAGGTCCCACGATGCCTTTGGGTCCGGGCTCTCCTGGCTCACCCTATAACGAAAGATACAGAGATACAGCCAGAGAGATAGAGAGAGATAGTAGAGATGGTACACAGGGAGAGATATAAAAAGAAAGAGAGAGAAGAGAGGGAAGAGAGACGCAGAGAAAGAGAGAGAGAGCACATTCCTTCTGAGTTGTGCAGAGATTTCATCTAGATTTACATGCATTCACCCCTTTTATTTGAAATAGATGTGACACACGGGCCTGGATGTTTTGTTAGGGAGCATTCTATGTTGACTCTAATAGGCTGTGTATGTGTGTCCAGTAACAGGAGAGTGGGAGGCTTAGGCCAATGTGATTATACTGTAACCTAAACAGGGCCTGGGATGACTGAAGCATTAGCTAGACTAGAGCGATGCCAATGATGATCAGTTAAGTTCAGTACCTTGCGACCGAGAGGTCCTCTCCTGCCATTGTTTCCGGGGGGTCCCTGGGCTCCTCCTGGGCCCTGGAATAAAACATTTAAAAATCAGAGAAATCTTATCACCATTGACACTCATGACACAGTCATCTAAGAAGTTACATCGATGCTGAAACAATGCCTGTTGTCGTACAGTGCCCTCAAAAAGTATTCAAGCCCTTTGACTTTTTCCACAATTTGTTATGTTACAGGGTTATTCTAAAGTTGAATGGAAAAAACCTCTCAACAATCTACACACAAAACCCCATAATGACAAAGTGAAAAGAGGTTTTTAGACATTTTAGCAAATGTATTAAATAAAATAAAAAAATGAAATATCACATATTCAGACCCTTCGCTATGAGACTCGAAATTGAGCTCAGGTGCATCCTGTTTCCATTGACCATCCTTGAGATGTTTATACAACTTGATTGGAGTCAACCTGTGGTAAATTCAATTGAATAGACATGATTTGGAAAGGCACGCATCTGTCTATATAAGGTCTCACAGTTGACAGTGCATGCCAGAGCAAAAGCCAAGCTATGAGGTTGAAGGAATTGTCCATATAGCTCAAAGACAAGATTGTGTTGAGGCACATATCTGGGTAAGGGAACCAAAAAATGTATGCAGCATTGAAGGTCTCCAAGAACACAGTGGCCTTCCATCATTCTTAAATGGAAGAAGTTTGAAACCACCAAGACCAAGAACCCGATGGTCACTGACAGAGCTCTAGAGTTCATTTGTGGAGATGGGAGAAACTTCCAGAAGGACAACCATCTCTGCAGCACTCCACCAATCAGGCCTTCTTGGTAGAGTGGCCAGACGTAAGCCACTCCTTAGTAAAAGGCACATGACAGACCGCTTGGAGTGCCAAAATGCACCTAAAGACTCTCAGACCATGAGGAACAAGATTCTCTGTTCTGATTAAACCAATATTGAACACTTTGGCCTGAATGCCTAGTGTCACGTCTGGAGGAAACCTGCCACCATCCCTACAGTGAAGCATGGTGGTGGCAGCATCCTGCTGTGGGGATGATTTTTAGTGGCATGAACTGAGAGACTAGTTAGGATTGAAGCAAAGATGCACGGAGCAAAGTATAGAAAGATCCTTGATGAAAACCTGCTCAGACTTGGACGAAGGTTGTCAACAGGACAATGACCCTAAACACACAGCCAAGACAATGCAGGAGCGGCTTCAGGAAAAGTCTCAGTGTCCTTTACGGGCCCAGCCAAAGCCTGGATTTGAACCCGATCTAACATCTCTGGAGAGACATGAAAATAGCTGTGCAGTAACGCTCCTCATCCAACCTGACAGAGCTTGAGAGGATCTGCAGAGAAGAATGAGAGAAACTCAACAAATCCAAGTGTGCATAGCTTGTAGCGTCATACCCAAGAAGACTTGAGGCAATAATCGCTGCCAAAGGTGATTAAAAAAAGTACTGAGTAAAGGATCTGAATACATTTATAACAGCCTGTTTTTGCTTTGTCAATACGGGGCATTGTGTGTAGATTTATGAGGGAAAGAATGTTTGAATCATTTTTAGATCAAGGCCGTAACATAACAAAATGTGAAAAAAATCAAGGGGTAACAAAAACGTAACAAAATGTGAAAAAAATCAAGGGGTCTGAATACGTTCCAAATGCACTGCACATGTGAAATGTGTGCCAGCTGGGAGGTATTCATTTTGTCTGTGTTTCCTAGAGAACATGTGTTGCTTCTTTCCGACCGCAAGCTGTTTGTGTTTACTATTATACACAATTAGATGCCTTTTCATCAAGTCATATGGTGATGTGCAGTACAGCTCAAAGTCCAAACTTAAAATGTGTCAACATACAAACTTCTTATATCAAAGAGGACTAAAACCCTATGGTAATTCATCACTCTGTGGCACATTGAAACATATATATTTTTTGACTCCTTTTTTCTCCCCAATTTCGTTGTATCCAATTGGTAGTTTCAGTCTTGTTCCATCGCTGCAACTCCCGTACAGACTCGGGAGAGGCGAAGGTCGAGAGCCATGTGTTCTCCAAAACACGATCTTGCCAAGCCGCACTGCTTCTTGACACACTGCTCGGTTAACCCGCACCGTTGTGTCACAGGAAACACTGTACACACATGAGTCTCTAGAGCACGATGGGACAAGGACATCCCAGCCGGCTAAACCCTTCCCTAACCCGGACGCCGCTGGTCCAATTGTGTGCCGCATCATGGGTCTCCCGGTCGCTGCCGGCTGCGACACAGCCCAGGATCGAACCTGGGTCTGTAGTGACGCCTCAAGTACTGAGATGCAGTGCCTTAGACTGCTGCTCCACTTGGGAGGACATTTTGAAACAATTAGGTCAAAGATGAATGGGTAGATAGATATACAATCTACATTAATTAGAACCAATGTTTTTGGCACCATTCCTTTTATAAGCGTTATGTTTTGATACACAGTAGAGACTAAGGTCTTAACATACTGCAGAACCTGACATGCCAATATCAGAGGTGTGTCATATTCAAAATGGCTCTGGTAGTTTCCTTACCCTTGGTCCAGGGTTCCCGTCTTCACCTCTAGTACCAGGTGCACCAATTGGTCCAGCTTGGCCCTAAATATGACAAAGCATCACACACACGCATCTAAATCAGAAACTGTTCTCCTGTTGAATCAAAGTGATCAATGGATTTGGTGGATAAAAAATTGTGTTTTTGGTTACAAAGTGAGTGTGATTTGAATCTGAAGGACAATTGCCTGTTGGACTTAGTTCAGCCACCTAGCTCCAGTATAGACATGGCTACTATGAAAGCCCACATAATGACTGATACTAATAAAAGTGTGATGAAAGTAATTGATCAAATCTAGCATGGGAGGAAGCTACACAATGTTCTATCAACAACAAAAAACACAGAGTGGACGGATGCACTTACCCTGGATCCTCCGATACCTGGCTCTCCCTGCACACCGTTACCTCCGGGTTTGCCAGGGTCTCCCTATAACATAAGAGAAACCCATGTCTCGTCTCAATTAAGTTCAGTGTATGATTAGACCTCAGGTAACCATCTTTTTAGCAGGCATAAAAAGCCTAAAAAGCGGGGTCCTCACTTCCGTTTTTCAGGGGAAACGGAAATTCCATTGAAAATACTGTATCCCTGAAAACCAGAAACATCCGCTTTCCTATGACCCCACAGCGAGTGGACCTCAGTAAACATGATCAGTTTGTTGAAATTAGATGAAGTGGGTTTATTGTAGATAATTGAGTAGCTAACACTAAGGAAAGTCAGCCCAATGTAAGTAAGGACAGCTGCTAGCTAGATATGCTAAGTTTGATCATCAAAATAAATGGATGTTTGTTGATGTTACGTTTACTAAGTGTGGGTAATGTTATTATGCTATATGCTACATATATGCTACTGCAAATTCTACACACGTGCCAGTATGTACAGTACGTATAAAGTGTGGGTGTATGTAGTGTGGTCATAAGTCTGACGAGTGCATGTGAAGTGTCGTAGATATGCAGATAGCAACGGGTAATGGGGATTGAGGGTGCTGGTTTGCCTGATGGCAGATACAGTAATGTAGCTTGGTTAAGAAACATTAGGCTTTCTTAAGCAACGCATCAAGTGGTCAGGTTCAGGGTTCACTTACAGCTTGTCCGGGTGGGCCTCTTCTACCATCAGAACCCTATTATAATCCAAACAGGAAAGAAACAAATTAAACAGCCACTGTTATTACTGAGTTATCTCATAATGTGGTGGTAAGTAAACTGGGTAGTTCCACAAAATGAGTGCATTTTGACATTTTAAGTAGAACATTTTAATTTTAAAAGTCTGTTATATTAAATTAAGTGCCCTTTCATTTAGATCTCATGGATTATTCAATATATCCAATTTATTATAAAATATGTCCAATTTATATATCCAATTTATTATTCAATATATCCCATTTTTGATAAAGACTTGCTAAAGTGCCAAATTCAGCATTTTGACATTTCCCTCCGTCAACCCTGTGTCACTTCTAGGAAGATTTTAACCCACTTAATCACAAAATCTCTCCAGTTTCACCATCACTGTAAAGCCCTAGTTATTTTGTTGCTTTGACAAAGTCATTTCGAAGATTATTATTTATTTAATGTGATTAGTGATTCATTCTGTAACTCGTTTTAAGGCCAACCCTGTTATGTGAACTGAACTCTAGTTTTAATATGGTGAAACTGTTTCTTTTTAAAAATTATTTGAAAGAAACACCGAACATCAAATCATACAGTACGGCAGGTGAAGTGAGACGGTTTTATTATTTTTGGCTATGGCTGGGCTGGATATGCCAAGAGATGAGTTCGGATTGGTCTGCCATGTAGCACGCTTTTGTCTGTAATATGAGCTGCTTAGTATGTGTAGGTAATCATTTTTATAGCAGCTTTTTTGAAAGATATCACAAAGAACTGCACAAATTTTTGCTAAGGCTCTCCACTTTCTGGATAACCAAGTTTTGAAATCAGTGGAATGCCAGGTGGAAGCTAAGGAGATTCAGGCTTTGATTGAAAATATGCGGAGTGAGTCAAAAACAGAACACGTTGTATAAAACACCTGTCTCCAGATTACAGCTTTAAAGTAAGGGCAACCATGGCATCCATGACAGAGAGGGAGAAGCGTTCATCTATGTATACAGGTAACAGAGTCTAGCTA
Source organism: Oncorhynchus keta (assembly GCF_023373465.1). Taxonomy (NCBI): domain Eukaryota; kingdom Metazoa; phylum Chordata; class Actinopteri; order Salmoniformes; family Salmonidae; genus Oncorhynchus; species Oncorhynchus keta. The sequence continues at coordinate 44,917,083 of NC_068454.1, read as the reverse complement.
GCTACATTTTCAGATATGATACGTTTCAAATTTTGTCAGAAAGTCATTTTTATTGCAAGTTAAAGCGTACTGTTAGCAAATGTTATCTGACTGGCTTGCTAGCTAATGTTATGTGTATGATCTGTGTAGTAATATTATTCATATCGCAGAGCCATTTGCATTGCTAGTTATAGCATAATGTTAGTTAGCTAGCTAACATTGAACCTAGTTTGTTTAGCTACCTGCAGATTTTTGCAGTGTAGTAATGTTAGTAGTTGGGATTATGGTTCATTGTTTAGCTAGCTACATGTTAGTTACATGTCTAAACAAAAGACTCCACTATAACCATTTCACTATACCATTTACACATTCTGTATCCTGCGCATGTGACAAATACACTTTGATTTTATTTTATATAGTGTGTGTTTACCAGAGACGGTAATGTGAAGAACAATATGACCTGCTCCAAAGTCAAATTAAGATATAACATTAGGCCAACGAGACAGTGTCCAAGTTCAAACATTCTCTGGTAGAATACTCAGCTTTTATTTCATTACACTCACAACCGTAAGCTATTTTCTGTAATTGGCTCGCCATTAACTTGTAAACAATGATCTTGTTGTGAGTTTATTTTCCTGTAATAATTCACACAAATTAGCTGAAGTGAAGACGTTGTCAGCTATATGATATGGTCATTATTTGAACTGGCTAGCCAGCTAACTTCACATTAGCTAGCTAGCTAACAAGCTAGAAACTAACCAAAACATTGTTCAGAAAGTTGGTTTTAGTTGCCTGGTTTGCTAGATTGACCTATACTAACTACATTTTTAAACAAATGGGTTTATTGGTTTTAAAATACACAAGTTATGTCATTTTGGACTACCAGGCTGCTGATGTCATGCAGCCTGTAGTTTTTGTGTTTTACTTTTGTTTATACTTGTTTGATGTTGGATGTCCCTGTGACAAATGTCAACAAACATGTTAATAGACGTAGTATAAACCAACTTTTAGTCTTAAAATCTTGAGGATGTTTAGTACACTACCGTATTCATTATTTTTAACACATGGCCTCACATGGGAATCCTTAAAGAGATGGGTGGGGCTAAGGCTTAAGAGGGTCTGAATGATGCTGAAAAGCTCTCCAGTAGGTATACCAAAATATTCAAGTGCTCTGCGCCTCTACTTTTATCCAACGTAAAAAAAAAAAAAAAAAAATCTAATTCTGCTACAGAAGAACGAATCGAGCCGGTCGTTCACATCTATTGACGGGCTAGAAATGTTTGAATAATGTTATTATTTTGTGAAGCTTGCGATTGCCACTCCCTGTTGCACACAACAAGCATCCATTCCCAATGTCACAAGGGGATTCATGGCTGATTTAAGAATAAATTGTCAAACATGTGACGGTTAACCCTGTTACAGTCAACCCTGTTAATTTATTTGTCACTTAATAGGCACTTACTATAGCCATTTATTTATTTGACCTCTTGAGATGGGAAAACTTCAATTTTATTCAAATGTGTTCTTTATGACAAAATGTTAAAATTTTAAAATGGTCAACCCTGTTACAGTTAACACTGTTACAGTCAACCCTGTTAATTTATTTGTCACTTAATAGGCACTTACTATAGCCATTTATTTTTTTAACCTCTTGAGATGGGAAAACTTCAATTTGATTAAAATGTATTCTCTATGACAAAATATTAAAATGAGGTGAGATCAAATGTTTTTTTTTTACCAAGTTACACTCAAAAGGCACCAAATTGGTGGAACGACCCAACTATTGTGTTTAATGAAACATTAGGCCAAATATCAGACAAGAGCTTTTAGTAATAGAGAAGAAGAGATCCAGGTCCTACCGTCCTGCCTGGTTCACCGGGGCCTCCCATCTTACCATCGTCCCCTGGCTCTCCCTACGATTCAAGACAAAGTCCATCAGTGAGAGAAACTATTTAAGTTACTATTTAAACAGGAAATGAGTGATGAACATGCTCAGTCATACTCACTGTGCAATGGCAAAAAAGCACTCAAAATATCAAGAATACCTGGATACTGGATAGTTAATTTCCTATACAAAACACTGTAATCTCCAAAGCAGTTCACATTATAGCTTGGCGAGAGGAAGAGAGTCAGGAAGACATTACCACTGGGCCGACATCGCCTGGGTCTCCTTTAGGTCCAGCCACGTTGTTATCTCGCCCTGTGGTTCCCTAGGAAACATAAAGCAAATGGAATCAGATTCAGAATCAGTTTGGCTCTTAATGATGTGGTAGAAATACTTGGTTGACTAGTTTGGTTTGTTTCTCTGTTATATTTACCATAAGAATCCCAATCATTACTTGTCATGATATCATTATAAGGTAATACCAAATGATGATCGAAACAGGATCAATTTACCCATCCCTGGCCCTGAATAAAATCATTATGTAAAGAAAACAAGTTCTGATCTGGAATAAAGTGGTCAGAGGATACTCACAGGATCTCCTCGGATTCCGGTATCCCCGATGTCTCCTGCTTGTCCTTTAGTTCCTTTGGGTCCCTGAACACAAAGAGCATAGAAGTATCTGTGAGTGATAACCATATCAGAATCATGAAAATCAATGAATGCATGGAAAAGTATCAAAACATTATATTTGTGAGGTTGCAATGACCATATGAGGACTCACCCTTCTCCCAGGGTTTCCTCTGTCTCCTGGGGGTCCAGCGACTCCACTCTTGCCCTAGTGGAAGGCAATAAATCAGTCAGCCACACATTACAGTGTGGTCTAAACGTTAATCATAAGTCATCATATTAGTCTCTACTACTGTGGGTCTGATTTGTGGGAACAACTTCAAGCAAAAGCACTCAAAGTTGGATTTACGGTACATTTTGCTATGTAAAATGGTGGATTATAGAGTGGATTTCAAAAGCCCTTCTGGCATGTGACCAAGATCTTAAAAGCTGTAACTGTTCCCTTGAAGTTCGGTATGACAGTCCATGCCATAGTTTAAAATATCTTAAAGTTATGTTTTTCTTACCTCTTCTCCATTGATGCCATCCAGGCCAATCTCTCCAAATTCACCCTGATAGAAGACAAGGGTTGTTGGGGGTTGATACTCATCATTAACATTCAAACAATCATCAGTATTATGTGATCAATATACTGTATCGATTATCATTTGAATATACAGTGCCTTCAGAAAGTATTCACATGCCTTGACTTCAACATTTTGTTGTTTTACAGCCTAAATTTAAAATAGATTACATTAACATTTTATGTCACTGGCCTACACACAATACCCCATGTCAAAGTGGAATTATGTTCCCAGACATTTTAAAACATTTATAAACATTTATAAAAAATGAAAAGTTGAAATGTCTTGAGTCAATAAGTTTTCAACCCATGTGTTATTGCAAGCCGAAATACGTTCAGGAGTAAAAATGTGCTAAACAAGTCACATAATAAGTTACATGTACTAACTCTGTGTGCAATAACTGACTACCTCATCTCTGTACCCAATATATACAATTATCTGCAAGGTCCCTCAGTAGAGAAAAACCTGGTTCAGTCTGCTTTCCAACAGATACTGGGAGACAAATTCACCTTTCAGCAGGACAATGACCAAACACACAAGGTCAAATATACACTGGAGTTGCTTACCAATATGACATTGAATGTTCCTGAGTGGCCTAGTTACAAATTTGACTTAAATCGGCTTGCAAATCTATGGCAAGACATGAAATGTCTGTATAGCATCGATCAACAACCAACTTGACAGAGCTTGAAGAATAAAAAAAAAGAATAATGTGCAAATATTATACAATCCAGGTGGCAAAACTCTTAGAGACTTACCCAGAAAGACTCACAACTGTAATCACTGCCAAACATGATTCTAACATGTAATTGAATACTTATTTAATCAAGATATATTACTGTTTTATTTGTTATATTTATTTTTAAGTCAAGGGGTGTGAATACTTCCTGAAGGCAATTTCTCAATTTCAAAAACTCACCTTTTCTCCAGAGTACCCACGACCACCCTGATCAAGAGAGAGAAAAAGAGATATCTATTGTTAAATATTGTATGCAAAAAAACTACTACATTCCATTATGATTTCACATCAATTAACCTGATGATTGATACAGTGGTGCTAACTGGGTACTTACCTTGATGCCCCTCTGTCCAGGACATCCCTGGAAACCTTGAGTTCCGTTGACACCAGGAGGACCTCTGTCTCCCTGTCACAGGACGAGAAGTAAGAGATTTCATGTAACAAAACGTACGTACACTGTATCGAATAACATTGAGATTGATGATGGTTGCCGTGCATCACCCTAGGGTCCTACACATTTGTGACCTAGTATTCTCTGCATCGTTGTGGAAGAGCTTGTAAGGAAGCATTTCACTGTACTGTTTTACGCCTGTTGTATCCTGTGCACGCAACAAATAAAATTAGATTTGATTGCACTTTGAGCATCTGGAATTATTACTATTAAACTTCAGAGCAGGTGTATAGTGTGGACTGAGGGCACAGTCTTACTAAAGAAGACAGAAAGAAAGCTGAACATGCATTTGTGGGGTTATTAATAAGGTTTCAGATAAAGTATGAACATAAATCTGACTTACGGATCCACCCTCATCTCCGGGATGTCCTGCTCCACCTGCTCCGCCTGGACCACCCTGCAAGATAAGAAGTATATTATGCATAAATCTACACTGTATAACTAACTCATCACAATAGTAAAGCACAAGGCCTTTCATCGTCTACAGAAACATTTTCCTAGGCATTTTTTTATTTATACACTTAATATTAGCATACTTAAGTTCAAGTAATAATAATAAAGAACATTAGTAACCTTCAGTCCTCCAAGTCCGACTGCTCCTCTGTCTCCCCTTCTGCCGGTACATTTGCATGGCACCGTGCAACACTCCCTTTCAGCAATGTTGTCCTGTAAATTGCAAAGTTTACAAAGTTGGAATTGAAGACGGAACAAAAACAATTGTGCACAGCCAAGATAATTGGTTGATTATCCACTCAATCAAATTGTGCATCTCTGTGACTTGACTGGGACTTAAATGATCTTCCTTTAAGATGTTCAATGTGGTCATACTATAGCTTAGTCCTTAGTCTTTCTCCAGGTTCTTTCCTCAAAGCGTTTATATGGTACAGTATAGGTACAAGTACAAAAACAGGTAACATTTCAGTAGTGAGTGACTGTAACACCACTAGGGTTGCAATCACTAGGGTTGAAATTTTACCAGTAAACTACCAGATTTTTGGACACTTTCAAGGATATAGAATTTTATCAAATACATCTAGTGGCATTTTTGGTTACTTCATTTTATCACAAGTGTCTGCCATTATCTCTGGCCCTCAGTGTGGCCTTATCACATGTAAAATATATTTTTAAAAATCAACTAAAAAATGATTACCATTATTTTAAAATAAGAAGAGAATGACAACGCTGTAAAACATTATCCTAAATATGAACCATCGACTTAATGAATACCAATGGTGTTTAATATGAGGGAATCAGCATGAAATATCCTTTATATTTTTCTTTAATCACTTTAATTTATAATACCATGTCAATAGGTCTTTGTTGGGGCAAAACTGATGGCAGTTATGAAAAAGACAATAGTTGGAAGAGTTTTTCATTCGATTTTGGATTAGATGCTTTTTTCATTAATAAGGCTATTTTCTCTTGAACCATATGGTCTATCCACCAGAAACAAATGTATTATTTGGACACAGATGTAAAACAGGTAATATTATATATGAATACATTTTTAAAAGTTATTCAAGTATAAATTACAAAATGTATCATAGATGCCATAGATCTATGAGATGCCATAGATTACCTGTTAATTACAGAAGATTCTGGTAACTTTGATAAATTACATGTAGCTTTGCAACCCTAGACACCACTCACCAGTTCCTCCAGAAGCTCGTAGTCCAAGTCCATGACATTAACTCTGAGGGGTCTGGTGTACCTGAAGCCGCGGCCAAACTCCAGGAGCACGGCCTCCTCAAACCTGGGTACCCGCTCCAGACCCACCAGGATAAAGCTGTTCACACCTAGCATGGCACAACACACATAAGACTCAGATTCTATTCCCTTTGTCCAGCATGTTTCTCAGTTAATGCCGTTTCAACCGCTTATTATCCAGACATAATAATAATTCTCCTCACCTGAAATCTTAAGTTCTTCAACCTGTCTCTTAATTTCACTATACTGGCCATCCAGACCATCAGTCAGATGGATCACAACCTGTGCGGGGGGTGGACAATCATTTAATTTCATTAATCGTGAATGGCATTTGTTTAAATTGGTTTGCTTTACTCTCAAGTCAAACTTAAAATGGCAGACTTCAAATCTGCTCTCACACAGTTACATGTTTATGAAGATAATTACATCAAGTAAAAAAATAAAAAGAGACAAACAGACACACCTTGACCGCATCTGCTGCTCCGTTTTTGAACCTGGACCCATATGCGGCAATGGTCTTGGCATTGAGGAAGTAGGGTCCGCGGGCGCGCAGTGCTCGGAATGCCTCGAACAGCATGTCGGCGTTGTCCGTGAACTCCAGGTGGACGGGTTCTGAGGCGGCATCCATGGCCAGGATGCCCACCTGGATCAATGGGATCTGGCCCGACGAGCAACTGATGCCCGTCATCTTGGTGATCCTTTGGAGGATGGCACCCATCTTGGACTCCAGGATCCTCTGGGCCTGGAAGATGTTTGGTGAGGACACATCAAAGCCTACCAACACCTCCAGACTGCAGGCTGAAAGAGAGAGAGAGAGTAGATACGGTGAGGTTGGCTTGTTGTTGGTGTTTGGAACTTCTCTGTACCACAACTTTTAATATACTGTAGATGTTTTTTTGTAATTTCTTTTATCAATGTTCTATATGAAAGTGAATGTAAGTAAAACAATCATCAGGAAGTTAAATAGACATGCCATTTTATGTCCCCCTGATACCAACACTAAGGAAGAAAAATTAAAATGGTTCTCACTTTTTGAGGGCTCCTGGCTCACTCCAGTGCAGAGCTTGATTCCCTTCACCTCGTCATCCAATGTCTCAAGGATTTGCTCGTTGAGCTCAGAGAGCTCCACAAACGTGCTTGCCCTGGCCACTGTGGAGGCCTCACTCGCCAGGTTGTTCAACTCATCCTCAATGTCACCCACGCCGACAGCGTAGATGCGCACACCGGTGGCCTTTAACGCCAGAGCTGCGGTCTTGCTGTCGCTGGCCGACCTTCCGCCGGTGATGATCATCAGGATCTGGGCGATTCCCTCATCCTTCCTGCTGCCTTTATCTTTGATGAAGTGGTTCTCCTGTACGTGGTGGATGGCGGTACCTGTATTGATCCTGCGGCCTCCCTTGTACTCGGTGCGGCTGATGGCATCGATTATGTCGTCCTTGTTCTTGTAGGTGTTGAGGTAGAACACGTCGGTGACGTCGGTGGTGTAGCTCGCCAGGCCAATCTGCAGGTTGTCACGCTCAGTGAAGAAGAGGTCGATGAGGTTCTGGATGAACCCCATCACCTCCTTGAAGTTGTCCTTGCCCAGGTTGATGGAGCCGTCCACCAAGAATACAATATCAGCAACCTTGGCTTTAGGGAGGCCTGATGCAGAGAGAGAGAACAGAGAGAGTGAGTGAGAGAGCGAGAGAGAGGGATAGAGGGAAAGAGAGAGGTGCCATGTTGAATCCTATCTACAGTATTTATTTCGATTTTATTTTGTATTTATCAATACATGTCTTATACAGAATAAGGTGAGAAATGCATTTCTGCGTGGTTTCACTTACTTGGGTCGACAAAATCTGGTGGTGCCTCATCAGGCATTGTTCCGTTCAGCCTGGCAATAAACCTCTCCTTAATGACAGGCAAGCCGGGGAAAGCGGGTACCTGGAGAACATCGGCAGAGCTGGTGGCAATCTGGTTGAGCTCCCTGTAGTCTGCACCAGCCCCGATTCCGATGCAGTTAACACGGGAGCCTTTAAGCAGAGGGCCGTACACGGACACGTCAGTGGAGGACCTTCTGCCGGTAAGGACCACTAGATGCTGGGAGGCCTGCGCAAGCCGGACACCCGCCGAGGCTTTCAGCTCATTCCTGGTCACATACTCGATGGCGTTGGCAAGATCGGATGATCTTCCACCCTGCTGGCGTAGTCTTTTGATGGCTGAGAGCACAGCTGTTTTTTTGTTGTGGGAGTTGAGAGAGAACTCTGTCTTGACCTTGTCGGAATATTGGACGACAGCGACCCGGACCTGGTCAAGTTGCACATCTAGCTGCTGAACGATGTTGAGGATGAAGTCACGGATGTGGGCGATGCCATTGGAGCCTGTGGTGTCCGAGCCATCGATGAGAAAGATGATATCTTTCCGCCCCATGTTGAGGTTAGCTGAGAAGTAAGACACAAGAAAAAGTAAAGCAGGTGGTCTTTCACTTTTCTTGTTGGCAAAATATCTTTAAAAAAGTCAACAAGGGAATCATAACAGTTGAGCAATATCATACAAAACATAACATAAATTGCCATCATATTCAAAAATATTTTTGATTGGTAAGCACTATTTAGAATTACGTTGGGTTAAATAATCTAGTATGTCTTACCAATATCCAAAACTGAGGGAACAAAACTGCCGGAGATGTCAGTGGTGGTCATGGTGTTGACTGAAGCAATAAGCTGCTGTTCCACTGTTGGAAGCTGCCCGAAGTTGTTAATGGAGTAGGCAAGTTCTGGCTTTAGGGCGATCTGCCTCAGTTCATTGGGGTCGGCATTCTTTGTGCCGATGGCTAAAGGGGCAACCAGGTTGGTCTTCAGCTGATTAACCGGTCCAGAGACGTCATCGTTGGACTTTCCCCCTGTGACTAGAATGAGGAACTGAGGAACTCCCTCCTCAATGCGGCTACCTGCTGATTTCTGGTAGATGTTCTTGGAGATCCATTCAAGGGCACGGCCAGTGTTCCGACGGTTCCCACCGCTGCTCTGAAGCTTCCTCGTGGCCTGGCGGACCTCGTCTTTGGTGGAGTGCTCGTTCAAAAGGAACTCCACCGTGGCACCGTCGCTGTACTGCACCACTGACACCCTCACCCGATCCAGACCCACGTCCAGCTTTTCCACGACCCTCCCGATCATGTCACGGATGGCGGGGAACTCGCTGCGCACCGCTGTTGTGCCGTCAATGAGGAAAACCACGTCCCTCTTTTCTCCGCCAGTGAATACTACAGTTGTGGTGACTGTGAGAGAAGACAGGCACATCAAATGTGTTTGTTGACAACACAAGTTGAGCTGCAATGTCAATGGTGGCCCACCCATTAGGGAAATAGAGGACACTAAATATAATATATCATTATTATTGAGAATACATTTTTGTAATGAACATTTGAGCAGAATATTTAAAAGGAAATGGATATTCAACAAGACTACAGCATTGCACAATCACAGGTGGTGATGCAAACTACTGAAACCCAGTTAAAAGTTCAACCGTAAGAACAACACCCCAGTGGTCACTCTCGAAAGTGCAAAAGACTGTTTCTAATAGACGTTGTTGGAGTGTTCATCTCAACTAACGATACAACAATTGAGCATGTGTCAGGTGGTAGCGATTGTGTTCTGTCTGTAATGCTGCTTTGACAAACTCCCATGTAAGCAAACTTGTAGTTTTCCTGCTTAACCCACAGCTAGATAACATCAATCAATCAAAACTGTAAACACACATAATCTTTGTTTTTAGTCTCTTGTGTCACTGGATTTGAAGAAATAGAAATGGTATTGTACCAGCACTTTGTTTGGTTGAGCTTGTGTGTTAGCTATTAATTAAAGCATTCTTTTTGTGCCCCTGCTAATACTTCAAAGGTGCACCCATGAGCCGGATGCTTATCCTGTTCAATACAAAGTGGCACTACGTGCAGTAATTGGTGATTTCATATTTTCCCATGCAAAAATGTAAAACATCTTCAGCTGACCACCTTGGAGCGATTATTCGGCTATATTTGCTATGCCCGTTTAAAAGTCAATATGGAGAGGGCCATGAAGGATAGAGTAGTAAACACTTATTCCACAGACAACCGCAACACTGTAGAATATATTGGACCGGTATATCAAGTATTTGTGTAAGACGTAGTCAATTAGCAGAGCACATGCTCAAATGCATATAAAAATATGATTATTTGTACAAAACTTTCGAGTATCAAATAAAAATGTATTGATATTTTTTAAACGTGAATGAACTGACCTTTTCACCTTCTGAATCAGTTTCAAATATTGTTTCAAATTGAGGGGGCATGACAGTTGCTGTTCAACTGTATTATGACGTTATAAGTAACAGGAGGAAATCACCAAATTGCACAATTTTTATACAACTCCATACATGATTTTCACTGTGGAGTTGGCCCCCTCTGTCAAACACAGACGAACTCCAAACTAAACAATGCGTAGTGAGCAGCCCATTTGTTTGGTATATGCTCTATCCAAACCAGACAATCACATACATATTTAGGAAATGTGTTATTTGTTATCCGATGCTTAAGACGAAAACAGAGGTACCAAATATACTGGGGTAAGTAATGTGGAAGTCCGTGTAGGACCGTTTAAATCTCACGAGCCAATGAAAATATAACATTGACGATGACACCCCATTTTGGGGTGTAGTACCGCTACTAATCATTGGAGAAAAGTTGCACTCATTCAAAGCACAGGACCCAGAGGGTGAATGGGCAACACAACATATTTAAGTGCCTTTGAACAAGGTATGGTAGTAGGTGCCAGGTGCACCGGTTTGTGTAAAGAACTGCAACTCGGTTACACTCAACAGTTTCCTTTGTGTATCAAGAATGGTCCTACACCCAAAGGACATCCGGCCAACATGACACAACTGTGGGAAGCATTGGAGTCAACATGGGCCAGCATCCCTGTGGAATGGCATTCTCCATACACCTCAATGAACTCTGCTCCTGCCGTCAGAGTGAGATCATGGTCAGAAGTCAATGGACTCGCTGGACTGTTCATCTGTATTGCATTTGACCTGTGTTTAGTGCGTGCATCTAAGTGTAAGTTCTGTACATGTCATTGCTTCTTTAGATCATTGCTTCGTTGGGTGTTGCTAAGGTAGTTGAGTCATTTACTAGGTTTATAAGGTTCATTATTCCTTTACCATTTTCATCATGCTAGTTCTAGCAAGCTAGCCTAGGTGCAAGCCAGTCATGCTACCTCATTTATGCGCTGTACCACATACCTGGGATATGATTCTTCTATTCTTATTTTCTGTGTATGCATATCGTTGTGTTTATGGACATTTCCAATGTTTGTGTAGGCTCATGCTATGTGCACTGTATTTCTAGCCTGATTTAGGCTGTGCCTTCCTCGTGGTGCAGCAACTATCCCATGTTTGACATTCCAATTAAATTTCAGTTGCTAGTCCAGCTACTTTCTATGTCATTAGATTGGTGTAGGTCTGGCCTATGCGTATCATTGGTCATTCTCTGTTGTGTGCATTATTTACCTGTATACTACATGGTTGTGTTTAGTCATTTAACTGTGTTATTACTGTCTGGTCATTATCGTGTTTATAGCAATGCATAGATATTATGTTATTACTGTATCCTACCCGGAATATGCTATCCCTAGCATTCACACGTCAGTGTGCAGTATGTGTATGTACATTTCATCTAGCCTCTTTACTGCCATTCCAGAAATGCCTTGTAGAACCACTTTTGTTATATATGCTTATTTCCACTGTGAGTACTGTCAATACAGAGGGGTGTGGTGTGGTGAATCATTATTTACAATAAACCTGATCTGAAGACATTCTTGCCGGACACTGGCACCTTTAGCTCTCTACTTGTGCCCCTTCTACATGGTATTCCCGGATCAGCCTTTAGTATTTTCTCAGTGCAATGGCTCCAATTTTGGCTGAAGTGTTTCCAAGCGAGTGGAAGAGAGAACGTTCTTTTGTATTTATCCCCGGTAAAGACAATAACGATTCTCCGTCTTAAATTTGATCGTTTATTTACGTATTAGGGTATTTAAGTTTTGATTATAAACATTGTTTGACTTGTATGGAAAAGTTTATTAGTAACGTTTGGGATTCATTTTGTATGCATTTTTATGGAGGAAAACTGGGTGGATTATTGACTGAAGAGAGCCAGCTAAACTGAATTTTTATGGATAAAAAGAAGGACATTATCAAACAAAAGGAACATTTGTGATGTATCTGGGATCTTTTGGAGTTCCAACAAAAGAAGATCATCAAAGGTAAGGCATTAATTATATTGCTATTTCTGAAATATGTAGCGCACCTGCCTGGTTGAAATATGTTTTTCATGCTTTTGTATGCAGGGCGTTGTCCTCAGATAACCACAGGGTGTGCTATCGCCGAAAATACTATTTGAAATCTGACACAGCGGCTGGATTAATAAGAAGTTAAGCATTATTTTGATGTATCAAGCTTGTGCTTTTATGAAAGTTAAATATTTATAATTCTGTAGGACGAATTTCGCGCTCCGCAATTTCACCGGATGTTGGCCAGGTTGGACGCTACCGTCCCACCTGCCCATAAGAAGTTAATTAACAGTGATGACACATACCTAAATCTGTTGTTGTTTCTGGCGTAACGTCAATAACAACTGACTCCACCGAGGACAGAAGTTGCTGCTGGATGTTTGGAAGGTCAGTGAAGTCAGAGACAGACAGAGCGTAACTGGGATCATGTGATATCCTCTGCAATTCTCTGCTATCAGAGCTCCTTGTTCCAATTCCAAAGATCAAGACCCCAAGCTCCTTCAGAGCAGAAGCTGGAGTGTCAACATTGTCAAAGGACCTTCCACCACTCAGCAGAATCAGTAACTGTGGAACACCTTCAGTGCGTCGACTTCCGGAGGAGGCAGTCAAGACATTGTCTCTCACATACTGGAGAGCTGCTCCAGTGTTGAGAGGTCTCCCACCTTTGTGTCTCAGACCTCTTACAGTGTTGAGAATCTCTCCTTTTGTTGTGTATGTGTTCAGATAGAATTGGGCGGCTGGATCTCTACTGTACTGGACAACAGCCACGCGATCTTTGTTCTCATCCACACCGAGTGTCTCCACTACTCTTTGAACAAAGTCCCGCATTGCTGGGAATCCACTCCTAGTGCCATCAGATCCATCCAGCAAGAACACGACATCCCTCCTGGGAGCCTGACTCTCAACTAGAGAATGTGAATGTTCAGAAAAAGAGTTTTATTAAATGATGCATAGATCGGTAAGGGAAAAACAGGACAAAGCTTCTTCCTTCACATGACAGTCATCCCTTTCCCTAATCTCAAACAACCATTCAAAGAAAGTGTCAATGTGTGCATTGGACTGAGTGCTATCATAGAGAACATTCCGACAGAGGTATGAAATAAATCCAACATGAAAGGCCTCGGGAGGCATCTACCTAAAATGTCAAAGCTATCAAATACTCAAATCCTGATGTTAGAGTGAAAATGGAACTGATAACAACCATATTTATCTTACCTAGAATTGTTGGTTTTACTGTTGGTGTCATGGTTGTGACCTGTACAATGACAGTGCCCATAGCAGAAAGAAGCTGCTGTTGGATGTTGGGGAGGTCAGTAAATTCAGACACGGAAAGAGCATAACTGGGGTCATAGGATATTTTTTGTAATTCTCTGCTATCAGAGCTCCTTGTTCCAATTCCAAACACCAAGACACCAAGCTCCTTGAGAGCAGACGCTGGTGTATCTACATTGTCAAAGGACCTTCCACCATTCAGCAGTATCAGAATCTGTGGAACACCTTCAAGGCGCCTACTTCCGGAGGAGGCAATAAAGACATTGTCCCTGACATACTGGAGAGCTGCCCCAGTGTTGAGGGGTCTCCTCCTTTGTGCCTCAGGCCTCTTACGGTGTCCACAACGTCTTCCTTTGTTGTGTAAGTGTTCAAATAGAAGTGGGCCTCTGATTCTTTGCTATACTGGACCACAGAGACTCGATCTCTGTTCTCCTCCACAGTGAGTTTCTCTACCACTCTTTGAACAAAGTCACGCATTGCTGGAAAGCCATTCCTTGTGCCATCAGAACCATCCAGCAGGAATACTACATCCTTTCTGGCAATGCTTTGGTCCACTAAGAGTTTCAGAAACAAAACAGAAAATATGTTAGCATTGCTTCAATGAACCTGAGACTGAAATATGTGTGTTGTTTTCGCTGTCCTAGATAACGCATCCGTTCTTACCTATGACTGTTGGGGTTTTGGGTGTGGCCTCAACTTGTACAGTTATGAGTGTGGAGAAAAACTGCTCCTGGATGCTGGGGAGGTCAGTGAATTCAGAAACAGACTGGGAAAAACTAGGATCAGTGGCAATCCCTTGAACCTCTCTGCTGGAATTTCTGGTTCCAATGCCAAAGATCAAGACCCCACTGTCTTTCAGGGCAGAAGCTGGTATGTCAACATTATCACTGGACCTTCCCCCACTCAGCAGTATCAGCATCTGAGGGACGCCCTCCTTGCTTCTGCTTCCAGAGGAGGCAGTAAGGACGTTGTCCCTTACGTATTGGAGGGCTGCCCCAGTGTTAAGGGGTCTACCTCCTCTGTGCCTCAGACTTCTCACAGTGTTAAGAATGTCCTCCTTTGTGGTGTATGTGTTCAGATAGAAATGAACTTCTTGATCTCTACCGTACTGGACAACAGAAACGCGGTCTTTGTCTCCTCCCACATTGAGTTGCCCCACTACTCGCTGAACAAAATCACGCATTGCTGGGAATCCATTCCTTGTGCCATCAGAACCATCCACAAGGAATACCACATCCTTTCTGGAGGTGTCATGATCAACTGAGAAAATAAATAGATTATGTCAATCAGACAGATGAAATGTGGGGCTTGTGGTCAAATTATACCGTTGTTTCTAAGACTCAGCTGACATTTTACTAACACTTCCTGACTCTCAATTAACAGTGATGACACATACCTAAATCTGTTGACGATTCTGGCGTAACGTCAATAACAACTGACTCCACCGAGGACAGAAGTTGCTGCTGGATGTTTGGAAGGTCAGTGAAGTCAGAGACAGACAGAGCGTAACTGGGATCATGTGATATCCTCTGCAATTCTCTGCTATCAGAGCTCCTTGTTCCAATTCCAAAGATCAAGACCCCAAGCTCCTTCAGAGCAGAAGCTGGAGTGTCAACATTGTCAAAGGACCTTCCACCACTCAGCAGAATCAGTAACTGTGGAACACCTTCAGTGCGTCGACTTCCGGAGGAGGCAGTCAAGACATTGTCTCTCACATACTGGAGAGCTGCTCCAGTGTTGAGAGGTCTCCCACCTTTGTGTCTCAGACCTCTTACAGTGTTGAGAATCTCTCCTTTTGTTGTGTATGTGTTCAGATAGAATTGGGCGGCTGGATCTCTACTGTACTGGACCACAGCCACGCGATCTTTGTTCTCATCCACACCGAGTGTCTCCACTACTCTTTGAACAAAGTCCCGCATTGCTGGGAATCCACTCCTAGTGCCATCAGATCCATCCAGCAAGAACACGACATCCCTCCTGGGAGCCTGACTCTCAACTAGAGAATGTGAATGTTCAGAAAAAAGAGTTTTATTAAATGATGCATAGATCGGTAAGGGAAAAACAGGACAAAGCTGCTTCCTTCACATGACAGTCATCCCTTTCCCTAATCTCAAACAACCATTCAAAGAAAGTGTCAATGTGTGCATTGGACTGAGTGCTATCATAGAGAACATTCCGACAAAGTTCTGAAATAAATCCAACATGAAAGGCCTCGGGAGGCATCAACCTAAAATGTCAAAGCTATCAAATACTCAAATCCTGATGTTAGAGTGAAAATGGAACTGATAACAACCATATTTATCTTACCTAGAATTGTTGGTTTTACTGTTGGTGTCATGGTTGTGACCTGTACAATGACAGTGCCCATAGCAGAAAGAAGCTGCTGTTGGATGTTGGGGAGGTCAGTAAATTCAGACACGGAAAGAGCATAACTGGGGTCATAGGATATTTTTGTAATTCTCTGCTATCAGAGCTCCTTGTTCCAATTCCAAACACCAAGACACCAAGCTCCTTGAGAGCAGACGCTGGTGTATCTACATTGTCAAAGGACCTTCCACCATTCAGCAGTATCAGAATCTGTGGAACACCTTCAAGGCGCCTACTTCCGGAGGAGGCAATAAAGACATTGTCCCTGACATACTGGAGAGCTGCCCCAGTGTTGAGGGGTCTCCCTCCTTTGTGCCTCAGGCCTCTTACGGTGTCCACAACGTCTTCCTTTGTTGTGTAAGTGTTCAAATAGAAGTGGGCCTCTGATTCTTTGCTATACTGGACCACAGAGACTCGATCTCTGTTCTCCTCCACAGTGAGTTTCTCTACCACTCTTTGAACAAAGTCACGCATTGCTGGAAAGCCATTCCTTGTGCCATCAGAACCATCCAGCAGGAATACTACATCCTTTCTGGCAATGCTTTGGTCCACTAAGAGTTTCAGAAACAAAACAGAAAATATGTTAGCATTGCTTCAATGAACCTGAGACTGAAATATGTGTGTTGTTTTCGCTGTCCTAGATAACGCATCCGTTCTTACCTATGACTGTTGGGGTTTTGGGTGTGGCCTCAACTTGTACAGTTATGAGTGTGGAGAAAACTGCTCCTGGATGCTGGGGAGGTCAGTGAATTCAGAAACAGACTGGGAAAAACTAGGATCAGTGGCAATCCCTTGAACCTCTCTGCTGGAATTTCTGGTTCCAATGCCAAAGATCAAGACCCCACTGTCTTTCAGGGCAGAAGCTGGTATGTCAACATTATCACTGGACCTTCCCCCACTCAGCAGTATCAGCATCTGAGGGACGCCCTCCTTGCTTCTGCTTCCAGAGGAGGCAGTAAGGACGTTGTCCCTTACGTATTGGAGGGCTGCCCCAGTGTTAAGGGGTCTACCTCCTCTGTGCCTCAGACTTCTCACAGTGTTAAGAATGTCCTCCTTTGTGGTGTATGTGTTCAGATAGAAATGAACTTCTTGATCTCTACCGTACTGGACAACAGAAACGCGGTCTTTGTCTCCTCCCACATTGAGTTGCCCCACTACTCGCTGAACAAAATCACGCATTGCTGGGAATCCATTCCTTGTGCCATCAGAACCATCCACAAGGAATACCACATCCTTTCTGGAGGTGTCATGATCAACTGAGAAAATAAATAGATTATGTCAATCAGACAGATGAAATGTGGGGCTTGTGGTCAAATTATACCGTTGTTTCTAAGACTCAGCTGACATTTTACTAACACTTCCTGACTCTCAATTAACAGTGATGACACATACCTAAATCTGTTGACGATTCTGGCGTAACGTCAATAACAACTGACTCCACCGAGGACAGAAGTTGCTGCTGGATGTTTGGAAGGTCAGTGAAGTCAGAGACAGACAGAGCGTAACTGGGATCATGTGATATCCTCTGCAATTCTCTGCTATCAGAGCTCCTTGTTCCAATTCCAAAGATCAAGACCCCAAGCTCCTTCAGAGCAGAAGCTGGAGTGTCAACATTGTCAAAGGACCTTCCACCACTCAGCAGAATCAGTAACTGTGGAACACCTTCAGTGCGTCGACTTCCGGAGGAGGCAGTCAAGACATTGTCTCTCACATACTGGAGAGCTGCTCCAGTGTTGAGAGGTCTCCCACCTTTGTGTCTCAGACCTCTTACAGTGTTGAGAATCTCTCCTTTTGTTGTGTATGTGTTCAGATAGAATTGGGCGGCTGGATCTCTACTGTACTGGACCACAGCCACGCGATCTTTGTTCTCATCCACACCGAGTGTCTCCACTACTCTTTGAACAAAGTCCCGCATTGCTGGGAATCCACTCCTAGTGCCATCAGATCCATCCAGCAAGAACACGACATCCCTCCTGGGAGCCTGACTCTCAACTAGAGAATGTGAATGTTCAGAAAAAGAGTTTTATTAAATGATGCATAGATCGGTAAGGGAAAAACAGGACAAAGCTGCTTCCTTCACATGACAGTCATCCCTTTCCCTAATCTCAAACAACCATTCAAAGAAAGTGTCAATGTGTGCATTGGACTGAGTGCTATCATAGAGAACATTCCGACAAAGTTCTGAAATAAATCCAACATGAAAGGCCTCGGGAGGCATCTACCTAAAATGTCAAAGCTATCAAATACTCAAATCCTGATGTTAGAGTGAAAATGGAACTGATAACAACCATATTTATCTTACCTAGAATTGTTGGTTTTACTGTTGGTGTCATGGTTGTGACCTGTACAATGACAGTGCCCATAGCAGAAAGAAGCTGCTGTTGGATGTTGGGGAGGTCAGTAAATTCAGACACGGAAAGAGCATAACTGGGGTCATAGGATATTTTTTGTAATTCTCTGCTATCAGAGCTCCTTGTTCCAATTCCAAACACCAAGACACCAAGCTCCTTGAGAGCAGACGCTGGTGTATCTACATTGTCAAAGGACCTTCCACCATTCAGCAGTATCAGAATCTGTGGAACACCTTCAAGGCGCCTACTTCCGGAGGAGGCAATAAAGACATTGTCCCTGACATACTGGAGAGCTGCCCCAGTGTTGAGGGGTCTCCCTCCTTTGTGCCTCAGGCCTCTTACGGTGTCCACAACGTCTTCCTTTGTTGTGTAAGTGTTCAAATAGAAGTGGGCCTCTGATTCTTTGCTATACTGGACCACAGAGACTCGATCTCTGTTCTCCTCCACAGTGAGTTTCTCTACCACTCTTTGAACAAAGTCACGCATTGCTGGAAAGCCATTCCTTGTGCCATCAGAACCATCCAGCAGGAATACTACATCCTTTCTGGCAATGCTTTGGTCCACTAAGAGTTTCAGAAACAAAACAGAAAATATGTTAGCATTGCTTCAATGAACCTGAGACTGAAATATGTGTGTTGTTTTCGTTGTCCTAGATAACGCATCCGTTCTTACCTATGACTGTTGGGGTTTTGGGTGTGGCCTCAACTTGTACAGTTATGAGTGTGGAGAAAAACTGCTCCTGGATGCTGGGGAGGTCAGTGAATTCAGAAACAGACTGGGAAAAACTAGGATCAGTGGCAATCCCTTGAACCTCTCTGCTGGAATTTCTGGTTCCAATGCCAAAGATCAAGACCCCACTGTCTTTCAGGGCAGAAGCTGGTATGTCAACATTATCACTGGACCTTCCCCCACTCAGCAGTATCAGCATCTGAGGGACACCCTCCTGGCTTCTGCTTCCAGAGGAGGCAGTAAGGACGTTGTCCCTTACGTATTGGAGGGCTGCCCCAGTGTTAAGGGGTCTACCTCCTCTGTGCCTCAGACTTCTCACAGTGTTAAGAATGTCCTCCTTTGTGGTGTATGTGTTCAGATAGAAATGAACTTCTTGATCTCTACCGTACTGGACAACAGAAACGCGGTCTTTGTCTCCTCCCACATTGAGTTGCCCCACTACTCGCTGAACAAAATCACGCATTGCTGGGAATCCATTCCTTGTGCCATCAGAACCATCCACAAGGAATACCACATCCTTTCTGGAGGTGTCATGATCAACTGAGAAAATAAATAGATTATGTCAATCAGACAGATGAAATGTGGGGCTTGTGGTCAAATTATACCGTTGTTTCTAAGACTCAGCTGACATTTTACTAACACTTCCTGACTCTCAATTAACAGTGATGACACATACCTAAATCTGTTGACGATTCTGGCGTAACGTCAATAACAACTGACTCCACCGAGGACAGAAGTTGCTGCTGGATGTTTGGAAGGTCAGTGAAGTCAGAGACAGACAGAGCGTAACTGGGATCATGTGATATCCTCTGCAATTCTCTGCTATCAGAGCTCCTTGTTCCAATTCCAAAGATCAAGACCCCAAGCTCCTTCAGAGCAGAAGCTGGAGTGTCAACATTGTCAAAGGACCTTCCACCACTCAGCAGAATCAGTAACTGTGGAACACCTTCAGTGCGTCGACTTCCGGAGGAGGCAGTCAAGACATTGTCTCTCACATACTGGAGAGCTGCTCCAGTGTTGAGAGGTCTCCCACCTTTGTGTCTCAGACCTCTTACAGTGTTGAGAATCTCTCCTTTTGTTGTGTATGTGTTCAGATAGAATTGGGCGGCTGGATCTCTACTGTACTGGACCACAGCCACGCGATCTTTGTTCTCATCCACACCGAGTGTCTCCACTACTCTTTGAACAAAGTCCCGCATTGCTGGGAATCCACTCCTAGTGCCATCAGATCCATCCAGCAAGAACACGACATCCCTCCTGGGAGCCTGACTCTCAACTAGAGAATGTGAATGTTCAGAAAAAAGAGTTTTATTAAATGATGCATAGATCGGTAAGGGAAAAACAGGACAAAGCTGCTTCCTTCACATGACAGTCATCCCTTTCCCTAATCTCAAACAACCATTCAAAGAAAGTGTCAATGTGTGCATTGGACTGAGTGCTATCATAGAGAACATTCCGACAAAGTTCTGAAATAAATCCAACATGAAAGGCCTCGGGAGGCATCAACCTAAAATGTCAAAGCTATCAAATACTCAAATCCTGATGTTAGAGTGGAAATGGAACTGATAACAACCATATTTATCTTACCTAGAATTGTTGGTTTTACTGTTGGTGTCATGGTTGTGACCTGTACAATGACAGTGCCCATAGCAGAAAGAAGCTGCTGTTGGATGTTGGGGAGGTCAGTAAATTCAGACACGGAAAGAGCATAACTGGGGTCATAGGATATTTTTTGTAATTCTCTGCTATCAGAGCTCCTTGTTCCAATTCCAAACACCAAGACACCAAGCTCCTTGAGAGCAGACGCTGGTGTATCTACATTGTCAAAGGACCTTCCACCATTCAGCAGTATCAGAATCTGTGGAACACCTTCAAGGCGCCTACTTCCGGAGGAGGCAATAAAGACATTGTCCCTGACATACTGGAGAGCTGCCCCAGTGTTGAGGGGTCTCCTCCTTTGTGCCTCAGGCCTCTTACGGTGTCCACAACGTCTTCCTTTGTTGTGTAAGTGTTCAAATAGAAGTGGGCCTCTGATTCTTTGCTATACTGGACCACAGAGACTCGATCTCTGTTCTCCTCCACAGTGAGTTTCTCTACCACTCTTTGAACAAAGTCACGCATTGCTGGAAAGCCATTCCTTGTGCCATCAGAACCATCCAGCAGGAATACTACATCCTTTCTGGCAATGCTTTGGTCCACTAAGAGTTTCAGAAACAAAACAGAAAATATGTTAGCATTGCTTCAATGAACCTGAGACTGAAATATGTGTGTTGTTTTCGCTGTCCTAGATAACGCATCCGTTCTTACCTATGACTGTTGGGGTTTTGGGTGTGGCCTCAACTTGTACAGTTATGAGTGTGGAGAAAAACTGCTCCTGGATGCTGGGGAGGTCAGTGAATTCAGAAACAGACTGGGAAAAACTAGGATCAGTGGCAATCCCTTGAACCTCTCTGCTGGAATTTCTGGTTCCAATGCCAAAGATCAAGACCCCACTGTCTTTCAGGGCAGAAGCTGGTATGTCAACATTATCACTGGACCTTCCCCACTCAGCAGTATCAGCATCTGAGGACGCCCTCCTTGCTTCTGCTTCCAGAGGAGGCAGTAAGGACGTTGTCCCTTACGTATTGGAGGGCTGCCCCAGTGTTAAGGGGTCTACCTCCTCTGTGCCTCAGACTTCTCACAGTGTTAAGAATGTCCTCCTTTGTGGTGTATGTGTTCAGATAGAAATGAACTTCTTGATCTCTACCGTACTGGACAACAGAAACGCGGTCTTTGTCTCCTCCCACATTGAGTTGCCCCACTACTCGCTGAACAAAATCACGCATTGCTGGGAATCCATTCCTTGTGCCATCAGAACCATCCACAAGGAATACCACATCCTTTCTGGAGGTGTCATGATCAACTGAGAAAATAAATAGATTATGTCAATCAGACAGATGAAATGTGGGGCTTGTGGTCAAATTATACCGTTGTTTCTAAGACTCAGCTGACATTTTACTAACACTTCCTGACTCTCAATTAACAGTGATGACACATACCTAAATCTGTTGACGATTCTGGCGTAACGTCAATAACAACTGACTCCACCGAGGACAGAAGTTGCTGCTGGATGTTTGGAAGGTCAGTGAAGTCAGAGACAGACAGAGCGTAACTGGGATCATGTGATATCCTCTGCAATTCTCTGCTATCAGAGCTCCTTGTTCCAATTCCAAAGATCAAGACCCCAAGCTCCTTCAGAGCAGAAGCTGGAGTGTCAACATTGTCAAAGGACCTTCCACCACTCAGCAGAATCAGTAACTGTGGAACACCTTCAGTGCGTCGACTTCCGGAGGAGGCAGTCAAGACATTGTCTCTCACATACTGGAGAGCTGCTCCAGTGTTGAGAGGTCTCCCACCTTTGTGTCTCAGACCTCTTACAGTGTTGAGAATCTCTCCTTTTGTTGTGTATGTGTTCAGATAGAATTGGGCGGCTGGATCTCTACTGTACTGGACCACAGCCACGCGATCTTTGTTCTCATCCACACCGAGTGTCTCCACTACTCTTTGAACAAAGTCCCGCATTGCTGGGAATCCACTCCTAGTGCCATCAGATCCATCCAGCAAGAACACGACATCCCTCCTGGGAGCCTGACTCTCAACTAGAGAATGTGAATGTTCAGAAAAAAGAGTTTTATTAAATGATGCATAGATCGGTAAGGGAAAAACAGGACAAAGCTGCTTCCTTCACATGACAGTCATCCCTTTCCCTAATCTCAAACAACCATTCAAAGAAAGTGTCAATGTGTGCATTGGACTGAGTGCTATCATAGAGAACATTCCGACAAAGTTCTGAAATAAATCCAACATGAAAGGCCTCGGGAGGCATCAACCTAAAATGTCAAAGCTATCAAATACTCAAATCCTGATGTTAGAGTGAAAATGGAACTGATAACAACCATATTTATCTTACCTAGAATTGTTGGTTTTACTGTTGGTGTCATGGTTGTGACCTGTACAATGACAGTGCCCATAGCAGAAAGAAGCTGCTGTTGGATGTTGGGGAGGTCAGTAAATTCAGACACGGAAAGAGCATAACTGGGGTCATAGGATATTTTTTGTAATTCTCTGCTATCAGAGCTCCTTGTTCCAATTCCAAACACCAAGACACCAAGCTCCTTGAGAGCAGACGCTGGTGTATCTACATTGTCAAAGGACCTTCCACCATTCAGCAGTATCAGAATCTGTGGAACACCTTCAAGGCGCCTACTTCCGGAGGAGGCAATAAAGACATTGTCCCTGACATACTGGAGAGCTGCCCCAGTGTTGAGGGGTCTCCTCCTTTGTGCCTCAGGCCTCTTACGGTGTCCACAACGTCTTCCTTTGTTGTGTAAGTGTTCAAATAGAAGTGGGCCTCTGATTCTTTGCTATACTGGACCACAGAGACTCGATCTCTGTTCTCCTCCACAGTGAGTTTCTCTACCACTCTTTGAACAAAGTCACGCATTGCTGGAAAGCCATTCCTTGTGCCATCAGAACCATCCAGCAGGAATACTACATCCTTTCTGGCAATGCTTTGGTCCACTAAGAGTTTCAGAAACAAAACAGAAAATATGTTAGCATTGCTTCAATGAACCTGAGACTGAAATATGTGTGTTGTTTTCGCTGTCCTAGATAACGCATCCGTTCTTACCTATGACTGTTGGGGTTTTGGGTGTGGCCTCAACTTGTACAGTTATGAGTGTGGAGAAAAACTGCTCCTGGATGCTGGGGAGGTCAGTGAATTCAGAAACAGACTGGGAAAAACTAGGATCAGTGGCAATCCCTTGAACCTCTCTGCTGGAATTTCTGGTTCCAATGCCAAAGATCAAGACCCCACTGTCTTTCAGGGCAGAAGCTGGTATGTCAACATTATCACTGGACCTTCCCCACTCAGCAGTATCAGCATCTGAGGGACGCCCTCCTTGCTTCTGCTTCCAGAGGAGGCAGTAAGGACGTTGTCCCTTACGTATTGGAGGGCTGCCCCAGTGTTAAGGGGTCTACCTCCTCTGTGCCTCAGACTTCTCACAGTGTTAAGAATGTCCTCCTTTGTGGTGTATGTGTTCAGATAGAAATGAACTTCTTGATCTCTACCGTACTGGACAACAGAAACGCGGTCTTTGTCTCCTCCCACATTGAGTTGCCCCACTACTCGCTGAACAAAATCACGCATTGCTGGGAATCCATTCCTTGTGCCATCAGAACCATCCACAAGGAATACCACATCCTTTCTGGAGGTGTCATGATCAACTGAGAAAATAAATAGATTATGTCAATCAGACAGATGAAATGTGGGGCTTGTGGTCAAATTATACCGTTGTTTCTAAGACTCAGCTGACATTTTACTAACACTTCCTGACTCTCAATTAACAGTGATGACACATACCTAAATCTGTTGACGATTCTGGCGTAACGTCAATAACAACTGACTCCACCGAGGACAGAAGTTGCTGCTGGATGTTTGGAAGGTCAGTGAAGTCAGAGACAGACAGAGCGTAACTGGGATCATGTGATATCCTCTGCAATTCTCTGCTATCAGAGCTCCTTGTTCCAATTCCAAAGATCAAGACCCCAAGCTCCTTCAGAGCAGAAGCTGGAGTGTCAACATTGTCAAAGGACCTTCCACCACTCAGCAGAATCAGTAACTGTGGAACACCTTCAGTGCGTCGACTTCCGGAGGAGGCAGTCAAGACATTGTCTCTCACATACTGGAGAGCTGCTCCAGTGTTGAGAGGTCTCCCACCTTTGTGTCTCAGACCTCTTACAGTGTTGAGAATCTCTCCTTTTGTTGTGTATGTGTTCAGATAGAATTGGGCGGCTGGATCTCTACTGTACTGGACCACAGCCACGCGATCTTTGTTCTCATCCACACCGAGTGTCTCCACTACTCTTTGAACAAAGTCCCGCATTGCTGGGAATCCACTCCTAGTGCCATCAGATCCATCCAGCAAGAACACGACATCCCTCCTGGGAGCCTGACTCTCAACTAGAGAATGTGAATGTTCAGAAAAAAGAGTTTTATTAAATGATGCATAGATCGGTAAGGGAAAAACAGGACAAAGCTGCTTCCTTCACATGACAGTCATCCCTTTCCCTAATCTCAAACAACCATTCAAAGAAAGTGTCAATGTGTGCATTGGACTGAGTGCTATCATAGAGAACATTCCGACAAAGTTCTGAAATAAATCCAACATGAAAGGCCTCGGGAGGCATCAACCTAAAATGTCAAAGCTATCAAATACTCAAATCCTGATGTTAGAGTGAAAATGGAACTGATAACAACCATATTTATCTTACCTAGAATTGTTGGTTTTACTGTTGGTGTCATGGTTGTGACCTGTACAATGACAGTGCCCATAGCAGAAAGAAGCTGCTGTTGGATGTTGGGGAGGTCAGTAAATTCAGACACGGAAAGAGCATAACTGGGGTCATAGGATATTTTTGTAATTCTCTGCTATCAGAGCTCCTTGTTCCAATTCCAAACACCAAGACACCAAGCTCCTTGAGAGCAGACGCTGGTGTATCTACATTGTCAAAGGACCTTCCACCATTCAGCAGTATCAGAATCTGTGGAACACCTTCAAGGCGCCTACTTCCGGAGGAGGCAATAAAGACATTGTCCCTGACATACTGGAGAGCTGCCCCAGTGTTGAGGGGTCTCCCTCCTTTGTGCCTCAGGCCTCTTACGGTGTCCACAACGTCTTCCTTTGTTGTGTAAGTGTTCAAATAGAAGTGGGCCTCTGATTCTTTGCTATACTGGACCACAGAGACTCGATCTCTGTTCTCCTCCACAGTGAGTTTCTCTACCACTCTTTGAACAAAGTCACGCATTGCTGGAAAGCCATTCCTTGTGCCATCAGAACCATCCAGCAGGAATACTACATCCTTTCTGGCAATGCTTTGGTCCACTAAGAGTTTCAGAAACAAAACAGAAAATATGTTAGCATTGCTTCAATGAACCTGAGACTGAAATATGTGTGTTGTTTTCGCTGTCCTAGATAACGCATCCGTTCTTACCTATGACTGTTGGGGTTTTGGGTGTGGCCTCAACTTGTACAGTTATGAGTGTGGAGAAAAACTGCTCCTGGATGCTGGGGAGGTCAGTGAATTCAGAAACAGACTGGGAAAAACTAGGATCAGTGGCAATCCCTTGAACCTCTCTGCTGGAATTTCTGGTTCCAATGCCAAAGATCAAGACCCCACTGTCTTTCAGGGCAGAAGCTGGTATGTCAACATTATCACTGGACCTTCCCCACTCAGCAGTATCAGCATCTGAGGGACGCCCTCCTTGCTTCTGCTTCCAGAGGAGGCAGTAAGGACGTTGTCCCTTACGTATTGGAGGGCTGCCCCAGTGTTAAGGGGTCTACCTCCTCTGTGCCTCAGACTTCTCACAGTGTTAAGAATGTCCTCCTTTGTGGTGTATGTGTTCAGATAGAAATGAACTTCTTGATCTCTACCGTACTGGACAACAGAAACGCGGTCTTTGTCTCCTCCCACATTGAGTTGCCCCACTACTCGCTGAACAAAATCACGCATTGCTGGGAATCCATTCCTTGTGCCATCAGAACCATCCACAAGGAATACCACATCCTTTCTGGAGGTGTCATGATCAACTGAGAAAATAAATAGATTATGTCAATCAGACAGATGAAATGTGGGGCTTGTGGTCAAATTATACCGTTGTTTCTAAGACTCAGCTGACATTTTACTAACACTTCCTGACTCTCAATTAACAGTGATGACACATACCTAAATCTGTTGACGATTCTGGCGTAACGTCAATAACAACTGACTCCACCGAGGACAGAAGTTGCTGCTGGATGTTTGGAAGGTCAGTGAAGTCAGAGACAGACAGAGCGTAACTGGGATCATGTGATATCCTCTGCAATTCTCTGCTATCAGAGCTCCTTGTTCCAATTCCAAAGATCAAGACCCCAAGCTCCTTCAGAGCAGAAGCTGGAGTGTCAACATTGTCAAAGGACCTTCCACCACTCAGCAGAATCAGTAACTGTGGAACACCTTCAGTGCGTCGACTTCCGGAGGAGGCAGTCAAGACATTGTCTCTCACATACTGGAGAGCTGCTCCAGTGTTGAGAGAGGTCTCCCACCTTGTGTCTCAGACCTCTTACAGTGTTGAGAATCTCTCCTTTTGTTGTGTATGTGTTCAGATAGAATTGGGCGGCTGGATCTCTACTGTACTGGACCACAGCCACGCGATCTTTGTTCTCATCCACACCGAGTGTCTCCACTACTCTTTGAACAAAGTCCCGCATTGCTGGGAATCCACTCCTAGTGCCATCAGATCCATCCAGCAAGAACACGACATCCCTCCTGGGAGCCTGACTCTCAACTAGAGAATGTGAATGTTCAGAAAAAAGAGTTTTATTAAATGATGCATAGATCGGTAAGGGAAAAACAGGACAAAGCTGCTTCCTTCACATGACAGTCATCCCTTTCCCTAATCTCAAACAACCATTCAAAGAAAGTGTCAATGTGTGCATTGGACTGAGTGCTATCATAGAGAACATTCCGACAAAGTTCTGAAATAAATCCAACATGAAAGGCCTCGGGAGGCATCAACCTAAAATGTCAAAGCTATCAAATACTCAAATCCTGATGTTAGAGTGAAAATGGAACTGATAACAACCATATTTATCTTACCTAGAATTGTTGGTTTTACTGTTGGTGTCATGGTTGTGACCTGTACAATGACAGTGCCCATAGCAGAAAGAAGCTGCTGTTGGATGTTGGGGAGGTCAGTAAATTCAGACACGGAAAGAGCATAACTGGGGTCATAGGATATTTTTTGTAATTCTCTGCTATCAGAGCTCCTTGTTCCAATTCCAAACACCAAGACACCAAGCTCCTTGAGAGCAGACGCTGGTGTATCTACATTGTCAAAGGACCTTCCACCATTCAGCAGTATCAGAATCTGTGGAACACCTTCAAGGCGCCTACTTCCGGAGGAGGCAATAAAGACATTGTCCCTGACATACTGGAGAGCTGCCCCAGTGTTGAGGGGTCTCCCTCCTTTGTGCCTCAGGCCTCTTACGGTGTCCACAACGTCTTCCTTTGTTGTGTAAGTGTTCAAATAGAAGTGGGCCTCTGATTCTTTGCTATACTGGACCACAGAGACTCGATCTCTGTTCTCCTCCACAGTGAGTTTCTCTACCACTCTTTGAACAAAGTCACGCATTGCTGGAAAGCCATTCCTTGTGCCATCAGAACCATCCAGCAGGAATACTACATCCTTTCTGGCAATGCTTTGGTCCACTAAGAGTTTCAGAAACAAAACAGAAAATATGTTAGCATTGCTTCAATGAACCTGAGACTGAAATATGTGTGTTGTTTTCGCTGTCCTAGATAACGCATCCGTTCTTACCTATGACTGTTGGGGTTTTGGGTGTGGCCTCAACTTGTACAGTTATGAGTGTGGAGAAAAACTGCTCCTGGATGCTGGGGAGGTCAGTGAATTCAGAAACAGACTGGGAAAAACTAGGATCAGTGGCAATCCCTTGAACCTCTCTGCTGGAATTTCTGGTTCCAATGCCAAAGATCAAGACCCCACTGTCTTTCAGGGCAGAAGCTGGTATGTCAACATTATCACTGGACCTTCCCCACTCAGCAGTATCAGCATCTGAGGGACGCCCTCCTTGCTTCTGCTTCCAGAGGAGGCAGTAAGGACGTTGTCCCTTACGTATTGGAGGGCTGCCCCAGTGTTAAGGGGTCTACCTCCTCTGTGCCTCAGACTTCTCACAGTGTTAAGAATGTCCTCCTTTGTGGTGTATGTGTTCAGATAGAAATGAACTTCTTGATCTCTACCGTACTGGACAACAGAAACGCGGTCTTTGTCTCCTCCCACATTGAGTTGCCCCACTACTCGCTGAACAAAATCACGCATTGCTGGGAATCCATTCCTTGTGCCATCAGAACCATCCACAAGGAATACCACATCCTTTCTGGAGGTGTCATGATCAACTGAGAAAATAAATAGATTATGTCAATCAGACAGATGAAATGTGGGGCTTGTGGTCAAATTATACCGTTGTTTCTAAGACTCAGCTGACATTTTACTAACACTTCCTGACTCTCAATTAACAGTGATGACACATACCTAAATCTGTTGACGATTCTGGCGTAACGTCAATAACAACTGACTCCACCGAGGACAGAAGTTGCTGCTGGATGTTTGGAAGGTCAGTGAAGTCAGAGACAGACAGAGCGTAACTGGGATCATGTGATATCCTCTGCAATTCTCTGCTATCAGAGCTCCTTGTTCCAATTCCAAAGATCAAGACCCCAAGCTCCTTCAGAGCAGAAGCTGGAGTGTCAACATTGTCAAAGGACCTTCCACCACTCAGCAGAATCAGTAACTGTGGAACACCTTCAGTGCGTCGACTTCCGGAGGAGGCAGTCAAGACATTGTCTCTCACATACTGGAGAGCTGCTCCAGTGTTGAGAGGTCTCCCACCTTTGTGTCTCAGACCTCTTACAGTGTTGAGAATCTCTCCTTTTGTTGTGTATGTGTTCAGATAGAATTGGGCGGCTGGATCTCTACTGTACTGGACCACAGCCACGCGATCTTTGTTCTCATCCACACCGAGTGTCTCCACTACTCTTTGAACAAAGTCCCGCATTGCTGGGAATCCACTCCTAGTGCCATCAGATCCATCCAGCAAGAACACGACATCCCTCCTGGGAGCCTGACTCTCAACTAGAGAATGTGAATGTTCAGAAAAAAAGAGTTTTATTAAATGATGCATAGATCGGTAAGGGAAAAACAGGACAAAGCTGCTTCCTTCACATGACAGTCATCCCTTTCCCTAATCTCAAACAACCATTCAAAGAAAGTGTCAATGTGTGCATTGGACTGAGTGC
Organism: Oncorhynchus keta; assembly: GCF_023373465.1. Taxonomy (NCBI): domain Eukaryota; kingdom Metazoa; phylum Chordata; class Actinopteri; order Salmoniformes; family Salmonidae; genus Oncorhynchus; species Oncorhynchus keta. The sequence continues at coordinate 44,887,221 of NC_068454.1, read as the reverse complement.
TATCATAGAGAACATTCCGACAGAGGTCTGAAATAAATCCAACATGAAAGGCCTCGGGAGGCATCTACCTAAAATGTCAAAGCTATCAAATACTCAAATCCTGATGTTAGAGTGAAAATGGAACTGATAACAACCATATTTATCTTACCTAGAATTGTTGGTTTTACTGTTGGTGTCATGGTTGTGACCTGTACAATGACAGTGCCCATAGCAGAAAGTGAAGCTGCTGTTGGATGTTGGGGAGGTCAGTAAATTCAGACACGGAAAGAGCATAACTGGGGTCATAGGATATTTTTGTAATTCTCTGCTATCAGAGCTCCTTGTTCCAATTCCAAACACCAAGACACCAAGCTCCTTGAGAGCAGACGCTGGTGTATCTACATTGTCAAAGGACCTTCCACCATTCAGCAGTATCAGAATCTGTGGAACACCTTCAAGGCGCCTACTTCCGGAGGAGGCAATAAAGACATTGTCCCTGACATACTGGAGAGCTGCCCCAGTGTTGAGGGGTCTCCCTCCTTTGTGCCTCAGGCCTCTTACGGTGTCCACAACGTCTTCCTTTGTTGTGTAAGTGTTCAAATAGAAGTGGGCCTCTGATTCTTTGCTATACTGGACCACAGAGACTCGATCTCTGTTCTCCTCCACAGTGAGTTTCTCTACCACTCTTTGAACAAAGTCACGCATTGCTGGAAAGCCATTCCTTGTGCCATCAGAACCATCCAGCAGGAATACTACATCCTTTCTGGCAATGCTTTGGTCCACTAAGAGTTTCAGAAACAAAACAGAAAATATGTTAGCATTGCTTCAATGAACCTGAGACTGAAATATGTGTGTTGTTTTCGTTGTCCTAGATAACGCATCCGTTCTTACCTATGACTGTTGGGGTTTTGGGTGTGGCCTCAACTTGTACAGTTATGAGTGTGGAGAAAAACTGCTCCTGGATGCTGGGGAGGTCAGTGAATTCAGAAACAGACTGGGAAAAACTAGGATCAGTGGCAATCCCTTGAACCTCTCTGCTGGAATTTCTGGTTCCAATGCCAAAGATCAAGACCCCACTGTCTTTCAGGGCAGAAGCTGGTATGTCAACATTATCACTGGACCTTCCCCACTCAGCAGTATCAGCATCTGAGGGACGCCCTCCTGCTTCTGCTTCCAGAGGAGGCAGTAAGGACGTTGTCCCTTACGTATTGGAGGGCTGCCCCAGTGTTAAGGGGTCTACCTCCTCTGTGCCTCAGACTTCTCACAGTGTTAAGAATGTCCTCCTTTGTGGTGTATGTGTTCAGATAGAAATGAACTTCTTGATCTCTACCGTACTGGACAACAGAAACGCGGTCTTTGTCTCCTCCCACATTGAGTTGCCCCACTACTCGCTGAACAAAATCACGCATTGCTGGGAATCCATTCCTTGTGCCATCAGAACCATCCACAAGGAATACCACATCCTTTCTGGAGGTGTCATGATCAACTGAGAAAATAAATAGATTATGTCAATCAGACAGATGAAATGTGGGGCTTGTGGTCAAATTATACCGTTGTTTCTAAGACTCAGCTGACATTTTACTAACACTTCCTGACTCTCAATTAACAGTGATGACACATACCTAAATCTGTTGACGATTCTGGCGTAACGTCAATAACAACTGACTCCACCGAGGACAGAAGTTGCTGCTGGATGTTTGGAAGGTCAGTGAAGTCAGAGACAGACAGAGCGTAACTGGGATCATGTGATATCCTCTGCAATTCTCTGCTATCAGAGCTCCTTGTTCCAATTCCAAAGATCAAGACCCCAAGCTCCTTCAGAGCAGAAGCTGGAGTGTCAACATTGTCAAAGGACCTTCCACCACTCAGCAGAATCAGTAACTGTGGAACACCTTCAGTGCGTCGACTTCCGGAGGAGGCAGTCAAGACATTGTCTCTCACATACTGGAGAGCTGCTCCAGTGTTGAGAGGTCTCCCACCTTTGTGTCTCAGACCTCTTACAGTGTTGAGAATCTCTCCTTTTGTTGTGTATGTGTTCAGATAGAATTGGGCGGCTGGATCTCTACTGTACTGGACCACAGCCACGCGATCTTTGTTCTCATCCACACCGAGTGTCTCCACTACTCTTTGAACAAAGTCCCGCATTGCTGGGAATCCACTCCTAGTGCCATCAGATCCATCCAGCAAGAACACGACATCCCTCCTGGGAGCCTGACTCTCAACTAGAGAATGTGAATGTTCAGAAAAAAAGAGTTTTATTAAATGATGCATAGATCGGTAAGGGAAAAACAGGACAAAGCTGCTTCCTTCACATGACAGTCATCCCTTTCCCTAATCTCAAACAACCATTCAAAGAAAGTGTCAATGTGTGCATTGGACTGAGTGCTATCATAGAGAACATTCCGACAGAGGTATGAAATAAATCCAACATGAAAGGCCTCGGGAGGCATCTACCTAAAATGTCAAAGCTATCAAATACTCAAATCCTGATGTTAGAGTGAAAATGGAACTGATAACAACCATATTTATCTTACCTAGAATTGTTGGTTTTACTGTTGGTGTCATGGTTGTGACCTGTACAATGACAGTGCCCATAGCAGAAAGAAGCTGCTGTTGGATGTTGGGGAGGTCAGTAAATTCAGACACGGAAAGAGCATAACTGGGGTCATAGGATATTTTTGTAATTCTCTGCTATCAGAGCTCCTTGTTCCAATTCCAAACACCAAGACACCAAGCTCCTTGAGAGCAGACGCTGGTGTATCTACATTGTCAAAGGACCTTCCACCATTCAGCAGTATCAGAATCTGTGGAACACCTTCAAGGCGCCTACTTCCGGAGGAGGCAATAAAGACATTGTCCCTGACATACTGGAGAGCTGCCCCAGTGTTGAGGGGTCTCCCTCCTTTGTGCCTCAGGCCTCTTACGGTGTCCACAACGTCTTCCTTTGTTGTGTAAGTGTTCAAATAGAAGTGGGCCTCTGATTCTTTGCTATACTGGACCACAGAGACTCGATCTCTGTTCTCCTCCACAGTGAGTTTCTCTACCACTCTTTGAACAAAGTCACGCATTGCTGGAAAGCCATTCCTTGTGCCATCAGAACCATCCAGCAGGAATACTACATCCTTTCTGGCAATGCTTTGGTCCACTAAGAGTTTCAGAAACAAAACAGAAAATATGTTAGCATTGCTTCAATGAACCTGAGACTGAAATATGTGTGTTGTTTTCGTTGTCCTAGATAACGCATCCGTTCTTACCTATGACTGTTGGGGTTTTGGGTGTGGCCTCAACTTGTACAGTTATGAGTGTGGAGAAAAACTGCTCCTGGATGCTGGGGAGGTCAGTGAATTCAGAAACAGACTGGGAAAAACTAGGATCAGTGGCAATCCCTTGAACCTCTCTGCTGGAATTTCTGGTTCCAATGCCAAAGATCAAGACCCCACTGTCTTTCAGGGCAGAAGCTGGTATGTCAACATTATCACTGGACCTTCCCCACTCAGCAGTATCAGCATCTGAGGGACGCCCTCCTGGCTTCTGCTTCCAGAGGAGGCAGTAAGGACGTTGTCCCTTACGTATTGGAGGGCTGCCCCAGTGTTAAGGGGTCTACCTCCTCTGTGCCTCAGACTTCTCACAGTGTTAAGAATGTCCTCCTTTGTGGTGTATGTGTTCAGATAGAAATGAACTTCTTGATCTCTACCGTACTGGACAACAGAAACGCGGTCTTTGTCTCCTCCCACATTGAGTTGCCCCACTACTCGCTGAACAAAATCACGCATTGCTGGGAATCCATTCCTTGTGCCATCAGAACCATCCACAAGGAATACCACATCCTTTCTGGAGGTGTCATGATCAACTGAGAAAATAAATAGATTATGTCAATCAGACAGATGAAATGTGGGGCTTGTGGTCAAATTATACCGTTGTTTCTAAGACTCAGCTGACATTTTACTAACACTTCCTGACTCTCAATTAACAGTGATGACACATACCTAAATCTGTTGACGATTCTGGCGTAACGTCAATAACAACTGACTCCACCGAGGACAGAAGTTGCTGCTGGATGTTTGGAAGGTCAGTGAAGTCAGAGACAGACAGAGCGTAACTGGGATCATGTGATATCCTCTGCAATTCTCTGCTATCAGAGCTCCTTGTTCCAATTCCAAAGATCAAGACCCCAAGCTCCTTCAGAGCAGAAGCTGGAGTGTCAACATTGTCAAAGGACCTTCCACCACTCAGCAGAATCAGTAACTGTGGAACACCTTCAGTGCGTCGACTTCCGGAGGAGGCAGTCAAGACATTGTCTCTCACATACTGGAGAGCTGCTCCAGTGTTGAGAGGTCTCCCACCTTTGTGTCTCAGACCTCTTACAGTGTTGAGAATCTCTCCTTTTGTTGTGTATGTGTTCAGATAGAATTGGGCGGCTGGATCTCTACTGTACTGGACCACAGCCACGCGATCTTTGTTCTCATCCACACCGAGTGTCTCCACTACTCCTTGAACAAAGTCCCGCATTGCTGGGAATCCACTCCTAGTGCCATCAGATCCATCCAGCAAGAACACGACATCCCTCCTGGGAGCCTGACTCTCAACTAGAGAATGTGAATGTTCAGAAAAAGAGTTTTATTAAATGATGCATAGATCGGTAAGGGAAAAACAGGACAAAGCTGCTTCCTTCACATGACAGTCATCCCTTTCCCTAATCTCAAACAACCATTCAAAGAAAGTGTCAATGTGTGCATTGGACTGAGTGCTATCATAGAGAACATTCCGACAGAGGTATGAAATAAATCCAACATGAAAGGCCTCGGGAGGCATCTACCTAAAATGTCAAAGCTATCAAATACTCAAATCCTGATGTTAGAGTGAAAATGGAACTGATAACAACCATATTTATCTTACCTAGAATTGTTGGTTTTACTGTTGGTGTCATGGTTGTGACCTGTACAATGACAGTGCCCATAGCAGAAAGAAGCTGCTGTTGGACGTTGGGGAGGTCAGTAAATTCAGACACGGAAAGAGCATAACTGGGGTCATAGGATATTTTTTGTAATTCTCTGCTATCAGAGCTCCTTGTTCCAATTCCAAACACCAAGACACCAAGCTCCTTGAGAGCAGACGCTGGTGTATCTACATTGTCAAAGGACCTTCCACCATTCAGCAGTATCAGAATCTGTGGAACACCTTCAAGGCGCCTACTTCCGGAGGAGGCAATAAAGACATTGTCCCTGACATACTGGAGAGCTGCCCCAGTGTTGAGGGGTCTCCTCCTTTGTGCCTCAGGCCTCTTACGGTGTCCACAACGTCTTCCTTTGTTGTGTAAGTGTTCAAATAGAAGTGGGCCTCTGATTCTTTGCTATACTGGACCACAGAGACTCGATCTCTGTTCTCCTCCACAGTGAGTTTCTACCACTCTTTGAACAAAGTCACGCATTGCTGGAAAGCCATTCCTTGTGCCATCAGAACCATCCAGCAGGAATACTACATCCTTTCTGGCAATGCTTTGGTCCACTAAGAGTTTCAGAAACAAAACAGAAAATATGTTAGCATTGCTTCAATGAACCTGAGACTGAAATATGTGTGTTGTTTTCGCTGTCCTAGATAACGCATCCGTTCTTACCTATGACTGTTGGGGTTTTGGGTGTGGCCTCAACTTGTACAGTTATGAGTGTGGAGAAAAACTGCTCCTGGATGCTGGGGAGGTCAGTGAATTCAGAAACAGACTGGGAAAAACTAGGATCAGTGGCAATCCCTTGAACCTCTCTGCTGGAATTTCTGGTTCCAATGCCAAAGATCAAGACCCCACTGTCTTTCAGGGCAGAAGCTGGTATGTCAACATTATCACTGGACCTTCCCCACTCAGCAGTATCAGCATCTGAGGGACGCCCTCCTGCTTCTGCTTCCAGAGGAGGCAGTAAGGACGTTGTCCCTTACGTATTGGAGGGCTGCCCCAGTGTTAAGGGGTCTACCTCCTCTGTGCCTCAGACTTCTCACAGTGTTAAGAATGTCCTCCTTTGTGGTGTATGTGTTCAGATAGAAATGAACTTCTTGATCTCTACCGTACTGGACAACAGAAACGCGGTCTTTGTCTCCTCCCACATTGAGTTGCCCCACTACTCGCTGAACAAAATCACGCATTGCTGGGAATCCATTCCTTGTGCCATCAGAACCATCCACAAGGAATACCACATCCTTTCTGGAGGTGTCATGATCAACTGAGAAAATAAATAGATTATGTCAATCAGACAGATGAAATGTGGGGCTTGTGGTCAAATTATACCGTTGTTTCTAAGACTCAGCTGACATTTTACTAACACTTCCTGACTCTCAATTAACAGTGATGACACATACCTAAATCTGTTGACGATTCTGGCGTAACGTCAATAACAACTGACTCCACCGAGGACAGAAGTTGCTGCTGGATGTTTGGAAGGTCAGTGAAGTCAGAGACAGACAGAGCGTAACTGGGATCATGTGATATCCTCTGCAATTCTCTGCTATCAGAGCTCCTTGTTCCAATTCCAAAGATCAAGACCCCAAGCTCCTTCAGAGCAGAAGCTGGAGTGTCAACATTGTCAAAGGACCTTCCACCACTCAGCAGAATCAGTAACTGTGGAACACCTTCAGTGCGTCGACTTCCGGAGGAGGCAGTCAAGACATTGTCTCTCACATACTGGAGAGCTGCTCCAGTGTTGAGAGGTCTCCCACCTTTGTGTCTCAGACCTCTTACAGTGTTGAGAATCTCTCCTTTTGTTGTGTATGTGTTCAGATAGAATTGGGCGGCTGGATCTCTACTGTACTGGACCACAGCCACGCGATCTTTGTTCTCATCCACACCGAGTGTCTCCACTACTCTTTGAACAAAGTCCCGCATTGCTGGGAATCCACTCCTAGTGCCATCAGATCCATCCAGCAAGAACACGACATCCCTCCTGGGAGCCTGACTCTCAACTAGAGAATGTGAATGTTCAGAAAAAGAGTTTTATTAAATGATGCATAGATCGGTAAGGGAAAAACAGGACAAAGCTGCTTCCTTCACATGACAGTCATCCCTTTCCCTAATCTCAAACAACCATTCAAAGAAAGTGTCAATGTGTGCATTGGACTGAGTGCTATCATAGAGAACATTCCGACAGAGGTATGAAATAAATCCAACATGAAAGGCCTCGGGAGGCATCTACCTAAAATGTCAAAGCTATCAAATACTCAAATCCTGATGTTAGAGTGAAAATGGAACTGATAACAACCATATTTATCTTACCTAGAATTGTTGGTTTTACTGTTGGTGTCATGGTTGTGACCTGTACAATGACAGTGCCCATAGCAGAAAGAAGCTGCTGTTGGATGTTGGGGAGGTCAGTAAATTCAGACACGGAAAGAGCATAACTGGGGTCATAGGATATTTTTGTAATTCTCTGCTATCAGAGCTCCTTGTTCCAATTCCAAACACCAAGACACCAAGCTCCTTGAGAGCAGACGCTGGTGTATCTACATTGTCAAAGGACCTTCCACCATTCAGCAGTATCAGAATCTGTGGAACACCTTCAAGGCGCCTACTTCCGGAGGAGGCAATAAAGACATTGTCCCTGACATACTGGAGAGCTGCCCCAGTGTTGAGGGGTCTCCCTCCTTTGTGCCTCAGGCCTCTTACGGTGTCCACAACGTCTTCCTTTGTTGTGTAAGTGTTCAAATAGAAGTGGGCCTCTGATTCTTTGCTATACTGGACCACAGAGACTCGATCTCTGTTCTCCTCCACAGTGAGTTTCTCTACCACTCTTTGAACAAAGTCACGCATTGCTGGAAAGCCATTCCTTGTGCCATCAGAACCATCCAGCAGGAATACTACATCCTTTCTGGCAATGCTTTGGTCCACTAAGAGTTTCAGAAACAAAACAGAAAATATGTTAGCATTGCTTCAATGAACCTGAGACTGAAATATGTGTGTTGTTTTCGTTGTCCTAGATAACGCATCCGTTCTTACCTATGACTGTTGGGGTTTTGGGTGTGGCCTCAACTTGTACAGTTATGAGTGTGGAGAAAACTGCTCCTGGATGCTGGGGAGGTCAGTGAATTCAGAAACAGACTGGGAAAAACTAGGATCAGTGGCAATCCCTTGAACCTCTCTGCTGGAATTTCTGGTTCCAATGCCAAAGATCAAGACCCCACTGTCTTTCAGGGCAGAAGCTGGTATGTCAACATTATCACTGGACCTTCCCCCACTCAGCAGTATCAGCATCTGAGGGACGCCCTCCTTGCTTCTGCTTCCAGAGGAGGCAGTAAGGACGTTGTCCCTTACGTATTGGAGGGCTGCCCCAGTGTTAAGGGGTCTACCTCCTCTGTGCCTCAGACTTCTCACAGTGTTAAGAATGTCCTCCTTTGTGGTGTATGTGTTCAGATAGAAATGAACTTCTTGATCTCTACCGTACTGGACAACAGAAACGCGGTCTTTGTCTCCTCCCACATTGAGTTGCCCCACTACTCGCTGAACAAAATCACGCATTGCTGGGAATCCATTCCTTGTGCCATCAGAACCATCCACAAGGAATACCACATCCTTTCTGGAGGTGTCATGATCAACTGAGAAAATAAATAGATTATGTCAATCAGACAGATGAAATGTGGGGCTTGTGGTCAAATTATACCGTTGTTTCTAAGACTCAGCTGACATTTTACTAACACTTCCTGACTCTCAATTAACAGTGATGACACATACCTAAATCTGTTGACGATTCTGGCGTAACGTCAATAACAACTGACTCCACCGAGGACAGAAGTTGCTGCTGGATGTTTGGAAGGTCAGTGAAGTCAGAGACAGACAGAGCGTAACTGGGATCATGTGATATCCTCTGCAATTCTCTGCTATCAGAGCTCCTTGTTCCAATTCCAAAGATCAAGACCCCAAGCTCCTTCAGAGCAGAAGCTGGAGTGTCAACATTGTCAAAGGACCTTCCACCACTCAGCAGAATCAGTAACTGTGGAACACCTTCAGTGCGTCGACTTCCGGAGGAGGCAGTCAAGACATTGTCTCTCACATACTGGAGAGCTGCTCCAGTGTTGAGAGGTCTCCCACCTTTGTGTCTCAGACCTCTTACAGTGTTGAGAATCTCTCCTTTTGTTGTGTATGTGTTCAGATAGAATTGGGCGGCTGGATCTCTACTGTACTGGACCACAGCCACGCGATCTTTGTTCTCATCCACGCCGAGTGTCTCCACTACTCCTTGAACAAAGTCCCGCATTGCTGGGAATCCACTCCGAGTGCCATCAGATCCATCCAGCAAGAACACGACATCCCTCCTGGGAGCCTGACTCTCAACTAGAGAATGTGAATGTTCAGAAAAAAGAGTTTTATTAAATGATGCATAGATCGGTAAGGGAAAAACAGGACAAAGCTGCTTCCTTCACATGACAGTCATCCCTTTCCCTAATCTCAAACAACCATTCAAAGAAAGTGTCAATGTGTGCATTGGACTGAGTGCTATCATAGAGAACATTCCGACAGAGGTATGAAATAAATCCAACATGAAAGGCCTCGGGAGGCATCTACCTAAAATGTCAAAGCTATCAAATACTCAAATCCTGATGTTAGAGTGAAAATGGAACTGATAACAACCATATTTATCTTACCTAGAATTGTTGGTTTTACTGTTGGTGTCATGGTTGTGACCTGTACAATGACAGTGCCCATAGCAGAAAGAAGCTGCTGTTGGACGTTGGGGAGGTCAGTAAATTCCGACACGGAAAGAGAGCATAACTGGGGTCATAGGATATTTTTGTAATTCTCTGCTATCAGAGCTCCTTGTTCCAATTCCAAACACCAAGACACCAAGCTCCTTGAGAGCAGACGCTGGTGTATCTACATTGTCAAAGGACCTTCCACCATTCAGCAGTATCAGAATCTGTGGAACACCTTCAAGGCGCCTACTTCCGGAGGAGGCAATAAAGACATTGTCCCTGACATACTGGAGAGCTGCCCCAGTGTTGAGGGGTCTCCTCCTTTGTGCCTCAGGCCTCTTACGGTGTCCACAACGTCTTCCTTTGTTGTGTAAGTGTTCAAATAGAAGTGGGCCTCTGATTCTTTGCTATACTGGACCACAGAGACTCGATCTCTGTTCTCCTCCACAGTGAGTTTCTCTACCACTCTTTGAACAAAGTCACGCATTGCTGGAAAGCCATTCCTTGTGCCATCAGAACCATCCAGCAGGAATACTACATCCTTTCTGGCAATGCTTTGGTCCACTAAGAGTTTCAGAAACAAAACAGAAAATATGTTAGCATTGCTTCAATGAACCTGAGACTGAAATATGTGTGTTGTTTTCGTTGTCCTAGATAACGCATCCGTTCTTACCTATGACTGTTGGGGTTTTGGGTGTGGCCTCAACTTGTACAGTTATGAGTGTGGAGAAAACTGCTCCTGGATGCTGGGGAGGTCAGTGAATTCAGAAACAGACTGGGAAAAACTAGGATCAGTGGCAATCCCTTGAACCTCTATGCTGGAATTTCTGGTTCCAATGCCAAAGATCAAGACCCCACTGTCTTTCAGGGCAGAAGCTGGTATGTCAACATTATCACTGGACCTTCCCCACTCAGCAGTATCAGCATCTGAGGGACGCCCTCCTTGCTTCTGCTTCCAGAGGAGGCAGTAAGGACGTTGTCCCTTACGTATTGGAGGGCTGCCCCAGTGTTAAGGGGTCTACCTCCTCTGTGCCTCAGACTTCTCACAGTGTTAAGAATGTCCTCCTTTGTGGTGTATGTGTTCAGATAGAAATGAACTTCTTGATCTCTACCGTACTGGACAACAGAAACGCGGTCTTTGTCTCCTCCCACATTGAGTTGCCCCACTACTCGCTGAACAAAATCACGCATTGCTGGGAATCCATTCCTTGTGCCATCAGAACCATCCACAAGGAATACCACATCCTTTCTGGAGGTGTCATGATCAACTGAGAAAATAAATAGATTATGTCAATCAGACAGATGAAATGTGGGGCTTGTGGTCAAATTATACCGTTGTTTCTAAGACTCAGCTGACATTTTACTAACACTTCCTGACTCTCAATTAACAGTGATGACACATACCTAAATCTGTTGACGATTCTGGCGTAACGTCAATAACAACTGACTCCACCGAGGACAGAAGTTGCTGCTGGATGTTTGGAAGGTCAGTGAAGTCAGAGACAGACAGAGCGTAACTGGGATCATGTGATATCCTCTGCAATTCTCTGCTATCAGAGCTCCTTGTTCCAATTCCAAAGATCAAGACCCCAAGCTCCTTCAGAGCAGAAGCTGGAGTGTCAACATTGTCAAAGGACCTTCCACCACTCAGCAGAATCAGTAACTGTGGAACACCTTCAGTGCGTCGACTTCCGGAGGAGGCAGTCAAGACATTGTCTCTCACATACTGGAGAGCTGCTCCAGTGTTGAGAGGTCTCCCACCTTTGTGTCTCAGACCTCTTACAGTGTTGAGAATCTCTCCTTTTGTTGTGTATGTGTTCAGATAGAATTGGGCGGCTGGATCTCTACTGTACTGGACCACAGCCACGCGATCTTTGTTCTCATCCACACCGAGTGTCTCCACTACTCTTTGAACAAAGTCCCGCATTGCTGGGAATCCACTCCTAGTGCCATCAGATCCATCCAGCAAGAACACGACATCCCTCCTGGGAGCCTGACTCTCAACTAGAGAATGTGAATGTTCAGAAAAAAGAGTTTTATTAAATGATGCATAGATCGGTAAGGGAAAAACAGGACAAAGCTGCTTCCTTCACATGACAGTCATCCCTTTCCCTAATCTCAAACAACCATTCAAAGAAAGTGTCAATGTGTGCATTGGACTGAGTGCTATCATAGAGAACATTCCGACAGAGGTATGAAATAAATCCAACATGAAAGGCCTCGGGAGGCATCTACCTAAAATGTCAAAGCTATCAAATACTCAAATCCTGATGTTAGAGTGAAAATGGAACTGATAACAACCATATTTATCTTACCTAGAATTGTTGGTTTTACTGTTGGTGTCATGGTTGTGACCTGTACAATGACAGTGCCCATAGCAGAAAGAAGCTGCTGTTGGACGTTGGGGAGGTCAGTAAATTCCGACACGGAAAGAGCATAACTGGGGTCATAGGATATTTTTGTAATTCTCTGCTATCAGAGCTCCTTGTTCCAATTCCAAACACCAAGACACCAAGCTCCTTGAGAGCAGACGCTGGTGTATCTACATTGTCAAAGGACCTTCCACCATTCAGCAGTATCAGAATCTGTGGAACACCTTCAAGGCGCCTACTTCCGGAGGAGGCAATAAAGACATTGTCCCTGACATACTGGAGAGCTGCCCCAGTGTTGAGGGGTCTCCCTCCTTTGTGCCTCAGGCCTCTTACGGTGTCCACAACGTCTTCCTTTGTTGTGTAAGTGTTCAAATAGAAGTGGGCCTCTGATTCTTTGCTATACTGGACCACAGAGACTCGATCTCTGTTCTCCTCCACAGTGAGTTTCTCTACCACTCTTTGAACAAAGTCACGCATTGCTGGAAAGCCATTCCTTGTGCCATCAGAACCATCCAGCAGGAATACTACATCCTTTCTGGCAATGCTTTGGTCCACTAAGAGTTTCAGAAACAAAACAGAAAATATGTTAGCATTGCTTCAATGAACCTGAGACTGAAATATGTGTGTTGTTTTCGCTGTCCTAGATAACGCATCCGTTCTTACCTATGACTGTTGGGGTTTTGGGTGTGGCCTCAACTTGTACAGTTATGAGTGTGGAGAAAAACTGCTCCTGGATGCTGGGGAGGTCAGTGAATTCAGAAACAGACTGGGAAAAACTAGGATCAGTGGCAATCCCTTGAACCTCTCTGCTGGAATTTCTGGTTCCAATGCCAAAGATCAAGACCCCACTGTCTTTCAGGGCAGAAGCTGGTATGTCAACATTATCACTGGACCTTCCCCACTCAGCAGTATCAGCATCTGAGGGACGCCCTCCTTGCTTCTGCTTCCAGAGGAGGCAGTAAGGACGTTGTCCCTTACGTATTGGAGGGCTGCCCCAGTGTTAAGGGGTCTACCTCCTCTGTGCCTCAGACTTCTCACAGTGTTAAGAATGTCCTCCTTTGTGGTGTATGTGTTCAGATAGAAATGAACTTCTTGATCTCTACCGTACTGGACAACAGAAACGCGGTCTTTGTCTCCTCCCACGTTGAGTTGCCCCACTACTCGCTGAACAAAATCACGCATTGCTGGGAATCCATTCCTTGTGCCATCAGAACCATCCACAAGGAATACCACATCCTTTCTGGAGGTGTCATGATCAACTGAGAAAATAAATAGATTATGTCAATCAGACAGATGAAATGTGGGGCTTGTGGTCAAATTATACCGTTGTTTCTAAGACTCAGCTGACATTTTACTAACACTTCCTGACTCTCAATTAACAGTGATGACACATACCTAAATCTGTTGTCGATTCTGGCGTAACGTCAATAACAACTGACTCCACTGAGGACAGAAGTTGCTGCAGGATGTTTGGAAGGTCAGTGAAGTCAGAGACAGACAGAGCGTAACTGGGATCATGTGATATCCTCTGCAATTCTCTGCTATCAGAGCTCCTTGTTCCAATTCCAAAGATCAAGACCCCAAGCTCCTTCAGAGCAGAAGCTGGAGTGTCAACATTGTCAAAGGACCTTCCACCACTCAGCAGAATCAGTAACTGTGGAACACCTTCAGTGCGTCGACTTCCGGAGGAGGCAGTCAAGACATTGTCTCTCACATACTGGAGAGCTGCTCCAGTGTTGAGAGGTCTCCCACCTTTGTGTCTCAGACCTCTTACAGTGTTGAGAATCTCTCCTTTTGTTGTGTATGTGTTCAGATAGAATTGGGCGGCTGGATCTCTACTGTACTGGACCACAGCCACGCGATCTTTGTTCTCATCCACACCGAGTGTCTCCACTACTCTTTGAACAAAGTCCCGCATTGCTGGGAATCCACTCCTAGTGCCATCAGATCCATCCAGCAAGAACACGACATCCCTCCTGGGAGCCTGACTCTCAACTAGAGAATGTGAATGTTCAGAAAAAAAGAGTTTTATTAAATGATGCATAGATCGGTAAGGGAAAAACAGGACAAAGCTGCTTCCTTCACATGACAGTCATCCCTTTCCCTAATCTCAAACAACCATTCAAAGAAAGTGTCAATGTGTGCATTGGACTGAGTGCTATCATAGAGAACATTCCGACAGAGGTATGAAATAAATCCAACATGAAAGGCCTCGGGAGGCATCTACCTAAAATGTCAAAGCTATCAAATACTCAAATCCTGATGTTAGAGTGAAAATGGAACTGATAACAACCATATTTATCTTACCTAGAATTGTTGGTTTTACTGTTGGTGTCATGGTTGTGACCTGTACAATGACAGTGCCCATAGCAGAAAGAAGCTGCTGTTGGACGTTGGGGAGGTCAGTAAATTCCGACACGGAAAGAGCATAACTGGGGTCATAGGATATTTTTTGTAATTCTCTGCTATCAGAGCTCCTTGTTCCAATTCCAAACACCAAGACACCAAGCTCCTTGAGAGCAGACGCTGGTGTATCTACATTGTCAAAGGACCTTCCACCATTCAGCAGTATCAGAATCTGTGAACACCTTCAAGGTGCCTACTTCCGGAGGAGGCAATAAAGACATTGTCCCTGACATACTGGAGAGCTGCCCCAGTGTTGAGGGGTCTCCTCCTTTGTGCCTCAGGCCTCTTACGGTGTCCACAACGTCTTCCTTTGTTGTGTAAGTGTTCAAATAGAAGTGGGCCTCTGATTCTTTGCTATACTGGACCACAGAGACTCGATCTCTGTTCTCCTCCACAGTGAGTTTCTCTACCACTCTTTGAACAAAGTCACGCATTGCTGGAAAGCCATTCCTTGTGCCATCAGAACCATCCAGCAGGAATACTACATCCTTTCTGGCAATGCTTTGGTCCACTAAGAGTTTCAGAAACAAAACAGAAAATATGTTAGCATTGCTTCAATGAACCTGAGACTGAAATATGTGTGTTGTTTTCGTTGTCCTAGATAACGCATCCGTTCTTACCTATGACTGTTGGGGTTTTGGGTGTGGCCTCAACTTGTACAGTTATGAGTGTGGAGAAAAACTGCTCCTGGATGCTGGGGAGGTCAGTGAATTCAGAAACAGACTGGGAAAAACTAGGATCAGTGGCAATCCCTTGAACCTCTCTGCTGGAATTTCTGGTTCCAATGCCAAAGATCAAGACCCCACTGTCTTTCAGGGCAGAAGCTGGTATGTCAACATTATCACTGGACCTTCCCCCACTCAGCAGTATCAGCATCTGAGGGACGCCCTCCTTGCTTCTGCTTCCAGAGGAGGCAGTAAGGACGTTGTCCCTTACGTATTGGAGGGCTGCCCCAGTGTTAAGGGGTCTACCTCCTCTGTGCCTCAGACTTCTCACAGTGTTAAGAATGTCCTCCTTTGTGGTGTATGTGTTCAGATAGAAATGAACTTCTTGATCTCTACCGTACTGGACAACAGAAACGCGGTCTTTGTCTCCTCCCACATTGAGTTGCCCCACTACTCGCTGAACAAAATCACGCATTGCTGGGAATCCATTCCTTGTGCCATCAGAACCATCCACAAGGAATACCACATCCTTTCTGGAGGTGTCATGATCAACTGAGAAAATAAATAGATTATGTCAATCAGACAGATGAAATGTGGGGCTTGTGGTCAAATTATACCGTTGTTTCTAAGACTCAGCTGACATTTTACTAACACTTCCTGACTCTCAATTAACAGTGATGACACATACCTAAATCTGTTGACGATTCTGGCGTAACGTCAATAACAACTGACTCCACCGAGGACAGAAGTTGCTGCTGGATGTTTGGAAGGTCAGTGAAGTCAGAGACAGACAGAGCGTAACTGGGATCATGTGATATCCTCTGCAATTCTCTGCTATCAGAGCTCCTTGTTCCAATTCCAAAGATCAAGACCCCAAGCTCCTTCAGAGCAGAAGCTGGAGTGTCAACATTGTCAAAGGACCTTCCACCACTCAGCAGAATCAGTAACTGTGGAACACCTTCAGTGCGTCGACTTCCGGAGGAGGCAGTCAAGACATTGTCTCTCACATACTGGAGAGCTGCTCCAGTGTTGAGAGGTCTCCCACCTTTGTGTCTCAGACCTCTTACAGTGTTGAGAATCTCTCCTTTTGTTGTGTATGTGTTCAGATAGAATTGGGCGGCTGGATCTCTACTGTACTGGACCACAGCCACGCGATCTTTGTTCTCATCCACACCGAGTGTCTCCACTACTCTTTGAACAAAGTCCCGCATTGCTGGGAATCCACTCCTAGTGCCATCAGATCCATCCAGCAAGAACACGACATCCCTCCTGGGAGCCTGACTCTCAACTAGAGAATGTGAATGTTCAGAAAAAATAGTTTTATTAAATGATGCATAGATCGGTAAGGGAAAAACAGGACAAAGCTGCTTCCTTCACATGACAGTCATCCCTTTCCCTAATCTCAAACAACCATTCAAAGAAAGTGTCAATGTGTGCATTGGACTGAGTGCTATCATAGAGAACATTCCGACAGAGGTATGAAATAAATCCAACATGAAAGGCCTCGGGAGGCATCTACCTAAAATGTCAAAGCTATCAAATACTCAAATCCTGATGTTAGAGTGAAAATGGAACTGATAACAACCATATTTATCTTACCTAGAATTGTTGGTTTTACTGTTGGTGTCATGGTTGTGACCTGTACAATGACAGTGCCCATAGCAGAAAGAAGCTGCTGTTGGACGTTGGGGAGGTCAGTAAATTCCGACACGGAAAGAGCATAACTGGGGTCATAGGATATTTTTTGTAATTCTCTGCTATCAGAGCTCCTTGTTCCAATTCCAAACACCAAGACACCAAGCTCCTTGAGAGCAGACGCTGGTGTATCTACATTGTCAAAGGACCTTCCACCATTCAGCAGTATCAGAATCTGTGGAACACCTTCAAGGCGCCTACTTCCGGAGGAGGCAATAAAGACATTGTCCCTGACATACTGGAGAGCTGCCCCAGTGTTGAGGGGTCTCCCTCCTTTGTGCCTCAGGCCTCTTACGGTGTCCACAACGTCTTCCTTTGTTGTGTAAGTGTTCAAATAGAAGTGGGCCTCTGATTCTTTGCTATACTGGACCACAGAGACTCGATCTCTGTTCTCCTCCACAGTGAGTTTCTCTACCACTCTTTGAACAAAGTCACGCATTGCTGGAAAGCCATTCCTTGTGCCATCAGAACCATCCAGCAGGAATACTACATCCTTTCTGGCAATGCTTTGGTCCACTAAGAGTTTCAGAAACAAAACAGAAAATATGTTAGCATTGCTTCAATGAACCTGAGACTGAAATATGTGTGTTGTTTTCGTTGTCCTAGATAACGCATCCGTTCTTACCTATGACTGTTGGGGTTTTGGGTGTGGCCTCAACTTGTACAGTTATGAGTGTGGAGAAAAACTGCTCCTGGATGCTGGGGAGGTCAGTGAATTCAGAAACAGACTGGGAAAAACTAGGATCAGTGGCAATCCCTTGAACCTCTCTGCTGGAATTTCTGGTTCCAATGCCAAAGATCAAGACCCCACTGTCTTTCAGGGCAGAAGCTGGTATGTCAACATTATCACTGGACCTTCCCCCACTAAGCAGTATCAGCATCTGAGGGACGCCCTCTTGGCTTCTGCTTCCAGAGGAGGCAGTAAGGACGTTGTCCCTTACGTATTGGAGGGCTGCCCCAGTGTTAAGGGGTCTACCTCCTCTGTGCCTCAGACTTCTCACAGTGTTAAGAATGTCCTCCTTTGTGGTGTATGTGTTCAGATAGAAATGAACTTCTTGATCTCTACCGTACTGGACAACAGAAACGCGGTCTTTGTCTCCTCCCACATTGAGTTGCCCCACTACTCTCTGAACAAAATCACGCATTGCTGGGAATCCATTCCTTGTGCCATCAGAACCATCCACAAGGAATACCACATCCTTTCTGGAGGTGTCATGATCAACTGAGAAAATAAATAGATTATGTCAATCAGACAGTTGAAAAGTGGGGCTTGTGGTCAAATTATACCGTTGTTTCTAAGACTCAGCTGACATTTTACTAACACTTCCTGACTCTCAATTAACAGTGATGACACATACCTAAATCTGTTGTCGATTCTGGCGTAACATCAATAACAACTGACTCCACCGAGGACAGAAGTTGCTGCTGGATGTTTGGAAGGTCAGTGAAGTCAGAGACAGACAGAGCGTAACTGGGATCATGTGATATCCTCTGCAATTCTCTGCTATCAGAGCTCCTTGTTCCAATTCCAAAGATCAAGACCCCAAGCTCCTTCAGAGCAGAAGCTGGAGTGTCAACATTGTCAAAGGACCTTCCACCACTCAGCAGAATCAGTAACTGTGGAACACCTTCAGTGCGTCGACTTCCGGAGGAGGCAGTCAAGACATTGTCTCTCACATACTGGAGAGCTGCTCCAGTGTTGAGAGGTCTCCCACCTTTGTGTCTCAGACCTCTTACAGTGTTGAGAATCTCTCCTTTTGTTGTGTATGTGTTCAGATAGAATTGGGCGGCTGGATCTCTACTGTACTGGACCACAGCCACGCGATCTTTGTTCTCATCCACGCCGAGTGTCTCCACTACTCCTTGAACAAAGTCCCGCATTGCTGGGAATCCACTCCGAGTGCCATCAGATCCATCCAGCAAGAACACGACATCCCTCCTGGGAGCCTGACTCTCAACTAGAGAATGTGAATGTTCAGAAAAAATAGTTTTATTAAATGATGCATAGGTAAGGGAAAAACAGGACAAAGCTGCTTCCTTCACATGACAGTCATCCCTTTCCCAAATCTCAAACAACCATACAAAGAAAGTGTCAATGTGTGCATTGGACTGAGTGCTATCATAGAGAACATTCCTACAGAGGTACAAAATAAATCCAACATGAAAGGCCTCGGGAGGCATCTACCTAAAATGTCAAAGGTATCAAATACTTATATCTTATTGTAAGAGTGAAAATGGAACTGATCAAAACCATATTTATCTTACCTAGAATTGTTGGTTTTACTGTTGGTGTCATGGTTGTGACCTGTACAATGACAGTGCCCATAGCAGAAAGAAGCTGCTGTTGGACGTTGGGGAGGTCAGTAAATTCAGACACGGAAAGAGCATAACTGGGGTCATAGGATATTTTTTGTAATTCTCTGCTATCAGAGCTCCTTGTTCCAATTCCAAACACTAAGACACCAAGCTCCTTGAGAGCAGACGCTGGTGTATCTACATTGTCAAAGGACCTTCCACCATTCAGCAATATCAGAATCTGTGGAACACCTTCAAGGCGCCTACTTCCGGAGGAGGCAATAAAGACATTGTCCCTGACATACTGGAGAGCTGCCCCAGTGTTGAGGGGTCTCCCTCCTTTGTGCCTCAGGCCTCTTACGGTGTCCACAACGTCTTCCTTTGTTGTGTAAGTGTTCAGATAGAAGTGGGCCTCTGATTCTTTGCTATACTGGACCACAGAGACTCGATCTCTGTTCTCCTCCACAGTGAGTTTCTCTACCACTCTTTGAACAAAGTCACGCATTGCTGGAAAGCCATTCCTAGTGCCATCAGAACCATCCAGCAGGAATACTACATCCTTTCTGGCAATGCTTTGGTCCACTAAGAGTTTCAGAAACAAAACAGAAAATATGTTAGCATTGCTTCATTGAACCTGAGACTGAAATATGTGTGTTGTTTTCGTTGTCCTAGATAACGCATCCGTTCTTACCTATGACTGTTGGGGTTTTGGGTGTGGCCTCAACTTGTACAGTTATGAGTGTGGAGAAAAACTGCTCCTGGATGCTGGGGAGGTCAGTGAATTCAGAAACAGACTGGGAAAAACTAGGATCAGTGGCAATCCCTCGAACCTCTCTGCTGGAATTTCTGGTTCCAATGCCAAAGATCAAGACCCCACTGTCTTTCAGGGCAGAAGCTGGTATGTCAACATTATCACTGGACCTTCCCCACTAAGCAGTATCAGCATCTGAGGGACGCCCTCTTGGCTTCTGCTTCCAGAGGAGGCAGTAAGGACGTTGTCCCTTACGTATTGGAGGGCTGCCCCAGTGTTAAGGGGTCTACCTCCTCTGTGCCTCAGACTTCTCACAGTGTTAAGAATGTCCTCCTTTGTGGTGTATGTGTTCAGATAGAAATTAACTTCTTGATCTCTACCGTACTGGACAACAGAAACGCGGTCTTTGTCTCCTCCCACATTGAGTTGCCCCACTACTCGCTGAACAAAATCACGCATTGCTGGGAATCCATTCCTTGTGCCATCAGAACCATCCACAAGGAATACCACATCCTTTCTGGAGGTGTCATGATCAACTGAGAAAATAAATAGATTATGTCAATCAGACAGTTGAAAAGTGGGGCTTGTGGTCAAATTATACCGTTGTTTCTAAGACTCAGCTGACATTTTACTAACACTTCCTGACTCTCAATTAACAGTGATGACACATACCTAAATCTGTTGTCGATTCTGGCGTAACGTCAATAACAACTGACTCCACTGAGGACAGAAGTTGCTGCAGGATGTTTGGAAGGTCAGTGAAGTCAGAGACAGACAGAGCGTAACTGGGATCATGTGATATCCTCTGCAATTCTCTGCTATCAGAGCTCCTTGTTCCAATTCCAAAGATCAAGACCCCAAGCTCCTTCAGAGCAGAAGCTGGAGTGTCAACATTGTCAAAGGACCTTCCACCACTCAGCAGAATCAGTAACTGTGGAACACCTTCAGTGCGTCGACTTCCGGAGGAGGCAGTCAAGACATTGTCTCTCACATACTGGAGAGCTGCTCCAGTGTTGAGAGGTCTCCCACCTTTGTGTCTCAGACCTCTTACAGTGTTGAGAATCTCTCCTTTTGTTGTGTATGTGTTCAGATAGAATTGGGCGGCTGGATCTCTACTGTACTGGACCACAGCCACGCGATCTTTGTCCTCATCCACAACGAGTGTCTCCACTACTCTTTGAACAAAGTCCCGCATTGCTGGGAATCCACTCCTAGTGCCATCAGATCCATCCAGCAAGAAAACGACATCCCTCCTGGGAGCCTGACTCTCAACTAGAGAATGTGAATGTTCAGAAAAATAGTTTTATTAAATGATACATAGGTAAGGGAAAACAGGACAAAGCTGCTTCCTTCACATGACAGTCATCCCTTTCCCTAACCTCAAACAAACATTCAAAGAAAGTAGCAATGTGTGCATTGGACTGAGTGCTATCATAGAGAACATTCCTACAGAGGTATGAAATAAATCCAACATGAAAGGCTTCGGGAGGCATCTACCTAAAATGTCAAAGCTATCAAATACTCAAATCCTGATGTAAGAGTGAAAATGGAACTGATCAAAACCATATGTTTCTTACCTAGAATTTTTGGTATTAGTGTCGGTGTCATGGTTGTGACCTGTACAATGACAGTGCTCATAGCAGAAAGAAGCTGCTGATGGATGTTGGGGAGGTCAGTAAATTCAGACACTGAGAGAGCATAACTGGGGTCATAGGATATATTCTGTAATTCTCTGCTATCAGAGCTCCGGGTTCCAATTCCAAACACCAAGACCCCATGTTCCTTAAGAGCAGAGGCTGGTGCCTCCACATTGTCTCTTGACCGTCCACTACTTATCAGAATGAGTATTTGTTTCACCCCCTCCAAGTATCTACTCCCAGAGGAGCTTGTAAAGACATTTTCTTTCACAAACTTCAGAGCTGCTCCAGTATTAAGGGGTCTTCCTCCTTTATGTGAGAGCCCCCTCACAGATTTCAACATGTCTTCCTTTCTCAGAAATGAATTCAAATAAAAATGTGCCACTGCCAAGTTACTAAATTGTACCACAGCCACTCTGTCATTGTTTTCTTCCACGTTGAGATTTTCAATGATTTTGTGGAGGAAATCACGAATTGCTGGGAATTCTTTTCTGGTGTTATCTGATCCATCCAGAAGAAACACAATATCTCTCCTATTTCCGTCATTTCCCACTGTTTCCACTGTCCAATAAACCATAAATTAATGCAATACATAAAACAATTCAATTAAAAACACATGACCTGTTTAACATTTAAATAATTTATGTTGTTCTTTTCAAAAATCAAATAAAGATATTCAACATTTACAGTAAGTCACCAGTACAGTTTAATATTTCTTACCAACTCTCGTTTCTTCTTGTGGTCTCACTTGAGCAAGATGTGTCTCCAAATTTTTCTGGATGTTTTGAAGGTTTGCAAAATCAGGGACTGAATAAGAATAATTTGGAAGAGATGATATTGATTGCATTTCAACCAAATCAGTCATCCTTGATCCAATGGCAAATGTTACAACCCCCAAATTCTTGAGTGCCCTGGAAGGACCTCGAGGAGAATCTCTCGATCTGCCACCAGTCAGTAGCACTAGGATCTGTTGAGCACCCTCGTGACGTCTACTTCCAGCATTATTAGTAAAGACATTGTCCTTCACAAACTGGAGGGCTGTGCCAGTATATTGAGGCCTCCCGCCTTTTGGTCTTAGATTTCTGACTGCTGTAAGCACATCATCTCTTGTCTTGTAAGAATTCAGGTTAAAGTTCACTGCTGCACTGTTGCTGTACTGCACAACAGCAACTTGATCTTTTCCTTGGTCCACATCAAACTTTTCCACCACTTTCGCAACAAACTCTCGTATTTCTGTGAATCTGCTCCTAACATCATCGGATCCATCAAGGAGGAAAACAATGTCTCTTTTCACACTGGTGCCTTGAACTAGAATGAAAATTAACCAAAATCAGCTAATTGTGCACAGTACATAATATACATTTCATGCTACAGTATAAGCTACATACTATATTTTGAAAATGATTGAAAAACAACTTATTTTATAAATGTTTTCAAAGAAATTGCTTGATATTGTACTCCGTTTCACTTACCTAAACCTGGTCTTGCTACATCTTTGTGAGAGACAATTGCTGAGAGTAACTGTTGTCTAACAAGAGAGAGGTCAGAAAACTCTCTCAGAAGATATGCCTGATTAGGACTGTATGCAATGCTCTGCATCTCCGCTCCATCTGCGTCTTTGACCCCAACAGTCAAAAGCACAATCCCATCTGCCTTCAGACTCTCAGATGGAACCAGAACATCATCCTGAGATTTCTCCCCACTTAGCAGTATCAGGATCTGAGGAATGCCCTCTTGGAGTCTGCTTCCAGAGGAGGCAGTAAATACATTGTTTTTAACAAAATCAAGAGCTTCCCCAGTGTTGAGGGACCTTCCTCCTTCAATATTGATATTGCGTACTTTTGCCATGATATCACTCTTAGATGAGTATGTGTTCAATAGGAAATTAGTGGTGGGTTTGTCACTGTACTGGATCACAGCAACATGTGTTTTGTCAGGCCCAATTTCGAGATGTTCAACAAATTGTCCAAGAAAATCACGTATTGATTGGACACTTTCTCGCATCTTATCAGTTCCATCAAGTAAAAATACAACGTCGACCCCATCCACCAACTGGATATCTGATGTCAACAAAGTTGAATTGTCTAAAATGAGCAAAAATAATAATTAGGTCCATATATACTGCACATCTGTTCTGAAATCAAATCGTTTTGTATCCAATAGTATGTCAATGCTGCTCTCTAATACTGTGATTTAGAATAATCTCAGTAAACTACTGTAAATGTATTACAATCTTGGATTTAAAAAGCCTTAAGTGACAGTGAAATATACACTACCGTTCAAAAGTTTGTGGTCAATTATAAATATCCTTGTTTTTTAAAGAAAAGCCAAATTTTTGTCCATTTAAATAACATCAAATTGATCAGAAATACAGTGTAGACTTTGTTAATGTTTTAAATGACAATTGTAGCAGGAAACGGCAGATATTTAAAAATGGAATATCTACATAGGCGTACAGCGGCCCATTATCAGCAACCTTCACTCCTGTGTTCCAATGGCACATTGTGATAGCTAATCCAAGTTGATCATATTAAAAGGCGAATTGATCATTAGAAAACCCGTTTGCAATGATGTTAGCACAGCTGAATATTGTTCTGCTGATTAAAGAAGCAATACAACTGGCCTTCCTTAGACTAGTTGAGTATCTGGAGCATCAGCATTTGTGGGTTTGAGTACAGGCTCAAAATGGCTAGAAACAAAGACCTTTCTTCTGATACTCATCAGTCTATTCTTGTTCTGAGAAATGAAGGCTATTCCATGCGAGAAATTGCCAATTGGTACAATGCTGTGTACTACTCCCTTCACAGAACAGCACAAACTGGCTATAACCAGAATAGAAAGAGGAGTGGGAGGCCCTGGGGCACAACTGAGCAAGAGGACAAGTACATTAGAGTGTCTAGAAGGCCAGCATCCCGGGGTCGCCTCGTCACTGTTGACGTTGAGACTGGTGTTTTGCGGGTACTATTAAATGAAGCTGCCAGTTGAGGACTTGTGAGGCATCTGTTTCTCAAACTAGACACTCTAATTGTCCTCTTGCTCAGTTGTGCCCCGGGGCCTCCCACTCCTCTTTCTATTCTGGATAGAGCCCGTTTGCACTTGGATTAGCTAACACAATGTGCAGGAATGATGGTTGTTTATAATGTCTACACTGTATTTCTGATCAATTATATGTTATTTTAATGGTGGAAAAATAGTCTTTTCTTTCAAAAACAAGGACATTTCTAACTTACCACAAACTTGAACGGTAGCGTATCTTAATAATCTTACCAATGACAGTTGAAATATCAGTTGTTTCCTTAACACCACTCATTACAGCAGCCACGGAAGAGTGTATCCCGTCAAGCTTGTTAAAATTGGCAACAGAAAAAGAGTGTGCTGGTGTAAAAGATATGCTTTGTAACTCCAATGTATCAGCATTCCTTGTTCCGAAGCTAAATGTTCTTACTCCATCCCCTCTCAATGACTGCGCAGGTCCCCTTAAGTCATTACTAGATCTCCCACCACTGAAAACAAATAGATATTGAGGCACACCCTCTGCACGTCTGCCTCCAGCTGAAGCAGTAAAGACAGTGTCTCTCACAAACTGCAGTGCTGTGCCAGTGTTGAGGAGTCTTCCAACTTTGTGCCTCATGGATCTTATTGAATTAAGCACATCATTTTTAGAAGAGTATGAATTCAGATAGAAATTGGGTGTGGCATCCCGACTGTACTGAACAAGGGCCACCCGGTCGCCATTTTCCTCCACATTAAGACTCTCCACTACTTTCTCTGCAAAGCGGCGAATCCCAGCAAAGCCAGTTCTAGAGTCGTCAGATCCGTCAATGAGAAATACAACATCCTTTTTGTCAGATTCTGAAATGAAGATAAAGAATGGTTGCAGAGAGAAAGGAAAGCCACTTTTCTGAGAGGGCACAGAAGCAAGGTCATTGCTAGCATAACCTTATTCTTTTAAGGAGAAACACCTTAGACACACATCTATATTTTCCTCAAAGGACATGTAATAACATAGATAAGATCCTTTACCAGAATACAGAGAACACATGCCATTACAGAAAAATAGAAATGGCTACAGCTTACCAAAATGCATGGTAGGGACAGTTGGCACGAGTTGATGGGATGCTTCTGTTAACAATGACAACAATTCTCCCTGAATTGTGGGAAGGTCTTCGAAATCAGTAATAGAAAGGGCGTAATTAGGTTCATGAGATATCGTTTGTAGTTCAAGGGTGTCGGCATCTCCTGTGCCAATACAAATTGAAATTACTCCCATTTCTTTGAGCTTTGTGACAGGGGTTCTGATATCATCTCTCGATCTTCCACCACTCAGCAGTATCAGTATCTGTGGAACACCTTGCAGGCTTCTACTTCCATTGGAGGCAGTAAAGACATTGCTCCTCACGTACTGGAGAGCTGTTCCAGTATTTAGAGGACTTCCTCCTTTGTGCCTCAGACCTCTTACAGCATCAAGAACAGAATCTTTTTTTGAATGCATACCCAACTTAAAATTGACCTCTGCTGTGTCACTATATTGAACCACAGACACATGATCTTTGTTCCCATCTACATTGAGTTTTTCCACAACTCTCTGAATAAAGTCTTGAATATCTGTAAATCTTCTTCGGGAATCATCCGAACCATCAAGTAAAAATACAATGTCCCTCCTGGTATCATTTGATGCATCTATAAGCATTTACAAAATTGGTTAATAACATTTTGCATATACATTTAGGGAATTCAATAAACTTTTAAATTAAATACATCAATATTATACTAACTGAATTGACCAACTACAGCATAACTGATGATTGCAGTCTTACCTATTAATGTTGTTGGCAAGTTAGTAGCGGTCATTTCAACTCTCTCAACAGCAGATATTACTTGCTGTTGAATGTTTGGGAGATCGTTGTAATGTGTAGCAGAGAAAGCATAGCTAGGTTCATATGAAATTGTTTGAAGCTCAAGTATATCGGCATTCCTCATTCCAACCACTATTGCCATGACACCAATTTCTTTCAAGTTTGTAACTGCATTTCGAACATCATCATTGGACCTTCCCCCACTCAATAGAACCAGAATTTGAGGGATGCCCTCTTGGCGTCTGCTTCCGGAGGAGGCAATAAAGACATTGTCCCTGACATACTGGAGAGCTGCCCCAGTGTTGAGGGGTCTCCCTCCTTTGTGCCTCAGGCCTCTTACAGTGTCAACAACATCTTCCTTTGTTGTGTAAGTATTCAGATAGAATTGGGCCTCTGGTTCTCTGCTGTACTGGACAACAGAGACTCGATCTTTGTTCTCCTCCACAGTGAGTTTCTCCACTAGTCTTTGCACAAAATCACGCATAGCCTCAAATCCATTTAGAGTTTCATCAGAGCCATCCAGTAAAAAAACAACATCCCGTTGTTTGGATTCAGTTTTATCTAGAGATTCATATGAATAAAATGTCATTTGCAGGTAAAATTATAAAGAAAGATCATGGAAATGTATATTTGTGACTAGATAGTGATAGCTACATTTTTCACCAGGCATGCTTAAAATAGTATCATGAATGTACTGGGTAACACATCCAGCTATTTTCAGCAAGAAGGTATCAACCTGAAATGTGACAGATTAAATGGCTAATGAAGAGAGGTAGAGAAATAACTCCTTACCTACTACCGTTTGTTGATAAACTCTTGGCTGACGAGGGACCCTTTTTACAAGTGACAAAAGCTGCTGTTCAATACTTTCAAGGCCATCGAACCAAGGGACAGAAAGAGCATAGGAGGGGAAACGAGCTATTATTTGGAGCTCTAATATGTCTGCATTCCTTGTACCAATACAGAATGGTACAATTCTGTTCTGTTTCAAAGCAACAGCAGCACCTCCAACATCATCTTGAGATCTGCCACCACTCAGCAGTATCAGTATCTGAGGGACGCCTTCTTGGCCTCTGCTTCCAGAGGAGGAAGTAAAGACGTTGTCCTTTACATACTGGAGGGCTGCCCCAGTGTTGAGTGGTCTACCCCCTTTGTGCTTTAGGCTTCGAATAGAACTTAGAACACTTTGTTTTTCTGGATATGTGTTCAGTAAGAAATGGGCCTCTGGATTTCGGCTGTACTGGACCACAGAAACTCGATCTTTGTTCTCTCCAACATTGACATTTTCCACTACTCTTTGAACAAAGCCAAGCATGGCTGGAAATCCACTCCTAGTATCATCAGATCCATCCAAAAGGAACACTATGTCTCTCTGTGCAGCATCTAATTCAACAAAAGAAAACATTGAATGACCTATTTAATAATAATTTAATAATAAAACCATGACAGATACTAGGCCAGGCAGATATACATGCACAAGGACGGCATATCAATAGAATGTAGTAAACACATGGTCAGAAATATTATCCATTATATATATTTGAACTATGATGACTTTCAGGTCATTACATAAGCTCTATAAATATTGCCAAGCCTTGTAACCATGTTCATCAATGCAACAATACAAAGAAATAGGATGTGAAATTAAAGGGATTTAAAAAGGTCTCAAATGACAAAATATTTAAGGTTTGTCGAGCGAGATTTTCAGTTTCAGGAAAAATATGTCAAGATGTGAAATCAAACACTCCTTCCATGAAGGAAGACGAAGATTATATGCTTAAGACAGCGGATAATCTAA
This sequence comes from Oncorhynchus keta, assembly GCF_023373465.1. NCBI lineage: Eukaryota > Metazoa > Chordata > Actinopteri > Salmoniformes > Salmonidae > Oncorhynchus > Oncorhynchus keta. The sequence continues at coordinate 44,859,101 of NC_068454.1, read as the reverse complement.
ACTAGTGTAAATCAACTAGACAATGATATACTGTATAATTGGTTCAAGAGAGAGCTTAAACAGAAAGGACCAGAAAAGCACAGTTTCCTGATTTTAAACAATCAAGAAAAGCATGATGTTTCTGGAATGTGGAACAAGAAAGCGGAGATTTGGAATTTGTATGCCAATAGAAATGTCTTTGCAAAACAGTAACCCTCCCAGGACCATCTCTGATGTTGTGTTTGTATAATTATGAGTAGGTGTATATTGGACAAATTGGACAAAGGCAAGGATCTCCAGCTGTATGGACAAAAGTTCACCAAAGACGGGTAGGTTGAAAAGAAATCTGGAAGAGTAGGCAATGCATCGAAGCTCCTCTTGCCTTACATGTTTCATCCGAATGGCAAAAGAAAGAACCCCAAGATGTTTCAGATCAGATGCAGCAGCTGTGAAGTCATCATTAGACTCTCCAGCAGTTAACAAAAACAAAATCTGGGGAACCTCTTCCAGATGCCGACTCCCGGACGAGGCAGTGAAAACACTGTCCTTAACAAACTGAAGAGCTGCTCCAGTGTTGCGGGGTCTTCCTCCTTTATGCCTTAGGCTTCTAACAGCGCAGATGACAGCCCTTTTGGTTTTGTGAGCTTTAAGGCGGAAGTATTCCAGAGCATCGTCAATGTTTTGCACAACAGGAACTCGAACATTGTCCCCATCAATGTCAAGTTCATTGGCCATTCTTCGTATAAACTCTCTAATGGCAGGCAATCCAGTTCTGGAGTCATCTGAACTGTCAAGGAGAAACACTATATCCCTTTTGATGTTCTCTGTATCAAGTAGGTAGTGAAGATAGATAAAAATGGAATACATTGACTAACAAATATATTATAGAAAAGGCATGTAGGCCGCCATTGTAAGTAAGATTTTGTTCTTAGCGGACTTGCCTAGTTAAATAAAGGTTGGGAAAAAATAAAAGGCATGTAAATGTTTTAAAAAATTAAACATTGTTAGGAATGTTTGAAGCTGAATCTGAACACCAGGCATATCAGTTGAAAAATATCACTGACAGAAGAAATTACTGCAAAATTACAGTTGTGGTTAGTTATCTGTCTCAATACACATTCACATGCATATTTGCAAGGGTGTATGATAATCTGGAGTAGTGTATGCAGGTTTTGGGAGCACTAAACTACTGTTCTGAAAGGTATCATCACAAGCAGAACAACAAGGAATAATCTTTTCAAAAAAAGTTGGTATAGTTTCTCCATACATGGTTGAGGTAAGAGATAAAGAGAGAGAACAGAGTGAAATGGGGGGAAATTGTTTTGGTTTAAGAGAATAAAAAGCCAATAAATACTCTGAATAAAGACATTTTAAAATACTATTTTTTCAATCATGCAACCAAATACTAGCATCTTTCACCAAAATGCATAACATGTATCGAGATAGCAGGAAATACTCTACTGAGACTATGTTTATGAAAGGCTTAGGTATCTATGTATTTACAATGCTTCAACTTCAGCATTGTTCCAAAGATAAAGAATATGGTATATATCTTGTATTTAGCATACTCAGATCCAAGCTGAAGTTCTTACCTACTAAATCAGGAATCCCAGGTGTCACATCAGGAATCCCAGGAGCTACTGATTCTTCGGTGTCTTTCGACAGGCTTTTGAGCGCAGCAACAAGCTGTGGCTGGATTGTGGGCAGCTCAGAGAACTCGGTGACCTGGTATGTGAAACCAGGTTGGAAGGAAATCATTTCCAATTCACGGACATTGGCGTCCCCAACTCCGACCCCCAATGACACAATTTCCAGATCTTTAAGAGCTACAGCAGGACCCTTAACATCATCTCTGGATTTCTTGCTAGTCAAAAGGATCAGAATTTGGGGCACACCTTCCAGTCGTCTACTGCCAGAGGAGGCTGTAAAGACACGGTGTCTTACAAACTGGAGAGCTGCCCCAGTGTTTAGGTTCCTTCCACCCTTGTGCCTCATTTTACTTATGGCATTAATAATGGCATCCTTTGTTTTGTGAGAGTTTAGATAGAAATGGGCCTCTGGTTTGTCAGCGTACTGAACCACAGAAACTCTGTCTCTGTTCTCCTCCACAGATAGTTTACCCACTATACTTTGAATAAAATCTCGCACTGCTGGGAATCCACTCCTTGTGCCATCAGAACCATCCAGCAGGAATACAATATCTCTTTTCACAGCATCAGTATGAACTGAGATAGCATAAGCATGAACCGAGGCTAAGACACAACAAACAAGGCACGTTTAGAAGAAAAATACATCACAGCACAAAGAGCATCATCAACACAGAACATGACAAAAGCTTTTGCTTACCTTGGTCCAGAATGACCTTCAGCTCTTCCTTGGGAAGGCTCACATAGCTATTGAGCCTTTGTTGTACCATATTGAGCTGGCTGAATTCCTTCACATTGAAAGCAAAGGATGGGTTGTGAGAAATGGCCTCAATTTGCTTAGGGTCTGCATCCTTGACACCAACGCCAAACAGTACCACTCCATAGGTCTTTAAAGAGCTAGCAGATTCCTTCACACTATCCTTTGACTTGCCTCCAGTCAAAACTATCAAAAACTGGGGGACATTTTGGGCCGCACGGCTACCATGAACCGGGGACAGGATAGTGTCCTTCATGAATTTCAAGGCCATTCCGGTGTTTAGACTCCTTCCACCGGCCAGTCTTAGATCATTAACAGCCCTTAACACTTCAGCCTTATCCTTATATGTATTCAGGTAGAAGTTGGGAGCTGGCCTCTCACTATGTTGGACAACTGAAATCCGTACTCTATCTTGTCCAATATCAAGAGGCTCAATGACTTTGATGATAAAGTCCCGGATGTAGGGGAAATCTGCTCGGACATTATCCGAGCCGTCAATCAGGAATGCAACATCCCTCTCACCTCCAACAACTGCTGTAAGAAAAGAGTCAATGGCATTACTTTTCAGTTTGTTCTGTCTTTAATACAATTTTAAATGTTTAAATATTTAATATCCACTGTTAAATCCAAAATGTACTGATAAAAGCTCAAATACAACATAAAGCTTACCAGGTTCCTTGGTTATTTCGATGTCTGTTACTGAGATGTCGGTGTCGCCGACAACAGTAATCAAAGGAGTCATGATCTGTTCAACAACACTTGGTAGGCTAGAAAATCTGCTTTCATGGTAAGCCAAGTTAGGGACGAAAGCGACCGTCTTCAAGTAGGCCTCATCTGCCTGGCCGGCACTGACTGTGAAGGTCAGTACACCCGCCACAGCCACTTTGTCTGCAATCTTTTTAACCTCATCCTGGGATGGGCCTCCAGTGATCAGGAGAAGAACCTGTTGGACACCCTGCCTCTTACGTGACCCAGTCGAGGCCTGGAACATGTTGGTGAGGGCATAATCCATAGCCGCTCCAGTGTTCAAAGCAGATCCTCCCATTAGCCTGAGCTGATCAACTCTAGCCAGCACATCTTGCTTTGTTTTGTGTGTGTTCAGGTAGAATTCGATCTTTGGGTTCTCTGCAAACTGCATAAGCCCAATGCGCACCCTGTCGGGCCGCACGTCCAGCAGGTTTACCACGCCGACAATGAAATCCCGCACATATGGAAGATTGGCACCCCCAATGTAGCTAGAGCCATCCACCATAAAGACGATGTCTCTGACTACTCGCTGGGTCTGCACTGTTGTAATTTCAACCACTGGGGAAAAAAGGGGAGGAAAAAACTGTCATTACATCTATTCTAATATTCAAGCTACAACTATTAGATGTCAGTGATTTTGAATAAAGCCCTAGGTGAGGGGAGTTCCTAACTAATCGGTGACCTTAATTGATCAATCAAATACAATGGAGGAGTGAAAAACTGCAGAATCTCGGCCCTCCATGGAATGAGTTTAATACCTGTGCCTTTTAGAGTCTTGGGGTAAGAAAATGCCACCGGACATGTGAGGTATACATTTTTTGTAAGTAGCTAGTATGAATCCTAGTAACAATAGGAGAGGAGCATTACCTGGCTCTGTGGGTTCCTCAGTCACCACAACCCCAGATAGAGTGGAGAGGAGAGAGACAATCATCCGTGGGTTGCGAAGCAATATGCGGAAGTCCTTCAGCATGAACACCAAACTCTCATCAATGGCAATCTGCTTCAGCTCCTGCTCATCGGCAGTCTTAGAGCCAGCGGCCAGGGTCAGAACCCCCATGCGCTGCAGTGCCTCAGCAGCCTGCCCCACACTGTCACTGGACTTTTTACTGGTCATCAACAGCACCAGCTGGGGCACACCCTGCTGAATACGACTCCCCTTTTCAGCCCTCAGCATGTTGGTCCTCACAAAGTCCAGGGCCACCCCGATGTTCACCACTTGTCCCGGTCTTGGCTTGAGTCTTCCCAGAGCCGCATTCAGGTCCTCCTTGGATCCATATGAGTTCAGGTCTATCTCCAGTCTGGCAGCGTTGCTGAACTGGGCCACACCTACTTGCACCTGGTCCGGTCCGATTGGCATGGTGTCAACAAACCTTTTGATAAACTCTCGAAGAGAGTTGATCGTTGTGGCACCCATAGTGCTGTCAATGAGAAAAATGATGTCCCTTTTTCCCACTTCCAAGGCTGAAAGAGAAAATACAATTACACATGTTAGAGAAAGCCCTGATAAAAGCTAACTATTATGCTAACTTAATAATGGTAGCCTAAGTACAGATGTGATTAATTAATTAATGCCATAGTTAACATGAATGAATGCATTCACAAAGCATGCCATGTTTAAGAAAGGCACACAAAAATGGATTGTAGAATTCACACTGTATTACTAAAGGTGTAACATATGTGTAAACATAGCTGCACAGCATTCTGGGAATTACAGAATGGTACCATTTTGGAGGTGTTCTAGATTAATTTTATGGTGTGCTACCAGTGGTGTAAAGCACTTAAGTAAAACTTATTTGAAGTCGTTTTTTGGGATATCTGTACTTTACTATTCATATTTTTGGCAAATTTAATTTCAATACAGTCCTAAAGAAGATAATGTACTTTTTATGCAATAACATTTTCATTGACACCCAAAAGTACTCGTTACATTTTAATGGTTAGTACGACAGGAAAATTGTCCAAAATAAAATCCCTGGTCATCCCTACTGCCTCTGATCTGGTGGACTCACTAAACACAAATGCTTGTTTGTAAATTAAATCTGAGTGTTTTTTATTTTATTTATTTTTATTTTACTAGGCAAGTCAGTTAAGAACAAATTCTTATTTTCAATGACGGCCTGGGAACAGTGGGTTAACTGCCTGTTCAGGGGCAGAACGACAGACTTGTACCTTGTCAGCTCGGGGGTTTGAACTTGCAACCTTCCGGTTACTAGTTCAACACTCTAACCACTAGGCTACCCTGTTGGAGTGTGCTCCTGGCTATCCGTAAATGTAAAAAAACAAACAATAAATTAGAAATGATTTATACTTTTACTTTTGAAACTTAAGGACATTTTAGCAATTACATTTACTTTTAAAACTTAAGTATATTTAAAACAAAATATTTTTAGACTTTTAGTCAAGTCGTATTTTACTGGGTGACATTCACTTTTACTTGAGTAATTTTCTATTAAGGTATCTTAACTTTTACTAAAGTATGACAATTGGGTACTTTTTCCACCAGTGTATGAAACTAGTTTAGGAGAAGAGTGTAATTGTGTAATACTAATAAAATGTTATTTCTTCACAGGAAGAGGTGAAAAGATTTGCAGTAGATCTGTACTTTCACAAAAGTTTTTTAATGTTGACTGTACTATAATGACTCTGTTTACCAAATCTTCATTGAGAGCATTTACCATTTTTGTGTAATGTTTGTTGGTTTGGCAATGCCACCGTCAGACAGAAAAATATGCTGAGATTCAAACAGACAGGCTTGGATGAGGTCAGGCTCCCCATCAAGGCTCACAAAATAATTTTACACCCAACTCACCCCCTGTACCTGGACTGAACTACTCCACTCTGGGTGTAGTTATAGGGCACCCCCCCCCAGCAAGAAAAACAGAATTAGACAATACTTTTTGTCAGGTGTCATATCTCTCCTAAAGAGCTCAGGCTAATGTTGCTATCCACCCAGTAAGGCCATCAGAGAAGTCTCTTTCATTTGGTATACAATACACTGTATGTAACTGTTATGCATTTTGTATTGCCAATTTGTTCTCTACAGTATGTTAACACCACGTTTAACATGTACATGATACTGCAACAACATTTCACCATGGGGACAATAAAGTCAGTAAAGTAAAGATCCAGTTAACCGTATACGCGGACATCTACTGTTATATCCAAGTGGGACAACAAGCTTATCTAACCAACTACAGTAACTAAACTATACCAAACCTACGTTATCATGTTGCTCTTTTGTAGGTCAGCTAGTCTGATTACACATGATCTAAATAGCCAAATTGGCTAAACTGCGGTATTTCAGTATTCAGTTAAAACTACGTTTTGTAATGCTTGTGCACTTGTTAGGTTTGTTTCTTATTATCAATCTGGCTTAAGTTAGAAATCAAGTCAGGATGCTAACCTATCTGTTTTTTGTCATACATTTCATTACAATGCATTGTCCTATTTGTGAAATGTTATCTACCACTATTTCAATATAAAAATGTGATTAATATATTCAATTGAGATAAGTAAGGAGTGTACCCTCAAACCCCAAATTTCAAGCACCTGCTGTCTCACAATTACATATATAGGGCAGCCCCCAAATGTACTCTTCTTATCTGTCAACAGTCTATGCAAAAAGTTTGATTGTCTTCTCAGGAATTCAGCCTTCTCTGTGTTGATCTTACCAACCCCCCTTTTCTCACCTCTGAGAAGCAGTTACATTCTGTAGGTTTGATATGTGATTGGAGATTAACTTTACAGTAATGCTATTGGTCAACAACTCAGATTTTGAATCCAAACAACTCAGATGATTGTAAAAGGCTCTTAAATTAATTGTTATTTCGTTCCTGACCTACTGTGGTGAGATTATTTTTATTTTTCTTTCTTTCCTCCAATGAACTATTGGCCATGGCACAAGCCATGGTTTCTTTGTCTCTCTTTGTCTCTTTCTCTGATAATGCTTGGAATAATGCCTTGTACAAAGTATTCAGAACCCTTGGAATTTTCCTATTTTGTTGCCTTACAACCTTGTATCAAAACGTGAGTGTGCATAACTATTCACCCCCCCAAAAAAATAAGTCAATACTTTGTAGAGCCTCCTTTTGCAGCAAGTACAGCTACAAGTCTCTCGGGGTATGTCTCTATAAGCTTGGCACATCTAGCCACTGGGGTTTATGCACATTTTTCAAGGCAAAGCTGCTCCAGCTCCTTCAAGTTGGATGGGTTCCGCTGGTGTACAGCGATCTTTAAATCATACCACACATTCTCAATTGGATTGAGGTCTGGGCTTTGACTAGGCCATTCCAAGACATTTAAATGTTTTCCCTTAAACCACTCGAGTGTTGCTTTAGCAGTATGCTTAGGGTCATTGTCCTGCTGGAAGGTGAACCTCCTTCCCAGTCTCAAATCTCTGGAAGACTGAAACAGGTTTCCCTCACGAATTTCCCTGTATTTAGCACCATACATCATTCCTTCAATTCTGACTAGTTTCCCAGCCCCTGCCGATGAAAAACATCCACACAGCATGATGCTGCCACCAACATCCTTCACTGTGGAGATGGTTTTCTCGGGGTGATGAGAGGTATTGGGATTGCACCAGACATGACATTTTCCTTGATGGCCAAACAGCTACATTTAGGTCTCATCTGACCAGAGTACATTCTTCCGTATGTGAATCCACTCATTTTGCAAAGTAATTAAATACATTTGTACTTAGAATTCCACTCTCAGACATTTCTTTATGGCCTATTACTGTAACTTAACTATGGTGTTCTTGCAAATTGCTATTTATCTTATGGAGTCGCATAATTAATTTAATTGGTTAATTGCATAGTCTTATTACGATTAATATGTGAGGCATTTATAATAATGTCTACATATTGGGTCTTTAAATTACTTTTTGTTGTGTTGCTATTTGTGGTCTTGAGCAAAGCATAAGCAACGGGTAGCTAATGCTCTTAGGCTAACCCTGTGGAGTGTCAGGGGGTTGGGTACTGCGTATACACGTTTCCATTTTACGAATGAACAAACTTAAAAGCTATTCTAAGGGACTTGAATTTTTCTTGAATAATGTTGAATAAAGTGTTATTGCAACGCTTATACAGGTAAGGTGTCATGACAGCATTATGTATACCCCCTTCAAGAATATCAAGGCCAAGAAAATCATCAAGGACCTCAGCCACCCGAGCCACGGTCTGTTCACCCTACTACCATCTAGAAGGCGGAGATTGTACATATGCATCACAGCTGGGCCAGAGAGTCTGATAAACAGTCATCACTAGCTTGCCTCCACCCAGTACCCTGCCCTGAACCGTAGACAATGTCACTAGCCGGCTACCACTTGGTACTATACCCTGCACATTGGAGACTGCTGCCCTATGTACCTGGGCATTGAACACTGGTCACATTAATAATGTTTAAATACTGTTTTACCCTCTATATATAGTATATCTTTTATTCTAGTCATGGCTATTTATATACTGTACATATTTATATTCCGGCCTCTGACATTGCTCGTTCTGATATTCCTCGTTCTGATATGTTAATTTGTTGTAATTTGTTTTACTGTTGGATTATGTGTGTATTGCTATTGTGTTGCTAGATGTTGCTGCACTGTTGGAGCTAGAAACATAAGCATTTTGCTGCACCTGCGATAACGTCTGCAAAACTGAGTATGCAACCAATACACTTTGATTTGATTTCATGTAAAGTGTTAGCAATTTATCATTCTTAAAGTACCTAAAGTATGCAATCAGCTACAACACACACAAAATAAAAATGTTCCATGCACCCTCAACCCACTCCCACCTTGCATGGAAGTTTACCTACCTTCTGTGAATTCATTCAGAACGACAATGGTACCCTGGGCCACCCCGTTAACGTATGGTAGCAGCTGGTCACCCATGCTTGCCACTGCCCTGAAATCGGGGGCCGACAGAACAAAGCTCTTGTCTGTGGCGATAGTCTCCAGCTCGGCGGTGGCCGTGCCGCCGACCACTACGCCAAACGTGATAACGCTTGCTGCCTTAAGAGCCCGGTCACCCGCACTGAAATCGTCATTGGACGGTCCAGCACTGATAACCACCAGAGCTTGGGGCACCCCCTCCTCTGCCCTGCCGCCTGATGCCGGACTCAACAGGCTCTCAGCGACTTTCTCCAAGGCGGCTCCAAGGTTAGCCTCATTGTTGCCTGTGAACTGAATGGCCTTCACTGCATCCAGGACAGCGGCTTTGTTCTCATAGGTATTTAGAAAGAACTGAACCTCGGGGTCCACGCTGTACAGAGCCACGGCCACCCGAATTGTGTCCCTGCCCACATCAAGGCCCTCAATGACTTTCATGGCCAAATCGCGCACGCGGGGGAAGTTGGCCGCTCCAACATTCTCAGATCCGTCAATTAAGAGTACAAGGTCAGCTGACTCTTGTGCTTAAAAGGGAGAGAGAGATAAAACAGGGGAAAAAATGCAACGTGAAAGCATTAAAACAGAGAAAGAGGGAGAAGGATAATGTGCTGGTACATCATTGAATGTAACATTCATGGTGAACACAATCAATCATTAAAACATTAAAAAACATCACAAAAGCACATTATACTGCATGTAGGCTGAACCAAGGAGTGAATACATGTTAACCTTAAGTGATAATGGTTGCAAATTAGTCTGAGGATGACCCCCCTAGCTTGCTATATAATACTCCATTAATGTATTTTTTTGCTTGTTTATGATAATTTCCCAAAATGTTTAGGGCAATGCGACATCAACAGAACATTACAAAATAGCTTTGAAGCACTGTACTCATTATACACTCATAATACTCATAATTTCATAGTACTGTCAAAGGGCTCCGTTTCTCCTTTTTATCTGTCTTATATCAGCTTGGGTTCTGTGATAATGCACCAAAAATGACCTCCTTCAACTCCATTGAGTTCAGCTACCCCATGCAGATTCATGTTACAGACCTCAGATATACTGGGTACCAGTCATGACCCTGTGGCCCATCCTCGATGCTTAAGAGCCTCTACTGTTAATCAAGAGAATAAATAACTATTCTATAACATTTGATTGTGCATTGTGCCAAGCTGTTACATGTTACTTGCTCAGTTGATATCACACTACATTTGCCCTGTCAATATTATACTGGATTAAAACTAGGCTCTGCTGCAAGTCAAGGATGAGTCCAGGCCAGGTTCATTACTGTTCCAAGTGTAGAATATTATGCACATATTTTACACAGTTATGAAAACAGTAACTGATAAAACATAGCCTAAACACACACAACAACAACAAAAAACAAGACACACAAGCAGTGGGTGGATGGTCAGACATCGTTAAAAGCTGCTGTCCGTGATTTGGGAGGCCATTTGTCACTGCTCTTCATTCACTTTTTCAAAGGTCTACGCCGTAAGGGCCTAATATATGGAGATTTGTTCTCAATGAGGCAAAAGCAGCTACGTGATGTCTGTAGAGCAAAGATCGTGGACTGAATGTGTTCTAAATGTCTATGCATGTTAGATGATAGAGAGAAAAAGAGAGAGAGAGAGCGACAAAGAAAGAGATTATTGAAGTTAATACCCTGTTACTGTATAATGTGAATAGATTATTGTCCGCCTGTAACAGTCGGCCACGAATGTTGAATTGTTTGAAGATCCTACTTGTAACTTTTACATAGTCAATGCTGTTGTAGCGAACTAAAACGTCAAACTAATGGTGATTTGTCTTTACCATATAAAAAAGGCGTTGGGTATTCCAAATGACTGAGATGGCCTGTTCTCAGTTCATGCACGAGCTTTATAAATTGGTTGATCTGGCTTGTAAGAGGTATAGCAGCCACCAGTGCCATCAAAAGCCCTCTTCTGAAAAGTATTAGCAGTGTCAATCACCTGCAAACCTGGGTGGTGATCTTAAAGTATTACAGGCAAATTAAACGTGATGAGAAACAGTGATGTTAATGGGTGCCGGACGGTGGAATGAGGGTTATCGTGTTAAATACCCATTAATCGTGTTAATACAGGACTCCATCCAGAATTGGCCACACATTCGCAGCTGCTTTCTTTTTTAATGATAATGTAGGCATTAGTATGGTAGTGACACAAGCCACTTGTTGGTACCCGTCACATCTCGAGGCACTCCTTTGGCTTCGACAACCACAGGGGCATCCCCGGCCTGGGTCACTGCGCCGCACAAGCACACCACCACTAAATCCTGCATTACCCCCCGCAGGGCCAGGAAAGAGTCTACACTGAACATGTGTGTGTCCTGCAGCGCACTAGCCATCTCCCTGAGTTCCCAGTCCACCGTGTCCTGCACCCCCACCGCAAACACCTTCACACGGGCCAGCCACAGTACCTGCATCTTGAGAGCGACCGTCTGTCAAGACCACCACCACATGGGTCACGCCCTCGCCTGCACGGCTGCCCGCTACCGTGTGGGTGTCACCTCCCCAGTAGGCTATGACCCGGATGTGGGCCAGGGCCCCCAGCGGAGATGGGTACATGATCGGCTGGAACTCGGTTTTGGGCGAACCACTGTACTGGACGAGGGAAAACCGCCATCCTCATGCAAAGCTTTAACAACACTTTACAGAAACTGTCGGACGTACTGAAAGTTCTCTTGTCCCATGATCCAGGACGAATCCACTAGAAAGTATATATCGGCGGCCAGCCCTTGTGCGCAATCTTCAAAGGAAGAAACACGGTTTTGAGGACTCTCACCGAGCTATGAAAGAGGCCAAGTCCAGTGGTATGACTGCAATCACGACCCTGTTAATGTACCATGTAAAATAGACTATAAACTGGTGCTAAAATATTAAGGCAGTACACCTTAGCTCACCTCACCTGCCAGAAGGCTATCATAAAAGAGGCGGAACTGCGAGGCCAGGGATCCAAAACATGACACAGGACTCTAAGGCTACAGTGACTCCTGAGTAGACCTCATGTTGAGCTTTTCTCATTCACACCATGAAAAAAAGCTCAACATGAGGTCTACTCAGGAATCACTCTACCTTTGACCACCTGCAGGGAACTAGACAGCTTTGAATTTGTACCCAAACGTTTCTTGTTTCAAGAAAGGGGGAACCTCAACCCATACATATCAATCCAACTCCAGTTTAAAAGCAGTGCTCAGAAATATCATCATTGTCATTCCTCATGTTTTCTTTTAAATGTCTAACATTTTGGCCAATTGACTAATTTGTGCTGAAAATAACAAGAACCATCCTCAATAGCACTTGCACAGATCCACCGATTTATCCATAACCTGAATAGTCACAGTTACAAATGAGGCTTCCAGGTGCTACTAAGATCAATGGGTATGTGAAGTGATAGGGAAATAAGACAGGGCAACACAAGTTAAACTGAGAATAGAAACCTAGCCAAGCTTACCTTCCTCTTGAGCGTCAAGTCTGGGCAGCAGTCCTGCAGAAAGTACGCCCAGAAGAGCGCACAGCGCTAACATCCGGTGTTTCCTCATCTTCTACCCAACACCAAAAGTAACACCTGCAAATGGAATAGAACAGGAAGTGTCATGGAAGGTTGGTGTTCTTTTCAGCATCACAACAGGTAACAGTTTCTATGGCAGGTATAATTGAAAAAAAAGACATCATAGTAGGTAAAGTAATAGAAGACTTGAATGTTGCATTTTTTTGTGAAGTAGTCCTAAGTGTGTCAGTTTCCCTTTAACATTGCCATCATCAATGCTTTATAATCTGAGTATTAATTATTTAAGTACAATACAACACAATAATCCATCAACATCGTAAAATGAGCAAATATTTCAAAATAGAAAAACTTACAAGACTGAGTTTTTGTCATTCTGACAGGGACATTATGAAGCCTAGCGGAACCCTACATTAAGTTGCTGCTTTTGGTTGCCTCCCTGTTCCACGGTCATCACACGGTGAAAGCAAATACCTAATGTCAACAACATATTTACAGTTATGTTTTACTCTTCAACACACCATTGGAGAAAAAAAGACCTCATACTACCATCACGTGGAACTATGTGCAGAAATATGGGATCCACTGCTACCACGACGTCAGCTTGGACTAGCCAATCCTGCAAAGCTGTCTAAGAAAGGGGTTTTCAATGCATTTCTCCCTTATCCACATCAACAACAGGCACTTGCCAGCAAATACCTCCAGTTAAGGGTTCAAAACAACAGCCAGACTCCGGTTAGTTTATGTCTCTCTTAGAGTGCTATCATTGGTGGCTCATTTCTGTCTGTCCAAATAAGTAGCAGCATAGGTGATATTGAGCTCGAACTGGAGCTAGAACTTGGACTTGTAGAGCCTAATGGCATGATCAAAACCACCTATTCAAACAGCCAGTCTACATTGCTAATTATCTACTGTTGGCGAGGAGGATATTTTCCATCTTATAAAAGTTGTGTTCTTAGGATGGTTGTTGGACTGGAGAGTCCAGTTTCACGGTGAGGTTTGTGTGTTCTATATTTAGTCCAGCTTCCCCTTATTGTGATGTTAAGTGTCATCGAGGGAAATTAAAAATTCCAGAGAAAGATCAAGCAGACAAACTTTGTTCCAATCAAATGTTCATAGGAAAGAGTGTGTGCAACAGTTGTGGATTGTTTTGCCAAAGTAAGATTAAGGCCAAACCCAGAGAGAGTTTCAAAATAGACTACACAATAAAGCCTTGTTCACATTGGCAGTTTGAAGTGACTCATCCCATTTTGTTTGCAAACTCAAATAGAATTTCTTATTTTTCCTGCAGTCTGAACAGCCATAAAGCATATGGAATCGGATATTCCAAGCCACAATTCAAAACATGAACATTGGTTCCTACCCTGTCATAACTCCTACCTGGCTTTTTCATCTGTTGTCATGCCAAACAACGCCAACCGTAGAATTTGAATAATCATTCTATACTATGATTCCTATATCGCAAATCAAATCACAATACGATTTGTTGTCCATATCATGCAGCCCGACTAACAACCTAATAACTTTACCAGTATATGCAAACATTTGGTGGCACAGAAATAAAGGAAAAGTGGTATCTTCTTCTGGAGAATAAGTATGATTCATATAGGCCAAATGTAGGCTATACATAAAAAAATATATATACACATTTTATGTGTGCTCCTAACTTTTCTAATTTAGGTGCACCAGTGCTACCAATTAAATGTTTAATTTAGAGCCCCGAAAACAGATATAGTATGCCATGACTGAAGGGCATACGCCAAATTGGCTGAGCTCAGGAATTTATTGGATCTCTGAAAATGTTTACAAAAAACAGTAATCAAATGCCTTGTACGCTGCTGACCAAGCTGAGATTCACATTCTTAAACAAGTCACACGCACGCGCACACACACACACACACACACACACACACACACACACACACACACACACACACACACACACACACACACACACACACACACACACACACACACACACACACACACACACACACACACACACACACACACACACACACACACGCACACACCAGTGCAGCATCACTAGATCCCCATAAAGTAGTGGGTAACTTGCCGGAGCAGGGTCCCATATTAGCACCATTCACACAGAGCTGCTGTTGTAGACCCATTAATGTACACAGAGTTCAAATGTAATAGTAAGCCTGCATAGATACTGTATGGTGGAAACCTTAGCACACCCAATAGGTATTCTAAACTATGGAATTTCTGTTGATAATGTCATGCTGCGGACATTTCTGTGCAGAAAGAGCTAAATACAGCACCATGTGCTGACTTTGCTGTTTTCTGCGTGACACAATGCCCAACCTCAGCTCTCTTTCACCGTAGACCCATATTTACAATTCCAACTGGCAACTGAGCTGTTCGGCAATGAGGAATTTTCTTGCATAGACAAATAAACGCTGTCACCAAAGGAAAGGGGACAAAAAAATGTAATATCTTTGGCAGGCATACATGGCCCATGACTGGGAAGGTATCCACTATTAACATAATGATGAAGGTGAGCGCAGCCATATGCCCATAGTTGAGCCCCAGGGGAGTTCATTTTACGATCTAAGTGCACTCACACAGTGCTCTGGCAGCTACTCCAGCCAAATCACAGTGGAGGGCAGCTCAATGACGCACAGATTATGGTGAGGAAAGTGTGTGTGATGATATGAAGAACTATTGAAAGTTAATGGAGAAGAAGGAAAAATTGGGAAGTTACACGCACGCTAATGGGTAAAATTCAGGTACAGTATCATGGGATCAAATGTGACATGTTTTCCTCACCCTCAGATCTATTCACATAGATAAGTAATTTAAAGAGTAACTTTCATTTTCTCGGCTTAGTTATAGTGAAACACGTCAATTCTGGTCTTTATTTTGCCAGTTCTTTGCAACAGCCTGGTCTTATAGAATATATGTAATATAGTAAATGTTTTTTATTATTATTATTTTTTTAAACCTTTATTTAACTCAGCAATGTAAATCTGGGATACTCACATTTGTATGATATGTTCCGTTTGGTATGGTTACATAAGAGAGAATGTCATTAATTTATTGGTCTCAATGTATATATACTGAACAAAAATATGAATGCAATATGTAAAGTGTTGGTCTCATGTTTCATGAACTGAAATAAAAGATCCCAGAATTTTTCCATACGAACAAAAAGCTTATTTATTTATTTATTTATTATGTGCTGCACAAATTTGTTTACGTCCCTGTTAATGAGCCTTTTTCCTTAATAATAATACATCTATCTACCTGACAGGTGTGACATATCAAGAAGCTAATTAAACAGCATGATCATTACACAGGTGCACCTTGTGCTGGGAGCAATAAAAGGCCATTCTAAAATGTACAGTTTTGTCAAACAACACAATGCCACAGATGTCTCAAGTTTTAAGGGAGCGCGCAATTGGCATGCTGACTGCAGTAATATCCACCAAAATTTTTGGCAGAGAATTTAATGTTTATTTCTCTACCTGGCTCCCCAGTGGGTGGACGTATGCCCTCCCAGATCCACACATGACTGCACCCATGCCCAGCCATGTGAAATCGATAAAATAGGGCCTAATGAATTAATTTAAATTGACTGATTTCCTTATATGAACTATAACTTGTTGAAATTGTTGTATGTTGCAATTATATTTTTGTTCGTTATAGTAAATCTAAGTCTTTTTGCCCTGAGCGTTTAAACTCTACCAATTGAAATTGTGATGTAGAGGCACCCTGAGAAGCCTGAGAAGACATCTCAATGGAGGGGTTCGGTATAAAATACACTCCCTTCTAGATGTCCTGGATGGTACCATCTCAAGGCTTACTATAAAAGCAGTTGACAGCGAGCCTTATTTTGTATTTTTTATTCAAGGCACACTTAACCAGTATGGCTACCACAACATTATGCAGCGATTCGACATTCAATCTGGTTGCACTCATTGGGACTATCATTTGTTTTTTAACAGGACAATGACCCAACAAACCTCCAGGCTGTGTAAGGGCTATTTGACCAAGAAGGAGAGTGATGGAGTGCTGCATCAGATGAGCTGGCCTCCACAATCACAATCACTAATTGAGATGGTTTGGGATGAGTTGGACCACAGAGTGAAGGAAAAGCAGCCAACAAGTGCTCAGCATATGTGGGAACTCCTTCAAGACTGTTAGAAAAGCATTCCTTGTGAAGCTTGATGAGAGAATGCCAGGACTGTGCAAAGCTGTCTTCCAGGCAAAGGGTGGCTACTTTGAAGGATCTCAAATCTCAAATATATTTTGATTTGTTTTGCACTTTTTCGTATTATATGTATTATTTCATAGTTTTTATGTCTTCACTATTATTCTACAATGTAGAAAATAGTCCAAATAAAGAAAAACCCTGGAATGAGTAGGTGTGTCCAAACATTTGACATATGCTTTATATACAGTGGATTGCGAAACTATTCACCCCCATTTTTCTTATTTTGTTGCCTTACAACCCCCCCCAAAGTCAATACTTTGTAGAGCCACCTTTTGCAGCATTTACAGCTGCAAGTCTCTTGGGATATGTCTCTATAAGTTTGGCACATCCAGCCGCTGGAGTTTTTGCCATTTCTTCAAAGCAAAACTGCTCCAGATCCTTCAAGTTGGATGGGTTCTGCTGGTGTACAACAAACTTTAAGTCATACCACAGATTCTTAATTGGATTGAGGTCTGGGCTTTGACTGGGCCATTCCAAGACATTTAAATGTTTCCCTTTAAATCACTCGATTGTTGCTTTAGCAGTATGCTTAGGGTCATTTTCCTGCTGGAAGGTGAACCTTCGTCCCAGTCTCAAAACTCTGGAAGACTGAAACAAGTTTCCCTCAATAATTTCCCTGTATTTATCGCCCACAAACAAACAGTGAAACCTAGGCTACCTAAGTCTGATTCTCAATCAGAGACAACTAATGACACCTGCCTCTGATTGAGAACCATACAAGGCCGAAACATACAAATCCCAAAATCATAGAAAAACAAACATAGACTGCCATCCCCAACTCACGCCCTGACCATACTAAATAATGACAAGACAACGGAAATAAAGGTCAGAACGTGACACCCAATTTGAATACAATGTATTAACTTAAGTATCATGTCTGTGATGCCTATCTGTAGGTTTTAAGATTGTGACGCTGATCTTCCCCATTAAATGCAATGTATTCACATGAACTTCATGTTTCTTGAATAATATATTTTTGCAAACATATCAGATTGACGCTTTTCAATGATATCATGTTGGCCGACACTAAACAGATCCAGTAAACAAAGACATTAAACACACAAACCCCATGCTCTCTTCCAGTGTGCAAACATCTGTGTGCATAGCATACCCACAAATTATGCTGTAATGTAGGGTTCACACATTAGCACTACACCAGCAGCTCCCCAAACATTATCTTACTGTATAGAACCTACAACTCTAAGAGGGAGCCCTGTCTTTCATCAAGCCTCTCAGCTACAATGAGTCACGAGGTGTACTCTGCTTGCACAACAGAAAACTAAGAGATGAAAAGTTTCAGATAGAAATTGAAGGTCTAGAATTGATATTGCTATTTCCCCTATGAAATGTCTGCTTGTGTATTCCATTTCTCAATGTTACCCTCAATTGTGCCAACTAAGAACACTTGAGGTGCGCTCAGTTTGGCTTCAACATTTTTTACGTTGCAGAACGGTTTGTACTGAACAACACATTTTCCCAATACGTTCTTGTATGTTCTTAAACAGTCTGAGGTGTGTTTGCACCTGTTTGGTGGGTATGGCAAGGTGTAGCTTGTTGCAATGAGTGACATATTTAAAGGACAGTGGCCTTGCTGACAGCATTCCCTAACCCATAACTCCCCGTCCCCTCCCCATTTTTTCAACTGGTCATTCAGTACAACACCGTTACCATTCAATTGAACGTTCCAGAACATAAAAGGTACTGAACGCAGCCCTGATGTCTGTCCTCTGAATTAACCAATCTTAGGGCCATATTGGGCCACACTGGCCAAAACGCCCCTCCCACCGCCTGGAAGAATATGATAGGATCAATGATAAAGGTTAAAGAGGACAGGTGGACAGGCCTGTCTGACAGCAACAGTCCTAATGCTTCAGGCTGGCTGCATTGTAAGTAGGTGATAATCACCAAAAAATTGTCAAAATCTGGGCCCTTATTCACAAAATGTCTCAGAGTAGGAGAGCTGATCTAGAACCAGTCATGCCTTTTAGAGAGCATCCTAGATCAACACTTTTACTCTGAGTTTTTTTGTGAATACGAGGCCTGTCATATGGCCTCTCAAGATTTTGTGATGACTGCAAAGCTTTATGAATTAAATGTTACAATGTAACTCCTTTCTACAGCACATTACCTATTTTTTCATTGGAATACATGTTATCATCTAATTGGTATTTTATTAGGATCCCCATTAGCAGCAACTACTTTTCCTGGGATCTACACAAAACATGACACAATTCAGAACATAATATTACAATTTTTTTACTCCTCAGTGGTGCAGCGGTCTAAGGCACTGCATCTCAGAGCTTGAGGCGCCACTACAGACACCCTGGTTCGATTCTAGGCTGTATCACAACCGGCCGTGATTGGGAGTCCCATAGGGCATCGCACAATTGGCCCAGCGTCGTCCGGGTTTGGCTGGTGTAGGCCTTCACTGTAAATAAGAATTTGTTATTGCCTAGATAAATAAAGGTTACATTTAAAATAAATTAGACAAGAACAGCTCAAGTACAGAACTTCATCAATTTTTAAATGGCACACGTAGCCTGGAAAAACAATCTATAGTTCATCTAGACATTCATCATTCAAAGAGTAATGGCATCAGTTGAAGTGAATCATGAAGTCGTGAAACTTGGCGCAAATGTTCATTCTGAAATAAATTACCTTGGGGACAACTCTTTCAGGTGGGCCTTATAAAATGACCGCAAAACCCCCAAAGGTCTATGTGCTGCAGTGTCTAAAAAACAGTGACTTTGCTGGAGAGCATAGAGCAATAAAGCTTAGCTAGGCTGATTCACAAAACAACTCCTTCACTGCGAATTTTCCTAATGCTGCTCTGCTGGTGTCTTATGATAAGAGCTTCCCTAAAAGCCTGGCTGTGGGAGTACAACTGTGATGGGAGTACATTTTCTGGAGTGAAATGGTAAAGATTGAGCACACACAAAAATACTCATGTATAATTTCACTCTTGAGGGTGAGGGTAAAGGTTAATGATGCCCACCCAAACTCCCACAGTCCATCTGGCCGGGGGTGTGGAAAACACTCCCTTGTCACACTTTCCACTCTCCCATTCACTCCAGAGGGTGTGGTTTATAGCTGAGACCGAGCTGAAAACATTGCTACACTCAACCACCACCGATTGGTGGTGCTCAAACGCCAATGTAGGGACACACTTAGCACGCTGGAATCATAAGTCTATGTCGAGCCATTTCTATCACTCAGAAACATATTTATTTCAACAAACAGCTATTGGGGGCCACTTATGTTATGCTAAAAGCCCAAATGCTAAAAAGACAACATGCGCATTAACATCAACAATTAAGGAACAAGTGACTCTGGGACACATTGACATGAGCTTCTTGAAGAACACACATTTCAGTCCATGCTGCTGTTTTGATGTGCCTGTAGAAAAGGTTAAGCCTTAAATTAAATCACAGGTGTCAAACGCTTTCCTCGGCGGGCCGGGCGGCTGCAGGTTTTTGCTTCTCCCTTGAACTTGATTTATTACTTAAGTTCACTAATTAGTAAGGAACTCCCCATACCTGTTTGTCTAATTGAAAAGAAAAACCTGCAGACACTAGGGCCTCCATAGAATGAGTTTGACCCCCCTGCCTTAAATTAATGCTACATCGGAATTAATACAAAAACCTGTGCACCACATGTCTGTGGAGGGGAGCGCGGCTGCACCACTTTGTGGAATGCAGTACCTTATATGTTCACAACTCTGGTCAGATAAAGTGAGTTCCAATTGGAGATAATTTGAGTTTCCACAGTGAGCAAACTACCCTCACATCCCAACTAATTTAAAACAAGCACTCAATGCAGAGTTGCAGAGAACATGTATTTTAGATGCAGAAGTGCAGCTTTTTCTGATCCAGTAAAGATAGAGAGCAGACACACGCCTTGTCACCTCTTTGTACTGCTCTCCACATGTTCTGTGGCATTGCATCGCTAAAGCACTCCTACTCCCCCCACTGTAACTATGTCTCACCTCTAACTCTTCCACTCCTCTCGCCCTCTAAGTATAGGTATCACTCTGCCTTCAAACACTTGGTGTCTGATATTTATGAGCTTAAAGGTAACATGTCAGAAGAAAACTATGATTATGGGCTTGCATGCTCACATTTATGAGATGCCATACCATGGCCAGTTTCAGACACACACAAGTCAAATTTAATGCTTGCAAAGAAATGAGAACAAAAATAACATATCAAGTGTTCTTGATCCATTGTGCAAAAACTAGCAAAAACATGCTCTCACCAGTAAACAACAACTCCCAACTTTCACTACTTTGGAAAAGTCACTTTTAAACAGTCCGAGAGAGTTTAACACTTACCCTGAGCTGAACTATCTTTATTCCACAGTCTTTGGTAAAACAAATTCTGCAAAATGACAAAGGCCTTTAGGTCATTATCCTCCAGGTATTTCCCCTCTGTGCAGCTGGCTTCTCCAGCTCCTCCCGAAGGAAGGCAGATGAGCGAGGTGGAGATGGGGATGATTGCAGAGGATCCGCTGTTATTGGGAACAATGGCACACAATGAAACGAAGCACTCAGAGACAGACTGCCTCCCTCTCGATCGCTCTGCAGAGGATCTGTGGCTCTGACTAAGGCTGAGACGGGACAAACTCCCAAGCGTCTGGAGCACTGCCACTCCTCTTTTCCTCCTCCCACGTTCTCCGAATAGGGGAAACAGGGAAATATTGGGGGGGTCTTAAATAAAAAACAGATGCACAGCCCTGTTTGGTCTGGATGGAAGCAGTGGGGAATATGATGTCACAAACCTGGAGTGAGATTCTCTTCTCACCTCCCTCCTTCCGCTTCTTCCTCCGTCTCTAAAGGACCCTTATTGGATAATCTGGCTATTCAGAGATCTGGATATTTGTTTCAAAAGGTAAAAACAACAACACATAAACAGCGTGAGAAAAGTACCTTTTAAAACAGTCCGAGAGAGTTTAACACTTACTCTGAGCTGAACTATCTTTGTTCCACAGTCTTTATTCCATCACTCTTTACTCTGTTTTTGTTTGCGATGTCACAGTTGAGTAAAGTCTGCAAGCAGTTTCAGATATGTAACTGGCATGTGGTGGTCAGTGGTAGAAAAAAGTATAAATCATTTAAAATTCCTTATATTAAGCAAACAAGATGGAACACTTTTCGAGGTTTTTATTTGTTTGTGATAGCCAGGGGTACACTCCAACACTCAGACATTATTTGCAAATAAAGCATTTGTTGTTTATTGAGTCTGCCAGATCAGATCAGAGGCAGTCGGGATGACCAGGGATGTTCTCTTAAGTGCGTGAATTGGACCAATTTCCTGTCCTGCTAAGCATTCAAAATGTATGGAGTAAAAAGTATGTTATTTTCTTTAGGAATGTAGTGAAGTAAAAGTTTTCGAAAATGTGGTCGACCGGCTTGATTCGGTCTCGTAGTAAAATTTGAAATTGTGTTTTTTTTTATGTATAAAAGTAGAGACCCAGAGATAGAAAATGGTATACCAACCTACAGTTGAGGAACAATGGGAAAGTAATTATCATTGAATGTTAATAAAATTGTAATGCCACTTTTGAGAAAATAGCCCTTGAATATTTTTTGGTACACCTACTGGAGAGCTCTTCAGTTTTCTGCATGTTTTCTTATTTTGTATAATGTTAAATTTTTTTCATTAAAACACTCAGTCCCTGAACTTGCTTCCAGACTCTCAGCGCACGCGTTACAATCAGGCTGTTGATTGTGGCCTGCGTAATGGTTTCCCACACCTCTTCAATGGCTGTGCGATATTATTCGATATCGGCGGAGTCAAGAAAACGCTGCCATACAGGTCGATATGGAGCATCTCAGACATGCTCAATGGATGACATGTCTGGTGAGTGGCAGGCCATGGAAGAACTGGGACATTTTCAGAGCTTCCAGGAAGTGTGTACAAATCCTTGCGACATGGGGCCCAACTTTACATGTTGGGTTTATATTTTTAATCTGTGTAGATACAGTGGCCCTACATTTCAAACAGATGTAGGCTAACTACGTTTTCACTCAGCAGTTGTGCAAGCTTTTCACTTCAGATTTAATAGTTGTAGTTAATAAACATGCATCCTCTCGCATTGTGGTCCCTGTAAAACCACAGTTCCTCCACAACAAGCAACATTGGCATACTCAGAAAAGGCCTTCAAAATATGACTGGGCTAGTTAGTACATTATGGGTCGTTCTGGCACCACATCAAAACAATGTATGCAATGTCAACGTTAAGGGTAATTATGGCCTTTTAATTGATTGACGTGTGTTGACTTTGTGCCTTCATGCTGTGTCGAATTGAGATATTGCTGTTTTTTCACAGTCTGCTGAGCCAAGCGGCAGTCTCTCATGAATCAACAAAAATGACACCTAAAAAGCTTGGACTGTTTTTTAACTCTGCTGTGGATCTCAGGGGGAAATGTACAACTGTCCCATGATCTTCCTCAAGTTTGGCCTTACCTGAGACCTTGTATTCGTGCTGTCTAGGGCTAAGTCAGCATGTGTTAAAGGGCCCATTCTGCAAGTACTGTATCTTGCCGTTGAACCTCTCATGAATCAACCAAATTGACCCTTAATAATTAGTTTGAACTAATCTGACCTCTTCTTAGGACAAATGTACGACCTTTCCATGGTCTTCTATAGCTTTCGCCTCACCGGTGGCCATTTCATCAAGCCGCCGAGGACAAAAAGTCAGTGTGCTTTAAAGTAGGGGACATCTCTATAGGCCAACTCCAGCAGGGACATATAAATATAGGTAGAGAAGATCAGATGTCACATTACATTTCAGCCTGTGCTGTGGTTCAAAGACCCATTACAACATTTTAATGTGGCATGAACACATTTGTCAAACAAATCACTTCAAAAAGTAGGCTACCTCCCAAATACTAGGATGTACATATACACTCGGACCATTTGATGAATGAAAATAGCCTGTTCTGTTTACAAAACACCAAACACTGTGCTTTATGACATTTTGCGATTGCCATTGATTAGGCCTGCATTAATCAATGCGCCTTGCTGACAAACATTTTTTCGTAGCCTGATAAGTCAGGACACCTGAAATGGGGCTGAACACGTTCCTGGAAAAATGGGATGGTCACCCTAACACACATGGTCTACTTCTTCTGGCCATAGACGGCATGGAGAACACCAATACCCGCGCACGCACCTGAAAAACAAAACAAAGAGCGCTCGAAACAGCTGACTGACAAAAGCAAACAATGGTAAATCAACTGATAAATCTATAACGCATTGGAATAAAGGCTATCTTTTATCAAGAATTCATGGCAAAAAAAATGGAAGTATAAAGGAAAATCTATGCATTTAAAAGGAGCTCAACTGAGGCGAAAATGAGTGAACAGGGAGACAGTTTGAGCAGCCACATAGAAAAAAATGGTTTAAACAATGACATAGAGGTGAGGTTGTTTGTTTCATTTGGAAGCTTTTATTGTAAAATGTACCCCTATAAACCATTTACCACCGCATTTTAAACAAGGAGATTGGTTAAATTATTATTATTTAGAGACCCCCCCCCCCCACTTTTGTTGCATGTAGGGGAGCTAATGTCTCATTGAGGGGAGCTGAGCCCCTTGGCTCCTCCATAATTCACACCCTGCTTTTAGGGCTCTTCTGAGCCTTGAGGCCCCAACTGGAGCAGAGGGACGAGGCTCAGTATGGCCTCTACAGATGGATTCTCCCGGGATACATAAACAGCTCTCAACTCTCTGCTCAAAAACCAAGTTCAATGCCACATTCTGAAAACCTGGCTTCCCCCATCTCCCTCTTAAAAACAAAAACAGATGAACTCAGAAATCATTTGATATATTCCTCCCTCAACCTCTCCAGAGCAGTTCGGAGGAGAGAAGGATAAGCTCTCAGGAGAAAGAAAGATAAGCAGAAAGACATTTTGTTTTGGATTCATGGAGTGAGATAGAGAGAAATGCAGAGACACGGATTGTGAGAGATACAAATAGAGAGCATTTTGTAAGAAAAAGTGATAGACTCGCTCCGGTCAAATGATGAGTTGTTTATGGTGGTAAAACTCTAATGGGTTAATTAGCACAATTTTCCTTGCTGTGGAGAGACCACCAAATGTGAATTTGAAGCGCTCCCATGCACAGCAGTAAAATGATCATCAATTAATTTCTGTGGATTGTGGTTTGTTCCTTGTCGGTTACTATACTTTAGAAAGACATGTCTCGTTATTTCCATAATCACTAACTGATAAAATGCCCATGAGTCAGGGAAGCCTTGGGGGGACCAACCCAAGTTTAATTGAATGTATTGTTAAAAAAAAGATGTATTTAACCTTTATTTAACTAGGCAAGTCAGTTAAGAACAAATTCATATATACCATTATGGCGTACCCTGGCCAAACCCGGACGACGCTGGGCCAATAGTGCGCCACCCAATAGTGCGCCACCCAATAGGAGTACGTTGTGATACAGCTTGGAAAATATGCCACTCCAATATCAAATTAGAATTTGTATGTTTATTGAACAAAAAATAGTTATTGTAATGAACACAAATCACAGATACTGAATAGTTAATGTATACTGTAATTGTATAGCCAAAGACAAACATATCAGTCCACATAAAACCCACTAGTCAACTGACCGAAGACGGCATTGAGCTGGAAAATCACACTAAGGTGTTTGCATCATATAAGAGAGTATAACATGATAGACAGCTCTAATGTGTAACATAAGGAGGGGCAGCACGTTATGTCACCCAATTCTTTGGACACTATTTTGAAGCCCAGGTGGGAATATCACAAACCCTCCCTTGCTACTGTTCATTTTCTGAAATCCACCAAATCTCATAACTAAATGGCGAAAATGCATCTGGACAGGCTTGTGGTATCTGGACAGCTGCGCTTCCGCATGAATATTGTTCACTGCGGTAGGATTCAGTTCCATTTGTACCTTTGCCTCTATAAACCAGTAGATTAGGAGTTTCATTTATAGGGAATTGGAGTGTGCCAACAAGTGCTTAAGAAGCTCACCTCTCATCTTGTCATTTATTGGGACTAGGAGTGTGCCAAAAAGTGCTTAAGAAGCTCACTTCTCATCTTGATGGCTGGATGAGGGTGGTGTGAGCTGGAATGGGAATTGTTCTAGAGAACCAAAGGGGGCATTCAGCCGTTGTCCTCTTGCTCATTTCAGCACCGAGGCCTCCCACTCCTCTTTCTATTCTGGTTAAAACCAGTTTGTGCTGTTCTGTGAAAGGAGTAGTACACAGCGTTGTACGAGATCTTTTGTTTCTTGGCAATTTTTCGAACGGAATAGCCATCATTCCTCAGATCAAGAATAGACTGACGAGTTTCAGAAGAAAGGGTTTTGTTTCTGGCAATTTTGAGCCTGTAATCGAACCCATATATAGTGATGCTCCAGACACTCAACTCGTCTAAAGAAGGCCAGTTGTATTGCTTCTTTAATCAGGACAACAGTTTTCAGCTGTGCTAACATAATTGCAAACAGGTTTTCTAATGATCAATTAGCCTTCTGAAATTATAAACTTGGATTAGCTAATACAACGTGCCCTTGAAACACAGGAGTGATGGTTGCTGATAATGGGTCTCTGTACGCCTATGTAGATATTCCATAAACAAATCTGCCGTTTCCAGCTACAATAGTCACTTACAACATTAACAATGTCTACACTGTATTTCTGATCAATTTGATGCTATTTTAAATAACAAAAAAATTGCTTTTCATTCTAAAACAAGGACATTTCTAAGTGACCCCAAACTTTTGAATGGTGGTGTGTGTGTGTGAGTGTATATATATATATATATATATATATATATATATATATATATATATATATATATATATACGCATATATATACACACATATATATATAGTTTTAATGATTCCAACCTAAGTGTGTAAACTTCTGACTATATATATATATATATATATATATATATATATATATATATATATATATATATATATCATTTTTTATTACAATTTTAAAAATGTGTTTATTTAAATAAATAAAATAATCATAAAATCTTAATTTAGTCCTAGTTGGGCAATAAGAGAGTATTCACACCCCTTGACCTGGCCTACCTTGTCACTGTGGAATTGTGTTTTAGTTGTTTTTACAATTTAATGAAAACGAAAAAACCGAACTCTCTTGAGTCAATAAGTATTCAACCCCTTTTTAAGTTGAGGAGTAAAAATGTGCTTAACACATACTAAGTTGCATTGACTTACTCTCTGTGTAATAATAGTATTTAACATGATTTTTGAAAGACTGCCTCATCTCTGTACCCCACACATACAATTATCTGTAAGATCCCTCAGTTGAGCAGTGAATTTAACAAAGATTCAACCATAAAGACCAGGGTGGTTTTCCAATGCCTCACAAAGAAGGGCACTTATTGATAGATAGGTGAAAAAAGCAGACATTGAATATCCCCTTTGGCATGTTAGAGGTAATCAAACGTTAGATGGTGTATCAATACACCCAGTCAGTACTAATTTACCGGTGTCCTAACTAACTCAGTTGGTGACTTCAAAACAGTTACAGAGTTTAATCTATCTATTTTGTCCTCTTCAAAATATTTTATTTTGTTTGTGAATAAAGAAAGTCAGCCATAATGAGGAAAACGTGGGGCTTTTATGTATTTAGATTGCCCTTGAACCCCCTAAAATGGGAAGATGGGGTAAGGAACAAACAAGACATACATGTTCCATTATCCAGTACTGTTACTGATTAACTGACTATATTTAAGAGAGAATAAAGTAGACGGCACACGTCAAACGTTTGATTTATGACCCCTATGTCCGGATGCTGTGTGCATGCAAGTATTTGGGCATCCTGTCAGGACATCTTGGCGGGAAGTGATCACTTGCTCTAGGGAGTGCCCATATTTGGGCATCCTGTCTGGACATCCTGGCGAGAACTTATCACGTGCTTATGCCCATATATGGGCACCCTGTTCCTGTTCTCACACGTTAGAGGGTGTGCTAATTCATGCATATATTGCATCTATTCCTTTGAAGTTGTCATGATGATTGATGTCTAGGGACCTCTTTGAGCTGGGGGGAATGTGTTTGAACATTTCAAAGAGTATGGCCCCCCAACCCCTGTTTTATTGACCTTAGGGCTATGAAACAGGAATGTCCGGGGGTACTGGGTGTGGCAGATGCATTATAAATAAAGCACAGAACAAGACATGCGGCCCCAGAACACTAAACAAGATTTTAAAAATAAAACCCAGAATATTAAACAGAAAATTATGTCTCCTAGGCCAATTCTCGGGGTGCTATTCGTCTCTTGTCAAGAATCCAATGACAAAAGCCTCAAGGAAGTTTTGTGTGAGACCAAATTAAAGAAGTTTTGGGTACGTCTTGGGCAGTTCGTTCAGAGTATCCAATATAATTACGTAAAACACAGCATAGTCAAGATTCTGATTCACCCATGTGAATTTGAAAAACTGTCGAATCTCTGTATTGTTGAATTTATTTCGGTACACAACCCGAACACTTCGATCAATACCGTCTCCCTCCTGATTTATTAGACAATTTTCCAATTCCCCAAAAACATCGTATTGCATTTCAGACTCTTCTGACATGGGCATGAACAGCTGGTTTTGGGGGGTTTGGGATGCCGAAGATGTCGGGCTCTCGTTCATCTGATTAATTAGGGATATGAGGGCTTCGGAAATCTGTGATAACAGGTTTTCATTGGGCATCCCTTACTCGTTCATACAATTAATCATTTCTAGGAGTTCTGGTGGTATCTGTGATAAGAGGCTTTCAACTGTCTCAACTTGGACTTTTGGCTCTGCCATTTGGATAATTAATGATGTGCGTTCTTGGGTTATTGTGGAAGGATCCGTGTTACATATATGATTATAGCGCCTGTATTTGCGTTTTTTAATCGTATTGCTGTTTAACATACGTGGAATTGTTCTATGTCAGAATGATAGATCCCGTCGGTATTGTCGCTCAAGTAAAAAACCCATTAGTTTGGGTAGCAAAACCTTTCGGGATTTTAGAGCCCTGGAAAAGGCCGTGAAAAACCTATCTTGTTCTATTTCAGATCCGGATGTTGCCACCAAAGAATTGGTGGAATCAAGAAGGTTGGCCGCACCCCATAATAGCCGGTCGTCTGCCTCTGAAATGTCATTTAAAATGGTGGAATCCTCCGGTTTGGTTGTTTCAATGGGAATGTTCGGTGAGCCAAAATCCTCCGCATACTCTAGATGTGTGTGGTCTTCTGTGCCGTTATACGCCGGGGAGGAGTCTGAAAGGAAATAATACATACAAAATAGGTTATTAAATATAAAAATATGTTAGATACATAAAATGTCAGCTACATTTCAGGTATAATACTATATATTAACAATACATAATTAAAATACCTCGGCTTTTTTGGCGAGGGCTGTTCTGACGAATCGTGGAAACCGGGGGGGGGGCGTGATTTTTTTCATCAAGCGTTCCCGATTCTGCAGGGCCGGTCTCGTCGCATTTGTCCTTGTTTTAACATATTCAAGCCTAAAACATGTATAAATAATAAACTAGGTATAACTAATAATATATATATAATGGCTTCATACCGTGTCCATGGAGCGCCGGCTCGTGAAGCCGCAAGTTCCCTGCCCAGTAGTACTTTTCTGGAGGGAGGATTCTGAGCAATGTACTAGAGCCCGTGTTGTGCGTTGCTTCTTTGGGACTGGAATATGGAGTGAGCGTGTGGAGGTTCTCAGGGGAGTTGGCGGGACGTTTAAATCCTCTGTTCTCGGTGTGTTTGAAAAAACGTTCGTACAGAATGGGAGAATTGCATCTGTGTCATCGGATGTGTCATCTGCTCCGACGAAGTCGTTCAGGGTCCATAAGGAGCCTGTTATCCTTCTTGGCTGTATGTCAGCTGTAAACACAAAAATAGCTTTTAATATAGGGTGCACACTTTTAAATTAAATAAATATTATTGTGTATGTGATTATTGGACTTACGTCGAAAATAGTGTGATGGGGATTGGCTGCATGCATTTTGCGCCTGGGAATCCCCGTCTAACGCTGTCTGTTCCAGATCATTTAAACCTCTGAGCAGCTGCTTAAATGATGGAGAACCTACAAACGTTAGATAATATTAACAGTTATTTACCCTATATACATTTATTTTATTTTTTAAGAATACGTGCATTTGACATTAAAAATCGGTGTCCCCGGTTTAAAACACATATACCTTCAGTTTAATATTCCAATAATATCAATAATATTCAAACAATTCCCCGACTCCAGATCTTAAAATATATTATTTTCACGAACTCACCTTCAGAAAGCGCCATTAAGAGGGATTCACGGATGATCTTTTAACTGTCCTGGGCTGTTGGTCGGGTGTTTGGAGTTAGGGTACGGCCGTGCAAACAGAGTGGAAAGTATCTGTTTTCCCTAGACTCGATC
This sequence comes from Oncorhynchus keta, assembly GCF_023373465.1. Classification (NCBI taxonomy): domain Eukaryota; kingdom Metazoa; phylum Chordata; class Actinopteri; order Salmoniformes; family Salmonidae; genus Oncorhynchus; species Oncorhynchus keta. The sequence continues at coordinate 44,828,889 of NC_068454.1, read as the reverse complement.
GACGGTCGTGTTCCTAATGAGAGATAGTACGGAATGAGCTTACAGAGCATGGGGTGACGTTTTTTCGGACGATATCCGGTATGCCATAAAATGGGTCTGGAGTACCCCCAGAATGTTTTAGAGAACAAAGACCGTGAATTACAGGTGGCGATATCGTTATAATTAAATAACCAATTTTACTATTCCTTTCTTACAGATATAGGGCCTGGTTAGCTCTGACCTGCATCCAACGCCAAGCCTGGCTCTCTAGCACACTCCATCAAAGCTCCGTAAGTTTTCACTCCAGGGAAAGCCCCGCCGTCGGGCATGTGGGTCCTGGGAATGTCTTAAGGATAGACGCGGCCAGCGCCGTAATTGTTCACGATTTTGGAAAAGACTGTCCAGCTTATTCATAAGGTTTATGAATACGGGATAATTAATCCATTTAAAGCTAAACACCAGCATAAAAAGTTTACATCCTTGCATGCTTTGGAAAATACATATGAACTGACAGATTTCGTCGCATTTGCACTATCAAATTGTTCACATGCTAAAATTCTCACTTTGGAGTCAAGGCTATATGCCATTGAAGCGATTCTTAGGGCCTTCAGATCACTGCGTCCGCAGACCAGTTCTACCATTGCATATCCGGGGAGAGTTGTACCGCTCAGGGCCTGTTCAATTTGACAGAGCGTGAGCCTTATCATAAGCCATTTTCTCATCCGCAGCACAGGAGAAAAACTCCCGGGTTTTGCCTGATAAAGGGGTTTGGGGCCGCAGTCTGTGAATATCTTAACCGTAGATCCATCAGGTTGGAATATGTAAGACATATGTCCCTCACTCGTACCCAGAACTCCTTTAACTTCTCTAGGGTAGGGGGCCGCATTCGAAATTTTGGATGAAAAGCATGCCCAAATTAAACGACCTGCTACTCGGGCCCAGAAGATATGATTTGCATATAACTGGTAGATTTGGATAGAAAACACTCTAACGTTTCCAAAACTGTTAAGATAGTGTCAGTGAGTATAACGGAACTGATTTAGCAGGCGAAAACCTGAGAAAATGACTTAGGACTTCATTTGCAGGTCCTATGCCTTCCTTCTAGAAATCGTTCTTATAAATAAGGGAGTAAGACCAGTCTGAACGAGTGGACCCTAACGTGTCGCAGAGCTTTTTCATGCGCAAGTGCATTTCTTGTTTACCTTTTATATTGACGACGGTCCGGTTGAAATATTGAATATTGTCCGGTTGAAATATTATAGATCATTTAGGCTAAAAAAAAACAACTTGAGGATTGAATATAAACATCGTTTCACGTGTTTCTATGAACTTTACGGATACAATTTTGATTTTTTTGTCTGATTGTTTTGACTGCGTTTGAGCTTGTGGATTACTGAAGAAAACACGCAAAAAAAACGGAGGTTTTTGGATATAAAGAGACTTCATCGAACAAAAGGAACGTTTATTGAGTAAATGAATGTCTTCTGATTGCCACCATATGAAGATCACCAAAGGTAAGGGATTCAATTTATCTCCATTTCTGAGTTTTGTAACGCTCCTGCTTGGCCGGTTACTGTTTGTAAATAATTTGTCAACTGGGCTATGTTCTGGGCTAGGTATGCTTTCACTGAAATTGAAATCAATGAAAATGAAATCATTTTATAAATATGACACTGTGATTGGTTTAACAAGAAGTTAATCTTTAAACCTATGTAAAATATGTCTTGTTTTCAAAAATGTTAAAATTTGCATTTCTGTATTTGAATTTGGTGCTCTGCAATCTCACTGGATGTTTGCCAGATGGAACGCTAGCGTCCCACGTACCCTAGAGAGGTTAAAACATTCTGGGGTCTCACACAACTTCCTCGAGGCTTTTGTCATTGAGTTCATGACAAGAGACGCATAGCACCCCGAGAATTGGTCTAGGAGACAACATTTTCTGTTTAATATTCTGGGTTTTATTTTTTAAATCTTGTTTAGTGTTCTGGGGCCGCATGTCTTGTTCTGGGCTTTATTTATAATGCGTCTGCCACGACCAATACCCCTCGGACATTCCTGTTTCATAGACAACAAAAGGTCAATAAAACAGGGGGTGAGGGAGCCATACTCTTTGAAATGTTGAAACACATCCCCCCCCCAGTTCAAAGAGGTCCGTAGACATCAATCATCATGACAATTTCAAAGGAATAGATGCAATATATGCATAAATTGGCACACCCTCTAAAGCGTGAGAACAGGAACAGGATGCCCATATACAGTGGGGCAAAAAAAGTATTTAGACAGCCACCAATTGTGCAAGTTCTCCCACTTAAAAAGATGAGAGAGGACTGTAATTTTCATCATAGTTACACTTCGACTATGACAGACAAAAGGAGAAAAAAATCCAGAAAATCACATTGTAGGATTTTTAATGAATTTATTTGCAAATTATGGTGGAAAATAAGTATTTGGTCAATAACAAAAGTTTCTCAATACTTTGTTATATACCCTTTGTTGGCAATGACAGAGGTCCAACGTTTTCTGTAAGTCTTCACAAGGTTTTCACACACTGTTGCTGGTATTTTGGCCCATTCCTCCATGCAGATCCCCTCTAGAGCAGTGATGTTTTGGGGCTGTTGCTGGGCAACATGGAATTTCAACTCCCTCCAAAGATTTTCTATGGGGTTGATATCTGGAGACTGGCTAGGCCACTCCAGGACCTTGAAATGCTTCTTACGAAGCCACTCCTTCGTTGCCCGGGCGGTGTGTTTGGGATCATTGTCATGCTGAAAGACCCAGCCACGTTTCATCTTCAATGCCCTTGCTGATGGAAGGAGGTTTTCACTCAAAATCTCACGATACATCGCCCCATTCATTCTTTCCTTTACACGGTTCAGTCGTCCTGGTCCCTTTGCAGAAAAACAGCACCAAAGCATGATGTTTCCACCCCCATGCTTCACAGTAGGTATGGTGTTCTTTGGATGCAACTCAGCATTCTTTGTCCTCCAAACACGACGAGTTGGGTTTTTACCAAAAAGTTATATTTTGGTTTCATCTGACAGTCTCCCAATCTTCTTCTGGATCATCCAAATGCTCTCTAGCAAACTTCAGACGAGCCTGGACATGTACTGGCTTAAGCAGAGGTGCACGTCTGGCACTGCAGGATTTGAGTCCATGGCGGCGTAGTGTGTTACTGCTGGTAGGCTTTGTTACTTTGGTCCCAGCTCTCTGCAGGTCATTCACTAGGTCCCCCGTGTGGTTCTGGGATTTTTGTTGTTCTTGTGATCATTTTGACCCCACGGGGTGAGATCTTGCATGGTGCCCCAAATTGAGGGAGATTACCAGTGGTCTTGTATGCCTTCCATTTCCTAATAATTGCTCCCACAGTTGATTTCTTCAAACCACGCTGCTTACCTATTGCAGATTCAGTCTTCCCAGCCTGGTGCAGGTCTACAATTTTGTTTCTGGTGTCCTTTGACAGCTCGTTGGTCTTGGCCATAGTGGAGTTTGGAGTGTGACTGTTTGAGGTTGTGGACAGGTGTCTTTTATACTGATGACAAGTTCAAACAGGTGCCATTAATACAGGTAACGAGTGGAGGACAGAGGAGCCTCTTAAATAAGAAGTAACAGGTCTGTGAGAGCCATAAATCTTGCTTGTTTGTAGGTGACCAAATACTTATTTTCCACCATAATTTGCAAATAAATTCATAAAAAATCCTACAATGTGATTTTCTGGATTTCTTTTCTCATTTTGTCTGTCATAGTTGAACATAGTTGTACCTATGATGAAAATTACAGGCCTCTCTCATCTTTTTAAGTGGGAGAACTTGCACAATTGGTGGCTGACTAAATACTTTTTTGCCCCACTGTATGGGCATAAGCACGTGATAAGTTCCCGCCAGGATGTCCTGAAAGGATACCCAAATATAGGCACTCCCTAGAGCACGTGATCACTTCCCGCCAGGATGTCCTGACAGGATTCCCAAATATGGGCATGCACACGTCATCCGGACATAGGGTCATAAATCAAACGTTTGACATGTGCCGTCCACTTTATCCTCTCTTATTTCGTTCAAAGCCCTTCAGATATCCAACGGTTGTAAATTTGACTGAAGGAAAACAAAAGCTAGTCCATCATATGCGTGAGACGTCTCGAAGCAAATAAAAATGATGTCAGTAAGAGCTCTTATTCTCCAAAATGTATCTTAGATTGGGGGAGTAAATGCTACAGAGCTTAGTGTCGGTGAAACTGACTGGCTTGCTTATTGCTTATTGATGGCATCCTCTCATCTCTATGATCCCCCAAAAAATAAAGAAATGGTTAAAAGACAATGGTTAAATGGGAAGAAGACATCCCGACAGCCGTCCAAGTAAAAAAATAGAAGGCTGGAAAAAATGCTGCTCGGGCCCAAGAGGACGAATAAGCTTGAAATGTGCTGTGCACATGGGGAGCACAGGCACAGCTGCAATCCATCTCTTAGTGAACCCATTTCCTTTGATTCCCCTCATTTTTAAAGGGATTAAACATTGGCATTCTGGAAAGACACCAGGCCCTCCAGATGATCTGTGGCATTGGACAGACGAGTGACGTGGCCAATGGATCTCACACCCAGACCCAACACAAGACCACTTACGGTAAATGCCATGCGTTAAAAGGGGTTGCAATGAGGGCAACTCCTAATTACAATATGGGCTCTATTTTAATAAACCCTAACGCAACAGTAAATCTAAGTGCAGGGGGCAGCATTATAGGTTTAGGGGTGTGTCAGAAATATTTGAGCTATTTTCACTATTTCAATTATAGGCGCACTTGCTGCTGTTGGCACGAAAGGGCCAGGTTTTGATGTATAAACAAGTTGTGGGTGTGTCGAGGCTTGGCCCCTCACTGACCAATCAGAATGTGTTCCATGGCGAACTATGTGGTTGCTTCAAATTTGGTATTTACTTTTTTATATGTATTGCTCCAATTCCAATGTTAGTCCATTTTAGTTTGGTAAATGGATTACAGAAACAAAATAACATTCACACTGATATAGGGCCCAGGCCTACTGTAAATTGCATTATAGCTAAGCATGGACAAGCCAAACATTGTCAATAAGCAATATTAAATTAATTATTGATGAGGCCTAAAAAGAGAACAAATAATTATAATCAAATTCTAAACTAAACAAAAGAACAACTTGTTTTAAATAGGCTTGTCACACTTACAGGCACCATCATTTCTGCCCTTGGGCATATAATACTAAAACAACGCAGACTATGGAGGGTTTTACGCACATCCAAGCTTTTCACAGTAGCTGGACAAAGATCCAATATAAAGAGAAAGGGAGAATGTCCACTCACCATTATACTGCTCCCAAATAGGGCTATGTTTTATGAACATAATCGGAACCATCTTACAGATGAGATCGCGTTCACACATCACCAGAAGTTGCATTACAGGCGCGCCATGGACATTGTAACCATAAAACCAGGAAGACGAATCATTCTAATACGATTGCTTGTTTTGATTTTATTACAATCAGTCTGCTTTTTTTTAAACAACAAAAACGAATTATAAAATGTAATGATATCGTAAAATCGGCAGGATAAAAAGACATGCATTGCTGTTGAACCAGCCTTCGTTATAGTAGGCCTAAGGGAGGGATTGGGTTACAGATAACTTCTAAATAGAATGTTTACCAGTATTCCCCCGAGGTACTCATCTCTCATTTCATTATGGGGATGAGCACGTAGCCTACATGACTTAACCAACCAACTTTTGGTATATATATATATATATATATATATATATATATATATATATATATATATATATATATATATATCCCCATCAGCGGTGCCTGAAATTAGCACTTTGGACCATGTTTTTAATTTGAATTAAACTCAAACTTAATAACTCAAATATTTCCCCCCCACCCATCTGAACACAGGAGTGATGGTTGCTGATAATGGGCCTCTGTATGAATATGTAGATCAGCCATTTCCAGCTACAATAGTATAATAGTATAAATGAGGTGAGATAAGGGAGGTAAAGGCAAAAAAACCCATGGTGGCGAAGTAAATACAATATAGCAAGTAAAACACTGAAATGGTAGATTTGCAGTGGAAGAAAGTGCAAAGTAGAGATAGAAATAATGGGGAGCAAAGGAGCAATATAAATAAATACAGTAGGGGGAGAGGTAGTTGTTTGGGTAAATTATAGATGGGTTATGTACAGCTGCAGTAATCTGTGAGCTGCTCTGACAGCTGGTGCTTAAAGCTAGTGAGGGAGATAAGTGTTTCCAGTTTCAGAGATTGTTGTAGTTCGTTCCAGTCATTGGCAGCAGAGAACTGGAAGGAGAGGAGGCCAAAGGAAGAATTGGTTTTGGGGGTGACCAGAGGGGGTGGGTGCTGCAATGGTGACCAGCAAACTGAGATAAGGTTGGGACTTAATAAATAATAATAATACATTATAATAAAGAGATGTTCTGCTTTTATCACACCACACTCCACAAAGCAAGTCCTGCAGGTTCTAGTTGTATTTTATTGAGATTATTTTACAATCACATGGTCAAGTGCTGCAATGAAATATCTAGTTAGGCTGCAGCTGGCCCAGAAAAGAGCGGCATGTCGTACTCTTCATTGTAATCAGAGGGCTAATATGAATCCTATGCATGCCAGTCTCTCTTGGCTAAGAGTTGGTGAAAGACTGACTGCGTCATTTATGTATTTATTGTTATTTTACCCCTGTTTTCTTCCCTATTTAGATCCAATTACAATCTTGTCTCATCACTGCAACTCCCCAAAGGGCTTGGGAGAGGGGAAGGTCGAGTCATGCGTCTTCCATAACATAACCCGTCAAACCACGCTTTTTAACACCCGTTCACTTAACCCGGAAGCCAGCTGCACCAATGTGTTGGAGGAAACACCATTCAACTGACGTCTATACTCAGCCTGCAGACGCCCGGCCTGCCACAAGGAGTCGCTAGAGCGTGATGAGCCAAAAAGAGCCCCCCCAGTCAAACCCAGAACAAATTCAAGGAAACGTATGGTATTATACAGAGCCATGAGTGAATGGAACTCAAAACTGCAAAACTGGTATCAAAAAATATATATAGCAACACCTCATGGCACAATGCCTCTCCCCCATGTGATCTACTGTATGTGTAACTGATAGATACACACCTAAACACCACATGTTAATGTTTTGGAATGTACAGTTGAAGTCGGAAGTTTACATACACTTAGGTTGGAGTCATTAAAACTTGTTTTTAAACCACACCACAAATTTCTTGTGAAAACGTCTTATGGCTGCAGGGGCAGTATTGAGGAGCTTGAATGAAAGGTGCCCAGAGGCGCCCAGAGTAAATGACCTGCTCCTCATTCCCAGTTGCTAATATATGCATATTATTATTAGTATTGGATAGAAAACACTCTGAAGTTTCTAAAACTGTTTGAATGATGTCTGTGAGTAGAACAGAACTCATATGGCAGGCAAAAACCTGAGAAGAAATCCAAACAGGAAGTGAGAAATCTGAGGTTGGTCGATTTTCAACCCAGGGATATCGGATATGGATGAAGTTGCACTTCCTAGGGCTTCCAGTAGATGTCAACCGTCTTTATAAACTTGAATGAGGCTTCTACTGTGTTGTGTGGCTGAATGAGAGGGGAATGAGTCAGGTTACTGGCAGAGAGCCATTTCCTGGTCTTGCACATTTCACATGATATTGACCTGCCTTCCATGGCTACTCTACACATAAAGGAATTCTCTGGTTGGAACTTTATTGAAGATTTATGATAAAAACATCCTAAAGATTGATTCTATACTTAGTTTGAAATGTTTCTAAGACCTGTAATATAACTTTTAGAAGTTTTTGTCCAAAGTTATGCCTGACCTGCACGAGCGTTTGGATATGTGTACTAACACCCTAACAAAAGTAACAACTTGGACATAAATAATGGACAGTATCGAACAAATCAAGCATTTATTGTGGAACTGCGATTCCTGGGAGTGCATTCTGATGAAGATCATCAAAGGTAAGGGAATATTTATAATGTAATTTCTGATTTCTGTTCACTCCACCATGGCGGAAAATGTTATTTGTTTTCTTAGTGCCGTCTTGAATTATTGCATGGTTTGCTTTTTCCCGTAAAGTTTTTTTGACATCTGACACAGCAGTTGCATTTAGGAGAGGTAAATCTATATTTCCATGTCTAACACTTGAATTTTCATCGACATTTATAATAAGTATTTCTGTAAAATGTGGCTCTCTGCAATATCACCGGATGTTTTTGTAACTAGTAAACGTAATGCGCCAATGTAAACTCAGATTTTGTTATATAAATATGAACTTTATCAAACAAAACATACATGTATTGTGTAACATGAAGTCCTATGAGTGTCATCTGATGAAGATTATCAAAGGTTAGTGATTCATTTTATCTCTATTTGTGCTTTTTGTGACTCCTCTCTTTGGCTGGAAAAGTGAGTTTTTCTTTGGCTTGGTGGTGACCTAACATAATTGTTTGTGGTGCTTTCGCTGTAAAGCCTATTTGACATCGGACACTGTGGTGGGATTAACAACAAGATTACCTTTAAAACGGTATAAGATACATGTATGTTTGAGGAATTTTGATTATCAGATTTCTGTTTTGAATTTGGCGCCCTGCACTTTCACTGGCTGTTGTCATGTCAATCCCGTTAACGGAATTGCAGCCCTAAGAAGTTAACCTGTTGATCCTACCTCCTACTTTTTCGAACATTCTGTTAAAAATCGCGCAACATTTCAGCGCCCTACTACTCATGCCAGGAATATAATATATGCATATGATTAGTATGTGTGGATAGAAAACACTCAGACGTTTCTAAAACTGGTTAAATCACGGCTGTGACTATAACAGAACGTGCGTTTCATCGAAAAGCGCAGGAAAATCTGATCACTGAAAATTGGAAAATATATCAATGCGCCACTTGAATGTATTGTTGAATGGAAGCCACATTACCTGGAGCCGAGATTGCAATTTCTACAGCTTCCACACGATGTCACCAGTCTTGTCAATTGCCTAGGCTTTGTTTCTTGGTCAAACGAAGAAGAGACAGCCCATTTCTTCCGGTCTCCGACATTATTTCAAGACGTAGAGCTATAGAATATACATCGCCTTGTGATCAATTTGATAGATTATTAACGTTTACTAATACCTAAAGTTGCATTACAAAAGTATTTAGAAGTGTTTTGTGAAAGTTTATCGTCGACTTTTTTAATAAAAAAAAAATGACGTTGTGTTATAAAACGCTGTTTTTTTCCTTGATCACACAGTCTTCATAGATCGATATCTAGGCTATATATGGACCGATTTAATAAAAAAAAAAGACCCAATAGTGATGTTTATGGGACATCTAGGAGTGCCAACAAAGAAGATTGTCAAAGGTAATTAAGTTTTATATTTTATTTCTGCGTTTTGTGTAGCGCCGACTATGCTAATTATTTTGTTTACGTCCCCTGCGGGTCTTTTGGGGTGTTGCATGCTATCATATAATAGCTTCTCATGCTTTCGCCGAAAAGCATTTAAAAAATCTGACTTGTTGGCTGGATTCACAACGAGTGTAGCTTTAATTCAGTACCCTGCATGTGTGTTTTAATGAACGTTTGAGTTTTAACGAGTGCTATTAGCATTTAGCGTAGCGCATTTGCATTTCCAGATGTCTAGATGGGACGCCTGCGTGTCGGGTCGACCTAAGAGGTTAACAACCGCCCAATGTCATTACGCGTACCGGGAAGAAATCTACTTTCACCCCTAATACAGAATGTAACCTAGCAGATGGTGGAAGGTATTCTTTGGACTTCTGCAGCTAAATTGCTCATGCAAACCCTTGAACTATACAGCAAAACTCTTGAAACAATACGGGTGGTACTGACAGTCGTCCAGAATCAAGCATTAGTGACATTAGTAGGAAAAAAGATTGAGCCACAGTGAAATACAGTACATTCCCGTTGAGATCAACAGGTTTCACTCTTCTTTCAATTAACCCCCATAAACTGGTGATTTTCACTGTGTCCTGGATTCAGTTAATTGACCAGAATGTATGTGTCCACTATTGCCCAAGCGGGTCTTGGTGTCGGCTACTCATCTTTCCCTTGGCAAAATGTCAGTATTCTCGTCGAACCACACGTATTTTGGAGCGTAGGCTATACCACCCATTTTCAAGTCTGTTCGCTCAATGTTCATGCCTCCGACAAGCAGTAATGACAAGTAATGGTGTAATAGCCTACAATTTGTTTTGATTATTGCGATAGGTTCATGTTTTACCAGTGTAACCCCACTATTTACTTTGCCAGGATGCCGTACCAGATCCTACTGCCTTACTTTCACCCATGGCCTGTATCCAATGGTCCACTGATAATAGATGTTCGTAGCAATGCCTTGCATCCAGCCGGCAGTTGGCATCCGTTCAAAATGGAACTTTCAGTTTAGTTGTGATGGTTAAACAGTACAAGTCGGGAGCAATAGTGGCAGACAAAATAATCAAGATCCAGCCCTCACCTTACATGAAGCGAGGGTGGCCCACAAATAAAAACATCCAAGGCCTTTTTCTAAAATAAACCCTCTCTTTATAGTAGTTGCCGAGAGCCAATAGTTGCCGAGAGCCAACTCGAACAGTGTTACGTCACTAGTGGCCATATGAACCTGAAGCATCATCATGTGTTTTCTATTGAAAGTTACACCATTTAATCATCCCAGCAAAGGGGATCACAATGTGTTTTGATAAACTCACACATGTGCAAGCTTGTATGCATGTACGCACTAACACACCCACATCCACAAACATGCGTACACACATATGCATGCACTCACACACACATGCACGCACACAACAGATGGGTGCAATCTGGTCCCAATTACAGACATCCGATTTATATATGAAGAGCAGGAATTGAAAACATGCTTCATACTCATGATCCAGGTATGTTTTCAGATTTTGAACATTAAAACCCTCCTGGTGTATGTTGAGATATACTACCCTTTAAGGTCATAATGCCAAATCCTTCAAAGGATAACACTTTACATTAAGTTCCCCCTATTACTATAGGGGGAACAACGTAATAACTGAGGTAACAACATAGCAGTTATTATGTAACTACATAGTAATACATTTGCAGCACTTTAAGTTATTACACAATTAAACAAGGAATGTGTAATTACACATCCACTAGATGAAGGTTATTCTACGTGTAATTACTAATGTTATTACACTTTCTTGTTCCACTATGTATCTAATGTTTTGTAGTTACATGCTTGAAAGTCACCTGTGAATTACTATGTAAAGAACTCTAACCAAAACCTGACCTTATTACATGTAAAGCACAAGGTGCATCTACCATCAAATCCTCATGTAAAACCAGGGTTGATAAATAGTCTAGGACCTGGTAACAACAATTGTAACAAGTCGTCCCCCTGTCATTAACTCCGGTCATTTTTATTTTTTCTCCACAATTTCATGATGTCCAATTGGTAGTTATAGTCTTGTCCCATTGCTGCAACTCCTGTATGGACTCAGGAGAGGCGAAGGTCGAGAGCCATGCGTCCTCCGAAACAAGACCCTGCCAAGCCGCACTGCTTCTTGACACACACCTGGAAGCCATGTGTCGGAGGAAACACTGTACAACTGGCGACCATGTCAGCATGCATGCAACTGGCCCGCCACAGGAGTCGCTAGAGCACGATGGGATAAGGACATCTTGGCCGCCCAAACCCTCCCCTAACCCGGAAGATGCTGGGCCAATTGTGCGTCGCCTCATGAGTCTCCCAGTCGCAGCCGGCTGTGACACAGCCCGGGATCAAACCCGGATCTGTAGTGACGCCTCAAGCACTGCAGTGTCTTAGACCGCTGTGACACTCAGGAGGCCCAAACTACCGGTCCTTTTTAATTAGTTTATTTCTGTTATGACCTCAAAGGCTATACCGAATCAAGTGTAATATAACAACAATGCATTTACATAGGATAGATATACTTGTAATTATCATGTGCCTACCCAGGAGCAAGCAACTTAATGTAAAGTGAAACACAGTAGGGTATAACCTTTACAATTACTATGTAGTTACAGTGTAAAACCTTTTCAGACAACGGGCTAAGCAGTAGAAATTAGGAGACAGGAGGACATTAGGTATAACCATTTTAGTTACATTGTGGATTGAATGTACTTACACTACCGTTCAAACGTTTTGGGTCACTTAGAAACGAGGCAGAGTTGCAAAGAAAATCCATATCTCAGACTGGCCAATAAAAAGAAAAGATTAAGATGGGGAAAATAACACAGACACTGGACAGAGAAACTCTGCCTGGAAGGTCAGCATCCCGCAGTCGCCTTTTTACTGTTGACATTGAGACTGGTGTTTTTCGGGAACAATTTAATGAAGCTGCCAGTTGAGGACTTGTGAGGCATCTGTTTCTAAGCTAGACACTCTAATGTACTTGTCCTCTTGCTCAGTTGTGCACCGGGACCTCCCAATCCTCTTTCTATTCTGGTTAGGGCCAGTTTGCACTGTTCTGTGAAGGGAGTAATACACAGCGTTGACCGAGATCTTCCGTTTCTTAGCAATTTCCCGCATGGAATAGCCTTAATTTCTCAAAACAAGAATAGACTGATGAGTTTCAGAAGAAAGTTCTCTGTTTTTGAGCCTGTAATCGAACCCACAAATGCTGATGTTACTGAAACTCAACTAGTCTAAAGAAGGCCAGTTGTATTGCTTTTTTAATCAAAACAACATTTTTCAGCTGTGCTAACAATTGCAAAAAAAGGTTTTCTAATGATTAGTTAGCTAATCCAAGTTTATAATTTTAAAAGGCTAACAAAACGTGCCATTTGAACACAGGAGTGATGGTTGCTGATAATTGGCCTCTGTGCGCCTATGTAGATATTCCATAAAAAATCTGCCGTTTCCAGCCACAATAGTCATTTACAACATTAACAATGTCTACACTGTATTTCTGATCAATTTGATGCTATTTTAATGGACAAAAAATGTTGCTTTTCTTTCAAAAACAAGGACATTTCTAAGTGATCCTAAACTTTTGAACGGTAGTCTACATTCAGTAATCTTGCTCTGATTTGTCATCCTGAAGGTCCCAGAGATAAAAATGTAGCATAGTTTTGTTGGATAAAATCAATTTTATGTTCAAATGCAGGAACTGGGGGATCTACAGTTTGACCCCACTGCTGTCCCTGGCTCCACACCCACTCCGCCATCTAGATGTGTGAAAGTTAGTGTATAAGTTAATGGTCCATCATGTATGACATTCCTTTGAGTGTGTAAACTTGAATATTTTATTACCATAGCATTTTTGTATGTTTTATATAGTTATGTACTTGAAAATGTATCAATTGACCAATTTGGCACATTTGGGAAAACTCCTGGCAGACTTGATACAAAAATTGTGCAGTAATTTAATTCTTCACTGGATCAGTCTGAAACGTTGAACACAAACTGCTGCCACCTGGTGGCCGAAATCTAAATTACACCTAGACTCCAATCTGAAAGTATGGCCTTTGTCTTGCATTTCAAAAGTGATGACATTTTTACAAAAATACAAAATGCATATTTTTTTGTTTGTATTATCTTTTACCAGATCTAATGTGTTATATTCTCCTACATTACTTTCACATTTCCACAAACATCAAAGTGTTTCCTTTCAAATGGTATCAAGAAAATGCATGTCCTTGCTTCAGGTCCTGAGATACAAGATTTGGGTATGTAATTTTTAACACTTGAGTAAATGAGGGATACAAAGTATATTGAAAGCAGGTGCTTAAACAGAGGTATGGTTCCTGAGTTACATCCCATCATGCTTAGGGTCATATAAAAATGCTGGACAGGCTATTTTAACCATTATTTTAGCTACTTTGGCTATGCCCCCATAAGATGACAATGCACGAAGAGTCACTGAATGGTTTAATGAGCATGAAAATGATGTAAAGTACTGAAATACTTTTAAGTACTACTTAAGTAGTTTTTGGGGGTATCTGTACTTTTACTTTTATATTTTTTACAACTTTTACTTTTACTCCACTACATTCCTGAAGAAAATTGTTATTTTTACTCCAAACATTTTCCCTGACACCTAAAAGTACTCATTACATTTAGAATGCTCAAGCAGGACAGAATTATGGCACCTATGAATATAACTCTTTGTCAACCCTACTGCCTCTGATCTGGCGGACTCACGAAACACAAATATTGTGTTTGGTAATGTCTGAGTGTTGGAGTGTGCCCGTCTGTCCATAATTAAAAATAATATGAAAATCGTGATGTCTGGTTTGCTTAACATAAGGAATTTGATATATAGCATTTACTTTCACTTCAAACTTTTACTCAATTATGACAATTAAATAGCTTTTCTACCACTGTACTTAAGTACATTTAAAATCAGATACTTTTAGATTTTTACTCAAGTAGAATTGTACTGGGTCACTTTCACTTTGACTTGTGTCATTTTCTGTTAAGGTATCTTTACTTTTACTCAAGTATGACAACATGAATAAGGGACCATAGCTTTCATCTGGATTCACCTGGTCAGTTTATGTAATGGAAAGATGTTTTCCTAATGTTTTGTACACTCAGTGTATATTTACAATGTACCTACCCAGTAGAAAGCAGATACATAAAGTTAACAGCATAGTAGGCCAATTTCCGGCTGTTTTAGTGCAACAGCACAGATACTGTGTGTGACTGTGTGAGAGCGAAGTCTTGCATCTCACTCATCTCAATATATGTGGGGCTACTCGTGACAACGCTATTTAGCTGAGTCTACCTTTAAAAGTGACATTTTTTAAAATAATTTCGTAATTACAATGTAACAACCTTTGCAGATAATTGGCAAACCAGGAGAAATAAGGAGATAGAGTGTCACGAATTACTAAGGTGGGTGGAATCAGGCGCAGAGAGCAGGTTTCAGTTATAGACAGTTTATTCTCCGGCGCACAAAAAGACGGTCAACCCAACACACAGGGTGAATAAATATTCTAGCCCAAACACAGAACCAAAATAGTCCGGAGAATAAAACACATGAACACCACCAAATAACATGAATACAAAAAACAATCCCGCACAAAACAAGGGCGGGACAACCTACTAAATATAAGGACGCTCATTAAACTAAAATACACACAGGTGAAACTAATAAGACAAAACCAACAGACAAATGAAAACCGCCGAGCACCGCCCGACTTCGGCAGAAGTCGTGACACAGAAGAACATTTTTCTGTTTGGCTTTTCTTTAATGGATTTGACAAAGAATCATATTCAAACCATTCAAATTCAATTCCCAATTTCAGACTAAAAAGCAGTCACCCTGTTAGTTAGTAAAACATACTAACACAGGGTGGTAAAGCTAGCTAGCGTTTCCCCATTATTCACTAATGTAGCTAGCTACTGTATGTTCTGGAACTGACACACCCACTCATTTTTGCATACACATTTCAACAACATGCTGCCCGCATGGTTCCAAATGTTGAATAAGCACAAAAGTCTCTTAGCTGAACCATTAATTAAGAAGATTGGAAATCACATTAAAGGGCCACCCCAGAGGAAGTTGCTGTCACTATTTTGACTTAATTCCTG
This sequence comes from Oncorhynchus keta, assembly GCF_023373465.1. NCBI lineage: Eukaryota > Metazoa > Chordata > Actinopteri > Salmoniformes > Salmonidae > Oncorhynchus > Oncorhynchus keta. Next base: position 44,813,331 of record NC_068454.1, on the reverse strand, counting down.
TCCTAGTGCAGAAATGCTAGTTCAGTTACACCCTTCGAATACCAACACATTCACATCTCCACCTTCCTCCATGTGCACGGCCCATACGGTCTCTGGCACAGCCCACACTCTGCGAATTGTAAACACACCAAAAAGCAGCTGGACCAACCTAGCTGTAATGATTACAAGTATCCCATCTAGCTGGTTAATAGACAACCAACATAACAGTTGGCCCTAAAGCTTTCTGTAGGGAGCCAAGGAAAGCAACTATTCCCTGTATCAGTGATGCACACTTGCTAGCTACTAATACAATAGCCCAACTTCTTGCACATTGTTTTGATGAGCCGGATAGAACAAGGTTGTCACTTGGTCAAATCATACATTATACTCTGTACCAAATGCCTATAAATAAACATCTGACAATGTAATTCTACGGCATGTACAGTACCAATCAAAAGTTTGTACACCTACTCATACAAGGGTTCTTCTTTATTTAAAAAATGTTCTACATTGTGGAATAATAATGAAGATTTCAAAACTATGAAATAACACACATGAATCATGTTTTTAATGGTTTTTGCAACTGCAATTGAAGAAACTTTCAAAGTTTTTGACATTTTCCGGATTGGCTGTCCTTCATGTCTTAATTCAAGTAAGGATGGACTGTCATTTCTCTTTGTTTATTTGAGCTGTTCTTGCCATAATATGGACTTCGTCTTTTACCAAATAAGTCTATCTTCTGTATACCAACCCTACCTTGTCACAACACAACTGATTGGCTCAAACACATTAAGAAGGAAAGAAATTCCACAAATGTACTTTTAACAAGGCACACTTGTTAATTGAAATGCATTCCAGGTGAGTACCTCATGAAGTTGGTTGAGAGAATGCTAAGAGTGTGCAAAGTTGTCATCAAGGCAAATGGTGGTTACTTTGAAGAATCTGAAATATAAAATTAAAAAAATGTAAACACTTTTTTGGTTACTACATGATTCCATATGTGTTATTTCATAGTTTTGATGTCTTCAATATTATTCTACAATGTAGAAAATAGTCAAATTAAGAACAATGCTTGAATGAGTAGTTGTGTCCAAACTTTTAACTTGTATTGTATGTATATGAACTCAGCTATATTATATGGATTTATTTCACTGCATATACGTGTATTAGAAACATTAGAAAACAATGTTTATTCATATTTTTACATTCATTTCATGTCCTGGTACTGGGTAAAGTTCATGATGCCGTTGACCTTACCATATGGGTTTGTTTTGCTTCCACTGGTCCTGGTGCTCTTGTTAAGGTCAACGACATCATGAACTCTACCAAGTACCAGGATATTTTAGACAGGTTATTAGCCATGTGCACAGGATACAACAGGTGTAAAACAGTACAGTGATATTCTTACCTTGAGAGCTCAACCTGGTTGACTTTGCCAGGAGGCTGACACTTGGCCGCAAGTGAATCTTCCAGCAAGACAGTAAGACCAAGCACACACCAAACTCCATAAGGAAATGGTTCATTCACCACAAAATCCAGATTTTGCAATGTTCATCTCACTGCCAATAGTTTTGACCCCTATCTTTTTTAGATTTGTTGTATTACTTATTAAACAAAATATATTTCTATGAGCGATTGTATTTGAGCTTACAATATAGCTGTATTATTTATTTGCAGTCTTTTTTGCTCATCTTTATTAAGAATTATGGACGTGATATACGGTAATTGCATGATCTACATGAGTGATAACCATCATAATAACCTTTAAGTAGAATGATACAACACATATAGTACTTTAAATAGGATAGGATAATATAAAATCTGTCTAAACTGATGTTGTTTATTTTGATGTACTTTATATATGAATGCAAGTATTACTTATGCGTTAGAAAACACAAACAGACAAATGTCAAGGAACATGCCAGTTTAGTCCAAGAATCATTATTCAATTATTTCTCTTTGAAATGAATTCAGTTGGATTTAGTGTTTCTTTGGTGAAAACCCACTTCAACGAAAAAGCTTACTAACACAGCCAAACACGTGATCGACACATTTTCGACACATTTTCATATATCCTTTCGGTATGAAGGCAGTTTCTGGAATATTCCTCTGAGTTTTCCGATGCATGACCAATCTCAGGCTCTATTACACCTCTTCCTGTGTGACATCAATGGGGAGCATGACCGCACCTCCCCCACACACAACCCCTGCATGATGAGGAGGCAAACTCTAAACCTCACTTGGCATCAAATGGAAGAAACAGGGAGGGGCTATCTAATAAGAAACAGTTCATTTTGTTTTTCGTTGCAAAATGTTTGTTGTTGTTGTATGCCCTAATCAACATGACCCAGGTATTTCAAAAAAGCATGTTCAACAGTTTGGTGAACTGTCTTAATAAATTAGTACTGCAGTGCATTAAATAGCTAACTTAGTTGTATGGAGTTATTGTGAAACATTGAAAACATTGTTTTCGATTGTTTACATTATATTAGCTCGCTTACTCATTTATCCTGATTAATTTACCCCCTGGTAGGCCTACCATTTACGGAATACCTTTTTGCAATACCCTTTTTTTGTAGATTTGCAAGAGCCTGGGACCAACAGTCTTTCCAACAGTTACTGCTGTACTGTAACTAGCTTCTGGTGTATCACATCTTGCTCTCTCTTTGCCAATTGTAGCCACACAGCCTTCACTGACTCACCAATCGGACTGAACAATGCCAGCCATTGAAATTGCAATGGTTGTCTTTAATTGACAGCTGGAAATCATTAATGCCAAGCTCGGTAGCCATAGTGACTCCACAATAACTTTGTCATCCATATTCATGACAGAAAATATATTTTAAGCCTGGCACAATGAAACTAAGATGGAAACATCAGACTTTGTTTGGCGCAGCCCGCGCACAGTGACTAAACAGTGTTAGTAGTCTTGAAAAGACCCTTCAGTGTTGCAGCATGTTTTGGAGCTGAGTCACCGTACTGTGGTCTTTTCCACCCCTAGTTCCTGAGTGCTATTTACCTTTAGGAGTTATAATTTCCGTGATTTGGCTAAATGGGGCGGCTGCAGTACATCTGGGAATCATTTAGAAAATAAGACTTATAGTTCTACTCGGTTCTTCGAAATGTCATGTTAGGGTACTGTAAGGGAGACCGGGGTTGGTTGTCACACTTTTTACTCTCGTGTGTATTTCTTACAAGACTATTAGGAAAAATACCAAGGTCTGTGTTTAAAATGGGGACCCTTTTAATCCTCATATCGTATTCAAAAATGTAGTTATTAGCCATCAAACACACTCTTGCGCTTCTGACAATCAGCTCATTGCAAATTTGGATGTCACACCTTATGGGGTTGGTTGTCACAATGGTTGCTAGTAACTTACTCCTTTTGTAACAGGACATGAAGCAATACAGCAAACAGACCCACATGAAAAGATACTACAGGTTACTATAGAATACTACAGTACTCAATATAGAATACTGTAGTATACTCTAGAATACTATACTACACACTGTGGTATCACTCGATCAATTCTAGTACCTACTATAGAATGTTGTGGTATACTGTAGAATACTATAGTAAATGCAATAGTATTATCCAGAAAAAAACACTAGTAAATATTATGCCAACAAAAAAATACACTTTTTTTTAACTATAGTAAAAACTACAGTATTAAATTGACATATACCCTGCCCATTCCACTCCCCAAATTGTATTTTGTTCCACCCATAAGTGAGAAACATAAAAACCAAGTAGTAACTATATTGTGTCCCTACAGGTTATAGAAAAGAGTAGACGCTCTGAGCTAGCCGTTCAGTCCCTAGTCCTACCTACAGTTGAAGTCAGAAGTTTACATACACCTTAGCCAAATACATTCAAATTCAGTTTTTCACAATTCCCTGTCTTAGGTCAGTTAGTATCACCACTTTATTTTAAGAATGTGAAATGTCAGAATAATAGTAGAGAGAAGGATTTATTTAAGCTTTTATTTCTTTCATCACATTCCCAGTGGGTCAGAAGTTTACATACACTCCATTAGTATTTGGTAGCATTGCCTTTAAATGTTTTAATTTTGGTCAAACATTTTTTGGTAGCCTTCCACAAGCTTCCCACAATACATTGGGTGAATTTTGGCCCATTCCACCTGACAGAGCTGGTGTAACTGAATCCAGTTTGTAGGCCTCCTTGCTCGCGTACACCTTTTCAGTTATACCACAGATTTTCTGTAGATTTGAGGTCAGTGCTTTGTGATGGCCACTCCAATACCTTGACATTGTTGTCCTTAAAACCTCTTGAGTGTAGGGGGCAGTATTTGGATGTTTGGATGAAAAACGTACCCATATTAAACTGCCTATTTCTCAGGCCCAAAATCTAGAATATGCAGATAATTGGCAGATTAGGATAGAAAACACTCTAAAGTTTCCAAAACTGTCAAAATATTGTCTGTGAGTATAACAGAACTGATATTGTAGGCGAAAACCTGAGGAAAATCAAACCAGGAAGTGGCCTCTATTTTGAAAGCTCCATCTTCCATAGCCTGCATTCACTCAATTTAAAGGGATATCAACCAGATTCCTTTTCCTATGGCTTCCCCATGGTGTGAACAGTCTTTAGACATAGTTTCAGGCTTTTATTTTGAAAAATGAGCAAGAAAGATCACATATCGTCACTGTATGGCTGGGTGCCAGCAGCATTTTGTATGCGCAACAGCTTGGTGCAGCCATTTTCTCTCTCTCTCCTATGGAAGAAGCTACATTCCCAGTTGATATATTATTGATTATATATTGTAAAAACAAGCTGTGGATTGATTATAAAAACAAACGTTTGAAATGTACGGATACTATTTGGAATTTTCGCTGCAATGTCGTGACCGCTCGAGAATTTGGATTTTTGAATATAACGCGCCAACCAAATGGAGGTATTTTGGATATAAAAATAATCTTTATGGAACAAAAGGAACATTTATTGTGTAACTCGTGAGTGCAAACATCCGAAGATCATCAAAGGTAAGCAATTTAATTTATTGCTTTTCTGACTTTCGTGATCTACTTGGCTGCTAGCTGTTTGTAATATTTTGTCTACTGAGAGAGATATGTTTACAAAAACGCTTGGTATGCTTTCGCCGAAAGGCTTTATTGAAATCTGACACGCCAGGTGGATTAACCTGTTGAATCTAGGGGGCACTATTTTCATTTTTGGAAAAATAACGTTCCCAAAGTTAACGGGCTATTTTGTCAGGACAAGATGCTAGCATATGCATATAATTGACAGCTTGGGATAGAAAACACTAAAGTTTCCAAAACTGTAAACATATTGTCTGTGAGTATAACAGAACTGATATTGCAGGCGAAAGCCTGAGAAATATCCAATCAGGAAGGGACTCTTATTTAGAAAGCTCTGCGTTCCTATGCATCCCCATTGAGCAGTGAATGAGATATCAACCAGATTCCTTTTTCTATGGCTTCCCTAATGTGTCTAGTGTCACAATAGAGAGTTTAATGCTTTTATTTTGAAAAATGAGCCTGAACGTCAACATTGCGCCGGTGGTCAGCTGGAGTGTTTTGTGTGTAAAAGACAAATGCGGCCATTGTTTCTCTCTTTCCTACTAAGAAGCCACCTGTCCCGGTTGATATATTATCAAATAGATATTTGAAAAACACCTTGAGGATTGATTATAAACAACGTTTGCCATGTTTCTGTCGATATTATGGAGCTAATTTGGAATATTTTTTGGCGTTGTCGTAACCAATTTCCGGTCTAATTCTCAGCCAAACGTGAAGAAGTAACAGAGTTATTTCGGCTACAAAATTAATATTTTTTTGAAAAAAGGAACATTTGCTATCTAATTGGGAGTCTTGTGAGTGAAAACATCAGAAGCTCATCAAAGGTAAACTATTTACTTTGATTGCTTTTCTGATTTTCGTGACCAGGTTGCCTGCTGCTAGCTCGGCATAATGCTATGCTAGGCTATCTATAAACTTACACAAATGCTTGTCTTGCTTTGGCTGTATAGCATAATTTAAAATGACAGGGTGATTAACAAAATGTTTCAATATATTTCACTTGTGATTTCATGAATATTAATATTTTCTAGTAATATTTATGTCCGTTGCGTTATGGTAATTAGTGTCAGTTGATGACAATTCTCTCGGATGGGATGGGTAGATCCAAGAGGTTAACAACAAGCTAAGCTGTGTTTTGCTGTATTGCACTTGTGATTTCATGAAACTTTGGACTTTGGAAGTCTGCTTGGGGTCATTGTCCATTTGGAAGACCCATTTGCCAACAAGGTTTAACTTCCTGATTGATGTCTTGAGATGTTGCTTCGATATATCCACATAAATTTTGTTCCTTATGATGCCATCTATTTTGTGAAGTGCACCAGTCCCTCATCCAGCAAATCACCCCCACAACATGATGCTGCCACCCCCGTGCTTCACGGTTGGGATGGTGTTCTTCGGCTTGCAAGACTCCCCCTTTTCCTCCGAACATAACGATGGTAATTATGGCCAAACGGTTATATTTTTGTTTCATCAGACCAGAGGACATTTCTCCAAATAACACCATCTTTGTCCTCATGTGCAGTTTCAAAGCGTATCTGGCTTTTTTATGGTGGTTTTGGAGCAGTGGCTTCTTCCTTGCTGAGCGGCCTTTCAGGTTATGTCGATATAGGACTCGTTTTACTGTTTATATAGATACATTTGTAGCTGTTTCCTCCAGCATCTTCACAAGGTCCTTTGCAGTTGTTCTGGGATTGATGGGGCGGCAGCGTAGCCTAGTGGTTAGAGCATTGGACTAGTAACCGGAAGGTTGCGAGTTCAAACCCCGAGCTGTTAACCTGTTCCCAGGCCGTCATTGAAAATAAGAATATGTTCTTAACTGACTTGCCTGGTTAAATAAAGAAAAAATGTAAATTAAATTGGCACTTTTCGCACCAAAGTACGTTCATCTCTAGGAGACAGAACGCGTCTCCTTCCTGAGCGATATGATGGTGGTTCCATGGTGTTTATACTTGCGTACTATTGTTTGTACAGATGAACGTGGTACCTACCTTCAGGCGTTTGGAAATTGCTCCCAATGATGAACCAGACTTGTAGAGGTCTACAATTGTTTTTCTGAGGTCTTGGTTGATTTATTTTGATTTGATTTTCCCATGATGTCAAGCAAAGAGGCACTGAGTTTGAAGGTAAGCCTTGAAATACATCCACAGGTACACCTCCAATTGACTCAAATGATGTCAATTAGCCTATCAGAAGCTTATAAAACCATGACATAATTTTCTGGAATTTTCCAGTCAACACACACAGTTATCACACAGTCATCTAGAACAGCTGGTGCTCTCGTGCATGCTTCAGTGCCTCGAAGCGGGCATAAAAGGCATTTAGCTCATCTGGTAGGCTCGCGTCACTGGGCAGCTCGCGTCTGGGTTTCCCTTTGTGCTCCATAATAGTTTTCAAGCCCTGCCACATCCGACAAGCGTCAGAGCCAGTGTAGTATGATTCAATCTTAATCTTGTATTGACGTATTGACGCTTGTTTGATGGTTCGTCTGAGGGCATAGCAGGATTTCTTATAAGCGTCCAGATTAGTCTCCCGCTCCTTGAAAGCGGCAGCTCTAGCCTTTAGCTCGATGCGGATGTTGCCTGTAATACATGGCTTCTAGTTGGGATATGTACGTACAGTCACTGTGGGGATGACGTCATAGATGCACTTATTGATGAAGCCGATGACTGAGGTGGTGTATTCCTCAATGCCATTGGATGAATCCCGGAACATATTCCAGTCTGTGCTAGCAAAACAGTCCTGTAGTGTAGCATCCGCGTCATCTGACCACTTCCGTATTGAGTGAGTCACTAGTTCTTCCTGCTTTAGTTTTTGCTTGTAAGCAGGAATCAGGAGGATAGGATTGTGGTCAGATTTGCAAAATGGAGGCGGGGAAGTGCTTTGAATGCATCTCTGTGTGTGGAGTAAAGGTGGTCTAGTAAAAATTTGGAAAAACTGATTTAAAGTTTGCCTGCATTAAAGTCCCCGGTCACTAGGAGCACTGCTTCTGGGTGAGCGTTTTCTTCTTTGCTTATGGCCTTATAGAGTCGGTTGAGAGTGTCTTATTGCAAGCTTCGCTTTGTGGTGGTAAATAGACGGCTATGGATAATACAGATGAGAACTCTCTTGGTAGATAGTGTGGTCGACAGCTTATCATAACGTACTCTACCTCGGGCAGACCCAGCAGTTGTCTTATATACGGCTATACACAGATAAGTTATATTTGCATGAATTAGCATAATCAATTCATCATTACCGTTTTGTTTCATCCATGTGACAGACCAATACTGGATCATAACATGTGACAGACCAATACCTCATGAGGCTTCTTTGTCTCTAAGCTGAGACCTTGAAGCTGAGATATCTTTTGTTTGTTCTCAAAACAAAACAAGGATGTACTGATCACAATGTAATAGCCATATCTAGGAAAACGAAAGTTCCAAAGGCTGGGCCTAATATAATGTATAAGAGGTCATACAGTATGTTTTGTAATGATTCATATGTTGATGATGTAAAGAATAGTTGCTGGTCTGTGGTGTGTAATGAAGAGCAACCAGACGCTGAAACCGACCAGACGCTGAAACTACTTATTCCAGTTACTTATAAGCACGCACCCATTAAGAAAATGACTGTAAAAACTGTTAAATCCCCTTGGATTGATGAGGAATTGAACAATTGTATGGTTGAGAGGGATGAGGCAAAAGTTATGGCAATTAAGTCTGGCAGCCAACTGATTGGCAAACATGCTGCAAATTAAGAAATCATGTGACTAAACTAAATGTAAAAAATATACATTATATAAAAGAATGATGGTAAAAAGCTTTGGGGCACCTTAAATTACATTTTGGGGAAAAAAGCCAACTCAGTTCCTTCATTCATTGAATCAGATGGCTCATTCATCACAAAGCCCACTGATATTGCAAACTACTAATGACTTTTTCATTGGCCAAATAAGCAAACATAGGGATGTCATGCCAGCAACAAACGATGACACTACACATCCAAGAATATCGGACCAATTTATGAAAGACAAGAATTGTACTTTTGAATTCCGTAAAGTCAGTGTGGAAGAGGTGAATTTTTTTTATTGTTGTCTATCAACAATCACAAGCCACCTGGGTCTGAAAATCTGGATGGAAAATGACTAAGGATAATAGCAGTGTTACGATAAATGAGTGAGGAGGTGTGGAGTCAGGCGCAGAGAGCAAAAGATGTGGGAAAAAACACGCTTTAATGTCCCGGAAACATAACATGAACAAAAGTAGGAAAACAAATTATCAGAAATATAAACGGACAGCGTGAAACCCAAATCACAAACAAAATACACTCAAACAACAAAACAGACGAACAAGCCCGCACGAAACAGAAGCGGGCTGAACAAACTATATATAACCCTACCCTAACAACCAAACAAGAAACAGGTGATACCAATCAGACAAAACCAAAGGAACACAGAACAATGGATCGGTGATAGCTAGTAGACCGGCAACGACGACCGCCGAGCGCCACCCGAACAAGAAGGGGAGTCACCTTCGGTAATATTCGTGACAAGCAGACGATATTGAAACTCCTATTTGCCACATCTTCAGTTTAACTTCTTGCGTCGAGCCATCCCGGATCCGGGATCGTGACTACAGCCTCAAGCTATTACCATAACGCAACGTTAACTATTAATGAAAATCGCAAATGAAATGAAATCAATATGCTAGCTCTCAAGCTCAGCCTTTTGTTAACAACACTGTCATCTCAGATTTTTAAAATATGCTTCTCAACCATAGCAAAACAAGCATTTGTGTAACAGTATTAATAATAATAATAATATATGCCATTTAGCAGACGCTTTTATCCAAAGCGACTTACAGTCATGTGTGCATACATTCTACGTATGGGTGGTCCCAGGGATCGAACCCACTACCCTGGCATTACAAGCGCCATGCTCTACCAACTGAGCAACAGAAGGACTTGATAGCTATTGATAGCCAGCGTAGCATTTAGCGTTAGCATTCAGCAGGCAACATTTTCACAAAAACCAGAAAAGCATTCAAATAAAATAATTTACCTTTGAAGAACTTCGGATGTTTTCAATGAGGAGACTCTCAGTTAGATAGCAAATGTTCAGTTATTCCTGAAAGATTATTTGTTTAGGACAAATCGCTCCGTTTTCTGCGTCACGTTTAGCTTCGAAAAAAACCTGTATCCAGGATTGTGTAAATCCATCCGCAAGCTCATTAGCATAACGCAACGTTAGCTCTTCATGAAAATCGCAAATGAAATGAAATAAATCTATTTGCTCTCAAGCTTAGCCTTTTGTTAACAGCACTGTCATCTCAGATTTTCAAAATATGCTTTTGAACCATAGCTAAACAAGCATTTGTGTAACAGTATTGATAGCCTAGCATAGGATTATGCCTGGCATTCAGCATGCAACATTTTCACAAAAAAACAGAAAAGCATTCAAATAAAATCATTTACCTTTGAAGAACTTCAGATGTTTTCAATGAGGAGACTTTCAGTTAGATAGCAAATGTTCAGTTTTTACAAAAATATTATTTGTGTTGAAAAATCGCTCCGTTTTCTTCATCAGGTTTGGGTAAGAAAAAAAACGAAAATTAAGTCATTAAAACGCGAACTCTTTTCCAAATTAACTCCATAATATCGACAGAAACATGGCAAACGATGTTTAGAATCAATCCTCAAGGTGTTTTTCACATATCTATCGATGATAAATCCTTCGTGGCAGTTGACTTTCTCTTCTGAATAAATGGAACGCGCATGGACCTAGAGATTACGCAATAATTTCGACACAGGACACCGGGTGGACACCTGGTAAATGTAGTCTCTTATGGTCAATCTTCCAATGATATGCCTACAAATACGTCACAATGCTGCAGACACCTTGGAGAAACGACAGAAATGGCATGCTCACAGCCATATAAGGAGACATTGGAACACAGCGCCTTCAGAATCTGGGGCATTTCCTGTATGAAACTTCATCTTGGTTTCGCCTGTAGCATTAGTTCTGGGGCGCTCACAGATAATATCTTTGCAGTTTTGGAAATGGCAGAGTTTTTTCTTTCCAAAGCTGTCAATTACATGCATAGTCGAGCATCTTTTCGTGACAAAATATCTTGTTTAAAACGGGAATGTTTTTTATCCAAAAATTAAAAGAGCGCCCCCTATCTCGAAGAAGTTAAGCCTACTAGAGAGCATGTGCCCTCAGGCCTGGAGGGAAGTTAAAGTCATTCTGCTACCCAAGAATAGTAAAGCCCCCTTTACTGGCTCAAATAGATGACCAATCAGCCTGTTACCAACCCTTAGTAAACTTCTGGAAAAAATTGTGTTTGACCAGACACAATGCTATTTCACAGTAAACAAATTGAACACAGAATTTCAGCATGCTTATAGAGAAGGACACTCAACAAGCACAGCACTTACACAAATGACTGAGGATTGGCTGACAGAAATTGATTATAAAATGATTGTGGGGGCTGTCTGGTTAGACTTCAGTGCAGCTTTTGACATTATCGATCATAGTCTGCTGCTGGAAAAACGTATGTGGCTTTACACCCCCTGCTATAACGTGGATAAAGAGTTACTTGTCTAACAGAACACACAGGGTGTTCTTTAATGGAAGCCTCTAAAATATAATTGTGTGGTGGTCAGCTGCCACAAAAAAGGATTTAGGAAAATTGCAATTGGCTCAGAACAGGGCAGCACGGCTGGCCCTTGGATGTACACAGAGAGCTAATATTACTAATATGCATGTCACTCTCTCCTGGCTGAAAGTAGAGGAGAGATTGACTTCATCACTACTTTTATTTATGAGAGGTATTGACATGAATGCACAGAGCTATCTGTCTAAACTACTGGCTCACAGCTCGGACCCCCATGCATACCCCACAAGAGGTTTTTCTTTAGTTTGACTATTTTCTACATTGTAGAATAATAGTGAAGACATCAAAACTATGAAATAACACATATGGAATCACGTAGTAACCTAAAAAGTGTTAAACAAATCAACATATATGTTATTATTGAGATTCTTCAAAATAGCTACCCGTTGCCTTGATAATAGCTTTGCACACACTTGGCACTTTCTCAACCAGCTTCACCTGGAAAGCTTTTCTTGAAGGAGCACTTCACTCTGCGGTCTAACTCATCCCTAACCATCTCAATTGGGTTGAGGTCTGGGTAATTGTGGAGGCCAGGTCATCTAATGCAGCACTCAATCACTCTCCTTCTTGGTCAAATAGCCCCTACACAGCCTGGAGGTGTGGTTTTGGGTCATTTTTCCTGTTGAAAAACATGGGATAGCGTATCGACTTTGTGGCAACAGTTTGAAGGAGGCCCTTTCCTGTTTCAGCATGACAATGCCCCCATGCACAAAGCAAGGTCCATACAGAATTGGTTTGTCGATCAGTGTGGAAGAACTTGACTGGCCTGCACATAGCCCTGACTTCAACCCCATCAAACACATTTGGGATGAATTGGAACAGCGACTACGAGCCAGGCCTAATCGCCCAACATCAGTGCCCAACCTCACTTATACTCTTCTGGGTGGATGGAAGCAAACTCACGCAGCAATATTCCAACATCTAGTGGAAATCCTTCCCAGAAAAGTGGAGGCTGTTAAAGTAGCAAAGGGGGGACCTATTCCATATTATTGCCAGTGATTTTGGAATAAGATGTTTTGACGAGCACATACTTTTGGTCATGTAGTGTAGGCAGGCAGACAATCGACACTAAACTTCAATTGGACCAGTAACTCCTTCATTGACTTCCAGCCTATAAGTTTCAATGTTGAATAAGCATAGGAAAATTAGATGATAGCATTTCTAAACCTTGAATGAAAGGAACATCATTCCAAAACCTGTTACGCATAACTTCACACTCCAAGACTTAAAAGGCTGTGTGATGACATAGTGCACATAAAAAACTTTTGCCATTCCATTCCCATGTACCGAATAAAAAAAAGAAACATTTAATAGGTTTCCATTGCATGTTCAACTATAATGGTGGTTTTGTCACAAACTGTTGCGTTATATAGCAAAAATGCCCACTCTGGTCTTCTGACATCTGCTCTAGCAAACAGTTCACACATACAGTGGGGGTGAGCTATCTACAACATGTAACAATTTCAAATATTTTACTTTGTCACAGTTCATATAACGAAATCAGTCAATTGAAATTAATTCATTAGGCCCTAATCTATGGATTTCACATGAATGGGAATACAGATATGCATCTGTTGGTCACAAATACCTTTAGAAAAAGGTAGGGGCAGTGATCAGAAAACCAATCAGTATCTGGTATGACCACCATTTGCCTCATGCAGTGTGACACATCTCCATCGCATGGAGTTGATCAGGCTGTTGATTGTGACCTGTGGAATGTTGTCGCACTCCTCTTCAATGGCTGTGCAAAGTTGCTGGATATTGGCAGGAACTGGAACACGCTGTCATACAAGTCGACCCAAAGCATCCCAAACATGGTCAATGGGTGACATATCTGGTGAGTATGCAGGCCATGGAAGAACGGGGACATTTTCAGCTTCCAGGAATTGACATGATGCTGTGCATTATCAGGTAAAAAGGTAAACTCTGGCATCAGCTCTGGATGACATTCCTGCAGTCTGCATTTCAATTGCACGCACCCTCAAAACTTGAGACATCTGTGGCATTATGGTGTGTGACAAAACTGCACATTTTAGAATGGACTTTTATTGTTCTTAGCACAAGCATGTGCGGTGAAAGGTGACAGAGCTGAAGCGGTGTTTGTCAGTCAGACCATGAGACATCCCGAAAATTGGTATTTTCATAAAATCGTCTGTAGCATCTGTTGGTCCATTTCTTCAACAAATGATCAGGTCTATACAGTATAATTATCAAACATACATTAGCAATGGAAATGAAATAAAAGGCTCTTTGTTTAAGTATTCAAATACTCCTTTAGTAATACAATTGTAGGCAGAAGTTGGAACAGATTACAGTACATAATAGCTCTCCCCAGGTTCTGCAAAATGTCTAAGACATCCTGTAACTCATATAGCCTCTCCCAGTCGTCCAAGCGTGAGTTTCCCTGGCAACAACATTTTAATAAATCTAACCTTCCCCTGACAGCATCAACCATCTTTTCAGCAATTAAAAGCTCAGAAGTGGATTAGACTGAAATTTGACCTTTCAGCACAAGTATAGTCATAACAAGGTGAACAAGTCCAAGCATCTTCTGACAGGTGGCTGTTTTCATCAGGCCGGTGGTAGCCTTGTGTTCTCAGGAAACCAGTCGTATTTCTCAGAAACTCAGATAGCTAGTTGGGGCCCAGACAGGAGGAGTATGAACGTACCGTAGACGGTTTCCATCTTCTGATAGTGTCTGAGACCTTACAGTTTATCATAACATAATTCATTAACCCTTTAAAAGGTATGAGGCCTTAGACTGTTATGGGTTCATCCGTTTCTTGATATGCCACAGCTGTCAGATGAATGGATTAACTTGGAAAAGGAGAAATGCTCACTAACAGGGATGTAAACAAATCTGTCCACACAATTTGAGAGAAATAAGTCTGTTGTGCATATGGAAAATATTCTGGGACCTTTTATTCCAGCTTTTTTTGTGCTATTATTTCTTGTGGTTCCCTATGTCCCTTGGGGGAGGTAGGCTGGGCTATTGATTTTATTTTCTCCCTATTTTAATGTGGTCTGGACGGGGGCTACGTTGTCATTTACGTTGTCATTTACTTAATGCGGGGTGGAGAGGGGAGAATGAGGCACACTCCAAGATGTGTCGCTGTGAGAGGGAGTGTTTTCTGCTCTTCAAAGCAATATTGAGGGTTAGGTGGTTAACAGTCAAATATTGGCTATTAGTATTGAAAGAAACTAACTATAACTTTTTTTATGGACATGGGATAAGTTTAGAGTTTGTTTTTGTCAAGTTGAATGGGAAGAACACGACAGAAAGACAAAAGTAGACGGAATATCCAAGTCTCACAGAAGACGGCTGACATGCTAGCTAGCCACCACGAGGACCAGAGCAGCATGAATACACAAGAAGCCGCGATCTTAAGCAAGAGAAAGAACAAAACTGACCAGGATGAAATCCTTGCAACCTCTTTACCTCAGACCCCAATTAAAAATCCACCTGTAAAAAAAGTAAAAGAAGACATTTCCATGTCGGAACTTTTCTCTGCAATCCAGTCCCTGTCTACTAAACAAGACGCCACGCTCTCCAAAGTGTCCATCATAGAGCGGGCTACAGAAGAAATATCAAAGAAGATCGATATTCTGTCAGAAACTGTCAATCAACTACACAAAATTGTGAGCGAGAACAAGGAAAAGATAACGTTCCTAGAGAATGAGCTGAAGAAAATGCAATCCAAAAATAATGAGCTGTGTGAGAATGTAGCTGAACTTCAAAGGTACGCTCGCAGGTGGAATCTGAAAATCCAAGGTGTAAAAGAGGTAGAGGGAGAGGATATTAGAGAAGTAGTCATTAATATCCTAGGAAAAGTGGCACCATGCATCAAAGACAGGCTAAGAGACGTGATTGATGTGGTACATCGACTTGGGAAACGAAGATCTGATGGACCCTCTCGCAATATCATCTTGCGCTTAACTATGCGCCCTTACAGGGACATCATATGGAAAATGGCCAAGGGGAACAAGTTTCTGGACGAGAAGAAACTCCGCATCAAAGAAGCTCTGATACCGCAGGATCAGGCTGCCAGAGAGAAACTGTGGACGCTTATACAGAAGGCGCAACAAGAAGTAAAGAAGGCGGGGTTCAAGGGCCCACACGCGTTTATCGAAGGAAGAATGATTACTGGGTAACTCTGTTGACATTAAGCAAATTGTAACTGTGAGTACTACCACGAGTACAGTTAATATACTGCCAATTATACATGTACCGTTCGAACTACAACTGATGAACACTTGCCAAAGCAAAGGACGTGAATAGATTTGTTATTCTGTTAACCACCGCTACCTCATCTGAGCGTAGTTTTCCGTCGAGTCATCCTCTCAAGGTTCACTGTTTGTTTTATTGTTCGCGTTAATACTTGTTATCTAATTTGTGTTCTTTATTTTTTAATGCAGGAGTTCGTGTTCAATTCACTCAATATCGTTAGTCTGAATGCTAGGGGTTTGTGAAATCCTACAAAAAGGAAAGCTTTATTTTTATACTGTAAACACAGTAATGCAGATGTTGTCCTTCTTCAGGAAACTCATTCGGGTGAAAGTGATTTGAAATTTTGGAAAGCACAATGGGGAGATATGGCCTATTTCAGTCATGTATCAAATCATTCTGCTGGTGTTTTGACACTTATTCACAAGTTTAAAGGTGACATTCTAGAATCCACATCTTCACAAGGCGGCAGATGGGTCATAGTAACTGTTAAACTTGACAATGCAATTTTCATCATCTGTAATGTATACGGACATAACTCACATGCTCCTAATAAGACCCTTCTTACCCAATTTACCAGGAAAGTACAGGATTTAAGCAACAAATACTCAGAGGCTTTTCAAATTATTTCAGGGGATTTTAATGAAACACCTGATGCATCTGCTGATAGTTTTCCTCCTAGAACGAGTCAAAGCCTTCAAAATAGTAACATTATCATTACATTATGCAAGGATCTCTGTGTTGAGGATGCCTGGCGTTATTTCAATCCGGATGATAAGGGTTATACCTGGACCAACAAAACTATGTCACGTAAATCTAGAATAGATTTATTCCTAATTTCCCCTTTTTTGTTACAATTTGTTATAGATGTAGATCATCATTTGGCTCCCTTTTCTGATCATCACTTGATTTCCCGGAATTTACAAGCTACTAAAAAATGAAATGGTACTCGAGGATATTGGAAATTAAACAATACACTTCTTAAAGATACTGATCTCATTGAAAACATAAAATCATTAGCTAAAGATATTTTTGCTAGAAAAGACTTGGGTCATGGAAGTGGATGGGAATTTTTCAAACATAACGTCAGAGTAGTAGCCATTAAACGAGCCAAAGAGTTGATGTAATTAAAGAACAATAGAGAAAATGAGATGATGAGCAAGCTTGACAGTTTTCTAAAGAACAATAATCTATCTGAAGAAGAGGAGTCTGTGTTTAGGTCTTTACAACTAGAATTAGAGCAGACGTACACGGATCTGGCAAAGGGCGCCTTTGTTAGGTCAGGAGCCAAATGGATTGAAGAGGGGGAAAAAAAACACTAGTTACTTTTTTGCACTTGAAAAGAGAAACTGCAAAAGAAAATCTATAACTGCACTCAAAATTAACAATGTTTTATGCAAAGATCCCATTACAATATCATCATTTGTCAATTCCTTTTATGGAAACCTTTACAACTCTCAATTTCAGGACGATGGTTGTGAAAGTTACATTTGCCACATTCAGAATTGTGTCCCTGTAATTGAGGATGATTTCCACTCAGTTTGCGATTCACCTGTTGGAGAAATTAGAGAGGCTCTGAATTCAATGAAAAAGGGAAATCACCTGGCCCTGATGGCCTGGCAGTTGAATTCTATAGACAGTTTTGGGAGTTACTAGAAGACCCGATGTTCAATATGTTTCAAGATTGCATTAAAAAAGGGGAAATGGTCTCCACTATGAAACAGGGCCTTATTTCACTGATTCCGAAGCCTGATAAAGTGTATAAATTTATTAAATACTGATTACAAATTGATTGCTCTGCTTTATGCCAAAAGATTGGTGAACATTTTATTAAAGTAATTTGCATGTTTTACAAAAATATAAATAGTTCTGTGCTACTAAACCTTAATACTTCCAAAAGATTTAGTATCAACAGAAGTGTATGACAGGGATGCCCAATTTCGCCATTTTTATTCATTTTGGTTGTGGAACTTCTATCTATAGATATTCTGAATGATGCAAATTTGTATGGCTTAACCATTTTTAACAAAGAAATCAAAATTTCCCAACTGGCTGATGATACTACTCTTTTCTTAAGAGACAAAGATCAGGTCGCACATGCCCTTAATACTATAACTGCATTTTCTATTGCATCAGGATTAAAACTGAATGTTTCTAAATGTGATATGCTATGTTTATTTGACTCTGATGATAAAGAAATTGAAAATATTCCTGTAAAGGACTGTGTTAAACTAAAAATATATTTAATAATTGGCTACAAAGAGATCTTTCTATACTTGGTAGAGTACCTCTGTCCAAGGCAGAGTACTTTAAATCTATTGACATGGAACTGCCATGGTCTAGGTCATGCAATAAAACGGAAAAAATACTATGTGCTCTAAAAAAGGAAAAAGCAGACATCGTGCTATTTATTACAAGAGACACACCTCTGTGATGCCGAACATGCCAAACTCCGCAGAGCTTGCGTGGGACAGGTGTATTTCTCATCTTTCAAATCAAACAGTAGGAGGTACAGCCATACTTATCCATAAGAATGTTCCACTCATAATTGACAAAAATATATCTGATCCGGAGGGGAGATTTATTTTGATAACTGGGTCACTGTATAGGCAACCAATTACTATCTTAAACACATACGCCCCTAACACAGATACTCCTGCTTTCATGTCAAAAATGATAACCCTATTCAATGAGCATTGTGTTTCCTTTGGAGTGGTAGCCAGAGATTTTAATTGTACCCTCAACCCAACCCTAGACAAACAATCTCAAGTCCCCACCACAAATCCTAGATCTGCAAAGATGTTGAACTCTCTTACTAAAGAGATGGGACTGATAGATATCTTGAGAGAGACTAATAGCTCATCTATGGACTATACTGTACATACTACTCTAATGTCACGTATAGATTACATTTGTATCCCAAAGAGTTATAGCACTTTCAGATCACGCCTTTGTCCACCTCTGTTTTGACCTCTGCAAAAACATTCCGAGGTCAAAGAGCTGGAAATTCAACACCTCCATATTATCAAATGAAGCGTTCCATACATTGGTAACTACATGGATAGACAACTACACACAAGACAACAAAGATTCTCCTGTTTCTCCAGCCATGTGGGACGCTGCCAAAGCCACACTAAGAGGTCATCTAATTGCATATGCTTCCTCTAAGAAAAAAGCAATGGAAGCACACAGGCTAGATCTTGAGAGGGAGCTGGAACGCTGTGAAAAAGTACATAAACAATCCCCAGACAGCACCTCCTGGAGTCAACTTAAAGCAGCCAAAGCCAAACTGAATTTGGACTATACTCGGGAGATTAAAAAACAAGTTCTTTACTAAACAGAAATAGCATGAGTATAGCAATAGGCCGAGCAGATTGCTTGCTTACCAATTAAAAAAAGAGCAGTCAGAGCTTACAATCATGGCTATCTGAACAGCATGGACGAGGTCACATATGACCCAAAAAATATAACTTTTCATGATTTTTACTGCATACTATATACCTCTGAGAAAAAACATACAGAGGTAGAACTCCCTAGAGGGATTCTCGCAATCTAAGCTATCAGAGACCGACCAAGAATATCTCAACTCCCCCTTCACACCTGAGGAGGTCATGGAGGCAATTACCTCCATGCCACCTAATAAGTCCCCAGGCCCAGATGGATTCCCCAGAGAGTTCTACAAAGCTTTTTGGCCCCAGCTTAGCCCTATTTTCCATGCCAATGCTGGATGATTTCTGTAAAAACGGAGTTCTCCCAGACTCAATGCACACAGCTCGCATTACAGTGTTGCTCAAAAAAGACAAGGATCCTCTATCCTGCTCGTACTTCCGGCCCATAAAGCTTGTTGGATTTCAACTACAAAATAAATATCAAATTGCTCGCCAAAAGACTAAACACTCTTCTTCCCAAAATAATAAAAGGGGACCAAACTGGATTTATTAGAGACAGATACTCTTCTGATAACATTTGACGTCTTTTTGATAATATTGATCAAGTAAACACACAGAAGACCCCTGTCCTGCTGGCTTCACTGGATGCTGAGAAGGCGTTCGACCGGATGGAGTGGAGCTTTCTGTTCTCAGTCTTAGAAAAGTTCAATGGGCCCAAACTTTATCAAATCAAATGTATTTATATAGCCCTTCGTACATCAGCTGATATCTCAAAGTGCTGTACAGAAACCCAGCCTAAAACCCCCAAAAGCAAGCAATGCAGGTGTAGAAGCACAGTGGCTAGGAAAAACTCCCTAGAAAGGCCAAAACCTAGGAAGAAACCTAGAGAGGAACCAGGCTATGTGGGGTGGCCAAACCTGGTTCTCCCTCCCAATTAGCTTCGTAGGAAGAATTCATGTAATCCGTATGAACGTCCTCCCTAGACTGAACTATTTATTTCAGATGCTCCCATGCTATCTCCCAGTTTCCTTTTTCAAAACAACTAATCAAAGCATCACCAAATTTATGTGGGGCAATAAAAAACATAGGATCAAGTTCTCCACTCTATCGAAACCTGATGGTCTTTCCCTTCCCTCCCTTAAATTGTACTACAGGTCTGCCCAAATTCACAACATGCTAACATGGATCACAAACAGACAAGAGTCAACGTGTATTCAGATAGAAGCCCAATCCTGTGGTTCATTGCCCCTAAGCTCAATTATATTCATTAATAACTTTAGTGAAGTGGGCAACATAGCCAAAACCTTTGATTTACAGCACCCTACTAGCGTGGAGGGACTGTAAGAAATACCTGGGCATTTCCTTCCAAATATGGTCTCACTCGCCTATAGTATGCAACCCAGACTTGCCAAAAGCCCTGAGTGATGCCAACTTTAATCTTTGGCATACTCTAGGAATCAGGACATTTTCAGACCTATTTCATCAGAAAACCACTACACTGAAATTCTTTCAAGAGCTCTGCAGTGAATTCAAAGTGCCAAGATCCCTTTTTTTATATATCTTCAAATTAGACATGTCATTTCCTCATTTACTTCCAAGAGGAGGTTTAGAGCTCAGCTGAATGAAGTTGAAACCCTTCGTCACAGCACTATCCATTAAGGGCAAAATCTCCTATATCTATAGACTCCTTTCAGAGAAAGGAGGCTCCTCCTTTACTCCTTTGAAATAAATCTGGGAAAAGGACCTTGATCTGACTATCAGTGATGAGTTATGGGCGGATGTTCACGACAGGGTATACTGCTCCTCTACTAATGTAAAAATGAAAGAATCTAATTACACATTTTATTACTGTAAAAAAATGTACCTCTGAAAGTGGAACCTAGCATGTATTTTGGAGCGCTAGAGAGATTGCCAAAATCTATACATACTGCTGCACAGAAAATACTAGATGTACAGTTTGATATGACCCCGTGTCAAGTTCTGACCTTAGTTATTTTGTTATGTCTTTGTTTTAGTATAGTCAGGGTGTGAGTTGGGTGGGTTGTCTATGTCTATGTTTTTCTATGTTGTGTTTTGTGTTTGGCCTGGTATGGTTCTCAATCAGAGGCAGGTGTCGTTAGTTGTCTCTGATTGAGAATCATACTTAGGTAGCCTTTTCCCACCTGTGTTTCGTGGGTGATTGTTTCCTGTTTTGTTGTTTGTCACCATTCAGGACTGTTTCGGTTTTCGTTTCCATTCACTTTGTAATTTTTGTATTGAGTCGTGTTCAGTTATTATTAAAGTATCATGGACACTTACCACGCTGCGTATTGGTCCGATCCTTGCTACTCCTCCCCAGAAGAGGAGGAGGAAAGCCGTTACACCCTGTGTATCTATCTTCTGCCCAGCAGGACTTTGTTCTTGATCCTGACAGAGAAAATATGCTTAGGACTATTACATACTTTGCTAAGAAATGTATTATTCTATTGTGGGCCTCTAATACTTCTCCTACATTTAAAATGTGGATTGACCAGATTGTTGACTTTCTCCCTCTTGAAAGCTCACTTATGACCTCTGCAAGAGACAGCCCAAGTTTGATAGACTCTGGTCTCCACTACTCAACTATATTTCAAATTGGACAGAGTGAATGGGGTGATTAGGGAAATGAGCAGATACATGTTGTGTAAGGTGCTGTAAAAACTAAAAATCTGCTCGTCGTCTCAGCAAAGGCTGGAAATAGCTAATAAGAACCCTGATAGTGCGGCTGCAAGTTTTTATATATATATTTATTTTTTAATAATTGTTATTTTTATATATATATTTATTATAGTTCGTTTTTTATTTTGTTATTATCTATTTATATTATGGTTTTTAAATATTATTATTCGTTTTTTAAGTCTGTCACATCTGTGAATGTGGAATGTGTTTTGTTGGTTGATTGAAAAACAAAACTTAATACAACTTTAAAATTGAAGACAAATGATGTACAAATGATGTAAATTATGTATATGAAATGCTCCAGTCTGGTTTTAGACCCATCAAAATATTGAGACCACACTCGTAAAGGTGATAAATGACCTTTTAATGGCGTCAGATCAAGACTGCGTCTGTCCTCGTGCTCCTAGACCTTAGTGCCACTTTTTACACCATCGATCACCCCATTCTTTTGGAGAGATTGGAAACCTTAATTATGACCGACCGCCTCGATTCGGTCATATGTAACATTTTTTTTTTTACATTGGATAAAAGTAGAGACCTAGAGCTAGATAATGGTATATCATACACTGCAGTTATGGAACAATGGGAAAGTAATTCTGCTTTGAAAGTTGGTAGACTTGAAACACCACTTTTGAGAAAATGGACCTTGAATATTTTGGTACACCTACTGGAGAGCTCTTCTTTGTCTACATCCATTCAGAAACGTGCACACCCTCTTAAGCCTTAGCCCCACCCATCTCTTTAAGGATTCACATGTTAGGACATGTGGTAAACACACGCAATATCAAATTAAATCTAAGTTTATTAGTCACATGCACAGGATACATAAGGTGTAAACGGTACTGTGAAATGGTTACTTGCATAGCAGCAATATCAAAAACAGAAAGCGCCCAGAAAAAAATATTTTATAAATATTTTTTAATAATTAGATGACCTTTACCCAACACACTTGTCTAAATTGATGGGTCATGTGAAGGAAACGCTATAACTATGCCCCAGCCACAACTAGCTAAGTGGATGGGTCACTGTTGTCTAGACATGTACACATTTTCATGAAATACAATAGATGGCCGTAATCACCCCCAGACAGACCTGGCTAATTTGATGGGTCATGTAATAATCCGGCTGAAGTGGAGTCTTTTGTTTAGACATGTAGATAGCTAGGTAGCTAGCTAAAACAAGGAACCGGCATAATCTGATCTCATACTACTACCAATACAAACATTGTCATAGCTGTAGTATGAATCTGCAGGTATCTAAACTAGGTTCAATATTAGCTAGCTAACATTAAGCTATAACTAGCAATGCAAATTGTTTCTGATTACAATAATATTACTGAAACATTTGCTAGACTTTTACCTGTAAACATAAATGAATGATGCACGGCAGACTGGAACCATTTAACTCTGTTTTGTTGGTAGCTACAGTACAAAAAAACACAAAAAACAAAAAAGTACAAAAACACACTTTCATACACATCTAAAATCATTGAAATAAAAATCTTTTACAATATTTTCTGATTAAAAAACAAATGTATGGTTATAGCATTTTGGAAATAAACTCTTCATATGTCCTGCCATGTATGAGTGTTCTGTTGTCAATATAATTGTTCCACTTAATTTGGAAATATGTAAGTTAATGTACAGTTCACTTGTTTTAAAAAGATGTGCTTAATAAAACAGACTTGTGTGTTCAGTTTTTTAAAATCATGAAACAAGTAGTCCAAGTCATCTATGATTCTGTTACTCCAGCAGTGTTGATGTTGATGGGAGAAAAAAAACCACATCACTCAAACGACTTGTTTATTTGAACCTTTAACTAGGCAAGTCAGTTAAGGAAAAAATATTATTTACAATGACAGTCTACCGGCGAACAGTGGGTTAAACTGCATTGTACAGGGGCAGAATAACATGTTTGTTTTACCTTGTCAGCTCAGGGATTTGATGCAGGAACCTTTCATTTACTGGCCCACTGCTCTAACCACTAGGCTACCCGCCACCTCAAGTGTCTAAAACCTCTCTAAACCAAGTTTTCATATGATTGGTTCTAACTCTAGTGCAGTGGAAATATTCATTTCACAATTGTCATCAGAAAAGGGAGAGCACAGTACAATATAGTACTGAGCAGGGGCACAACTTTGGTTTTAGAAGTTGGGCGGACGTCATTTAAAGAATATATATAGTCGGATAAACACTACAAACAGCCTACCCGACCATTCGGATGGTCCACATGGTCCTAAAGCACACCGTTGCCTACATTTTGTATCACATACAACTGGGGAGGATAAAAATGCAATTTCAGAATGTGGGGGGGACATGTAAAAAACGTGTCATTTTGGACGCAGTATTTGCTGCAAACTGCACTCTGACTGCAATCTTTTTTTGTAAGGATAGTGGCTATGGCTGTACCAAAAACCCATGTTTTCATTCAAACAATATTTGTTGGGAAAAGCAACTGCTGATTCGGGCAGAAATATAAAAATACACAGATGTACAGTAGCAATAAAACAGGACTAACGGTCCATTCTGTGTCCAGATAAAACTCCCAATGGACCATCTGCATGTATCCATATTCAGTGTGGTTGTTTGGTGTGTTTAGAAAGCTTTATCTACAGTCACAGCTATACAGTAAGCCTACGAATACTTGGTTACAGTTTCTGAGGGTCTATGCTCTCCATCTCATGTGTTTTTAGGACTCTGGAACGTATATGGGGGGGGGGGGTGTCCCTTTCTAAAGAGGAAATGGCCATGTCACAGTCAAGGACAATTTTATCCAGACTATTCCAATCTTTGAATGAAAAATGAGATACTATCTCTCCCCACTCTCCTTCACTTTGTCTCCTGGTCTGTCTTTTTCCCAAAACACAAACACATGGTCTCTTCCTGCTTTTCACATTCAGCCAAATGTAGTCCTTTTCAAACATCTTGATCCGGTTATTTGTTTCTCTGTGTTCTCTTGTGTTCACTGCCAACGTGAGAGCTGTTTTTGTCATGATGTTTGTTGTTGATTAAGTGCAGTAACTGCTGGAATCTATTAATGTGGTTTTGAATCAGCTTTAGGCCTATTCTCTTAGCACTGAGGAATACATGTTTTTGAGAGATTTGATTTAATGCTCTTTATGTGAAATGTTTCACTATTAACAATGGAGCTTATAACAATAGAGCACATTCACCACTGCTTCCTGCCCTTAAAGCTGGAATCCTTAAAGGCCCAGTGCAGTCATAAACGTGATTTCATGTGTGTTATATATATTTCCACACTGTCAGTTTGGAATAAAACAGTGAAATTGTGAACATTTTAGTGTAAGAGCTGTTTGAAAAGACCATCTGAAATTTCATCATGCTGTGGTGGAGTTTTGGCCTACCTAGTCAATAGACTAAAACTCTTTCTTGTTGAACCTCTCTGCCGATAACATGACATAGAACTCTGCCCCCAAACACAGCGGGCCAGACTACCAAAACGTACAATGCTCGCAATACCTAAAGGAATGTGCTTATTTCCAGAGTGAGTGTACGTGAGTTTCCAAATTGTGATCAGTATAGCCCCTCATTGTGCTTCTTGTGTTTCCACGCCAGCTGCTGTCGGGGGACACCGACTTGATGCCGAAAACTCCGTAACTCAAGAACTCGGATACCTAGCTAGGTTGCAATGGAGGCCGATTCGCCTGGAATAGCTAACTGACTTTTCAAGCGCTGTAGAAGCTGTGTTTGTAACGCTCTAATCCTTCAATATGGCAATTGTTTGCTTGCCGAGGATTACAGAAATCAGGTGGGTCTCCTTAACAAGCAAGTTTGAATTCTGCGCGAACTTATGGGGAAAACTCAAATTGGAACTTTTTTGTTCTCAATTCCTGTGGCTGGACGCAGCTCGGGCCTGATGGATGTATCCCCACCTTGTCATCTGTCCCTATCCAAATTGCCTGTGCTACCTGGAACTTGCCTGTTGAGGAAGTAGTCTCCATCTGCTTCTCCTCCTCCATCTTGTAGTGGAGTTTTTTATTTTTTATTTCACCTTTATTTAACCAGGTAGGCAAGTTGAGAACAAGTTCTCATTTACAATTGCGACCTGGCCAAGATAAAGCAAAGCAGTTTGACACATACAACGACACGGAGTAAAACAAACATACAGTCAATAATACAGTATAAACAAGTCTATATACGATGTGAGCAAATGAGGTGAGATAAGGGAGGTAAAGGGAAAAAAAGGCCATGGTGGCAAAGTAAATACAATATAGCAAGTAAAACACTGGACTGGTAGATTTGCAGTGGAAGAATGTGCAAAGTAGAAATAAAAATAATGGGGTGCAAAGGAGCTAAATAAATAAATAAATAAAATAAATACAGTAGGGAAAGAGGTAGTTGTTTGGGCTAAATTATAGGTGGGCTATGTACAGGTGCAGTAATCTGTGAGCTGCTCTGACAGTTGGTGCTAGTGAGGGAGATAAGTGTTTCCAGTTTCAGAGATTTTTGTAGTTCGTTCCAGTCATTGGCAGCAGAGAACTGGAAGGAGAGGCGACCAAAGAAAGGATTGGTTTTGGGGTGACCAGAGAGATATACCTGCTGGAGGTGCGCGCTACAGGTGGGTGACGCTATGGTGACCAGCGAGCTGAGATAAGGGGGGACTTTACCTAGCAGGGTCTTGTAGATGACATGGAGCCAGTGGGTTTGGCGACGAGTATGAAGCGAGGGCCAGCCAACGAGAGCGTACAGGTCGCAATGGTGGATAGTATATGGGGCTCTGGTGACAAAACGGATTGCAATGTGATAGACTGCATCCAATTTGCTGAGTAGGGTATTGGAGGCCACTTTGTAAATGACATCGCCGAAGTCGAGGATTGGTAGGATGGTCAGCTTTACAAGGGTATGTTTGGCAGCATGAGTGAAGGATGCTTTGTTGCGAAATATGAAGCCAATTCTAGATTTAACTTTGGATTGGAGATGTTTGATGTGGGTCTGGAAGGAGAGTTTACAGTCTAACCAGACACCTAGGTATTTGTAGTTGCCCACGTATTCTAAGTCAGAGCCGTCCAGAGTAGTGATTTTGGACAGGCAGGCAGGTGCGGGCAGGTGCAGGCAGCGATCGGTTGAAGAGCATGCATTTAGTTTTACTTGTATTTAAGAGCAATTGGAGGCCACGGAACGAGAGTTGTATGGCATTGAAGCTTGCCTGGAGGGTTGTTAACACAGTGCCCAAAGAAGGGCCAGAAGTATACAGAATGGTGTCGTCTGCGTAGAGGTGGATCAGAGACTCACCAGCAGCAAGAGCGACATCATTGATGTATACAGAGAAGAGAGTCGGTCCAAGAATTGAACCCTGTGACACCCCCATAGAGACTGCCAGAGGTCCAGACAGCAGACCCTCCGATTTGACACACTGAACTCTATCAGAGAAGTAGTTGGTGAACCAGGCGAGGCAATCATCTGAGAAACCAAGGCTGTCGAGTCTGCCGATGAGGATGTGGTGATTGACAGACTCGAAAGCCCTGGCCAGATCAATGAATACAGCTGCATAGTAATAGTAGATGGAGAACAACAAGAAGAATGTTCCGGGGCCTCCCGAGAGGCGCAGCACTGCATCGCAGTGCTTGAGGCGTCACTATAGACCCTGGTTCGATCCCAGGCTGTGTCACAACCAGCCGTGACTGGGAGTCCCATAGGGCGGTGCACAATTGGCCCAGCGTCGTCCGGGTTAGTGGAGGGTTTGGCCGGCGGGGCTTTACTTGGCTCATCAGGCTCTAGCAACTCCTTGTGGCGGGCCGGGCACCTGCAGGCTGACTTCGGTCGTCAGCTGAACGGTGTTTCCTCTGACACATTGGTATGGCTGGCTTCCAAGGTTAAGCGGGCAGGTGTTAAGGAGCGTGGTTTGGTGGGTCATGTTTCAGAGGACACTTGACTCGACCTTTCGCCTCTCCCGAACCCGTTGGGTTCGATAAGCAATAAGACGGGATTGTAATTGGATATGACATAATTGGGAAGAAAAAAATAGTGTTCCATGGTCCCATGTCACAAGTCGTGTAAACCGAAGGCAGCGGCATGCTGCTAAGTGGACAGGAGTGATTGTGAGAGGTTTGGAGCAGATTGCCTGCGTCTGAGACACTGACTCCAGCAGCGGCCTCGCCGTTGAGTTCAACTCCTTTCCCTCTCTCTTGATCTCTTGATCTGACGGGGCACTGCCTGCTGTGGGAGGTCTAGCCCTATTGTACGCAATCCTGCTTCTTCTGAGCCTGTTGTATTGGGCAGTTCAATGGTGAGGAAGGTCTCAGTTGCTGGAGCAAAAACGTTGTGCTTATCCAGGAACACATGACCTCAATAAGCTTCTCCCAAACATTTTAAACCAGCATCAGGAAACTGAGTCTGGCAGTGTTCATGTGGGTTTCAATGGAATTGTGAAGGACAGCTCAGAAGAACGGAAGATGGATTTCAAATAATTGATTGGGTCACTATTTGACGCCAACAAATGCCTCATAACATCTGGCCCTCTGCCCTCCCTAAATTGTGGCATTGAAGGGTTCGGCAAACTTTTAGCCCTCCATAACTGGCTACGAGACTATTGCAGCTTTGTGGGTGTAACATTTATTGACAATTTTGATACCTTCTGGAAACAAAGATCGTATTATAAGGAGGATGGTATCCACCCAAATCATGTGGGTTCCTTTCACAGCATTATAAAGCTGCATGAGACAGTGACTTATCAATGGCCCAGCGCATTTATTCCTTACCATTGTGTCGCTGAATTGTAATAATGCTTCAGCAAATGTACATTATCCCAGGGGCATTGGAAGACACAATGTAAGTAACCTCATTTATGACCCTATTACTGCCCTGAATGCCTCTGCTGATCCCACAGCTATTGTATGCAGTTGTCATGTGCCTATGAACCAGAGTGATACTGTTTAGCACTGAGGCGGTATGCCCTAGTAGGAAGTCCATTGTGTGCAGTTTACCCTGCACTAACATAAATAACATGAGCATGTCTACATATGTACAGTACATATGCTAAGCTTCCCAATAAAGCAAAAAAACAAACAAGAATCCCACAAAAGTGCAACAAATAGTCCACGTTAACATCACTCTGTAGCTTAAGAAACAATTCATGAAATCAATAATTTGCTATGAACAGATGACATTCATATTCTGACAATCTCTGAAACTCACTTAGATAATATATTTGATGATACAGTGGTAGCAATACATGGTTATAAGTTCTACAGAAAAAAACTTAAATGCCAAAAAGGTGGAGGTGTTGCCATTTATATTCAGAAACAGATTCCTGTAAAGCTTTGAGAGGATATTTACATTTACATTTAAGTCATTTAGCAGACGCTCTTATCCAGAGCGACTTACAAATTGGTGCATTCAACTTATGACATCCAGTGGAACAGCCACTTTACAATAGTGCATCTAAATCTTTTAAGGGGGGGGGGTGAGAAGGATTACTTTATCCTATCCTAGGTATTCCTTAAAGAGGTGGGGTTTCAGGTGTCTCCGGAAGGTGGTGATTGACTCCGCTGTCCTGGCGTCGTGAGGGAGTTTGTTCCACCATTGGGGGGCCAGAGCAGCGAACAGTTTTGACTGGGCTGAGCGGGAACTGTACTTCCTCAGTGGTAGGGAGGCGAGCAGGCCAGGGGTGGATGAACGCAGTGCCCTTGTTTGGGTGTAGGGCCTGATCAGAGCCTGGAGGTACTGAGGTGCCGTTCCCCTCACAGCTCCGTAGGCAAGCACCATGGTCTTGTAGCGGATGCGAGCTTCAACTGGAAGCCAGTGGAGAGAGCGGAGGAGCGGGGTGACGTGAGAGAACTTGACGTGAGGATATCATGTTAAATACTGAAGTTACATGGCTACAGGTTTCTGCCTCACCTGAAGCCCATTCTGGTGGAAGCTGCTATAGACCACCATGTGCTACTAGTCATTATGTGAAATGCTTGATCATGTATCATGTACAGTGGGGAGAACAAGTATTTGATAACCTGCGGAATCGGCAGTCTTTCCTACTTACAAAGCATGTAGAGGTCTGTCATTTTTTTATCATAGGTACACTTCAACTGTGAGAGACGGAATCTAAAACAAAAATCCAGAAAAATATCATAAAATGTGATTTAAGTAATTAATTTGCATTTTATTGCATGCAATAAGTATTTGATCACCTACCAACCAGTAAGAATTCTGGCTCTCACAGACCTGTTAGTTTTTCTTTAAGAATCCCTCCTGTTCTCCACTCATTACCTGTATTAACTGCACTTGTTTGAACTCGTTACCTCTATAAAAAACACCTGTCCACACACTCAATCAAACAGACTCCAACCTCACCACAATGGCCAAGACCAGACAGCTGTGTAAAGACATCAGGGATAAAATTGTAGACCTCTGGCATGGGCCACAGGACAATAGGCAAGCAGCTTGGTGTGAAGGCAATTATTAGAGAATGGAAGAAGTTCAAGATGACGCTCAATCACCCTCGGTCTGGGGCTCCATGCAAGATCTCACCTCGTGGGGCCTAAATGATCATGAGGAAGGTGAGGGATAATCCCAGAACTACACGGCAGGACCTGGTCAATTACCTGAAGAGAGCTGGGACCACAGTCTCAAAGAAAACCATTAGTAATACACTACGCCGTCATGGATTAAAATCCTGCAGCACACGCAAGGTCCCCCTGCTCAAGCCAGCGCATGTCCAGGCTCGTCTGAAGTTTGCCAATGACCATCTGGATGATCCAGATGAGGAATGGGAGAAGGTCATGTGGTCTGATGAGGCAAAAATATAGTTTTTTGTCTAAACTCCACTCGCCGTGTTTGGAGGAAGAAGAAGGATGAGTACAACCCCAAGAACACCATCCCAACCGTGAAGCATGGAGGTGGAAACATCATTCTTTGGGGATGCTTTTCTGCAAAGGGGACAGAACGACTGCACCGTATTGAGGGGAGGATGGATGGGGCCACGTATCGCAAGATCTTGGCCAACAACCTCCTTCCCTCGGTAAGAGCATTGAAGATGGGTAGTGGCTGGGTCTTCCAGCATGACAACGGCCCGAAACACACAGCCAGGGCAACTAAGGAGTGGCTCCGTAAGAAGCATCTCCAGGTCCTGGAGTGGCCTAGCCAGTCTCCAGACCTGAACCCAATAGAACATCTTTGGAGGGAGCTGAAAGTCTGTATTGCCCAGTGACCGCCCCGAAACCTAAAGGATCTGGAGAAGGTCTGTATGACTGGCTAGAACTACAGGAAACATATGATCTCTGTAATTGCAAACAAAGGTTTCTATACCAAATATTAAGTTCTGCTTTTCTGATGTATCAAATACTTATTGCATGCAATAAAATGCAAATTAATTACTTAAATCATACAATGTGATTTTCTGGATTTTTGTTTTAGATTCCGTCTCTCACAGTTGAAGTGTTCCTATGATAAAAATGACAGACCTATACATGCTTTGTAAGTAGGAAAACCTGCAAAATCGGCAGTGTATCAAATACTTGTTCTCCCCACTGTATGTGTCAACAAAGGTATATTTTCTGGATGATTTAAATATTGACTGGCTTTCATTAGGCTGCACACTCAAAAGAAAGCTTCAAACTGTAACTAGTGCCTGCAACCTGGTTCAGGTTATCAGTCAACCTACCAGGGTAGGTACAAACAGCACAGGAATGAGATCAACGTATATTGATCACATCTTTACTAATGCTGCAGAAATGTGCTTTAACCATTTGACACGTACCAACAAAATGGGTGTGATCATTCTATAGTGGTCCTTGTAGCGTACACTCAAACCGGTGTTATCAGAACACTTATTTAGAACGTCCAGTTTCGATTGATGCAACAGTCAGCTGCCCACACTTTTTTTACACAAACATTTTGCACAAACACAATCCTTACAAAGTTATGTCCTGAATGTGACCAGTTTATTGTTGGATGCAGTGTTCAGACAGCATTACACAAATCATCCAAAATGGAAAATATAGGCTACATTAGTCCTAGCGCTAACTGAGGAAAAATCGATTTAGCTAACTCTCGGCTGACAGAAACCACAATATGAATGAGCTAATAGCAATTACTATTTACAATTCATCACATCACGAGTGAGCTCACCGTTGATCAAAATAATTGCGTAAAGCACCTTCTAAAAATCGGAAGTAATCCGACGATGGGTAGTTTGTACACGCCACCATGTTTATTTTTTTGCATCAACCAAAGATAAGAAGAGGAGACAAGATGAGTTTGGTCTGTTTGCAGTATGCATGTTGGGTGTGTATCTTCTATGATCATTCATTTCCAGACGTTTACTTGAAAGAACCACTCTTCACCTCATTATAACATCTTTGGTCTGACAGACATTTACGTGACACCCAGAATCCAATGTATAATATCAACAAATATGGTGCCACACTTAGCTGGCAAATAACTTAGCATTAGCTCATCATAATCAGTACAACCTTCAAAAAAGTATTTTACACATCATAGGTGTCCATTGCAATCCAAACAATAATCGGAAAGCATTATTTGTCACCAGTACTTGAAAACATGTTAATAAAACTGTAAATACATTATGCTCCATGCATACATACAGTATGCTACAGTAGAAATGACAACACGGTACACAGTAAATAAGGCACTTACTTTGATAGGAATGCACACATGTTCAAAGTTATTGTTTATAACGAAAGCAGCCAGAAAAGGTGCCAGTTCGTGCAAGACTGAGCAAATGTCTGCATACTTGATCTGCGGAAGCACTGGGGAGGTGATTGGGCTCTCCTCAAATGAGAAGTTTTCATTTCCGGTTCCGGGTTGGAGCGAGCGGTCGCATTCGCACTTCGCTCTGCAGGTTGTATAACTTTTTCATTACATTTCATTATAGTACAACAGTTGATTTGTCTAATCTTAGCAATTCTTCTTAGCTAGCTACATAGCCGTCCTTGTATCAGAGATAATTGCATAATTATCGTATTTCGTCGCCCTAACGTAGCCTTCACTGCTATTCGCCCAGGAGCTAGCAAACGCTAGCTAACGCACACAGATTAGCATCACTGTAGTGCTATTCACTCAACTGAACGACTTGATTAGTCTAGTGTTAGCTAGCTACATAGCTGTCTTTGTTTCCAAGATAATTGTGTAGTTTAGTGTGTGTAGCCTTGGAGTGATTATCTTAATTCACTGAGGTTCGCTAGCCAGCTATTTGTCGTCCTTAACGTAGGAGACTCTGCTAGCTAGCCAACAGCTAACAGCTAACAGCTAGCCAACGTCTACTGTTTCGAATTCAATCACCGGTCAGGTAGTATCACATTTTCATTTCATTTCATTACAGTACAACGGTTTGATTGTTTGATCGTAGCTAGCTACATAGCCGTCTTTGTTTCAAAGATAATTGTGTAGTCTAGAGCGATTTCCTAGGTTAGCTAGCCAGCTATTGTCGTTCTTTTAACGCAACGTAACGTAAACAACACTGCTAGCTAGCCAGCTAGCCCCCGAATAGTAGCACTGTAGAAACTATTACACTCAACGGAACGACTTGATTAGTGTAGTGTCAACAATGCAGCCACTGCCAGCTAGCCTACTTTAGCAGTACTGTATCATTTTAATCATTTTAGTCAATAAGATTCTTGCTACGTAAGCTTAACTTTCTGAACATTCGAGACGTGTAGTCCACTTGTCATTCCAATCTCCTTGCATTAGCGTAGCCTTTTCTGTAGCCTGTCAACTATGTGTCTGTCTATCCCTGTTCTCTCCTCTCTGCACAGACCATGCAAACGCTCCACACCGCGTGGCCGCGACCACCCTAATCTGGTGGTCCCAGCGCGTACGACCCACGTGGAGTTCCAGGTCTCCGGTAGCCTCTGGAACTGCCGATCTGCGGCCAACAAGGCAGAGTTCATCTCAGCCTATGCCTCCCTCCAGTCCCTTGACTTCTTGGCACTGACGGAAACATGGATCACCACAGATAACACTGCTACTCCTACTGCTCTCTCCTCGTCCGCCCACGTGTTCTCGCACACCCCGAGAGCTTCTGGTCAGCGGGGTGGTGGCACCGGGATCCTCATCTCTCCCAAGTGGTCTTTCTCTCTTTCTCCACTTACCCATCTGTCTATCGCCTCCTTTGAATTCCATGCTGTCACAGTTACCAGCCCTTTCAAGCTTAACATCCTTATCATTTATCGCCCTCCAGGCTCCCTCTGAGAGTTCATCAATGAGCTTGATGCCTTGATAAGCTCCTTTCCTGAGGACGGCTCACCTCTCACAGTTCTGGGCGACTTTAACCTCCCCACGTCTACCTTTGACTCATTCCTCTCTGCCTCCTTCTTTCCACTCCTCTCCTCTTTTGACCTCACCCTCTCACCTTCCCCCCCTACTCACAAGGCAGGCAATACGCTTGACCTCATCTTTACTAGATGCTGTTCTTCCACTAACCTCATTGCAACTCCCCTCCAAGTCTCTGACCACTACCTTGTATCCTTTTCCCTCTCGCTCTCATCCAACACTTCCCACACTGCCCCTACTGGATGGTATCGCGCCGTCCCAACCTTCGCTCTCTCTCCCCCGCTACTCTCTCCTCTTCCATCCTATCATCTCTTCCCTCTGCTCAAACTTTCTCCAACCTATCTCCTGATTCTGCCTCCTCAACCCTCCTCTCCTCCCTTACTGCATCCTTTGACTCTCTATGTCCCCTATCCTCCAGGCCGGCTCGGTCCTCCCCTCCCGCTCCGTGGCTCGACGACTCATTGCGAGCTCACAGAACAGGGCTCCGGGCAGCCGAGCGGAAATGGAGGAAAACTCGCCTCCCTGCGGACCTGGCATCCTTTCACTCCCTCCTCTCTACATTTTCCTCCTCTGTCTCTGCTGCTAAAGCCACTTTCTACCATTCTAAATTCCAAGCATCTGCCTCTAACCCTAGGAAGCTCTTTGCCACCTTCTCCTCCCTCCTGAATCCCCCCCTTCCCTCTCTGCAGATGACTTCGTCAACCATTTTGAAAAGAAGGTCGACGACATCCGATCCTCGTTTGCTAAGTCAAACGACACCGCTGGTTCTGCTCACACTGCCCTACCCTATGCTCTGACCTCTTTCTCCCCTCTCTCTCCAGATGAAATCTCGCGTCTTGTGACGGCCGGCCGCCCAACAACCTGCCCGCTTGACCCTATCCCCTCCTCTCTTCTCCAGACCATTTCCGGAGACCTTCTCCCTTACCTCACCTCGCTCATCAACTCATCCCTGACCGCTGGCTACGTTCCTCCCGTCTTCAAGAGAGCGAGAGTTGCACCCCTTCTGAAAAAACCTACACTCGATCCCTCCGATGTCAACAACTACAGACCAGTATCCCTTCTCTCTTTTCTCTCCAAAACTCTTGAGCGTGCCGTCCTTGGCCAGCTCTACCACTATCTCTCTCAGAATGACCTTCTTGATCCAAATCAGTCAGGTTTCAAGACTAGTCATTCAACTGAGACTGCTCTTCTCTGTATCACGGAGGCGCTCCGCACTGCTAAAGCTAACTCTCTCTCCTCTGCTCTCATCCTTCTAGACCTATCGGCTGCCTTCGATACTGTGAACCATCAGATCCTCCTCTCCACCCTCTCCGAGTTGGGCATCTCCGGCGCGGCCCACGCTTGGATTGCGTCCTACCTGACAGGTCGCTCCTACCAGGTGGCGTGGCGAGAATCTGTCTCCTCACCACGCGCTCTCACCACTGGTGTCCCCCAGGGCTCTGTTCTAGGCCCTCTCTTATTCTCACTATACACCAAGTCACTTGGCTCTGTCATAACCTCACATGGTCTCTCCTATCATTGCTATGCAGACGACACACAATTAATCTTCTCCTTTCCCCCTTCTGATGACCAGGTGGCGAATCGCATCTCTGCATGTCTGGCAGACATATCAGTGTGGATGACGGATCACCACCTCAAGCTAAACCTCAGCAAGACGGAGCTCCTCTTCCTCCCGGGAAGGACTGCCCGTTCCATGATCTCGCCATCACGGTTGACAACTCCATTGTGTCCTCCTCCCAGAGCGCTAAGAACCTTGGCGTGATCCTGGACAACACCCTGACGTTCTCAACTAACATCAAGGCGGTGTCCCGTTCCTGTAGGTTCATGCTCTACAACATCCGCAGAGTACGACCCTGCCTCACACAGGAAGCGGCGCAGGTCCTAATCCAGGCACTTGTCATCTCCCGTCTTGATTACTGCAACTCGCTGTTGGCTGGGCTCCCTGCCTGTGCCATTAAACCCCTACAACTCATCCAGAACGCCGCAGCCCGTCTGGTGTTCAACCTTCCCAAGTTCTCTCACGTCACCCCGCTCCTCCGCTCTCTCCACTGGCTTCCAGTTGAAGCTCGCATCCGCTACAAGACCATGGTGCTTGCCTACGGAGCTGTGAGGGGAACGGCACCTCAGTACCTCCAGGCTCTGATCAGGCCCTACACCCAAACAAGGGCACTGCGTTCATCCACCTCTGGCCTGCTCGCCTCCCTACCACTGAGGAAGTACAGTTCCCGCTCAGCCCAGTCAAAACTGTTCGCTGCTCTGGCCCCCCAATGGTGGAACAAACTCCCTCACGACGCCAGGACAGCGGAGTCAATCACCACCTTCCGGAGACACCTGAAACCCCACCTCTTCAAGGAATACCTAGGATAGGGTAAGTAAGGGTAAGTAATCCTTCTCACCCCCCCCCCCAAAAAAAAGATTTAGATGCAAGTGGCTGTTCCACTGGATGTCATAAGGTGTATGCACCAATTTGTAAGTCGCTCTGGATAAGAGCGTCTGCTAAATGACTTAAATGTAAATGTAAATGTAATGTCTGGCTCAGTGAAGCCTCAAATATAAATTTTCCGCAACAGTGAAATTGTCTAATTTTCTGTGTATTAATGAGGAGGCGGAACACACCTACATTTAAACTGTTGTTAGAAAATAAAACTTATTAGAAAATAATTTTATGTTGACAAGTTGAAACACAGCCTATAGATCAGGTATTCCCAATCTGGAGTGTGGGTAATGTACAATGCAGTTGGGGGTACACCAAATACAAATGTGATTCACATTAAAAAATATATTTTTTAATTTGTCACATTTTCAAACAGTCCATTTATATTTTCCAACGGGGCTATACATTTTGGTGAGTTTTTTTTCTGACCTGAGTAGCCTAGGAGCCATCGAAGAGGTGCAAATATAATAACTACATTGATTTGGGGTTCACTTATATTGGGAGTTTTGCCTTTCCTCAGTGTTATATGTGCAAAAGTACTCTAACAACTCGATGAAACCTTCACTCGAGCAGACATTTAGAATCAAAACATTCCAATTTGAAAAATAAGCCACAGTTTTTTGAGCAAGAATTAAGACAACTTTTAAGTGGTAAGACATGTATAAAAGCGACAGATACAATTAAGCCTCCTGTTGTGTTCCGGTCGATTGGACCGATTTACAAGTTCTCTCTGAAAAATGTAGTTAATTTAGTCTGTCATAAGGTTCCATTTGGATGATTTTCATTACATTTTTGGGTGTTTTATTTTACTTTTGCACACTTGTGGTGTTCCCGGTCAAAAATGACCGATCATTAGAAATGAATGGGTGAGACTACAATTACGGTTTAAAATTGAGTTCAGGCCCATGCCCATTCATCAAATGGAAATACTTCCTCTCCCAAACCCTGTCCAGGAACCTGTCTCCAATAGAATCTTTCCCCCACAGGAATCACACCTGTTGGCATTCTCACAAACAATCGCAACATTGTTTCAAGAATATCTAGAACTTTTCTCACAGCTCTGATATATAAAGCTTTTTGAGGCTTTGCTCACAATTCATTCTGTGGCAGCACAATGACCAAATGATATACTGTATGTGAGGCTCTTGATCATATTATTGATCATGACACTGGTAAGCAGGAGAAAGGCCAGGAAACGGACAGTGAAGTAGTCTATGATAAATATCACAATATGTTACATCTGAGAATTTGTTATAGTCAAAATAATCCATACATGATGATTTTTTACTCAAAAACGAGTTGTATGAGCTCAAGTCAATGAGGTCATAAATAGCAAATAGAAGTTCAAAACTTGTAATGTTCACAAGAACTTAAGTTAATAAAAAGATCTAACACAACATTAGGTGACAATATATGGATTTATAATCAGCTATAATGGTGTGGTCATTTTGGACCGGGAACAAATTATTAATTAACATGAAACGAACACAACAGGAGGGTTAATAATAAGGGGCTAGAAGCGTCTTATATGGTGAGCTACACAACACATCAGTGACATGGCTGGGGATGTTTTGAAACAATTACTGCTTCGCATACAAGCCAGTGAATTCTATGCGTTACAGCTGGAGGAGTCAACAGACGTGGCGGACCTGGCACAGAACCTGGTATATGTTCATTACGTTTATGGGGGGCCAATTAAGGAAGACATCCTCTTCTGCAAACCAGGACAACAGGAGAAGATATTTTTAAAGTACTGGACAGCTTTGTGACATCAAACGGACTTTGGTGGGTTATCTGTCTTGGTATCTGTACAAATGGTGCAAAAGCCATGACAGGGAGACATAGTGGGGTATTATCGCACGTGCAAGCAGTTGCTCCCGATGCCACTTGGGTTCACTGTAGCATCCGTAAGGAGGCTCTTGCTGCCAAAGGAATGCCTGACAGCTTGAACAACATTTCGGACACTACAGTGAAAATGGTTAACTTTGTTAAAGCAATGCCCCTGAACTCTCATGTATTTTTTGCACTATGCAATGATATGGGCAGCAACCATGTAAAGCTTTTACAATCTACAGAATTGCGATGGTTATCAAGGGGCAAAGTATTGACACATTTAAAAAAAATTGAGACGAGCAAAGTTCTTTACTGACCATCATTTTCACTTGTCTGACCGCTTGCATGATGATGAGTTTGTCACATGACTGGCCTATCTGGGTGATGTTTTTCCTCGCCTGAATGAACTGAATCTAGGATTACAGGGACAATCCGCAACTATATTCAATGTGCGGGACAAAATTGAGGCTGTTTAAGAAGTTGGATCTCTCCTCTGTCTGCATTAACAAGGACAACACACAGGTCTTTCCATCACTGTATGATTTGTTTTGTATGAAAATTAACTCAAGATTTCCCTGAGAATGTCAGATGTGATATAGCGAAGCACCTGAGTGAAGTTGGATGTGCAATTACTTTCCCGAAACGGATGACACAAACAACTGGATTCGTTATCCCTTTCATGGGCTGCCTCCAGTCCACTTACCGATATCTGAACAAGAGAGCCTCATCGAAATTGTAAAAAGCGCTTCTGTGAAAATGTTATTTAATCAGAAGCCACTCCCAGATTTCTGGATTGGGCTGCACTCAGAGAATTCTGCCCTGGCAAATCACACTGTTAAGACAGCGATGCCCTTTGCAACAACGTACCTATGTGAGAGTGGATTCTCTGTCCTCACTAGCATGAAAACTAAATACAGGCACACACGGCTTGTGGAAAATTATTTAAGACTGAGACTTTCTCAAATACAACCCAACATTGCAGAGTTACGTGCATCCTTTCAAGCACACCCTTCTCATTAACCTGTGGTGAGTTATTCACAATTTTCAATTAACAAATCACATTTTATACATAAGATGGCTAAATAAAGAGCAAAATAATGTATTATTATTATTTGTGCCCTGGTCCAATAACAGCTCTTTGACACACATTCTTATGTTTAATAAATGTATTGTATAGTGTGTGTGTGTGTGGCAGGCTTACAATGATGGCAAAAAAAAACATTTGAGAGTGGGTTGACCCTGGTGCTAGAGGGGTACGCAGCTAGAGATTGAATGTTGGAAGGGGTACGGGACTTTAAAAAGTTTGGGAACCACTGCTATAGATAATTAGCAGGTGAGTGTTAACTGTCTTGTTGCTTATAACAATCACATTTTGTAATAGTGAGTGCATTCTGACATCACGTGCATAAAATAACTCACGCTGGGGCGACCGTAGAGATATTTGGAACTCACACGTGAAAAGGTTAAAGCGGTATCCAAATCCATCGGCTGTAGTGATCACAATATAGTAAATATATCTAGGAATACCAAAGTATCAAAGGCTGGGCCTAATAGTGTCTAAGATGTCATTCAATATGTTTCGTTGTGATTCCTATGTCGTTGATGTAAAGAATATTTGTTGGTCTGTGGTGTGTAATGAGGAGCAACCAGACGCTACACTTGCCTCATTTATGGAATTGCTTATCCCGATTAGTAATAAGCATTCACCCATTAAGAAAATTACTGTAAAAACTGTTGCAGCCTGGTGGATTGATGAAGAATTGAACAATTGTATGGTTGAGAGGGATGAGGCAAAAGGAATGGAAAATAAGTGTGGCTGCACAACTGATTGGCAAACGTACTGCAAATTGAGAAATCATGTGACTAAACTGAAAGAAAAAGAAACTACACAACGAAATAAAGATAAATGACAAAGAATGCTTTGGAGCACCTTAAATTACATTTTGGGAAAAAAGGCTAATTCAGCTCCATAACTCATTGAATCGATTGGTTCGTTCATCACAAAACCCACTGATATTGCCAACTACTTTAATGATTTTTTCATTGGCAAGATTAGCATGACATGGCAGCAACAAACGCTCACATTACACATCCAAGTATATCTGACATAATTATGAAAGAAACGCATCCCCAGCCGAGTCATCAGAGCATGTGCAGACCAGCTGGCTGGTGTGTTTACGGACATATTCAATCAATCCTTATCCCAGTCTGCAGTTCCTACATGCTTCAAGAGGGCCACCATTGTTCCTGTTCCCAAGAAAGCTAAGGTAACTGAGCTTAACGACTACCGTCACGTAGCACTCACTTCCGTCATCATGAAGTGCTTTGAGAGACTATTCAAGGGCCATATCACCTCCACCCTACCTGACACCCTAGACCCTCTCCAATTTGCTTACCGCCCCAATAGGTCCACAGATGACACAATCACAACCACACTGCACACTGCCCTAACCCATCTGGACAAGAGGAATTCCTATGTGAGAATGCTGTTCATCGACTACAGCTCAGCATAGTACCCTCCAAACTCGTCCTGGGTCTCGACCCCGCCCTATGCAACTGGGTACTGGACTTCCTGATGAGCCGCCCCCCAGGTGGTGAGGGTAGGTAACAACATCTCCACCCCGCTGATCCTCAACACTGGGGCCCCACAAGGGTGCATTCTGAGCCCTCTCCTGTACTCAGAGCCCTCTCACCCACGACTGCGTGGCCGTGCACGCCTCCAACTCAATCATCAAGTTTGCGGACGACACTACAGTGTTAGGCTTGATTACCAACAACGACGAGACGGCCTACAGGGAGGAGGTGAGGGCCCTCGGAGTGTGGTGTAGCTTCACGTCAACAAAACAAAGGAGAAGGCGAGATCAGTACAGGTGCATCAAAGCAGGGACCGAGAGACTGAAAAACAGCTTCTATCTCAAGACCATTAGACTGTTAAACAGCCACCACTAACATTGAGTGGCTGCTGCCAACATACTGACTCAACTCCAGCCACTTTAATAATGGAAATTGATGGAAATTGATGTAAAAAATGTATCACTAGCCACTTTAAACAATGCCACTTAATATAATATTTACATACCCTACATTACTCATCTCATATGTATATACTGTACTCTATATCATCTACTGCATCCTGCCATCTTTATGTAATACATGTATCACTAGCCACTTTAAACTATGCCACTTTATGTTTATATACCTTACATTACTCATCTCATATGTATATACTGTACTCTATATCATCTACTGCATCTTGCCCATGCTGTTCTGTACCATCACTCATTCATATATCTTTATGTACATATTCTTTATCCCTTTACACTTGTGTGTGTGTATCAGGTAGTAGTTTTGGAATTGTTAGGTTAGATTACTCGTTGTTTATTACTGCATTGTCGGACCTAGAAGCACAAGCATTTCGCTACACTCGCATTAACATCTGCTAAACCATGTGTATGTGACAAATAAAATTTGATTTGAAGTAATTCTGCTTTGAAAGTTTACATTTGTATCCTCACTTTTGAGAAATTGGTTCTTGAATGTTT
This sequence comes from Oncorhynchus keta, assembly GCF_023373465.1. NCBI lineage: Eukaryota > Metazoa > Chordata > Actinopteri > Salmoniformes > Salmonidae > Oncorhynchus > Oncorhynchus keta. Next base: position 44,771,273 of record NC_068454.1, on the reverse strand, counting down.
TGGTAAACCTACTGTAGACCTTGTCTACACCCATTCATCATCATTCACACCTTAAAATCTTAAAAGACCCCACCCATCTCTTTAAGGATTCACATGTGAGGCCATGTACTAAACAACCAAAGATTAAGGCTAATGTCTGGTTTATGCTACAGGTGTGTTCGTGAATTCAATCTGGAGTGCCAGAGTGTGCTCTGGGAGTTTGTTAACTCTGAGCATTGTCAGTCCATACATTCAGAGCTCTTCGCTCTCGGAACATTCAAAGTGCACACTGGATGCTCTGCCCAAGGAGTAGGGTTGATCCGAAGCGTTCTGACCTCACAACAGAAGTCAAGCTCCCAAGCTAACTGGCTAAAGTTGGCTAACTTGTTAGCTTCTTCAAGACACAAATGAGATACAGCTCACTGACCATTTTACTCACCATAGCAGATCTGGTTAGGCTGTTTTTTATGTTATCCAGAGCGTTTGTGACTAACTGTGCTTAAACTTGAAATGAAAACGACTGACTAAATATGAAACGTGTAATATCTGAAAATGTAGCTAGCAAGACTACCTTACACGTAAACACGGATGGACACTTCTCCCTCTATCACGGATTCCCATAGTTTATTAAAGATGTAATCCAGAGACAGGTGTTTCATACAACAGCCTTCTGTGTGTGCTCTTTTTGACTACCTCTGCATATTTGCAATCAAAATGCCAGCATTTTCTAAATCTCCTTAGCTATCATTCTCTAATTCCACCTGGCATTCCACTGATTTCAAAACGCAGTCCTCCAGAAAGTGGAGAGCAATACTTTTGCAGTTCTATAATGTGATATCTTTCATAGGAACTGCGATAGAAAGGATTAACTACACATACTGACCAGGTCATGTTATAGACAGAAGCGTCTTACAAAAGCGCAGCAAGGTGAGCGTGCATATTCCTTTTATTAGGATGACCCAATAAACAATACAAAGCCTTAAGCTGCACGGTTGGTTATGTGCCACAAACAAAGTTACCTTCCCACACTGAAAGGAGGGAAAGGGCTACCTAAGTATGGTTCCCAATCAGAGACAACGATCGACAGCTGTCCCTGATTGAGAACCATACCCGGCCAAAACATAGAAATACAAAATCATAGAAAACAAAAACATAGAATGCCCAACCCCAATCACACCCTGACCAAACCAAAGAGACATAAAAAGGCTCTCTAAGGTCAGGGCGTGACACATTCCAAATGGAGTAGACCTTTAATAACCTTATGTAACGGATGTGAAACGGCTAGCTTAGTTAGCGGTGGTGCACGCTAAATAGCGTTTCAATCGGTGACTTTACTTGCTCTGAGACCTTGAAGTAGTGGTTCCCCTTGCTCTGCAAGGGCCGTGGCTTTTGTGGAGTGATGGGTTATGATGCTTCGTGGGTTGTTGTTGTCGATGTGTGCAGAGGGTCCCTGGTTCGCGCCCGGGGACGGTCTAAAGTTATATACACAAGTACATACACAAGTATGAACAGCTACACCATGTTTCCTTAATGCAATGTATGTTCATGTTAATCTGTGAACTTTAATTACCCAGTAAACCTCTGACAACGTAATGCTTCCAATTGAACACCTTATAGACAAATCTCAGTTTTTATGTCAGTATGGCCATCAAAATGATTGATAGGCTACAGTCAAAACAATTTAGGACATCATATTTGATTGAAACACTGTAAAAGGTTATTCAAATTAAAACTCAAGCCATATGCCCAGTTATTGTAACATTGTTTTATATTGTACCTCCAACAATTTCATCGTGTGCAAGTAATCTCTCGTGGACAGACTATGTAAACATTAATGGTACCATAGACCTGTCATGATACAACGGGATGCTTGAGTTAACGAGCAGCATTAGTTCTGGTGCATTGAACAAATGACTATTTCACAGGTGTTAGCATCTTTAGAATTTCAGAAGGGGAGGGGACATTTGGCACACAGACTTACCCGTAACTTGCAAAGAGAAATTGTGGAGCGCTTAGTTCCGGTTCCAATCCTCGTTCCATCTCTTCTCTTAACACGTATGGACCCAGAACTTAATCAAGCATCTGACCAATTACGCACGACTTTAGACTTTAACCAAGATTAATGTGTAAGTAATAACCACATATCATGTTTAACTATTAATAATAGAGCTTGTTTACCATTGTCACTTGCACTTTTTATAATTTCATAGCAAAGCATATGGGTTAGATAATATCTTGTAGATTCAATAAACATATGTTGACAGCTATTAAAGAGGTTCAAAATGTCCACATTTCAGAGGGGTTACATTTTCTTAGGCCCATTGTCACGTTCTGACCTTAGTTCCTTTGTTTTTGTCTTTGTTTTAGTATGGTCAGGGCGTGAGTTGGGGTGGGCAGTCTGTTTGTTTTTCTATGTTGGTTTTTGAGTTCCAGCCTAGTATGGTTCTCAATCAGAGGCCGCTGTCAATTGTTGTCCCTGATTGAGAATCATACTTAGGTAGCCTGGGTTTCACTTTTGGTTTGGAGGGGGTTTGTTTCCGTGTGAGTGTTTGGGCCACACGGTACTGTTTCGGTCATTTCACGTTTATTGTTTTTGTATTTCGTAGTGTTCAGTTTATGTATTTAAATAAACATTATGGACACCTACCACGCTGCGCATTGGTCCTCCCATCCTTCTCGCTACTCCTCCTCAGAAGAGGAGGATGACATCCCTTACACCCATCTCTCAGCTGTAAACCAAAACAAGTGGCGGAGCGGCCATTTAGTTGTTTTTCAAATCCCATCCTTATATTAAATTAATAATAATTGATTGCATGTATATAAAGGAGAGATGAGGAGTGATACTATGTGCTAATTAGGAATGAGGGGGGTGATTAGATGGCCATGATGGAAATGGGGCTATTCGGAATTTAACCAGGACACTTAGGTCAACAGCCCTGCTCGTACGTTAAACACTCCTACATGCATTCACATTGCTAGGCCCGCATTATGTAACTGTAATGTAGAAAACGGTCCATTTAGCAGAACTGCTTGGTCAAATATGTATCTAGTCATGAGGTTTTTGAAAAGGAAAATGTATTTTCATGCTTAGTAGTCTGCTGTTCAGTCTCTGGAAACCATTTATTCTCTCTCTCTCTCTCACTTTACGTGGGCTATTGAGGATGTGGCAAGTGGTCAAATATTACTTTGAATCAACTGTAAAGAGGACTGGAAGGAGGGGGAGAGAGGGGTGTTGATGGGAATCAAGGAGATATCCTTGTATGGTAACAGTCTGCTAAATTGGATCTTCCTCGCTTTCTGGGCTCAAGTGGGTGTCTGGCTCTCGTACCAGGATTCCTAAGGAGTGCCAGCTACACATATAACTCTCTGGTTTAAGCCCTTAACAAGAATTTACACTTTCTGCCAACATCAGATATGTCAATGTCCTGGGAAATTTTCTTGTTACTCACAACCTCATGCTAATCGCATTAGCCTACGTTAGCTCAACTGTCCCGCAGGGGACCCCCCAATCCTGAAGAAGTTTCAATCAACTTAAGAATACTATACGTTTTATATAATCGTAGGCTAATCCAGTGTATTTTATGAAACCTCTCAAAGAGACTGAACAGCAGACTACTCACCAGGCATGTCATTGAGGGTCCTCTGTAGCTGGTAGTTGGTAGCGCATGGTGTGTGCAACTCCGGGCTTGCGGGTTCGACTCCCAGGACCATCCTTTTGTATAATGTATGACTGTGTCACTTTGGATAAAACCATCTTCTAAATGGCATATATTATTATATAAGGTCTTGGAAGGAACCTTTAGAGACAAGGCTCCCAGCGCCACCATGCAGCTAGCAAGGACTTTGCCCAAGGCGCAGATATCCTCGCTATTCAAATCAGGCATGCACAGGATATATACCAATTCCCTGGGATTTGGGCTTTCAGAGGAGGACAGAATTATTAGATATTACTTTTATATCCCATCGCTAATGCCTCACAGCTGTACGGCTGTATATCTGAGGGACAATCTTGCTGACCGGGCATAACTACTAAGCAGTAGCCTTCCTATCCTTACGCCTGAGAACAGTGCGCAGTCAGATAAGCATAACACCATGTCAGGGGATAAGTCAGTTAACCGGGGTGTATTCAGTGAGGTGAAACATTCAGAACCTTGCAGATAGAAATGTGATGAATACAGCTGGTGTGATGCCCAATTCTTGAAGACAGAAGATAATTTCTGTTCCACAAAATGTATTTCTATCTGAAAGTTTTGTTGTAATGCCAAACCCTGTCCAATGTCAATGTCCCACGTTGGGACTTGTTGGCCCCGTTCCAGGCTGACGACAACAGAGATGCATGCCAGATCTCACAATGCCTGGATAGGTGTTTAAGACATCAACTATGAAATACTGTAGCAATATGATGCCTGACTGCACAGTCGTGACATGATGTGGCACCTAACCATTGAATAACGTCTGCAATGTAGTAGGTCTGGTACGCAACCTTTATCTGCTCGGATGTCGAAATTGTCCTCTGCAATGACTTTTCCTCTGCAAATATAAGCACCGTTATACACTGAATAAATATATAAATGCAACATGCAACAATTTCAAAGGTTTTTATTGCGTTACAGTTCAAGGAAATCAGTCAATTGAAATAAATGCAGTCGGCCCTAATACACTGCTCAAAAAAATTAAGGGAACACATCCTAGATCTGAAAGAATGAAATATTCTTATTAAATACTTTTTTCTTTACATAGTTGAATGTGCTGACAACAAAAATGACCAATGGAAATCAAATTGATCAACCCATGGAGTCTGGATTTGGAGTCACACTCAAAATTAAAGTGGAAAACCACACTACAGGCTGATCCAACTTTGATGTAATGTCCTTAAAACAAGTCAAAATGAGGCTCAGTAGTGTGTGTGGCCTCCACGTGCCTGTATGACCTCCCTACAACGCCTGGGCATGCTCCTGATGAGGTGGCAGATGGTCTCCTGAGGGATCTCCTGCCAGACCTGGACTAAAGCATCTGCCAACTCCTGAACAGTCTGTGGTGCAACGTGGCGTTGGTGGATGGAGCGAGACATGATGTCCCAGATGTGCTCAATTGGATTCAGGTCTGGGGAACGGGCAGGCCAGTCCATAGCATCAATGCCTTCCTCTTGCAGGAACTGCTGACACACTCCAACCACATGAGGTCTAGCATTGTCTTGCATTAGGAGGAACCCAGGGCCAACCGCACCAGCATATGGTCTCACAAGGGGTCTGAGGATCTCATCTCGGTACCTAATGGCAGTCAGGCTACCTCTGGCGAGCACATGGGGGGCTGTGTGGCAAAGAAATGCCACCCCACACCATGACTGACCCACCGCCAAACCGGTCATGCTGGAGGATGTTGCAGGCAGCAGAACATTCTCCACGGCATCTCCAGACTCTGTCACGTCTGTCACATGTGCTCAGTGTGAACCTGGTTTCATCTGTGAAGAGCACAGGGCGCCAGTGGCGAATTTGCCAATCTTGGTGTTCCCTGGCAAATGCCAAACACCCTGCACGGTGTTGGGCTGTAAGCACAACCCCCACCTGTGGATGTCGGGCCCTCATACCACCCTTATGGAGTCTGTTTCTGACCATTTGAGCAGACACATGCACATTTGTGGCCTGCTGGAGATCATTTTGCAGGGCTCTGGCAGTGCTCCTCCTGCTCCTCCTTGCACAAAGGCGGAGGTAGCGGTCCTGCTGCTGGGTTGTTGCCCTCCTACGGCCTCCTCCACATCTCCAGATGTACTGGCCTGTCTCCGGGTAGCGCCTGACAGACACAACAAACCTTCTTGCCACATCTCACATTGATGTGCCATCCTGGATGAGCTGCACTACCTGAGCCACTTGTGTGGGTTGTAGACTCAGTCTCATGCTACCACTAGAGTGAAAGCACCGCCAGCATTCAAAAGTGATGAAAACATCAGGCAGGAAGCATAGGAACTGAGAAGTGGTCTGTGGTCCCGCCTGCAGAACCACTCCTTTATTGGGGGTGTCTTGCTAAATGCCTATAATTTCCACCTGTTGTCTTTTCCATTTGCACAACAGCAAGTGAATATTTATTGTTAATCAGTGTTGCTTCCTAAGAGGACAGTTTGATTTCACATAAGTGTGATTGACTTGGAGTTACATTGTGTTGTTTAACCTCTTGCTCCTACCTGACCCGCAGGCGTCCCATCTAGACATCTGGAAATGCAAATGCGCTACGCTAAATGCTAATAGTACTAGTTAAAACTCAAACGTTCATTAAAATACACATGCAGGGTATTGAATTAAAGTCACACTCGTTGTGAATCCAGGCAACAAGTCAGATTTTTAAAATGCTTTTTTAGCGAAAGCATGAGAAGCTATTATCTGATAGCATGTAACACCCCAAAAGACCCGCAGGGAACGTAAACAAAATAATTAGCATAGTCGTCGCTACACAAACCGCACAAATAAAATATAAAACATTCATTACCTTCGACCATCTTCTTTGTTGACACTCCTAGATGTCCCATAATCACTATTGGGTCTTTTTTTCGATTAAATCGGTCCATATATAGCCTAGATATCGATCTATGAAGACTGTGTGATAAACAAAAAAAATAGCGTCTTATAACGTAACGTCATTTTTTTAAATAAAAAAAGTCGACGATAAACTTTCACAAAACACTTGGAAATACTTTTGTAATGCAACTTTAGGTATTAGTAAACGTTAATAAGCGATCAAATTGATCACGAGGCGAAGTATATTCTTTAGCTGTCCGTCTGGAAATAATGTCCGGGTAAATCTCAACCAAAATATCCGGTCGGAGACCAGAAGAAATGCGCTGCCTTGCGTCTGTTTGACCAAGAAACAAATAGTAGACAGATGACAAGACTCTAGACAACGTGTGGAAGCTGTAGGTATTGCAACCTCAGCCCCATTAAATGTGGTTCCCCTTTATCAATGGGTTCAAGTCGCACATGGATATATTTTTCCATTTTCAGTGATCAGATTTTCCTGCACTTTTCGATGAAACGCACGTTCTGTTATAGTCACAGCCGTGATTTAACCAGTTTTATAAACGTCTGAGTGTTTTCTATCCACACATACTAATCATATGCATATACTATATTCCTGGCATGAGCAGCAGGGCGCTGAAATGTTGCGCGATTTTTAACAGAATGTTCGAAAAAGTAGGGGGTAGGAGTAACAGGTGTGTTCCATTTAGTGTTCCATTTATTTTTTTGAGCAGTGTATATGGATTTCACATGACTGGGCAGGGGCACAGCCATGGGTGAACCTGGAAGGGCATCATTTATTTCAGCTCATGAAACATGGGACCAGACCTTCACATGTTTCGTTTATATCTTTGTTCAATACATTTGCAGCACAGACCAATATCAGTTTGCATCTCATTTTCTAGTGCTAACTGGAGTAGGGAGGAAATGAATAATAAGATAAGATTATTGTGTTTGAAATTTGCAATTTTAGTTGCCAAGGACCTTGCTATCATTCTGTATTAGAGAGTTTGGGGTTTTGAATCGTGTGTGCCCTCCTGTGTAGCGCAAGTCTGTTTTAATTGGATTTGACTGAGTTCGTGGCTGGATAGGGGGGTGACACAAAATTAAAGATGGCTGCCTAGCCTTTTTGTTTTCTCCAACTTTTGTACAACACACATATTTCTCATCCTCTCTATCGCTGATTTGGCCTCGTTTTTCATCAATTATCATTAAGAAATGCTAGCGGCCATGACAGAAGGCAAACAAGAACAATAGCGAGACAGTTTGAGATGAAACATTATTGAAAGAATGCTGGCAACATGCACCAAACATGTTGTCAGGTTTTCTTGATTATGAGATAACGTCAGCTAGCAGGGATAAAAACCTGTCTTCAGGTGCAATGTTAGCTATGCAAATCTTCCTCTCTCATTACACATTAGGGAGAAGCTATGTATTTCTTCATTTCACCTTTACTTAATTAACTAGGCAAGTCAGTTAAGAACAAATTATTATTTACAATGACAGCCTAGGAACAGTTGGTTAAATGCCTTGTTCAGGGGCAGAACGACAGATTTGTACTCGGGGATCCGATCTAGCAACCTTTCGATTACTGACCCAACGCTCTAACCACTGCCGTATTTAGCTAGTTACAGCACAATATCATAGTGGCATAGCCTATCAACTAATGACATGTAGCTACTATAGCTAGCAAACGTACCTAGCTAGCTATAAACCAAATGTATCGACTTATCAACAACACACCAGTCTCAGGTTTGACCGTTGACAGCCCAAGTAGAAGCTAGTCAGATTTAATCCATATCCTGTCCATCTGCTCAAGATTGGTAGCGCTTTCCTGCAGTCATATGACCTAGTGGCCTCATGGGTGGAATGTGATTAGTATTTTTTTATAATTTCATAATTAAAAACAAAAACAGGTTTTGTTATATTTCAGTCTTATCTGGTGTATATAAAGAGTAATATTGGGATGCAAACTCAAAATGGAATACATTTAAACGACTGTACATACCCCAACCAGAAGTCATGAATTACAGGCAATATCCACACTGAGCTAAAGGGTAGAGCTGCCACTTTCAACGAGCGGGACTCTAACCCACAAGCTTATAAGAAAACCCGCTATTCCCTCCAATGAACCATCAAACAGGCAAAGCTTCAATACAGGACTAAGATCGAGTTGTACCTCACCGGCTCATCTGATGTGGCAGCTTCGAGGCAAGTAACCTGACACAACAGTGGTAGGCCTGATCACCGACAACGGCGAGACAGCCTATAGGGAGGAGGTCAGAGACCTGGCCGTGTGGTGCCAGGACAACAACCTGTCGTGAAGAGGGCACGACAAAATCTATTCCCCCTCAGGGAACTAAAAAGATTTGGCATGGGTCCTCAGATCCTCAAAAGGTTTTACAGCTGCACCATCGAGAGCATCATGACTGGTTGCATCACTGCCTAGAATGGCAACTGCTCGGCCTCCGACCACATGGCACTACAGAGGGTAGTGCTTATGGCCCAGTACATCACTGGGGCCAAACTTTGTGCCATCTATGATGTCTATACCAGGCGGTGTCAGATGAAGGCCCTAAAGATGATCAAAGACTCCAGCCACCAGAGGTCATAGACCCTTCTCTCTGCTACCGCATGGCAATTGGTACCGGAGGGCCAAGACTAGGTCCAAGAGGCTTCTAATCAGCTTCTACCCCCAAACTATAAGAGTCCTGAAAAGCTAATCAAATGTCTACCCAGACTATTTGCATTGACCCACTCGTTTATGCTGCTGCTACTCTGTTCATTATCTATGCATAGAGTTATTAAAGTGACTATCTACATGTACAATTTACATAAATTACCAGTGTCCCCGCACATTGACTCTGTACCGGTACCCCCTGTATATAGCATCGCTATTGTTATTTTACAGCTGCTCTTGAATTATTTGGTACTTTTTCACCTGTCCTTGTGATTGTCTCCACCCCCTTCTGGCGTCACTGATTTTCCCCAGTGTATTTATCCCTATGTTTCCTGTCTCTCTGTGCCAGTTCATCTTGTATGTTTCCAAGTCAACCAGCATTTTTCCCGTTCTCCTGCTTTTTGCATTCTACTTTTTCTAGTCCTCCCGGTTTTGAACCTTGCCTGTTTTTGGACTGCCTGACCATTCTGCCTGCCTTGACCACGAGCCTGTCTGCCACTCTGTATCTCCTGGACTCTGCTCTGGTTTTGACCTTTTGCCTGTCCACAACCATTCTCTTGCCTACCCCTTTGGATTATTAAACATTGTAAGACTCCAACCATCTGCCTCCTGTGTCTGCATCTGGGTCTCGCCTTGTGCCTTCATAACCATTTGTTAAGCTTTATATTTATCAAGTAATAACTCACTGAAATGGTTAAGTTGAGTGGTATATTATATTATAAATAAGACTTATATATTTAAGCAATAAGGCCTGAGGCGGTGTGGTATATAAAGTTCATTAGAACGTGCGTTGAAGATGTCGTTCCCATAGCAACGAGTAAAACATTCCCAAACCAGAAACCATGGATTGATGGCAGCATTCGAGTGAAACTGAATGAGCAAACCACTGCTTTCAATCAGGGCAAGGTGACCGGAAACATGATTGAATACAAACAGTGTAGCTATTCCCAATCAAACAAGCTAAGCGTCAGTATAGAGACAAAGTAGAATCGCAATTCAACGGCTCAGACACAAGAGGTATGTGGCAGGGTCTACAGTCAATCACGGATTACAAAAAGAAAACCAGCCCAGTCACGGACCAGGATGTCTTGCTCCCAGGCAGACTAAGTAACTTTTTTGCCCGCTTTGAGGACAATACAGTGCCACTGACACGGCCCGCAACCAAAACATGCGGACTCTCCTTCACTGCAGCCAAGGCGAGTAAAACATTTAAACGTGTTAACCCTAGCAAGGCTGCAGGCCCAGACGGCATCCCAAGCCGCGCCCTCAGAGCATGTGCAGACCAGCTGGATGGTGTGTTTACGGACATATTAAATCAATCCTTATCCCAGTCTGCTGTTCCCACATGCTTCAAGAGGGTAACCATTGTTCCTGTTCCCAAGAAAGCTAAGGTAACTGAGCTAAACGACTACCGCCCCGTAGCACTCACTTCCGTCATCATGAAGTGCTTTGAGAGACTAGTCAAGGACCATATCACCTCCACCCTACCTGACACCCTAGACCCACTCCAATTTGCTTACCACCCAAATAGGTCCACAGACGATGCAATCTCAACCACACTGCCCTAACCCATCTGGACAAGAGGAATACCTATGTGAGAATGCTGTTCATCGACTACAGCTCAGCATTTAACACCATAGCACCCTCCAAACTCGTCATCAAGCTCGAGACCCTGGGTCTCGACCCTGCCCTGTGCAACTGGGTACTGGACTTCCTGACGGGCCACCCCCAGGTGGTGAGGGTAGGTAACAACATCTCCACCCCGCTGATCCTCAACACTGGGGCCCCACAAGGGTGCGTTCTGAGCCCTCTCCTGTACTCCCTGTTCACCCACGACTGCATGGCCACGCACGCCTCCAACTCAATCATCAAGTTGCGGACGACACAACAGCGGTAGTCTTGATTACCAACAACGACGAGACGGCCTACAGGGAGGAGGTGAGGGCCCTCGGAGTGTTGTGTCAGGAAAATAACCTCACACGCAACGTCAACAAAACTAAGGAGATGATTGTGGACTTCAGGAAACAGCAGAGGGAACACCCCCTTATCCACATCGATGGGACAGTAGTGGAAAGGGTAGTAAGTTTTAAGTTCCTCGGCATATACATCACAGACAAACTGAATTGGTCCACCCACACAGACAGCATTGTGAAGAAGGGGCAGCAGCGCCTCTTCAACCTCAGGAGCCTGAAGAAATTCGGCTTGTCACCGAAAGCACTCACAAACTTCTACAGATGCACAATCGAGGGCATCCTGTCGGCTGTATCACCGCCTGGTACGGCAACTGCTCCACCCACAACCATAAGGCTCTCCAGAGGGTAGTGAGCTCTGCACAACGCATCACCGGGGGCAAACTACCTGCCCTCCAGTACACCTACACCACCCGATGTCACAGGAAGGCCATAAAGATCATCAAGGACAACAACCACCCGAGCTACTGCCTGTTCACCCCGCTATCATCCAGAAGGCGAGGTCAGTACAGGTACATCAAAGCTGGGACCGAGAGACTGAAAAACAGCTTCTATCTCAAGGCCATCAGACTGTTAAACAGCCACCACTAACATTGAGTGGCTGCTGCCAACACACTGACTCAACTCCAGCCACTTTAATAATGTGAATTGATGGGAATTGATGTAAAATATATCACTAGCCAATTTAAACAATGCTACTTAATATAATGTTTACATACCCTACATTATTCATCTCATATGTATACGTATATACTGTACTCTATATCATCTACTGCATCTATATGTAATACATGTATCACTAGCCACTTTAAACTATGCCACTTTGTTTACATACTCATCTCATATGTATATACTGTACTCGATACCATCTACTGCATCTTGCCTATGCCGCTCTGTACCATCACTCATTCATATATCTTTATGTACATATTCTTTATCCCTTTACACTTGTGTGTATAAGGTAGTAGTTTTGGAATTGTTAGTTAGATTACTAACTAACAATTCTCGCTCTGGATAAGAGCGTCTGCTAAATGACTTAAATGTAAATGTAAATGTACTCGTTGGTTATTATTGCATTGTCGGAACTAGAAGCACAAGCATTTAGCTACACTCGCATTAACATCTGGTAACCATGTGTATGTGACAAATACATTTGATTTGATTTGATATGGCCAATATACAGTACCACGGATAAGGACTGGGCTGTTCTTATGTACGATGCAAAGCGGTGTGCCTGGATACAGCCCTTAGCCGTGGTATATTGGGCATATACCACAAACCCCTGACGTGCCTTATTGTTATTGTAAACTGGTTACCAACGTAATTAGAGCAGTAAAAATAATTGTTTTCTCATACCCGTGGTATATGGTCTGATATACCACGACGGACTGCCAATCAGCATTCAGGGCTCGAACCACCCACTTAATAATAATTGATATCATCTTTGTCTTAAATTACAATTTAAATATAGGGTCTAAGCACTGTTGAACCACATCACATCTGTCTCTAGTTTATCTCTTGATTATAACTAGGCCCAAAACTGTCTCTATTATATGTTATACCCTTTTTCTGAGGGGGTGGAGGGGGTGCAACAAATTGGTAGTTGTGTCAATTTCAAATATGATGACAGACCAATAGTCAACCAATGTTGTCGGTAAGGGGTGTTATAAGTCTGCCTCTAGGAGTCAGATCCAGGAATGCTTTTTATGTTATAATATCAGGGTTCAGATGGACTTGCAAACTGTTTTGTTAGGGGATCTGAAAAATTACTATCAGTCAATGGGAAATATCATTATACTTTTGTTTAAAGTATTTATTTTTAGGGCAATATCAGTAGACATTTAACAAATAGAGAAGCCCAGGACTCTCGTAAAACATCATAGCAAAATGGCATTATACTGGCGAAAGGGCGGCAGGTAACCTAAGTGCGGTGGACCAGTTACCGAAAGGTCGCTGGTTTGAATCTCCGACCCAACTTGGTGAAGAACCTGTCGATGTGCCCTAATTGCTCCTGTAAGTCGCTCTGGAGAAGAGCGTCTGCTGGATAACTAAAATGTAAAGATGAGTTAATCTGTAGACATTGCAGGGTTGGAGTTAAGATCAGAATGAATGGTGGATTGTCTGGGTGAAAATCCAGCTAATGAAGAAAGGAAATTATTAATAGTTAACTACAGATGTAAGTAGCAATATAAGTATTGTTGTCCATTAGTTTACTCCAATTCGGGTAGGGATGGTAGGGTAGAGGGGAGGGGGGGAATATACAGTATAGAAAATACAATTTAAATAAGAGGATTAGAAATTATGAACATAATGTAATTGATAGAACCAACAATCTGCAGTATTAAAGCTGATCCAGCAGATCTGCCTCTCTGTTTTATAATGGTGGAGGTTAATTACCTTGTAAGAGCAAGGTTTCTAGCTGGGTGTATTATTAGGTCCTTGAGATTAAGGAAAATGTGAGTTTCTTACAGGTCCCATGTTAGAATTCAGTACATGCCATTATGCATAACAAACTTGTGTCAGACTCTACTAACTCAAAGTCAAGTTCAGGTAAGGTACTGTATCAATAAGCATGCTCTGCCTAATTACTGACAAATGCTATTGGATTAGGATGCTTCATGTCCCGAGATCCATGTATAGCTAAGATGGCCGCAATTTTTGTAAATACTTTCTGCAATCCACTATAATTCTGTCAAAGACAATGGAACCAGTTTCAGCTGGCTCATATTTCAAATGACTCTAACTCAGCCCTCCAAAATAACAAGAAAATATCATTTTTAAGCTTCTCTGCCACGTTCTGACCATAGTTCTTTTGTGTTTTCCTAGTTTTAGTGTTGGCCAGGACGTGAGCTGAGTGGGCATTCTATGTTGTGTGTCTAGTTTGTCCGTTTCTATGTATGGCCTAATATGGTTCTCAATCAGAGGCAGGTGTTAGTCATTGTCTCTGATTGGGAACATTATTTAGGTAGCTTGTTTTGTGTTGGGGTTTGTGGGTGGTTGTTTCCTGTCTTTGTGTTTGTGACACCAGATAGGACTGTTTTGGTTTTGCCACGGTTGTTATTTTGTATTTATTAGTGTTCACATTATCGTTCTTTTATTAAACATGTTGAACACGAACTATGCTGCATTTTGGTCCTCCTCTCCTTCGACAGAAGAAAGCTGTTACATTATCCTTGTCTACCTCTGTTGCAGCATACAGTATTCCTAGTTATCTCTTCTTACCTGCTGGCTCATAATGTGATTAGTGGTTGACATTTGATATGTAGGGGTTTAGTTATGTCATGGGTTCAGACTTTCCCCAGGTTGGAAAACCCACAAAACCACCTATGCTTCCATCCCAAACCTAGAACTCCCATGAAGCCAGTTGTGAATGAATTGCCTTAATGCAGACTGACATTTAGCTTACAAATAAAAGTTAAATGTTCGTTTTCACATTGGGCTCCGTTTTTGGCTGGAACTAAGGAGGCACAAGTGTCAAACTTACGTGTAAAGACTGGCACACTGGCCTTTTCCAGCCCTAACGGCAGGTTTGGCATACATTTTCAGAGCTGAGGTGCAGCCATGGTGCACAGTGCCCATGGAAGGAGAGGTGTGCCTTTTGTGCCTGTGAATCTCATATTTACAAACATAAAGAAATGATTGGGTTCCCTGCACTTCGTAGACTACCCTCCCCTTAATCAAGGCTGGTTTAGCAGCATTGTATAGGTGAATATTTTTATCCTGGCCATTAGCCAAAATTACTCTATGAATAATGGTCTACAGACTGCTTCGAAATACTTGAGGTTTTTGCCCTCATTCTTTTTCATAATTTACAATTCACATATCTGCATTTGCAAATGCTATTCGCAAAGACAATTTAGGCCTACCTGTGCACACTGTGTCATGCTACGAGAGAAGCGATTTATGATATCATGCTTCTGACCTGATCCTATTTTGAAATAATGTTTCTGAGTGCATCAGATTTACTATATTCCCTTGAAAATTGAGTGGGATTTTCCCATGGGAGTGAGTGGATTCCTGCACACTCCCACACATCCCGAAAACTTGTGTGATAAAGGGACTTCTGGGATAGTAAATTCCTGACTATGTCACACCCTGATTTGTTTCACCTGTCTTTGTGATTGTCTCCACACCCTCCAGGTGTCACCCAACTTCCCAATGATCCCCTGTGTATTTATACCTGTGTTCTCTGTGGCCAGTTCCTTTTGTTTCGTCAAGCCTACAAGCATTTTTTCCTCTGTTCCTATTTTTCCAGGTTTTGACCTTTTCTGCCTGCCCTGACCCTGCCGTCCTGTACCTTTGCCCCACCTATCTGGATTACTGACCTCTGCCTACCTTTCCTGCCGACCTGTACCGTTGCCCCAACTATCGGGATTGCTGATCCATGCCTGGCCTAGACCTGTCTTTTGCCTGCCCCTGTTGGATTATTAAACTGTTGTTAATTTGACGTTATCTGCATCTGGGTCTTACCTGAAACGTGATAGACCATTAACAACTTTGTGGAAATATCCGCACATTACGGCTGCAGGCCTCTCTACTTCTTCATGTGTTGAAAGAGAAGCCCTGTGAAAAGAAGCCAACTCTCTGTGTCACCTTATATATCCTGTTTTTAGGTTTTCTGATCATTCTGATGTATAATTTAAGTGTTTTTACAGGGTGAAAATTTTGATTTTCCCATTTATGAGTGTAGCCAAGCTAAGCTTCTTAACTTTGTATGTAAGTTAATGAGAACAAGAAGGCATCTCAGATCATGTTTTATTTATAAAGGTTTTGGCTCTTAATCACAGTAAATGTGTCAATTTAAAAACATTATTTTTTACAAATGCCTCATGAAGTGTATTTACATGTGTACATATGAACCATGCCAATGATATGTATTTTACAAGTTCACTTTTTATCAAATGTGTATCTAACGGTCTCGTGCTAATTGCAACGAAATTCAATTACTGTAGATATGTGGTAGTGGTGGAGTAGGGGCATGAGGGCACATAGTTTGTTGTGAAATCCTTGAACGTATTGTACTGTTTTTAAAATTGTATAAACTGTCTTAACTTAAGGATCCAACACTTTTTTCAATTTTCGCCTAAAATGACATACCCAAATCTAATTTTCAAGTTCATAATTGTGCACTCTCCTCAAACAATAGCATGGTATTCTTTCAATTTAGTTGATCTTGGAATTTTTAATAGGTTTGTTCATATTCTTCCATCTGATGGATACCCCCACCCCCATTTAACCCATGTCAGTAGGTGTTTTCAAAAGAAGAGTATGGCAGAAGTCATCCCAGCTTAGCCCAGGGTTAGCTTCCATGGGGTTTTCTTCAGTTTCAGGCCCTGCTTAGTCTAAATTCAGATACTTTACCCACTTTCTCCTGTTCTACTCAAATTAATTTGTGTGTTTTATTCAAGGAACTAAGATATGTTTTAGTGTTGTGAGGTGCTCGAAAAACCTTATAGTTGTGCAGGAAAGCTGATTTGGAATATTAATACAAATAATTTTAAGTAATTTATTAATTCCTTTAATAATTAATTGTGTTTTTAATATACCAGTCACAGCCACTAAGGAAAACTAGCAATGACTAGCATTAGCATTCAGTTGGGCAAATAAGCATGCGCAACCTTGAGCAAGTGCATGGTCATTTACTGACGCTGACAATGTTAACATGCCCACCAATATCCCATTATTATTTGGGATACTAATGTATTCTGTTTTTGAGTTGATGCAAAAAACTTCATATCCACTTTACAATACATCGAAAAAGCTTGTATGTATCGGTTTTGAGAAACCTGGATAAGATGCCTGGGATATGCTGCTCTTAGTTCCCAGTTCTCTGCTGCCTGTGACTGGAACGATTTGCAGAAATCAACTTTTATTTCCCTCACCAACTTTAAACATCAGCTATCTGAGCAGCTAACCCGATCGCTGCAGCTGCACATAGTCCATCTGTAAATAGCCCACCCAATCTACCTACCTCATCCCCATACTGTTTTTATTTTATTTACTTTTCTGCTCTTTTGCACATCAGTATCTCTACTTGCACATCATCACCTGCTCATTTATCACTCCAATGTTAATCTGCTAAATTGTCATTATTTGTTCCTATGGCCTATTTATTGCCTACCTCCTCATGCATTCTGCACACACTGTATATAGACTTTCTTTTTTTCCTACTGTGTCATTGGCTTGTTTATTGTTTACACCATGTGTAACTCTGTGTTGTTGTCTGTGTCACACTGCTTTGCTTTGTCTTGGCCAGGTTGCAGTTGTAAATGAGAACTTGTTCTCAACTAGCCTAACTGGTTAAATAAAGGTGAAATAAAAAAATCTATCACTCTTAGAATGTTTACTGTGGCATGTAAACGTCTTATCCCGTTTACTGTTTTTCACGGTCTTTGCAGGGTCAGTTAGACATATCATGGGTGTTGTGTGATGATGGTTTCATCTGATTGTCAAACAAATCACTTAAAGTAGAAGGTACTAGGGGTCCTTCGGTAGAGTATGCAAACTCTTAGCAGTGTTGCCAACTCCTCAGTAGGAAAGTAGCTATTGGCTGTCCTAAAAGTCACTAAATGATGTCATCACCTAATTTGCAATGTGAATGTAATTGTGATGGACACTGTAGGAAAGAGGAATAACGTCGTGGGAGAGACAAAAAGTGAGTAAAAAACACCCTAAATATGTTTAGAACTACAAATGTACTTTCTTCTGACGATTATTGTTTTTTTAATTTCACAATTCCAACCCTCCTTTATCCAGGCTTGGGATGTGCAAAAGTGACCCAAAATAGACACTCTGGCAGAGTTACTTAGTTTTTTTTATTTGTTAATAGAAAAAACTGTTAATGGCAATGTGAGAAAATTATGGTAACTAGTCTGGCCCTAATTCAGGTTAATTTATTTTTATGTAAGCCAGGGCGGGATCAGCCAGCGGCGGCTTCCAGCATGCGCAATTCATTTGCAGTTTGGATGCATAGGGGTGAACATCTCCTGCTCTGACTGCAGCATGAGGACTGGGCCGCCTGTGAGTGCTTTGGGCCACCTGTGAAAGCTTTGGGACTGGGGTGGGGCCCACAGCAGCACCCGCTGCTCGTTGAGAAGAGTAAGAACGATACGTGCTTTCATGTCAGAGTCTCCAAAAGTCTCCAATAATACCAGAAAAAGTCGCTTTATTGAACATTTGTCGCTAGAGGGATCTGAATATTCCCTAAATATAGCGACAAAGTCGCTAAGTCGGCAACACTGACTCTTAGTTGGTTGTGCATCCTGCTGGAAGCATACATTGTCGACTCGGAAGATGGTCAATTCATATAGGGCTTTTCAGTCTCAATTGTAATCCTCAATAAAGGGAAGTGCGATTTACAAGTGGAGCTTGGCAAAAGGGAGCATGAATTGTTGACATAATTGTCATCCAAACCAAACCTTAATTTACTTGTTGTGATGAACACAGGTTCCAAACTCTGTTTTAGACAAGACTGACTTTATGACCAAAACTATCATATTTACCTTTTGCTGTCAATTTGACACTAGAATAAATGTTCCTGACTCATATCAGTCGCACCAAGGCCGTTTTCAAATCGATTAGGTGGTTTTTAGGGACAGTCGCTCTTTAAAATAGAGCCCATAATGTAATTTCCCATTACATACAATGGATGGGGAATATCTTCTGTTTGTCTTTTATTGTTACAAGAAGGCATGGCTTTGATGTTTGGGTAAATTTTCTAACATATGGTCTTCCTTATTAAAGGAAGCAATAATGCTTCGGTATTCGTCTGCAAAGTGATATCATTTTAGCCTTTAGGCTAGTCATGTTCCTCTATGAGATGGCTCACACTAGAAGAATGAGACAGTAAATCATTGACATTTGTTTCCCGGGGCCAGGTTTGCAGCTTATGTTAAAGATGGGTAACCACATATAACCACAGATGTGAGCGCAAAACAGCCAATGGCAGGGAAAGAGAGCTTTTGTTATTCTTTTGTTTGTTTCTGTGCCCTGCCCCTCAGGCTTCATATAAAGCCTTTATAGATACCAGCACACCTTCATTACTTTGGATAGCCAAAGGATACACATGCCTTAATCCATCACTGAACATATTAGGGGATAGGAAACGGACTGATTGCAGGCTTACCATACCAATTGGGCCATAATCTTCAACTCCCGTTACTGGTATAGAATCATCTATTCACTCTCTGTCCTTTCACGAATCAGTTTGTCCCTCCATTTGTTCGTTCCTATGTCCATTCTTCTGTCTTGATGTCTGTCCGTCCATCCATCCATCCATCCATCCACTACAGCCTATCTGCTAGGGCTGCACGATTTAGACAAAATATCTAATTGTGATATTTTTTTTCCCCTAATATTGCAATTTTTTTTAAGACTTGGGTGAAAACTTGATAATTCCATCAAACATGTTTAAAACAGATGTCAGGGTATAGAACATAAAATCTAAAATGAGATCATACATACTGTGCTAACTGATTTTTATTTTATTTAACTAGGCAAGTCAGTTAAGAACAAATTCTTATTTTCAATGACGGCCTAGGAACAGTGGGTTAACTGCCTGGTCAGGGGCAGAACCACAGATTTGTACCTTGTCACCTTGGGGATTTGAATTTGCAACCTTCTGGTTACTAGCCCAACGCTCTAACCACTAGGCTACACTGCCACATCAAAACCAAATCTCTTCCAACATTGTTATAGGCTACATGAGATAATAGATCAGATTATTACACCTACATATCAACTAACAAACATTTTTAAAATGAGCATCAAAATATAGTTTGCTTTAAACGCAGCACTAATTCATTAATAACATTCAGTTCCTATTTCCTATTTTACCATTGAGTTCTTTAATAACCTAAATTAATGATTTATTCAGGCACCATAGGCTGTAGATGGAATAGGAAGCTTTTGATTGGGTAATTATGTATAATATAAGTAGGCTCAATCATTGTTGTAATTGAAATTAAGTCAAATTGCCTTAAACATGTAATAACTTAGCCTACTGTTTGCAAGGTGCAGCGTGTGTCCAAAACAGTCTGGTCCAGTCATTGAACGTGATGGCCACTACCACGTTCCTGCCGTTATGCACACTTGCTGCACCTCACAGGCCCCAGATGGCTAAAGCTTCTCTCAAGCACAGAGCAATGTTTTCTCCCATGTGATCTCCAGGGATGGAGCCTATGATGTCTTTAAGCACCAACCTTTCAGTTGAAACTCATCATCCATAAGGTTTACTTTCAAACTAAGGGGCTCAGTTCTATTAGACCAAAGGTCTGTTGTAGTGTGGGATTGGCACCAAAACAGTGTGAACAACAAGCGCCAGTGTCTGGAATGCCAGCTGTGCGCCTGTAAGGCCTAAAGCTGCTATAACAAGAAGGAGCTCTGCTAGGTGTGCGACCCCTGCTGCGTGGGGAATGTAACGCATCTCTTACATCTTGCCAATGTACAAGTTCTACTCCTAATTACTACTTGAGGTATGAAGGCAAGTAGATAGTCCCTTTCATCCACCCCTCTGATAAATCTCCCACACACTTTGCCAGATGCATTTCACAAACTCCACATATAATACTGTGTGTGATCATGATCCAAGCACTGAAATATTGATTTTTACTCTGCACAAAGCCAGATTCTTCAGATTTAAACCGTGGTAGGCTACTGTACTTTACAGTATCTACAGGTAACTGGCAAAATAAAGGAAACACTAACATAAAGCGTCTTAATAATATATAATAATAATAATAATAATAATATATGCCATTTAGCTGACGCTTTTATCCAAAGCGACTTACAGTCTACGTATGGGTGGTCCCGGGAATCGAACCCACTACCCTGGCGTTACAAGCGCCATGCTCTACCAACTGAGCCACAGAAGGACCAATATAGAGCATTAGGCCACCACAACCGACCAGAACAGCTTCAATGAGCCTTGGCGTAGATTCTACAAGTGTCTGGAACTCTATTGGAGGGATGCGACGCAATTCTATCATGAGAAATTCCATAATTTGGTGCTCCAGAATCTCCCATAAGTGTTCAATTGGGTTAAGATCTGGTGACAGACAGACAGACAGACAGACAGACAGACAGACAGACAGACAGACAGACAGACAGACAGACAGACAGACAGAAACTCACCCCTTAAACCACTTATGCTCTTTTGAGATCCCTCTTTCAAAGTCACTGAGATCTCTTCTATCCATGGTAGCCAAAATAATGGGCAACTGGGAATTTTTATACATGACCCTAAGTACGATGGGATGTTAATTGCTTAATTAACTCAGGAACCACACCTGTGGAGAGCACCTGCTTTCAATATACTTTGTGGCTCTTATTTACTCAAGTGTTTCCTTTATTTTGGCAGTTACCTGTATGTGCAGAATCTATTGATGTGTCTATTTGCGGTGTTGGGATTAATTACATTTAACAAAAGTAATAGGTTACTTTCCACACAAAGTAATATTGTAAAGTAACACGTTATATTACTTTGCATTACTTTCATTTTTTTTATTAAAAAAATCTCACACATTTGTTTGACTGTCAGAGGGAACGCCCGCTCTACCAAAGATAGCTTTTGGGCTATTTGGGCTGCCATATATAGCCATGTGTACTGTAAGCTAGTGCTCACCAACTTGTTCTGAGTCAAGATTACTTTTTGAGTCAAAATGCAAGCCGAGATCTACCACTCAGATCTTTTTTACCATGACTTAAAATGCAACGTTAACCCATTACAAACATCTCTGTAGCGATGAGGTTTGTGCAGTAGGCTATTTGCCCAATACATTATCACTGCATGTTGGCTATGCTTGAATTGCCCTGCCAGTGTTGTACCTCTCAGACCATTTTGACATTATATTTATATTTTAAAGGATATTATATTTATAAATAAACATGGTCACAGTGGTGGCAGTGATGATAGATCATGTATTGTAATACTTGTGAGGCACAGCTGAGTGAGCATAATAATTTGCAAACATTTTTTCTACTGACTACTGGATTTGATGGTCAGTCTGAGGGGAGGGAGGGAGCAGCGGTGAGGCTGCCTCTCAACCGACTCACCGTCCCTCTGCTGGGAAAAGGGGACACGGGCCTCCAGAGTGGGGCACTGGTCAAAGGCAGTGCTGGCTGTGCCACTAGAGATTCTGGGTTCGAGTCCAGGCTCAATCGCAGCCGGCCGCGCCCAGGAGACCCATGGGGTGGCGCACAATTGGCCCAGTGTCGTCCGGGTTAGGGGAGCTACCAATTTATGTTGTTACTGCTATGACCAGAGAAAGTGAAATATTCCTTGATAGCTGGCTGGTGTGTTTACAGACATATTCAATCAATCCTTATCCCAGTCTGCTGTTCCCACATGCTTCAAGAGGGCCACCATTGTTCCTGTTCCCAAGAAAGCTAAGGTAACTGAGCTAAACGACTACCGCCCCGTAGCACTCACTTCCGTCATTATGAAGTGCTTTGAGAGACTAGTCAAGGACCATATCACCTCCACCCTACCTGACACCCTAGACCAACTCCAATTTGCTTACCGCCCCAATAAGTCCACAGACGACGCAATTGCAACCACACTGCACACTGCCCTAACCCATCTGGACAAGAGGAATACCTATGTGAGAATGCTGCTCATCGGCTACAGCTCAGCATTTAACACCATAGTACCCTCCGAACTCGAGCTCGAGACCCTGGGTCTGGACCCCGCCCTGTGCAACTGGGTACTGTACTTCCTGACGGTCCCCCAGGTGGTAAGGGTAGGTCACAACATCCCCACCCCGCTGATCCTCAACACTAGGGCCCCACAAGGGTGCGTTCTGAGCCCTCTCCTCTACTCCCTGTTCACCCACGACTGTGTGGTCATGCACGCCTCCAACTCAATCATCAAGTTTGCGGACGACACTACAGTGGTAGGATTGATTACCAACAACGACAAGACGGCCTACGGGGAAGAGGTGAGGGGCCTCGGAGTGTGGTGCCAGGAAAATAACCTCACACTCAACGTCAACAAAACAAAAGAGATGATTGTGGACTTCAGGAAACAGCAGAGGGAGCAGCCACCCCCAATCCACATTGATGGGACAGTAGTGGAGAGGGTAGTAAGTTTTAAGTTCTTCAGAGTACACATCACGGACAAACTGAATTGGTCCACCCACACAGACAGCGTTGTGCAGAAGGTGCAGCAGCGCCTCTTCAACCTCAGGAGGCTGAAGAAATTTGGCTTGTCACGAAAAGCACTCACATACTTCAACAGATGCACAATCGAGAGCATCCTGTCGGGCTGTATCACCGGCTGGTACGGTAACTGCTCTGCCCACAACCGTAAGGCTCTCCAGAGGGTAGTGAAGCCTGCACAACGCAACACCGGGGGCAAACTACCTGCCCTCTAGGACACCTACACCACCCGATGTCACAGGAAGGTCATAAAGATCATCAAGGCCAGCAACCACCCGAGCCACTGCCTGTTCATCCCACTATCATCCAGAAGGCGAGGTCAAAACAGGTGCATCAAAGCTGGGACCAAGAGACTGAAAAACAGCTTCTATCTCAAGGCCATCAGACCGGGATGGCTCGACGCAAGAAGTTAAACAGCCACCACTAGCATTGAGTGGCTGCTGACAACATACTGACTCAACTCCAGCAGCTCACTTTAATAATGGAAATTGATGGAAATTGATGTAAAAAAATGTATCACTCACCACTTTAAACAATGCCATTTAATATAATGTTTACATACCCTACATTACTCATCTCATATGTATATACTGTACTCTATCATCTACTGCATCTTGCCATCTTTATGCAATACATGTATCACTTTCCCAAGTTCTCTCACGTCACCCCGCTCCTCCGCTCTCTCCACTGGCTTCCAGTTGAAGCTCGCATCCGCTACAAGACCATGGTGCTTGCCTACGGAGCTGTGAGGGGCACGGCACCTCAGTACCTCCAGGCTCTGATCAGGCCCTACACCCAAACAAGGGCACTGCGTTCATCCACCTCTGGCCTGCTCGCCTCCCTACCACTGAGGAAGTACAGTTCCCGCTCAGCCCAGTCAAAACTGTTCGCTGCTCTGGCCCCCCAATGGTGGAACAAACTCCCTCACGACGCCAGGACAGTGGAGTCAATCACCACCTTCCGGAGACACCTGAAACCCCACCTCTTTAAGGAATACCTAGGATAGGATAAAGTAATCCTTCTCACCCCCCCCCCCTTAAAAGATTTAGATGCACTATTGTAAAGTGGCTGTTCCACTTTATCCCTTTACACTTGTGTGTATAAGGTAGTAGTTTTGGAATTGTTAGGTTAGATTACTTGTTGGTTATTACTGCATTGTCGGAACTAGAAGCACAAGCATTTCGCTACACTCGCATTAACATCTGCTAACCATGGGTATGTGACAAATACATTTGATTTGATTTAATAGATTTTCCACGTAGACGGGGATATTGGAAATTTAATCAAAGTTTACTGGAGAATATCTTATTTTTAAATAAGACAAAATAATTTATAACTGCATTTTTCAAGTATAACATACAGTTTGAAGTCAGAAGTTTACATACACTTAGGTTGGAGTCATTAAAACTCGTTTTTCAACCACTCCACAAATGTATTTTTAACAAACTATAGTTCTGGCAAGTCAGTCACTACTTTGTGCATGTTATAAGCAATTTTTCCAACAATTGTTTGCAGACAGATTATTTAATTTATAATCCACTGTATCATAATTCCCGTGGGTCATAAGTTTACATACATTAAGTTGACTGTGCCTTTATACAGCTTGGAAAATTCCAGAAAATGATGTCATGGCTTTAGAAGCTTCTGATAGGCTAATTGACATCATTTTGAGTCAATTGGAGGTGAACCTGTGGATGTATTTCAAGGCCTACCTTCAAACTCAGTGCCTCTTTGCTTGACATTATGGGATAATCAAAAGAAATCAGCCAAGAACTCAGAAAATAAATGGTAGACCTCCACAAGTCTGGTTCATCCTTGGGAGCAATTTCCAAACACCAGCCGTCATACTCCTCAGGAAGGAGACGCGTTCTGTCTCCTAGACATGAATGTACTTTGGTGCGAAAAGTGTAAATCAATTCAAGAACAACAGCAAAGGAACTTGTGAAGATGCTGGAGGAAACAGGTACAAAAGTATCTATATCCACAGTATAATGAGTCCTATATCTAGATAACCTGAAAGGCCGCTCAGGAAGGAAGAAGCCACTTCTCCAAAACCGCCATAGAAAAGCCAGACTACGGTTTATAACTGCACACGGGGACAAAGATCGTACTTTTTGGAGAATTGTCCTCTGGTCTGATGAAACAAAAATAGAACTGTTTGACCATAATGACCATCGTTATGTTTGGAGGAAAAAGGGGGAGGCTTGCAAGCCGAGGAACACCATCCCAACCGTGAAGCACTGGGGTGGCAGCATCATGTTGTGGGGTACTTTGCTACAGGAGGGACTGGTGCACTTCACAAAATAGAAGACATCATGAGGAACAAGTTAAAGCTTGGTCTTCCAAATGGACAATGACCCCAAGCATACTCCCAAAGTATGGAGTTTCCATCACAAAGCCCTGACCTCAATCCTATAAAAAATGTGTGGACAGAACTGAAAAAGCGTGTGTGAGCAAGGAGGCCTGACACCAGCTCTGTCAGGAGAAATGGGCCAAAATTCACCCAACTTATTGTGGGAAGCTTGTGGAAGGCTACAACAAAACATTTGAACCAAGTTAAACTATTTTAAAGGCAATTCTACCAAATACTATTTGAGTGTATGTAAACTTCTGACCCACTGGGAATGTGATGAAAGAAATAAAATATCAAATAAATCCTTCTCTCTACTATTATTCTGACATTTCACATTATTAAAATAAAGTGGTGATACTGACCCAAGACAGGAAATCTTTACTAAGATCAAATGTCAGGAATTGTGAAAAACTGAGTTTAAATGTATTTGGCAGTAAATCCCCTTATTGGTGGGATACCTTTTAAATGTACCTCCAGGGGTCATTCAATTCAATATTCATCAATAATAATTTTTAAAAAGCAGTTTCTGGCTAAAGAGACAAGACTAACAAGGGGAATCCATGAACTAATAGTACAGGTAGAAAGCAATAAAAACAAAGATACAAAATAAGTTAGAGGAAAAATAAAAAGAACTTGAGGAACTTATTCAAGAACGATCTAATGTAATCTATTACAAAATTAAAGCAAACTGGATAGAATATGGAGAGAAATGCACAAAATTCTTCCTGAATCTCATATAAAAAAGGAACGCTAACAAAAATAATTTGCAGAAACTCGTTACTGAAGACTGAGTCATCTATGAGTGTCCAAATTATATTTTAAAATAATAATAATAATATATGCCATTTAGCAGACGCTTTTATCCAAAGCGACTTACAGTCATGTGTGCATACATTCTACGTATGGGTGGTCCCGGGAATCGAACCCACTACTCTGGCGTTACAAGCGCCATGCTCTACCAACTGTGCTAGAGAAGGACCATGGGATAAAGAATATGTACATAAAGATATATGAATGAGTGATGGTACAGAACGGCATAGGCAAGATGCAGTAGATGGTATCGAGTACAGTATATACATATGAGATGAGTAATGTAGGGTATGTAAACATAAAGTGGCTAGTACATTTATTTTACATTTAAGTCATTTAGCAGACGCTCTTATCCAGAGCGACTTACAAATTGGTGCATTCACCTTATGACATCCAGTGGAACAGCCACTTTACAATAGTGCATCTAAATCTTTTAAGGGGTGGGGGGTGAGAAGGATTACTTTATCCTATCCTAGGTATTGAGATCTTGTTTTAATAATAGAGAAATCACACCTTCCTGCTGTGTACCTGACAGACTACCATTTCTATAGGAGTAGTTAAAACAATCTATAATGGAGCTTTTGTCTATCAAAAAAGGATTGACATACCTCTACCGGTATGCCAACAAGCCCTGGGGTTTTCCAGACTGAAAGGATTTAATAGCCTCAATGTTCTTCCTCTGTAATTTGGTCTTTGCATGGATCTTTCTGTATATTTGTTAATTTTTCATTTTTTATATTATATGGAAAGAATTCCTTACCATAATCTTCATTCAGTGGGAAAGGATGAGACGGAAAAGAGAACATCTGCCTAAAATAATTAGCTACATCTTTAGCCTTTGTGCAAATTGCCATGTCTCATTTTTGATTAATTGAAAATGAAACCTTTTTAAAAATATCTCTCTTTTTCAAACAAGCATTGCAGAGCTGTCTACAATTTCAATTCCATCCCCCTGAAAAGATATTATGGCCGAACTCAAATGTGCTGTATTTATGGGAAAGATGTTTGAAAAGGGTATTTTGTTCTTAAATTATATTGTAAATTGGAATGGTAGAGTTATGTCCTTCGTGTAGTTATCATAATTATATGGGAAGGTCTGCTCAATCCAAGAGTACAACCAATTGATTACAGCATTACCCCAAAAATGGAGGAGGCAGGTGGCAGCGGGAGGAGCTCAAAAGATTATTATACATATTTTTGAAGATGTGTGGATCATCATTATTTGGCCCATATAGATTCATTAGCCAGATCTGTTTTTGGTCCAATAGCATATTTAAAACAATCCATCTTTCTTGAGGATCTGTTTGCACAGATTGCACAATCGAATCAAAAATTGTATTAATTAGTATAATCTTTGAGTTTCTTTGCCAATGACAAAATTATATTTATCCCTCCCAGTCCTTTTCCCACCCAACCTCATCTAGATATGTAGAGCGAGTTTCCTGTAAACAATAGATATTACATTTTTACCTGGCTAAAAGAGAAAGAATAAATGTTTTTTATGATCTGCTAAGCCATTGCAATTGTAACTGGCTATTCTTATTTCCCCACTTACCATAATGATACCCAAGTTTCAATTATACTTACCACAAGCAATGTTTGTGAAATTACCATTTAAAAAGCACCATGATGATTAAGTGTCCATATCGCTGCACTGTAATATTTGCACTGTTAAGCATACTGTAGCTGCAACTTTGTAAACCTCCAATTGTCCTAATATTCCACCCATTAAAATCTCCTCCCATATCTAGGTCTGTTGTCACTAAGACCATCATACCATCTCCCTGACCTTTGCGTCCTAAGGCAAACCCTTGACCGCCAATTGGTGTAGGCCAGAGGGAAATACAGGCAGTTCCATGATAATACAATTCAATACTAACACACTAACACATTCAAAGCCCCGGGAAGTCTATTGCATATCTGAGGGTGCTTTTTGAGAGAATTAACCAAATAACATGGAAAACAGTCAGATTTTTAAAATAATAACAATAATATATTCATAGAAATAATAAAAGCACAATATTATAAACTCATGCTCATATTTAGAAAGTCCTTGCAAGGCTATAAGCATGTCAGCCCAGCCTGCTCAGTTCATTGGATCCAATTGTTTGAAAAAATGTGAAAAAATTAAAAGATAACTACCTATACACTACAATTCAAATGTGTGGGGTCACTTAGAAAGGTCCTTGTTTTTGAAAGAAAAGCACATTTTTTGTCCATTGAAAAAAACATCAAATTGATCATAAATACAGTGCAGACGTTGTTAATGTTGTAAATGACTATTGTAGCTGGAAACTGCAGATGTATTTATGGAATATCTACACAGGCATACATATCATTTTAAAAGGTTAATTGAACATTAGAAAACTATTTTGCAAACATGTTAGCACAGCATAAAACGGTTCAGATTAAAGAAGCAATAAAACTGGCCATGAGACTAGTTGAGTATCTGGAGCATTAGCATTTGTGGGTTCGATTACAGCCTCAAAATGGCCAGAAACAAAGACTTTCTTCTGAAACTTGTCAGTCTATGTGTCTGCTCATGAAGACATTTATAATGCTTGTTTGTGGAGGCTTTGCCTAAACAAACCGTGTGCACTATAGGCTTGCTTATAACCAATTTGTTTTTCCTCTCAAGCACTGGCCCCTAATTGGCTCTGATTGTGGTTAGCAGTTTTACCTGTAGGCCTATCCAATTTAGTATTTTGACATTTTCAGGATCCTGCACAGCATTGATAAAAGACACAGGTGCTGAGTATAGAATATATGAATATTCTACATATGAGTATATGAATATATACAGTGCCTTGCGAAAGTATTCGGCCCCCTTGAACTTTGCGACCTTTTGCCACATTTCAGGCTTCAAACATAAAGATATAAAACTGTATTTTTTTTGTGAAGAATCAACAACAAGTGGGACACAATCATGAAGTGGAATGACATTTATTGGATATTTCAAACTTTTTTAACAAATCAAAACCTGAAAAATTGGGCGTGCAAAATTATTCAGCCCCTTTACTTTCAGTGCAGCAAACTCTCTCCAGAAGTTCAGTGAGGATCTCTGAATGATCCAATGTTGACCTAAATGACTAATGATGATAAATACAATCCACCTGTGTGTAGTTTCTATAGGAACAGAGACCAATGACCAACATGTGGTGCTCTTTGTTTCTGCATTTTATTCATGACAAATGTATAGTGTGAAAGAGCCAGTGGCTCTCTGGCTCTCTCTAATCTCTATTATAGTCTCTTTTATAGCCAATAATTGAGATTGGCTGTGCGTGTCACTGGGTGTACTATTGTTTTGGAGAGCTTGTTCCCTGGTCTCGACACAGAAGTATTTTCAACAGACCTCCACATGGTGTATCTACATTGGCTGGTTACCTATATGATTAAAAGTTGGCATTTCGAAACAGAGACGTAAGATGGGAGGCTACAGGATGCAAAACTCTCTAGCTCTGCTGTTGAGGCATGGTCATTTCCGAACCTACCTAATACAGCGTGAGTTATTTAGGTTATGTCATCCTGTGTGTCCTGTTGACTTGTTTAGTCGACTTTTCGCTGTTCTTCTAGACTCCGCATTGCCTGCTAGCCTACTGTCGAGTAAGTCGACCAACGAACATCACACGAACAGGCCACCTCTCCAACACCCACACAAGGATCTTTACCTCGAATCTCAGAATGCCAATACACCTACTACCAGAGGTGTGGACTCGAGTCACATGACTTGGACTCGAGTCAGACTCGAGTCACAAATATGATTTACATTTACATTACATTTAAGTCATTTAGCAGACGCTCTTATCCAGAGCGACTTACAAATTGGTGCATTCATCTTATGACATCCAGTGGAACAGCCAGTTTACAATAGTGCATCTAAATCTTTTAAGGGGGGTGAGAAGGATTACTTTATCCTATCCTAGGTATTCCTTAAAGAGGTGGGGTTTCAGGTGTCTCCGGAAGGTGGTGATTGACTCCGCTGTCCTGGCGTCGTGAGGGAGTTTGTTCCACCATTGGGGAGCCAGAGCAGTGAACAGTTTTGACTGGGCTGAGCGGGAACTGTACTTCCTCAGTGGTAGGGAGGCGAGCAGGCCAGAGGTGGATGAACGCAGTGCCCTTGTTTGGGTGTAGGGCCTGATCAGAGCCTGGAGGTACTGAGGTGCCGTTCCCCTCACAGCTCCGTAGGCAAGCACCATGGTCTTGTAGCGGATGCGAGCTTCAACTGGAAGCCAGTGGAGAGAGCGGAGGAGCGGGGTGACGTGAGAGAACTTGGGAAGGGTTTAATGGCACAGGCAGGGAGCCCAGCCAACAGCGAGTTGCAGTAATCCAGACGGGAGATGACAAGTGCCTGGATTAGGACCTGCGCCGCTTCCTGTGTGAGGCAGGGTCGTACTCTGCGGATGTTGTAGAGCATGAACCTACAGGAACGGGCCACCGCCTTGATGTTAGTTGAGAACGACAGGGTGTTGTCCAGGATCACGCCAAGGTTCTTAGCGCTCTGGGAGGAGGACACAATGGAGTTGTCAACCGTGATGGCGAGATCATGGAACGGGCAGTCCTTCCCCGGGAGGAAGAGCAGCTCCGTCTTGCCGAGGTTCAGCTTGAGGTGGTGATCCGTCATCCACACTGATATGTCTGCCAGACATGCAGAGATGCGATTTGCCACCTGGTCATCAGAAGGGGGAAAGGAGAAGATTAATTGTGTGTCGTCTGCATAGCAATGATAGGAGAGACCATGTGAGGTTATGACAGAGCCAAGTGACTTGGTGTATAGCGAGAATAGGAGAGGGCCTAGAACAGAGCCCTGGGGGACACCAGTGGTGAGAGCGCGTGATGAGGAGACAGATTCTCGCCACGCCACCTGGTAGGAGCGACCTGTCAGGTAGGACGCAATCAAGCGTGGGCCGCGCCGGAGATGCCCAACTCGGAGAGGGTGGAGAGGAGGATCTGATGGTTCACAGTATCGAAGGCAGCCGATAGGTCTAGAAGGATGAGAGCAGAGGAGAGAGAGTTAGCTTTAGCAGTGCGGAGCGCCTCCGCGATACAGAGAAGAGCAGTCTCAGTTGAATGACTAGTCTTGAAACCTGACTGATTTGGATCAAGAAGGTCATTCTGAGAGAGATAGCGGGAGAGCTGGCCAAGGACGGCACGTTCAAGAGTTTTGGAGAGAAAAGAAAGAAGGGATACTGGTCTGTAGTTGTTGACATCGGAGGGATCGAGTGTAGGTTTTTTCAGAAGGGGTGCAACTCTCGCTCTCTTGAAGACGGAAGGGACGTAGCCAGCGGTCAGGGATGAGTTGATGAGCGAGGTGAGGTAAGGGAGAAGGTCTCTGGAAATGGTCTGGAGAAGAGAGGAGGGGATAGGGTCGAGCGGGCAGGTTGTTGGGCGGCCGGCCGTCACAAGACGCAAGATTTCATCAGGAGAGAGAGGGGAGAAAGAGGTCAGAGCACAGGGTAGGGCAGTGTGAGCAGAACCAGCGGTGTCGTTTGACTTAGCAAACGAGGATCGGATGTCGTCGACCTTCTTTTCAAAATGGTTGACGAAGTCATCTGCAGAGAGGGAGGAGGGGGGATTCAGGAGGGAGGAGAAGGTGGCAAAGAGCTTCCTAGGGTTAGAGGCAGATGCTTGGAATTTAGAGTGGTAGAAAGTGGCTTTAGCAGCAGAGACAGAGGAGGAAAATGTAGAGAGGAGGGAGCGAAAGGATGCCAGGTCCGCAGGGAGGCGAGTTTTCTCCATTTCCGCTGGCTGCCCGGAGCCCTGTTCTGTGAGCTCGCAATGAGTCGTCGAGCCACGGAGCGGGAGGGGAGGACCGAGCCGGCCTGGAAGATAGGGGACATAGAGAGTCAAAGGATGCAGAAAGGGAGGAGAGGAGGGTTGAGGAGGCAGAATCAAGAGATAGGTTGGAGAAGGTTTGAGCAGAGGGAAGAGATGATAGGATGGAAGAGGAGAGAGTAGCGGGGGAGAGAGAGCGAAGGTTGGGACGGCGCGATACCATCCGAGTAGGGGCAGTGTGGGAAGTGTTGGATGAGAGCGAGAGGGAAAAGGATACAAGGTAGTGGTCGGAGACTTGGAGGGGAGTTGCAATGAGGTTAGTGGAAGAACAGCATCTAGTAAAGATGAGGTCGAGCGTATTGCCTGCCTTGTGAGTAGGGGGAAGGTGAGAGGGTGAGGTCAAAAGAGGAAAGGAGTGGAAAGAAGGAGGCAGAGAGGAATGAGTCAAAGGTAGACGTGGGGAGGTTAAAGTCGCCCAGAACTGTGAGAGGTGAGCCGTCCTCAGGAAAGGAGCTTATCAAGACATCAAGCTCATTGATGAACTCTCCGAGGGGACCTGGAGGGCGATAAATGATAAGGATGTTAAGCTTGAAAGGGCTGGTAACTGTGACAGCATGAAATTCAAAGGAGGCGATAGACAGATGGGTAAGGGGAGAAAGAGAGAATGACCACTTGGGAGAGATGAGGATCCCGGTGCCACCACCCCGCTGACCAGAAGCTCTCGGGGTGTGCAAGAACACGTGGGCGGACGAAGAGAGAGCAGTAGGAGTAGCAGTGTTATCTGTGGTGATCCATGTTTCCGTCAGTGCCAAGAAGTCGAGGGACTGGAGGGAGGCATAGGCTGAGATGAACTCTGCCTTGTTGGCCGCAGATCGGCAGTTCCAGAGGCTACCGGAGACCTGGAACTCCACGTGGGTCGTGCGCTGGGACCACCAGATTAGGGTGGCCGTGGCCACGCGGTGTGGAGCGTTTGTAATGATGATGATGACTTGCAACTCGACTTTGACTTTAACACCAATGATTCGTGACTTGACTTGGACTTGAGCCTTATGACTCGACCTGACTTGATACCCTCCCCAAGTCCAAATATTAAAAATTATGCTATTAAATAGTGTGCAGCGCATCAAGACTTCATTTAACGGATTACATTTTGAATCGGACAGCAGCCAATCAAATTGTGCCAGCTGAGAAATGGTTGTGTGTGCGAGGAACGTCGGTGGGTGAATTCAGATGGAGCCCTTGGAAAGATATAAAGACGACGCTGTACCAACAAAAAAGGGATTGCAACTTGCAAAACATGCGGGAAGAAAATTACATATAGAGGCGCAACAATTTCCAACTCTGTTCGACATTTGAAGCTGCACAAAGAACGGTAAGTCGTGGCTAATAGAGCCGACAGCTATATATTTTATTACTTTACTAGTGTATCATGTAGGCTAACGTAATGTTAAATCAATGAGCCTCTACACAGTCAGTCAGTGCGGGAACGATCATTGAGCTACAACTGGCTAGGCAGTTCCTAAAATCATTGACATACGTTAGCCTACTGTAACCACACAGAGAGAGAGAGTGTGTGTGTGCGCGTGTGCGCGCGCGTGGTGTGTGTGTGTGTGTGTGTGTGTGTTAAGGTTGGGCAATTGTGTACAAGCCTACATCGCTTGATTGCGCACCATAGCGATCCTCGATAGTCGATCACTATGGGGGGGGGGGGTGTCTTTCTCATGGCTACCCATGTATTTCCATAGAAATATAACGTTTATTTGGAAAGTAATAAATATTTAGATGTTTTTAAACGTAACGGTTGTCTTGGATGGAAGAAGGAGAGGACCAAAGCGCAGCGTGGTTAGTGTTCATCTTTTTAATAAACAACTGAACACTTCAAAAATACAAAACAACAAAGTGACAACCGAAACAGTTCTATCTGGTGCAGACTCACAAACACTGAAAATAACCACCCACCAAAACACAAAGGAAAACAGGCTACCTAAATATGGTTCTCAATCAGGGACAACGATAGACAGCTGCCTCTGATTGAGAACCATATCAGGCCAAACACAGAAATAGAAAATATAGAAAAACTAACATAGACTGCCCACCCCAACTCACGCCCTGACCATACTAAATAAAGACAAAACAAAGGAAAAGGTCAGAACGTGACATTAAAAGCATCCATGATTTGCGTAAATGTAATATACTAACTATTACTCTTGTTAAATATATGAAATGGTATTACATTTGGTGAGAGCACATTATGACTTGTTTAGGACCCGAAACTCAAAGTTTAGGACTTGAGACATGACTTGATACTTGACGGTCTTGACTTGGGACTTGACTTGGGACTTGAGTGCTAAGATTTGAGTTTTACTTGTGACTTGTAAAACAATGACTTGGTCCCACCTCTGCCTACTACCCAGTAGGTCTTGTGGCATTCCTTCCAGACAATGCTCCCTGCTAAAAGGGACAATCTTCCAATTAGGCCTACCTGGCTCAAACTTTGGTGTGAGTGAGCTACTATTAGGCCTATTCATCCAGACAATCTCACTGGCCTATGCCGATAAAAATTCATGAAGTGGAAATTGTGGAAAACCCAAGCTCGTTTTCAGTGAAAGAGCAGCGCAGAGAGATGCGGAGGAAAGTCTGTTTTAAGTTGTTTGATGCAACTTTTATGCGTCTTACATGGCGAGCTGCTCTGTGTCCCTGCATAGTAGCCTACATTATTGGAGAAATGAACATTGTAAACCATAACCTAGTCTACCTCATTGTCAATTTGGTTTTTGAAGTGTGATGCACTGGACTGTCTGGAGATTACCAAAGGTGATGCAGTTCAGGGGAGAACGACAGATCAGGCCTTGTTTCCCGGTTGCATGGAACTTAAGCATTACGATGGTCCTACCAGATGCATCATTATTTACGATCCAACTTTTTAAGAGTGCTTCCCAAACAAGGATGTTGTAGAGTGAACCGGTAAGAGCCACAGCTAAGAGCGTTGTTGGGGGCATGGTCTGGTTCCCTGATCCTTAAGTCGATGCCGCTTTCATCTTAAGCAAACACCACTAATAGCCCACATTTCATGTGAAACGTAGGCCTATACATTTCACAGACTAGTGTTTATGAACTAACAATTTTCGTCATGTAATGTTGATTTCAGCCCCGGTCCTCTTTCCTCAGCGGTGCTTTAACACCCTGCGCCACAATGTTTTGAATTCTGTGTTATGTCCACGGCCAGGTTTCCCAATAGCGATGGAATTTAGGCTTAATATTGTTTTAATGGTCATTAAGTGTGTCGTTGGAGCATGTGTCGATACTGATAGGATCGAAAGAAAGGGAGTGCTGCTCTCGGATCAGCTTTCTCCATTAGTCTTTCCTTAACATTAGAATTATCTCACAATACTGATGACGGATACGCTCCAAGAGAGATATTGCTACCAACGGTTGCAAGTATTGAGGTGGCTTATTCTACTGCTTACCCAATAAAAATGCACAAAATTACCAATTTGACACATCATTGCGCACATGTTCGGCTACACATCATGAAATGCACTGAGGCAGATTACAGACAGTAGCCTACAAGTAGAAGAACATACTGAACAAAAATATAAATGCAACATGTAAAATTCTGGATTTTGGTCCCATGTTTCATGAGCTGAAATTAAAGATCCCACAAATATTCCAGATGCACTAAAAGCTTATTATTTCTCTCAAAATGTATCTAAAAGGTATGGCATATCAAGAAGCTGATAAACTGTCACGGTCGTCCTCTTCATCTGAAGAGGAGAGGCGAGAAGGATCGGAGGACCAAAATGCGGCGTGATATGTGTTCATCATGAATTTTAATAAAGAAAACACTGAACACTGAAACACTATACAAAAACAGTAAACAAAATAACAACCGTGAAGCTAATGCGAGCTGCGCTGAAACAAGCCATCAACATAGACAATCACCCACAAACAAACAGTGCAACCCAGGCTACCTAAGTATGATTCTCAATCAAAGACAACTAATGACACCTGCCTCTGGTTGAGAACCATACTAGGCCGAAACATAGCAATACCCAAATCATAGAAAAACAAACATAGACTGCCCACCCCAACTCACGCCCTGACCATACTAAATAATGACAAAACAAAGGAAATAAAGGTCAGAACGTGACATAAACAGCACAATCATTACACAGGCTCACCTTGTGCTGGGAACAATAAAAGGCCACTCAATGCCACAGATGTCTCAAGTTTTGAGGGAGCATCCAATTGGCATGCTGACTGCAGGAATGTCCACCAGGGCTGTTGCCAGATAATTGAATGTTAATTTCTCTACCTTAAGCCGCCTCCAATATCGTTTAGAGAATTTGGCAGTACGTTCAACCAGCCTGACAACCGCAGACCATGTGTAACCACGCCAGCTCAGGACCTCCACATCCAGCTTCTTCACCTGCAGGATTGTCTGAGACCAGCCACACGGAGAACTGATGCAACTGTGGTGTTGCACAAATGAAAAATTTCTGCACAAACCGTCAGAAACGTCTCAGGGAAACTCATCTGCGTGCTCGTCATCCTCACCAGGTTCTTGACCTGACTGCCGTTCAGCATGGTAAACTGACTGTTTTTCTGATCCACGCCCCAACTTTTTTGTTTGTAGTTTCTGTGACCAGCAGATGCGTATCTTTATTGCCAGTCATGTGAAATTCATAGATTAGGGCCTAATGAATTTATTTAAACTCGCTTATTTCCTTATATGAACTTTAACTCAGTAAAATTGTAGAAATTGTTGCATGTTGGGTTTATATTTTTGTTCATTGTGTAGAACTCCATTTGATTGAACATGAAATGTATTTCAATGTGATTGAAATAGGCATGCATAGCCTACTGTTTTATATTTTAATGCAGCCATCTCAGTTTTCATTTAAAGCATCTTTTTATACATTTCTTGTTTGTATCAATTACAAATACATTGGCAATTTTGTATTTGTAGTCAACATTGTTCTGACGTTATCGGTGGTCACGGAAAGACGGATAAACTGTGTTTCCCTGAGATATTCTGTGTATAAAGTGACATGGGAGGGGGAAAAGCATCTAACGACACACTTAGCTGTTCTACAAGTGGTCTGAGGCAGGTTTTAGGTTTTACGAGCATTTTCAAGTACAAAGTTAATAATGATGGTTTTAGGAAACGGCTTGGAGAACCTACAAAGTTTCTAGAAATGAATTTAGCCTTGGGATGCTTTTAGGAAACCGAAACCTGAGCAAATTTTCTTTTTACTGTATGATGCATTTGTTTTTATGTTTTGTGTATAATGTTTCCATGTCTTGATGTTCACCTACTGTATGTCTTGATGTCTTAGGGTCTGCATACTCTGGTGTGACATGTTTTCTTAGTGCTCTTTGACTTAGCTTATGTTTTTGTTGTGCATTGTACATTGTAAATGTAAAAAAAAAAAGTTTTATTGGCCTCAGTTTCCTTTTAGCCCACAATATATATACTGTAACTAACCTTCTACTGCACACATTTAGGTTTTTTTATTTAAAAAAAGGATGTGTCCATCCCCAAGGACCTGGAGGAAACGCCCCATTTCGTAAAAGCGCAAGGCTGTGAGAAGCTGCACGTGCGCAAAGTTGCAGCGGGTTGGTCAGCTGATTGAGGGAGACACAAGGACTGCATTCCAAACACTTGACACACCCTCTCCCCTCAGCCCTAAAATGAAGTGGACACTTCTGATGACGTATCATGACGTCTGACGAGGTTACACTTGCAGGGCAAGCGGCGAGGGAGGAAGGAATTAATTCATTTTAAATGGACCGCCCTTGCCCGGAAATTTGTCACTCCTGATGATTGTGTTTTCAGCCACCGGAAGCTTGTGGGTGATTTATATGTGCTACAGTCAATTATGATTAAATGTCTACTTATATTAACTGTATAGTTATTAATATACGCCTACTGTATGATAGCTATCAAATTAATTAGCTAACTAACGTTAGCCTGCCAAGCTGGAACTTCTGAAGGACATTTTTTTATTTCTACAATTTCCAAAAGCTAGCCAAACAAAAACATTACTTTTACCAGATGTGTTTGTGCTGTCATGTGTATTAGTAGCACAATTTCAAACTTTTTTCCATTAGTTTTTACTTACACTTGTATGTTGACTTCTCCATATTGACGTTGAGGTTTTAAGTTTTGACGAACTTTCCTTAGCGGATGTACAATCATCACTAATTGAATTATGGGGCGTTTCAGGCCCGGAGTGAACATAATTGTACACTCGCAAACTCAATCAAAAACGAGGGCTGAGGGGCTTAGGTTGCCAACTCCGTTTGCTTGGCTAATTGTTTGGACCGACGGCCAAGATGGCCTCGGGGATTCCCCCAAGGGCTTATGGAGAGGGTAAGTGGAGGAGGGTGTGTTTTTTATGAGTTTGAAACTCAGCCAAGGTCGAGCAGTCTGAGTATCTCCTCTCGTGGGACCCTGTATTTCTGAAGGACAGCCCCATCATTGTCTGCAACGGGCTCAGGTTGTTGTGAATATGGGCATTTGACACCAACACCAATAGTATTCCGTGTTTTTCCAATTTGTGGCGGATAAGATTCAGCTTAGGGTAAAACTAAGCTTGACAAAATGTTACAAATACATATTTTATTTCAAATATTACATTAGATCCTATACATTATTACACAAATTAAACATTTATCATTGTACGATAATGCCCATTCACACAAAACAATTATACATGGTTTTAGAATGATATACTGTGAGGTAAGGCAGAAAATAAGCCTAACGATGCCCTTTGGCTGCTCTACGAGTGGTCTGGATCACTTAGATGTGCAAAGGTTGTTAGGAGCCACTTTACTAACGAAGGTACATCGTAAGGGGGTTCTAATGGTGATCTTAAAGCTACGAAGGCTCTGGGAAACGAGGCCCAGGGCCATCGTTAGAACCATAGGACCCCTGATTTTGGGAAACCGTGCCATGATCTTTATGCACGGTTGCGCATCGGAGAGTTTCAAAGGGCGTGTCATATACTGTCTGTGGACAGAGCTAAGTTTTTATATCATACCTTATTATTGATGTAGCTTATAGGTTAATCACAAATGGCCAGATCCTGACATTGGCAAAACTACAAACTGTTCTCAATGGGTCATAACCACTGTATAGATCATTAGTCAATTTGCGAATTTCACTGGACTGCGGCTTCCTGCCCATGTGGTTATGTTGTCTAAGCTCGTAGGAACTGAAGCTTGTGGTGAGTGTTTTTTTCTCCCTGCTCTGCTGACAAGTATTTTTTTTCAGAAAAAGCTCTGCTCATATAGAAGTAATAAAGGCCTAGTGCACACATTTGGTGAAAAAATGTTTTTATTATTTACAGTTTTATTATAGTGCAACTGAACGTTGTATTGATAATCATTATAGGAAAGAAAATATTGTACAAGATGTATTACATTTTATTATAGGGAATATCATGGGCACCATGTTGTACAAGATCTTTATATGAATTATTTTTCATTGTGATTTGTCAGGGGGTGCTCAGGGGGTGCACCTCAGACCTTTGGCTTTTAATCTGAATATCTCACCCTGCTCTCTACCTCTTCATCGTCACTCTGTTGAATTATGTAATTCTCTGACCCCTCCACTCTACTCCTTTCCTGAGCCCATACCCTCAACAGACAGAATTGCAACACCAGCAGAGCTACAGTACTACACTTCTAAAAATGACACCAAATTACACCTCTCGCTAGTGAATGACACTCAACCTGTCTTCGTCACAAGGTTGAGTCAGAGGTGAATAAGGTGATTAGCTGACTAAAGAACTCTAAAACCAAAGATGTGTTTGGGCTGGACTCTACCTTTCTTAAAAACTACAAAGAGTCACTCATTGGCCCCATTACTAAGGTTACCAACACATCTATAATCCATAATAACGCCCATATTTAAATCAGGTGGCCCTGCTGACGTGGGTAACTACAGGCCCATTAGTATACTACCTGTGGTGACGAGGGTTGCTGAAAATTGTCTAGCAGAGCAACAGATTGCCCACCTCAACAACTGCCCCTTCACATTACACTCAACAACTGCCCAACTTCACATTACACCTCCATGCGGTTTGGCCTTCAGAGCAAAACACACTCTCAGTTAGAAACAATACTGCCAACTGATCTGCCTTCTTCTTTCTTCAAGATGGACAAAGGGGGCGTTTTACTATTTTCTACGTTGGAATAATAGGACGTGTAAATATAAATATTTTACATTTAAATATTTTACATTCGTGAAAATACAAGTGTTATACATCAAAATAAAGCTTAACTTCTTGTTAATCCAGCCGCTGTGTCGGCTTTCAAAAAGCCTTTACGGCTAAAGCGCACCATGCGATTATCTGAGGACAGCGCCCGCATACAAAAGCATGAAAAACATATTTCAACCAGGCAGGTGCGCCACGAAAGTCAGAAATAGCGATATAATAAATGCCTTACCTTTGATGATCTTCTACTGGCACTCCAAAAGGTCCCAGATACATCACAAATGGTCATTTTGTTCGATAATGTCCTTCTTTATATCCCCAAAAACTCAGTTTAGCTGGCGCTCTTCAGTCTATAATCCACCGGTTTCCCTCCATCAAAATGCATACAAAATGAATCCCAAACGTTACTAATAAACTTCTCCAAACAAGTCAAACAACGTTTATAATCAAACCTCAGGTACCCTAATACGTAAATAAACGATCAAATTAAGGACGGGGAATCGTTATTGTCTTTATCGCTATTAATAATAGCGAACTCAGACCTTCCTGCTGAGTACATGACAAACATGACAAACACAAATTTCTATAGGAGTAGTTAAAACATGCTAATAATGGAGCTTTGAGTATATGACAAAAAAAGGTTTGATATACCTCTACCAGTATGCCATCAAGCCCTGACTGAAATTTCCAGACTGAAAATATTTAATAGCCTCAAAAATGCATTCCTCTGCAATTCGGACTTCGCACTGATCTTTTTGTGCATTTGTTAATTTTCAAAACAAATTTGGGGGGGTGGGGGGAATAATTCCTTACAGTAATCGTCATTCAGAGGGTGAGGATGAGACTGAAAAGAAAACATCTGCTTAAAATATTTAGCTTCTTTTAAAAAATATGATTCTGAGAATCATAGATGACTCTGTCTTTAGTGACAAGTTTCTGCACATTCATTTTAGTAGCGTTCCTGTGTTGGATAATCAGAAATGATTTTTTTCTCCATATTCCATCCAGTTTGCTTTGTTTTTGTAATAGAATACATTGAATAAGTTCCTCCAGTTATTCTTGTTATTCCTCTATAACTCACTTTGCATCTCTGTAGAACTGTTTTTATTGCTATCTACCTGTACTATTAGTTTGTGTATTTCCCTTATTAGTCTTGTCTCTTTTTTTGCTGTTGAAACGTTAACAAGGTCATCAAAATAAGATTGAAGTAATGCATTCATCTTATTAGCTAAACAGAACTAGTTTTTTACCAACAAAATTGTCACTGAAATCAGCTTTGTTTACATAGCGGGATGAAATTAACATTATTTTGGCTGTAATGATCTCCAAAATCCTAAGCGTTAGCTCATCACACTGTTAATATAGCAACAGACACTAACAGCTAATCGAATCCGATTGTGAAGCAGTGGTGGACATATTTTGGCAAGTGCACACTTTGGCATGACAGGGCTTGGGCCCAGCTGCTTCAGCCACTGATGTGCGTCCATCAGTCTGTCTGTCTGTCCCTCTCTCTTTCTCTGCACAGCTACCGGTAGAAAAAAATGTTACTGAGCAAAGCAGCTCACTCATAATCACACTCAGAAAAAGAGACTGAGAAACACATTATGTGCTCACACTTTACCCCCTACTTTCATGCTGGCAGACAGAAGCACCATTTGATTTGCTCTTAACTCTCTGGTACCAGTGGGGCGGTAGCGTCCCACCTCGACAACAGCCAGTGAAATTGCAGGGTGCCAAATTCAAAACAACAGAAATCCCATAATTAAAATTCCTCAAACATACAAGTATTATCCACCATTTTAAAGATAAACTTCTTGTTTGTAAATCCAACCACAGTGTCCGATTTCAAAAAGGCTTTACTGCGAAAGCGTACCATGCGATTATGTTATGTCTGCACATAGTCACAGAAAACCATACAGTCATTTTTCCAGCCAAAGAGAGGAGTCACAAAAAGCAGAAAAAGAGATAAAATGAATCACTAACCTTTGATGATCTTCATCAGATGGCACTCTCAGGACTTCATGTTACACAATACATATATGTTTTGTTCGATAAAGTTCATATTTATATCCAAAAATCTCAGTTTACATTGGCGCGTTATGGTCAGAAATGCTTTGTCTCAAATAAACATCCCGTGAAAGTGCAGAGAGCCACATCAAATTACAGAAATACTCATCATAAACATTGGTAAACGATACAAGTGTTATTCATGGAAATATACATAAACTTCTCCTTAATGCAAATTTCAAATTTCAAAAACGCTTTACGGCAAAAGCACAGTTTGCGATTATGTTAGGTCTGCACCTAGCCACAGAAACCCATACAGCCATTTTCTAGCCAAGGAGAGTTTCACAAAAGTCAGAAATAGCATTAAAATTAATCACTTTCCTTTGATGTTCTTCATCTGGTGGCACTCCCAGGTCTCCATGTTAGACAATAAATGTTTGTTTTGTTCAATAATGTCCCTCTTTATGACCAAATACCTCATTTTTGTTTGCGCGTTTTGTCCAGTAATAAAAGGCGCATGCACTAATTCCAGACGCAAAGTCAAAAGAAAGTACAATAAATGTTTGTAGAAACATGCCAAACGATGTTTAAAATCAATCCCCCTGATGTTTTTGTCATATATAATCAATAATATTTCAACCGGACAAAAGCTTTGTCAATAGGAAAGGAGAAACAAGAAAGGCGCGCACACACACACTACCGTTCAAAGGTTTAGGGTCAACATTTTTGGTCCATTAAAATAATATCAAATTGATCAGAAATACAGTGTAGACATTGTTAATGTTGTAAATGACTATTGTAGCTGGATACGGCAGATTTTTTTATGGAATATCTACATAGGCATACAGAGGCCCATTATCAACAACCATCACTCCTGTGTTCCAGTGGCACGTTGTGTGAGCTAATCCAAGTTTATAATTTTAAAAGACTAATTGATCATTAGAAAACCCTTTTGCAATTATGTTAGCACAGCTGAAAACTCTTGTTCTGTTTGAAAAAGAACAAGAACAGCTCCAACACAGTTACTCCCCCAACATTGCCGAAACAAAAACCATAATTTTCTATGCAGTTTGTCGGATCTGATAAGAATCTTAGATCCTTAACTGCAAACATTACCTCGAGCCAGTCTGTAATGGAGAGGAACAAAATGTAATCATACTCGAAATATAAAAATATAGGGAAAATAGCATTGTCTCTCAATGCTATTGCTGACAAGGATAATTTTAGTGGTGTATAAAAGCTAATATTTTACAAAACACAT
The DNA here is from genome assembly GCF_023373465.1 of Oncorhynchus keta. NCBI lineage: Eukaryota > Metazoa > Chordata > Actinopteri > Salmoniformes > Salmonidae > Oncorhynchus > Oncorhynchus keta. Next base: position 44,727,554 of record NC_068454.1, on the reverse strand, counting down.
TTAGATTGTCATTAATATGTGTACCTTTCCAGCCTCAATGAAATCAGCTTTTACCTAGAAATGACCCCTGGCTTCAAATAGTTTCTATCTCAAGTGCTTAAACACAATGAAGACCAGGGCCATGCTCATTAGGCACCAAATGGAAGAAACAGACTGAAACAAGGAGGTACTACCTGGAATTTTCCAATAAGAAATGCTCATTTTCATTTTCCATTGCAAAATTATAGTTTTTACATTTGACATTGCGTGCCCTAATGAACACAACCCAGCAGTCTCTTTGGCGCTTCAGAAGCTTGTTCTCTGTCAACTAAATCCCATATTCTATATTAAAATCCCATATCTTTCTTTCGATAGAAATCCCATGTTTTCAATCAGCAAGAAATAAGATGCAGCCCTCTGCAGGAAACTTGGAACGATCCTGGGAGAAAATACTGCTTGAGTGTCTTGAGAAGACAGGAACATATAAAAGCACAAACATTGGAAAAGATGGAGTTGATACAAAGTGGTGGGACCGTGTGGGAGGGAATGCACGTCTAACATCATAGAATATAGACTGATGCTAGTAAAACATAATGATGAACAGGCTCTCTTTGCACGCACACACATGCACAAACACACGCACTTTCCTTGGATTCAAGTACATCTGTCAATGTCTGCTATGGCTGTAGAGTACCATTCGATAGAGACAGATTCACACTCTAACCCACACATACACATAGACACATAATCAGTACACACACACTCATTTGTATAGTACATACAGTACATAAACACTGACACTCACACACAGGCAGTGACAGGCAGAGATAGCCTGCAAAGTAATGTCATATTTTCCAGGTCCATACCCAAACAGTTCGAACTACTAATTCTGAAAATTACTCTCTCCAGAAATAAGTCTCACACTGTTGCCACCTGCTACCGACCCCCCTCAGCTCCCAGCTGTTCCCTGGACAACATTTGTGAATTGATTGCCCCCCATCTAGCTTCAGAGTTTGTTCTGTTAGGTGACCTAAACTGGGATATGCTTAACACCCCGGCAGTCCTACAATCTAAGCTAGATGCCCTCAATCTCACACAAATCATCAAGAAACCCACCAGGTACAAGCCTAACTCTGTAAGCAAGGGCACCCTCATAGACGTCATCCTGACCAACTGGCCCTCCAAATACACCTCCGCTGTCTTCAACCAGGATCTCAGCGACCACTGCCCCATTGCCTGTATCCGCTACGGTGCCGCAGTCAAATGACCACCCCTCATCACTGTCAAACGCTCCCTAAAACACTTCTGTGAGCAGGCCTTTCTAATCGACCTGGCACGGGTATCCTGGAAGGACATTGACCTCATCCCGTCAGTTGAGGATGCCTGGTCATTCTTTAAGAGTAACTTCCTCACCATTTTAGATAAGCATGCTCCGTTCAAAAAATGCAGAACTAAGAACAGATACAGCCCTTGGTTCACTCCAGACCGGACTGCCCTCGACCAGCACAAAAACATCCTGTGGCAGACTGCAATAGCATCAAACAGTCCCCGCGATATGCAACTGTTCAGGGAAGTCAGGAACCAATACACGCAGTCAGTCAGGAAAGCTAAGGCCAGCTTCTTCAGGCAGAAGTTTGCATCCTGTAGCTCCAACTCCAAAAAGTTCTGGGACACTGTGAAGTCCATGGAGAACAAGAGCACCTCCTCCCAGCTGCCCACTGCACTGAGGCTAGGGAACACGGTCACCACCGACAAATCCATGATTATCGAAAACTTCAACAAGCATTTCTCAACGGCTGGCCATGCCTTCCGCCTGGCTACTCCTACCTCGGCCAACAGCTCCGGCCCCCCCGCAGCTCCTCGCCCAAGCCTCTCCAGGTTCTCCTTTATCCAGATAGCAGATGTTCTGAAAGAGCTGCAAAACCTGGACCCGTATAAATCAGCTGGGCTTGACAATCTGGACCCTCTATTTCTGAAACTATCCGCCGCCATTGTCGCAACCCCTATTACCAGCCTGTTCAAACTCTCTTTCATATCGTCTGAGATCCCCAAGGATTGGAAAGCTGCCGCAGTCATCCCCCTCTTCAAAGGGGGAGACACCCTGGACCCAAACTGTTACAGACCTATATCCATTCTGCCCTGCTTATCTAAGGTCTTCGAAAGCCAAGTCAACAAACAGGTCACTGACCATCTCGAATCCCACCGTACCTTCTCCGCTATGCAATCTGGTTTCCGAGCCGGTCACGGGTGCACCTCAGCCACGCTCAAGGTACTAAACGACATCATAACCGCCATCGATAAAAGACAGTACTGTGCAGCCGTCTTCATCGACCTTGCCAAGGCTTTCGACTCTGTCAATCACCATATTCTTATCGGCAGACTCAGTAGCCTCGGTTTTTCGGATGACTGCCTTGCCTGGTTCACCAATTACTTTGCAGACAGAGTTCAGTGTGTCAGATCGGAGGGCATGCTGTCCGGTCCTCTGGCAGTCTCTATGGGGGTGCCACATGGTTCAATTCTCGGGCAGACTCTTTTCTCTGTATATATCAATGATGTTGCTCTTGCTGCGGGCGATTCCCTGATCCACCTCTACGCAGAAGACACCATTCTATATACTTTCGGCCCGTCATTGGACACTGTGCTATCTAACCTCCAAACGAGCTTCAATGCCATACAACACTCCTTCCGTGGCCTCCAACTGCTCTTAAACACTAGTAAAACCAAATGCATGCTTTTCAACCGATCGCTGCCTGCACCTGCATGCCCGACTAGCATCACCACACTGGATGGTTCCGACCTTGAATATGTGGACACCTATAAGTACCTACGTGTCTGGCCTGACTGCAAACTCTCCTTTCAGACCCATATCAAACATCTCCAATCGAAAATCAAATCAAGAGTCGGCTTTCTATTCCACAACAAAGCCTCCTTCACTCACGCTGCCAAGCTTACCCGAGTAAAACTGACTATCCTACCGATCCTCGACTTCGGCGATGTCATCTACAAAATTGCTTCCAACACTCTTCTCAGCAAACTGGATGCAGTTTATCACAGTGCCATCCGTTTTGTCACTAAAGCACCTTATACTACCCACCACTGCGACTTGTATGCTCTAGTCGGCTGGCCCTCGCTACATATTCGTCGCCAGAGCCACAGGCTCCAGGTCATCTACAAGGCCATGCTAGGTAAAGCTCCGCCTTATCTCAGTTCACTGGTCACGATGGCAACACCCATCCGTAGCACGCGCTCCAGCAGGTGTATCTCACTGATCATCCCTAAAGCCAACACCTCATTCGGCCGCCTTTCGTTCCAGTACTCTGCTGCCTGTGACTGGAACGAATTGCAAAAATCGCTGAAGTTGGAGTTTTATCTCCCTCACCAACTTCAAACATCAGCTATCTGAGCAGCTAACCGATCGCTGCAGCTGTACATAATATATTGGTAAATAGCCCACCCATTTTCACCTACCTCATCCCCACAGTTTTTATTTATTTACTTTTCTGCTCTTTTGCACACCAATATCTCTACCTGTACATGACCATCTGATCATTTATCACTCCAGTGTTAATCTGCAATATTGTAATTATTCGCCTACCTCCTCATGCCTTTTGCACACATTGTATATAGACTCCCCTTTTTTTCTACTGTGTTATTGACTTGTTAATTGTTTACTCCATGTGTAACTCTGTGTTGTCTGTTCACACTGCTATGCTTTATCTTGGCCAGGTCGCAATTGCAAATGAGAACTTGTTCTCAACTAGCCTACCTGGTTAAATAAAGGTGAAATAAACATTGTTTGTGTCACTGTATAAATTTTTGACACACACATGCATTTCATTTGACAGAGGCTCATGTGCCATAACAAATACGAACCTCGGAGCTCCCTCAAGACGTTGCCATGGGCTTGGCTCTGAATGTACAGAGAGACACTGTATCTAATTGGTATCAGTTGAACATCTGACTCATGCCTGTTTTCTATTGTGTTCTGTGGGTGGTTGTATCCTGTGTTAGTGTTTTCACCATACGGGACTGTTTCGGTTGTTTGTTTGTACTTTTGTTATTTTGTTCAGTTGATTTATTAAATATATCATTATGGACACTTACCACGCTGCACATTGGTCTGATCCTTGCTACTCCTCCTCTGAAGAAGAGGAATTCCGTTACAGAACCAACCAATGACCAAGCAGCGTGGTAACGGTTAGCGGCAGAAATCTCAAGACTCCTGGACATGGGAGGAGATTCTGGATGGCAAGGGACCCTGGGCACAGGCTGGGGAATATCGCCGCCCCAAAGCAGAGCTGGAGGCAGCGAAAGCTGCACGGCAGCGCGGCTGAGATGAGCGGCAGCCTTAAAAAATTATTGGGGGAGGGCACACGGGGAGTGTGGCTAAGTCAGGTAGGAAACCTGAGCCAACTCCCCGCGCTTACCGTGGAGAGAGGTGGACCGGGCAGGCACCGTGTTATGCGTGAGGCGCACGGTGTCCCCGGTGCGCAGGCATAGCCCGGTGCGTTACAGTGCAGCGCCTCGTATCGGCCGGGCTAGAGTGTCCATCAAGCCAGTTGCCATGAAGCCGGCTCAGCGCATCTGGTCTCCAGTGCGTCTCCTCTGACCGGGGTACATGGCACCAGCCCTCCGCAGGGTGTCCCCGGTTCGCCAGCACAGCCCAGTGCGTTTTTTTTATACCTCGCCACACTGGCCTGGCTACGGGGAGTATCCAACCAGGTAGGGTTGTGCAGGCTCAGTGCTCAAGAACTTCAGTGTGCCTCCACGGTCCGGTCTATCCGGTGCCTCCTCCACACACCAGCCCTCCAGTGGCAGCCCCCTGCACCAGGCTGTCTCTCTGTCTCCTCCCTACAGGTGCTCCCGCCTGTCCAGCGCTGCCAGAGTCTCCCCCCTGTCCGGAGCTGCCCGGAGTCTCCCCCCTGTCCGGAGCTGCCCGGAGTCTCCCCCCTGTCCGGAGCTGCCCGGAGTCTCCCCCCTGTCCGGAGCTGCCCGGAGTCTCCCCCCTGTCCGGAGCTGCCGGAGCCGCCCGTCATTCGGGAGCCGCCCGTCATTCAGGAGCTGCCGGAATCACCCGTCACTCCAGCGCTGCCAGAATTGCCTTTCACTCTCGAGCTGCCGGAATCTCCCGTCCATTCGGGACCCGTTGCTAGGGTCCCCAATCCGGGGTCAGTGGCGAGGGTCGCCACTCCTAAGGTGCCACGTAAGTGGGCCGAGACTATGGTGGAATGGGGTCCCGCTCCAGAGCCGCCACCGCTGTAAATGTCCACCCAGACCATCCCCTATAGGTTCAGGATTTGTGGCCGGGGGGCGTACTGTCACGTTCTGATCCTAGTTCCTTTTTTGTCTTAATTTTAGTTGGTCAGGGTGTGAGTTGGGGTGGGAATTCTGTTTTTCTATATTTTGATCTGTTATATTTCTATTTGTTTGGCCAAGTATGGTTCTCAATCAGAGGCAGGTGTCAGTCGTTGTCACTGATTTGGGAGCAATATTTAGGTAGCCTGTTTTCTATTGTGTTTTGTGGGTGGTTGTATCCTGTGTTAGCGTTTTCACCATACGGGACTGTTTTGGTGGTTTGTTTGTACTTTTGTTATTTTGTTCAGTGTTCTGTTGATTTATTAAATATATCATTATGGACACTTACCACACTGCACATTGGTCTGATCCTTGCTACTCCTCCTCTGAAGAGGAATTCCGTTCCACTGGTCAAATCTTTTCAGACTTTAACAGTGTTAGTTTCATCAGCTGTTGTACAATATGATATAAAATACAGGAAAAACTCAATTTTGACTGCACTGGCTCTTTAAGCCTTAAAGTATGCTCAGTCAAATTCATACTGACGCCATCAAATAATAGCATTGTCAACAAATGGAAACTTTTTTGTCTGGCTCAACTTGGTCATTGCATTTCTGTTTTGAACATCAGAGAGGCTATATTATTTTAATATTGGTTCCTCTCCCTGACTATTATGGTTGAGCACTGTCTGTTGACTTGGCATTAGCAGTTATACAGCATCATACTCAAAATATGTATTTTTTGTGGTTTATGCCATAACCCTTCTCTTTTTCAGATGGTACGTTTTAGAGTCTGGTTACGAGGTATGTCCACGGCCAGTCAAGGTCAAAGATACGATTGGTGCCTTATCAAGGCACAATTATCTTTAGTGTTCAATTTCAGTATAAAAATATGCAGCTACAGTGCATTCGGAAAATGTTCAGACCCCTACACTTTTTCCACATGTTGTTATGTTACAGCCTCATTCTAAAATCCATTAAATTGTCCCCCCCCCCCATCACTCTGCACAAAATATCCCATAATGACAAAGCAAAAACAGGTTATTAGAATTTTGGACAAATTTATCAAATAAAAAAAACTTAAATATTTACACTGCTACATACAGTGCATTCGGAAAGTATTCAGACCCCTTCACTTTACCCACATTTTGTGACTTTAAAGCATTATTCTAAAATGTATTAAATTGTTTTTTTCCCCTCAACAATCTTCACACAGTACCCCATAATGACAAAGCAAAAACTTCTTAAAAATAAGAAATGGATATACAGTGGGCAGAACAAGTATTTGATAACCTGCAAAATCGGCAGTGTTTCTTACAAAGCATGTAGAGGTCTGTAATTTATCATAGGTACACTTCAACTGTGAGAGACGGAATCTAAATAAAAAATCCAGAAAATCACATTGTATGAATTTTAAGTAATTAATTAGCATTTTATTGCATGACATAAGTATTTGATGCATCAGAAAAACAGAAACCTTTGTTTGCAATTACAGAGATCATATGTTTCCTGTAGTTCTTGACCAGGTTTGCACACACTGCAGCAGGGATTTTGGCCCACTCCTCCATACAGACCTTCTCCAGTTCCTTCAGGTTTCGGGGCTGTCGCTGGGCAGCTCCCTCCAAAGATTTTCTTTTGGGTTCAGGTCTGGAGACTGGCTAGGCCACTCCAGGACCTTGAGATGCTTACATTTACATTACATTTAAGTCATTTAGCAGACGCTCTCATCCAGAGCGACTTACAAATCGGTGCATTCACCTTATGACATCCAGTGGAACAGCCACTTTACAATAGTGCATCTAAATCTTTTAAGGGGGGTGAGAAGGATTACTTTATCCTATCCTAGGTATTCCTTAAAGAGGTGGGGTTTCAGGTGTCTCCGGAAGGTGGTGATTGACTCCGCTGTCCTGGCGTCGTGGGGAGTTTGTTCCACCATTGGGGGCCAGAGCAGCGAACAGTTTTGACTGGGCTGAGCGGGAACTGTACTTCCTCAGTGGTAGGGAGGCGAGCAGGCCAGAGGTGGATGAACGCAGTGCCCTTGTTTGGGTGTAGGGCCTGATCAGAGCCTGGAGGTACTGAGGTGCCATTCCCCTCACAGCTCCGTAGGCAAGCACCATGGTCTTGTAGCGGATGCGAGCTTCAACTGGAAGCCAGTGGAGAGAGCGGAGGAGCGGGGTGACGTGAGAGAACTTGGGAAGGTTGAACACCAGACGGGCTGCGGCGTTCTGGATGAGTTGTAGGGGTTTAATGGCACAGGCAGGGAGCCCAGCCAACAGCGAGTTGCAGTAATCCAGACGGGAGATGACAAGTGCCTGGATTAGGACCTGCGCCGCTTCCTGTGTGAGGCAGGGTCGTACTCTGCGGATGTTGTAGAGCATGAACCTACAGGAACGGGCCACCGCCTTGATGTTGGTTGAGAACGACAGGGTGTTGTCCAGGATCACGCCAAGGTTCTTAGCGCTCTGGGAGGAGGACACAATGGAGTTGTCAACCGTGATGGCGAGATCATGGAACGGGCAGTCCTTCCCCGGGAGGAAGAGCAGCTCCGTCTTGCCGAGGTTCAGCTTGAGGTGGTGATCCGTCATCCACACTGATATGTCTGCCAGACATGCAGAGATGCGATTCGCCACCTGGTCATCAGAAGGGGGAAAGGAGAAGATTAATTGTGTGTCGTCTGCATAGCAATGATAGGAGAGACCATGTGAGGTTATGACAGAGCCAAGTGACTTGGTGTATAGCGAGAATAGGAGAGGGCCTAGAACAGAGCCCTGGGGACACCAGTGGTGAGAGCGCGTGGTGAGGAGACAGATTCTCGCCACGCCACCTGGTAGGAGCGACCTGTCAGGTAGGACGCAATCAAGCGTGGGCCGCGCCGGAGATGCCCAACTCGGAGAGGGTGGAGAGGAGGATCTGATGGTTCACAGTATCGAAGGCAGCCGATAGGTCTAGAAGGATGAGAGCAGAGGAGAGAGAGTTAGCTTTAGCAGTGCGGAGCGCCTCCGTGATACAGAGAAGAGCAGTCTCAGTTGAATGACTAGTCTTGAAACCTGACTGATTTGGATCAAGAAGGTCATTCTGAGAGAGATAGCGGGAGAGCTGGCCAAGGACGGCACGTTCAAGAGTTTTGGAGAGAAAAGAAAGAAGGGATACTGGTCTGTAGTTGATGACATCGGAGGGATCGAGTGTAGGTTTTTCAGAAGGGGTGCAACTCTCGCTCTCTTGAAGACGGAAGGGACGTATCCAGCGGTCAGGGATGAGTTGATGAGCGAGGTGAGGTAAGGGAGAAGGTCTCCGGAAATGGTCTGGAGAAGAGAGGAGGGGATAGGGTCAAGCGGGCAGGTTGTTGGGCGGCCGGCCGTCACAAGACGCAAGATTTCATCTGGAGAGAGAGGGGAGAAAGAGGTCAGAGCACAGGGTAGGGCAGTGTGAGCAGAACCAGCGGTGTCGTTTGACTTAGCAAACGAGGATCGGATGTCGTCGACCTTCTTTTCAAAATGGTTGACGAAGTCATCTGCAGAGAGGGAGGAGGGGGGAGGGGAGGAGGATTCAGGAGGGAGGAGAAGGTGGCAAAGAGCTTCCTAGGGTTAGAGGCAGATGCTTGGAATTTAGAGTGGTAGAAAGTGGCTTTAGCAGCAGAGACAGAGGAGGAAAATGTAGAGAGGAGGGAGTGAAAGGATGCCAGGTCCGCAGGGAGGCGAGTTTTCCTCCATTTCCGCTCGGCTGCCCGGAGCCCTGTTCTGTGAACTCGCAATGAGTCGTCGAGCCACGGAGCGGGAGGGGAGGACCGAGCCGGCCTGGAGGATAGGGGACATAGAGAGTCAAAGGATGCAGAAAGGGAGGAGAGGAGGGTTGAGGAGGCAGAATCAGGAGATAGGTTGGAGAAGGTTTGAGCAGAGGGAAGAGATGATAGGATGGAAGAGGAGAGAGTAGCGGAGGAGAGAGAGCGAAGGTTGTGACGGCGCGATACCATCCGAGTAGGGGCAGTGTGGGAAGTGTTGGATGAGAGCGAGAGGGAAAAGGATACAAGGTAGTGGTCGGAGACTTGGAGGGGAGTTGCAATGACGTTAGTGGAAGAACAGCATCTAGTAAAGATGAGGTCGAGCGTATTGCCTGCCTTGTGAGTAGGGGGGAAAAGGTGAGAGGGTGAGGTCAAAAGAGGAGAGGAGTGGAAAGAAGGAGGCAGAGAGGAATGAGTCAAAGGTAGACGTGGGGAGGTTAAAGTCGCCCAGAACTGTGAGAGGTGAGCCGTCCTCAGGAAAGGAGCTTATCAAGGCATCAAGCTCATTGATGAACTCTCCGAGGGACCTGGAGGGCGATAAATGATAAGGATGTTAAGCTTGAAAGGGCTGGTAACTGTGACAGCATGAAATTCAAAGGAGGCGATAGACAGATGGGTAAGGGGAGAAAGAGAGAATGACCACTTGGGAGAGATGAGGATCCCGGTGCCACCACCCCGCTGACCAGAAGCTCTCGGGGTGTGCGAGAACACGTGGGCGGACGAAGAGAGAGCAGTAGGAGTAGCAGTGTTATCTGTGGTGATCCATGTTTCCGTCAGTGCCAAGAAGTCGAGGGACTGGAGGGAGGCATAGGCTGAGATGAACTCTGCCTTGTTGGCCGCAGATCGGCAGTTCCAGAGGCTACCGGAGACCTGGAACTCCACGTGGGTCGTGCGCGCTGGGACCACCAGATTAGGGTGGCCACGGACACGCGATGTGGAGAGTTGGTATGGTCTGTGCAGAGAGGAGAGAACAGGGATAGACAGACACATAGTTGACAGGCTACAGAAGAGGCTACGCTAATGCAAGGAGATTGGAATGACAAGTGGACTACACGTCTCGAATGTTCAGAAAGTTAAGCTTACTTAGCAAGAATCTTATTGACTAAAATTATTAAAATGATACAGTACTGCTGAAGTAGGCTAGCTGGCAGTGGCTGCGTTGTTGACCCTACACTAATCAAGTCGTTCCGTTGAGTGTAATAGTTTCTACAGTGCTGCTATTCGGGGGCTAGCTGGCTAGCTAGCAGTGTTGATTACGTTACGTTGCGTTAAAAGAACGACAATAGCTGGCTAGCTAACCTAGAAAATCGCTAGACTACACAATTATCTTTGATACACAGACGGCTATGTAGCTAGCTATGTAGCTAGCTACGATCAAACAAATCAAACCGTTGTGCTGTAATGAAATGAAATGAAATGAAAATGTGATACTACCTGTGGAGCGAAGCGGAATGCGACCGGGTTGTTGAGTGCGGAAGTTCTATTCAGTAGACGTTGGCTAGCTGTTGGCTAGCTAGCAGTGTCTCCTACGTTAAGGACGACAAATAGCTGGCTAGCTAACCTCTGTAAATTAAGATAATCACTCTAAGACTACACGCTCTAAACTACACAATTATCTTGGATACGAAGACAGCAAAGACAACTATGTAGCTAGCTAACACTACACTAATCAAGTCGTTCAGTTGAGTGTAATAGTTTCTACAGTGCTGCTATTCGGTAGACGGTAGACGTTTGCTAGCTGGCTAGCTGCTGGGCAGATAGCAGTGTAGACTACGTTAGGACGACGAAATACGAAGTTGCAATAGAAGTGCTGACTGTTTCACTTTGATGTCCTCTTTCTTTTCCTTTTTCTTCTGTCCTTCTTTTGTCCTTATTTTGTCTTCCTTTCTTCTGTTAACTAGATATGTTTTGTTGTTATTCTTTGTAAGCTAGCTAGCTTCTTCCAGGAGAGTCCCTAGCAACTGCTTAGCAACAAGTAAACAATTCTGCTAGCAATTCAGCTAGCTAAGATAACTGTACAATTTTATGAAAAATAGTTACTTTTTCAAAAGCATGTCTTTTTTGGTTTGTTCCTTGTTTTGTCTTCTATTGAGTCTTGCAGTTCTCTTGATTTTTTTTCGATGTACTTCACTCTAAAAAACCATTTAAATCTCAATATATACAGGAGCTCATTTTTCAGCAGCTGCTCAATTTAGAACTCCGGAACATAACATGCTTCTTTCGGAGCCACTCCTTAGTTGCCCTGGCTGTGTGTTTCGGGTCGTTGTCATGCTGGAAGATCCAGCCACGACCCATCTTCATTGCTCTTACTGAGGGAAGGAGGTTGTTGGCCAAGATCTCGCGATACATGGCCCCATCCATCCTCCCCTCAATATAGTGCAGTCGTCCCATCCCCTTTGCAGAAAAGCATCCCCAAAGAATGATGTTTCCACCTCCATGCTTCACGGTTGGAATGGTGTTCTTGGGGTTGTACTCATCCTTCTTCCTCCAAACACGGTGAGTGGAGTTGAGACCAAAAAGCTCTATTTTTGTCTCATCAGACCACATGACCTTCTCCCATTCCTCATCTGGATCGTCCAGATGGTCATTGGCAAACTTCAGACAGGCCTGGACATGCGCTGCGTTGAACAGGGGGACCTTGCGTGCGCTACAGGATTTTAATCCATGGCGGCGTAGTGTGTTACTAATGGTTTTCTTTGAGACTGTGGTCCCAGCTCTCTTCAGGTAATTGACCAGGTCCTGCCGTGTAGTTCTGGGCTGATCCCTCACCTTCCTCATGATCATTGATGCCCCACGAGGTGAGATCTTGCATGGAGCCCCAGACCGAGGATGATTGACCGTCATCTTGAACTTCTTCCATTTTCGAATAATTGTGCCAACAGTTGTTGTCTTCTCACCGAGCTGCTTGCCTATTGTCCTGTAGCCCATCTCAGCCTTGTGCAGGTCTACAATTTTATCCCTGATGTCTTTACACAGCTCTCTGGTCTTGGCCATTGTGGAGAGGTTGGAGTCTGTTTGAGTGTGTGGACAGGTGTCTTTAATACAGGTAACGAGTTCGAACAGGTGCAGTTAATACAGTTAATACAGTGGAGAACAGGAGTGCTTCTTACAGAAAAACTAACAGGTCTGTGAGAGCCGGAATTCTTACTGGTTGGTAGGTGATCAAATACTTATGTCATGCAATAAAATGAAAATGAATTATTTAAAAATCATACAATGTGATTTTCTGTATTTTTGTTTTAGATTCCGTCTCTCACAGTTGAAGTGTACCTATGATAAAAAATTACAGACCTCTACATGCTTTGTAAGTAGGAAAACACGCAAAATCGTCAGTGTATCAAATACATGTTCTCCCCACTGTTTTACATTTACATAACGTGCTTCGGTCATCAAGTGGAAGATGTCGCCGGAGGGTAGGGCTGCCATCTTATCGGCTCTTAGCCAACCATGCTATTTTGTTTGTTTTTCTGCGTTGTTTGTAACTTGTTTTGTTCATAATGTTGCTGCTACCATCTCTCATGAAAAAAGAGCTTCTGGACATCAGAACTGGGATTACTCACCTCACATTGGATGAGGAGTTATTCTTCAATGAATCGGATGTGAGGGACATGTTACAGACACCTGACCAGTCCCAAAGGAAAACGTAGGTTTCGCAGAAAGAGATCAGGATGCATTGTGAGGATCAGGAGATGAGTGGCTAATCTGCCCTTGCTGTCCGTTCTGCTAGCTAACTTTCAGGAAAATAAATGGGACGAATTGAAAGCATATCCTACCAAAGGGACATTCAAATCTGTAATATATTTTGTTTCACTGAGTCGTGGCTGAACAACGACATTAAGAACATACAGCTGGCAGGTTATACACTCTATCGGCAGGACTGAACAGCAGCCTCTGGTAAGACACGAGGTGGGGGCCTATGCATATTTGTAAACAATAGCTGGTGCACGATATCTAAGGAAGTCTCGGGGTTTTGCTCGCCTGAGGTAGATTATCTCATGATAAGCTATAGACCACACTATCTACCTAGAGAGTTTCGTAGCTGTCTACATACCACTACAGACCAAGGCTAGCACTAAAACCACACTCAATGAGTTGTTTTCCGCACTAAGCAAACAGGAAAGCGCACATCCAGAGGCGGCGCTCCTAGTGGCCGGGGACTTTAATGCAGGGAACTTAAATCAGTTTTACCTAATTTTCTATCAGCATGTTAAATGTGCAAACAGAGGGATAAAAAAGTTCTAGACCACCTTTACTCCACACACAGAGACACATGCAAAGCTCTCCCTCGCCCTCCATTTGGCAAATCTGACCATAACTCTATCCTCCTGATTCCTGCTTACAAGCAACAATTTAAACAGGAAGTACTAGTGACTCGGTCTATAAAAAAGTGGTCAGGTGAAGCAGATGCTAAACAACAGGACTGTTTTGCTATCACAGACTGGAATATGTTCCAGGATTCTTCCGATGGCATTGAGGAGTACACCACATCAGTCACTGGCTTTATCAATAAGTGCTTCGAGGACGTTGTGCCCACAATAACTGTATGTACATACCCCAACAAGAAGCCATGGATTACAGGCAAAATTCGCACTGAGCTAAAGGGTAAAGCTGCAGATTTCAAACAGCGGGACTCTAACCCGGAAGTTTATAAGAAATCCCAGTATGCCCTCCGACGAACCATCAAACAGGAAAAGCGTCAATACAGGACTAAGATCAAATCATACTACATCGGCTCCTGATCTCTTCAGATGGGGCAGGGCTTGCAAACTATTACAGACTACAAAGGGAGGCACAGCCGAGAGCTGCCCAGTGACACGAGCCTACCAGACGAGCTAAATAACTTCTATGCTCGCTTCGATGCAAGTAACACTGAAACATGCATGAGAGAATCAGCTGTTCTGGACAACTGTGTGATCATGCTCTCCACAGCCTATGTGAGTAAGACCTTTGAACAGGATAACATTCACAAGGCCGATGGGTCAGACGGATTACCAGAACGTGTACCCCGAGCATACACTGACCAACTGTCAAGTGTCTTCACTGACATTTTCAACCTCTCCCTATCTGAGTCTGTAATACCAACATGTTTCAAGCAAACCACCATAGTGTTCTTGGGCACAGGGACTAAGGTAACCTGCCTAAATGACTACCGACCCATAGCACTCACGTCTGTAGCCATGAAATGCTTTGAAAGGTTGGTCATGGCTCACATCAACACCATCATCCCAGAAACCCTAGACCCACTCCACTTTGCATATTGCACCAACAGATCCACAGATGATGCAATCTCTATTGCACTCCATGCTGCCCTTTCCACCTGGACAAAAGGAACACCTATGTGATAATGCCATTCATTGACTCAGTGTTCAACACCATAGTGCCCTCAAAGCTCATCATGAAGCTAAGAACCCTGGGACTAAACACCTCCCTCTGCAACTGGATCCTGAACTTCCTGAAGTTCCTGATGTGGTAAGGGTAGGTAGAAACACATCCGACCAGCAGATCCTCAACACGGGGGCCCCTCAGGGTTGCGTGTTCAGTCCCCTCCTGTACTCCCTGTTAACTCATGACTGCACGGCCAGGCATGACTCCAACACCATCATTAAGTTTGCTGATGATACAACAGTGGTAGGCCTGATCACCGACAATGATGAAACAGTAGGTCAGTGACCTGACCTTGAGGTACAAGGACAACTACCTCTCCCTCAACGTGATCAAGACAAAGGATATTATTGTGGACTACAGGAAAAGGAGGACTGAGCATGGGGCTGTAGTGGAGCAGGTTGAGAGCACCAGGTTCCTTGGCATCAACATCACCAACAAACTAACATGGTCCAAGTCAGGACACTGAACATATTTGGCATGGGTCCTCAGATCCTCACAAGGTTTTACAGCTGCATCATCAAGAGCATCCTGACGGGTTGCATCACTGCCTGGTATGGCAACTGCTAGGCCTCCGACCGCAAGGCACTACAGAGGGTAGTATGTATGGTCCAGTACATCACTGGGGCCAAGCTTCCTGCCATCCAGGACCTCTATACCAGGCGAAGTCAGAGGAAGGCCCTACATTTATTTAGATCGGGTTCAAGTCCGGGCTCTGGCAGGGCCAATCAAGAACATTCAGAGACTTGTCCCAAAGCCACTCCTGTATTGTCTTGGCTGTGTACTTAGGGTCATTGTCCTGTTGGAATGTGAACCTTCACCCCAGTCTGAGGTTCAGAGGGCATAGGTTTTCATCAAGGTTTTCTCTGTACTTCACTCCGTTCATCTTTCCCTCGATCCTGACTAGTCTCTCAGTCCCTGCCATTGAAAAACATTCCCACAGCATGATGCTGCCACCACCATGCTTCACTGTATGGATGGTGCCAGGTCTCCTCCAGCCATGACGCTTGGCATTCAGGCCAAAGAGTTCAATCTTGGTTTCATCAGACCAGAGAATCTTGTTTCTCATGGTCTGAGAGTCTTTTAGGTGCCTTTTAGCAACTCCAAGCGGGCTATCATGTGCCTTTTACTGAGGAGTGGCTTCTGGCTTCCGTCTCGCCACTCTACCATAAAGGCCTGATTGGTGGAGTGCTGCAGAGATGGTTGTCCTTCTGGAAGGTTTTCCCATCACCACACAGGAACTCTGGAGCTCTGACAGAGTGAACATTGGGTTCGTGGTCTCCTCCCTGACCAAGGCCCTTCTCCACAATTACTTAGTTTGGCTCCAGGAAGAGTCTTGGTGGTTCCAAACTACTTCCATTTAAGAATTATTGAGACCACTGTGTTCTTGGAGACCTTCAATGCTATAGACTTGTTTTGGTACCCTTCCCCAGATCTGTGCCTCAACACAATCCTGTCTCGGAGCTCAATGGACAATTCCTTCGACCTCATGGTTTGGTTTTTGCTCTGACATGCACTGTCAACTGTAGGACATTATACAGACAGGTGTGTGCCTATCCAAATATGTCCCGTTGAATTTACCACAGGTGGACTCCAATCATGTTGTAGAAACATCTCAAGGATGATCAATGGAAACAGGATGCACCTGAGTTCAATCAGCAGATTCTGACGTCATTTCCGGTCACAACTTGTGGACTTGTTTACATGCTGCTGAGCTGTTTCTTGCTAATGTTACTTTGCTACCTGCCAAGTTGACGTTTTTTATCGTTTTATGTTAACATTTTTCCCCTCGCTCAACTATTTTCATTAAACTTACTCACCCTAAATGCTTTATCTGGAAATGGTTCTACACGACCTCCACCAGCCGAAGCTAAGTAGTAACATTAACATTATGCCTTCTAATTGCAGTCACTGTACTAATAATATACAAGAAAACGATCGCCTTGTGGTGAGGATAGCCGTGCTACAAGCCCAGCTTCAGACGCAATCGTTAGGCAAGGGCAATTTAAGTGTAGGAAAGGATGAAACAGTGTTGGTGCCACCAATAAGTACAGATAGTAGTATAAATCCCCTCACAGTCCCTGCAGCCAGACAATTTTCTCATGGCTTCTGGAAGGAAATGCCGTTGGAATGCTCAACCGGTGTCGCTCATTCAGCCAACAGCAACTTTCAACTTAGTTCTCCCCATTAAGCAACGAGTCGGAGTCAGAGGCCGAGCCTTCTCTGGTCTCTCCTACACCCGTTACGGGGTCTGAAATGCCGAACCCTCCCACCATTAGCTCTGACAAATTGAAAACCCTAGTCATTGAGGACTCCATTACCCACAGTATTAGACTTAAAAATAATCATCCAGTGATCATACACTGTTTACCAGGGGGCAGGGCTACCGACGTTACGGCCAACCTGAAGATGGTGCTGACAAAGGCTAAAACTGGCGAGTGTAGCGAGTATAGGGATATTGTTATCCACGTTGGCCCCAACCTTGTTAGGATGAAACAGTCAGAGGTCACCAAGGGCAACATAACTTCAGCGTGTAAATCAGGCTAGAAAGATGTGTCCGGCATCGAGTGATTGTCTCTGGCCACCTCCCAGTTAGGCGGAGTGATGAGCTCTACAGCAGAGCCTCGCAACTCATTCGCTGGTTGATAACTGTTTTCTGCCCCTCCCAAAATATAAAATTTGTAGATAATTGGCTCTCTTTCTGGGACACCCACAAGCAGAACCAAGCCTGGCCTGCGGAGGAGTGACGGACTCCATCCTAGCTGGAGGGGTGCTCTCATTTTATCTATGAACATAGACAGGGCTCTATCTCCTCTAGCTCCACTATGAGATAGGGTGCAGGCCAGGGTGCAGGCCAGGCAGCAGGCTGTTAGCCAGCCTGCCAACTTAGTGGAGTCTGCCACTGGCACAGTCAGTGTAGTCAGCTCAGCTATCCCCATTGAGACCGTGTCTGTGCCTCGATCTAGGTTGGGCAAAACTCAACATGGCGGAGTTCGCCTTAGCAATCTCACTGGAATAAAGACCTGCTCCATTCCTGTCATTATTGAAAGAGATTGTGATATCTCTCATCTCAAAATAGGGCTACTTGATGTTAGATCCCTCACTTCCAAGGCAGTCATAATCAATGAACTAATCACTGATCATAATCTTGATGTGATTGGCCTGACTAAAACATGGCTTAAGCCTGATGAATTTACCGTGTTAAATGAGGCCTCTCCTCCTGGTTACACTAGTGACCATATCCCCCGCATATCCCGCAAAGGCAGAGGTGTTGCTAACATTTACAATACCACATTTCAATTTACAAAAAAAGACTGCATTTTCATCTTTAAGCTTCTGGTCATGAAATCTATGCAGCCTATGCAATCACTTTTTATAGCTACTGTTTACAGGCCTCCTGGAGGCCTGTTCCCTGAACTCCTATCATGGCAGATAATATTAACTTTTTTGTGACTTTAATATTCACATGGAAAAGTCCACAGACCCACTCCAAAAGCCTTTCAGAGCAATGTACTGGAGGCTGGAGGCAGGGATTTCTCCTATAGATGTAAAAAAGGGCTTTATAAATACTTTTGATTGATTGAATTTTGAGTCTCATAGCAAAGGGTCTGAATACTTATGTAAATAAGGTATTTCTGTTTTATATTTTTAAATATATTTTTTTTAATTGCAAACATTTCTAAAAACCTGTTTTCACTTTGTCATTATGGGGTATTGTGTGTAGATTGATGAGGAAAAACATTTGTTTAACATAACAAAATGTGACCGACCGCCTCGATTTGGTCTTATTTGAAAACATTTGAAAAGGTGTTTTTTACTTTGGATGAAAGTAGAGACTCAGAGTTACAAAATGATATGTCATACACTTGTCACGAATATTACCGAAGGTGACTCCCCTTCTTGTTCGGGTGGCGTCTACTAGCTATCGCCGATCCGTTGTTCTGTGTTCCTTTAGTTCTTTATAATTGGTAGCACCTGTTTCTTGTTTGGTTGTTAGGGTAGGGTTTTATATAGTTTGTTCAGCCCGCTTTTGTTTCGTGCGGGCTTGTTCGTCTGTTTTGTTGTTTGAGTGTATTTTTGTTTGCATTTGGGTTTCACGCTGTCCGTTTATATGTATGTTAATTTGTTTTCCTACTTTTGTTCATGTTATGTTTCTGGGACATTAAAGCGTGTTTTTTCCCACATCTTTTGCTCTCTGCGCCTGACTCCACACCTCATCACTCATTTTTCGTAACAACACTATAGTTGAGGTACAATGGGAAAGTAATTCTGCTTTGAAAGTTGATAAACTTGTAACATCACTTTAGAGAAAATGGCCCTTGAAAGTTTTGGTACCTACTGGAGAGCTCTTCATTGTCTACACCCATTCAGCATCATTCACACCCTCTTAAGTTTAGCCCCACACATCTCTTAAATGATTCACATGTGAGGCTATGTGCTAAACAATCAAAGATTTCAAGACTAAAGGCTGGCTTATACTGTGAATGTGTTCCTAAATTTAATCTGGAGTTGCTGGCTAAACAATGAACCATAATCCCAACTCATAACATTACTACCCTTTGTGAATCTGCTGGAAGCTAATCAACCATGTTCAATGTTAGCTGGCTAACATTAGGCTATAACTAGCCATGCAAATGGCTCTGAGATATTAATAATATTACTACACAGATCATACACGTAACTTTAGCTAGCTAGCCAGCCAGCTAATGTTAGCTAGTTAGCTAACAATACACTTTATTTGAAATGAAAACTACTTTCTGGCAAAATTAGAAATGTGTAATATCTGAAATGGTAGCTAGCTAGACTATCTTACCGTATACACGGATGGACACTTCTCCCTCTCTGTCATGGATACCATGGTTGCCCTTAGTTTGAAGATGTAATCCGGAGACAGGTGTTTTATACCACAGCCTTCTGTGTGTTATCTTTTCGAATCCATCTGCATATTTGCAATCAAACGGCAGAATTTTCACCATCTCCTTAGCTATCACACTCTATTTCCACTGATTTCTGGTCCTCCAGAAAGTGGAGATCAAAACTTATGCAGTTCTACTACGTGATATATTTCAAAAAAAGCTGCGTTAGAAAGGAATACCTACACATACTGACCAGCTCAGAAGTGTGCTACATGACAGACCAATCCGAACTCAACTCTTGGCATATACAGTCCACTCATGTCTAGCGGGAAGGTTGCTGACTTTTTCCGTGGCTAAACCTACTAAGCTCATAGTTTAACAATTTTATTCGTATTTACAGATGGTATACAAGTTTGCTATTAAGGCACATGAAAGTTACAGAAGGCATTTCTGCCCCAAAATGCATTTTGATTAAAAAAAGTTTACGATAAAATGGCACTCCTGTGAAGCAGTGACGCGCAACATACGCCAAGTTTCCTGAAACGAGTCACAAATGTGGAAAAAGAGAAGGGGTCTGAATACTTTCCGAATGCACTGTACATAAGTAAGGAAAAGTTTGATTTTGGTTAACCTTAAATCTTTGAACATAGTTTCTCCTCTGTCCTTAAGGATTTCACATTTGGGTGATCAAACTAAAAGGGCATGGGGAACTGCAGTTCCATCCGGTCTGTAATCTTATCATCTCCCTTAACAACAACACACACACAAACACATACACACAAACCTATACACTTATCCACATAGAACACACATAAGGGTCCAATGGAGGGGCAACAGATTGCCAGTGGCTGATGGAGGTTCTCAGAGTAGTGCAGGTTCACTAACTGTCTCCTGCCACTCTATCAGACTGACTTGCTGCTGAATCACACTCCTCTTCACCCTGGGCTGACAGAGAGGGATCACACACTCCGCATCCATCTATATTCCTCACCAAACATTGCTGCTTTCTCACTTTTCTTCTGTATCGACTAAATGTTCCATTATAAGATATGTTTCTGTCTGTATCTGCTGCTCTCTAGTGGTGTATCTTCAGACCTACACATTTAAAACTGTGAGACAATGTTTTATGTCGCAATTTTAAATATCAAAGAACAGAAATTGAGAAATATAATAATATATATATTGAGTACAATGATGATTCTTACAGATGCCCAATTACTTACCAATAGACAGCATCAGTTCACTGACTTGATTCCCTGACTTGGCCAAGGTCTCCATAAAAAGCATGCCTCAGTCAATGGCAAGACTATGTCCTTCCTATGAAATAAATAGAGAGGATAAAATAGTAACTGAATATGAGTGGGAAAATGCATTGCTGTCACGTGGTGACCATTGTGAAAGTACAGTACAATATGTATAGGTTTGTGGGATGGGAGAGGGATGATTATGTCAGAATGGTCATCATATAGGAATGCTGTCAATATCCCCGTAGGACATATGTATGACTCCCTACAGTCTCCCTATAGTCTGTGTGAATGTGTTTGTGTGCTGTTCCATGTACAGTGTATGTGGGTGTGTTATGAGGGTGGGTGCAAGTCTGACTATGCAAGAGTGTGTACATGTATTTGTGTGTGTGTGTGTGTGTGTGTGTTGTTGTTGTATACAGTGAGTACAGTGCCTGTAGTGTTACCTGGCGCAGCTCTGAAAGGTCCCCCTTGTTCCCTAGTAGAACCCTCACGATGGAACCTGGGATACAGTGCTTCTCCAGCTCCCTAAGCCACAGCTGGGACCTTATGAAGCTCTCCTAAATACACACACCCACCCGTGCACATACACACATGATTGCATGTAAACGCACACACACACAGGACATGCATTAGGTATAAGCAATCTACATCCACTGTGTGTTTGTGTGCATTTGTGCATGTGTACACAGCCTATGGTGGGTAAAGTGCACTTAAACTCATCCTTACTGAATTGTAAGTCAAGTCCTGACCTCTCTGTTACTGGTACAGACAAAGCCAGCGAGTCATGGAATAGAATATATGGTGTTATAGTTTTAGCTTAAGAACTCACAAGCACACAAGTAGGCACAAGTTAATGTGAAGCCAGGAAAGAATGTGCAGAATTATGATGGTTTGTCTCTCTAATTTAGCTGATTGTAGGTGAAGATCAAACCAAAGACCAGCCTTGGAGAGCAGACCACAATATGAATTCATTGTACATACCCCACACCAACTAGGCTGTACAAGAATAAAGCCAAAGAAAATTCTGATATCACCTGAAGAAACACTAAAGAAAGAAGTCAAGCTAAAGACAATACTAGTGTTAAATAAAAAACAGAGACAAAGAGAGAGCAGCTTCAAGTGCAGTATGGACGAGTGGGTGTGTCGAAAAGGAATATAGTGGGCGTGTGGAAAGGAGTGGGTGTGTCAAAAGGAATATAGTGGGCGTGTGGAAAGGAGTGGGTGTGTCAAAAGGAAAGTAGTGGGCGTGTGGAAAGGAGTGGGTGTGTCAAAAGGAAAGTAGTGGGCATGTGGAAAGGAGTGGGTGTGTCGTAGCGCTCCGCTTTAGATGGTTTTGATTTCGCGCTTTTTCTTCCGTTTCTTACCACCCAACTACCATACATTTGAGCTACCATATCATGAGTTTGGACTTCTGCTTGAGTCTGAGACATATTTCAATGTTAGTTTTAGACAAATAATTGTACATTTTCAGTTATAAAACTGACGATAATTATTTTTAAATTAAAAGCATTTATGATCGGTGTACTGTTGCTTCCTGCGTTGTATGCTTGTGCTTACTGTGACTGTCACCCTGATATTGGCTACTACAGTGGTTTCTTAATTAAAAGTGTTGAGCTTATGCCGCGTCTATTTGAGGTAGAGAGTATAGAGTCCAGAAACAAGCAAGGGTGAAAACCGGGAGAACTGGAAAAAGGAGAATAGCAAAAAAGAGTATGGAGAAAAACACACTGATTGACTTGACGAAACATACAAGAGAAACTGGCACGGAGAGACAGGAAACACAGGGCTAAATACACTGGGGAAAATAAGCAACACCTGGAAGGGGTGGAGACAATCACAGGGACAGGTGAAACAGATCAGGGCGTGACAATAATAGGACACGTGCTGCAAGCTTGTCATTTTTCCTTATTACATTTTTTTGTAAGATTTTATTTTATATTTTTAGACAATACAAAACATACACATACAAACGACAACTACATCACACCTGCCCAGACCCGCCTTCTCACACCCCCATCTCCAGCACCTGCATCAATCTTCACCACATGGCCTCAAACTGCACAATTTTGTTTCTCTCCTATTGTAAAGTGTAGCCTAACAGCCAAAATAGGGCAAACTTGCAATGTATTCGATGCTTAAGTACTCTAAAGTTATACGTTTCTAACTCAATATCACAGACCAGATGTACCCTAATGAAAAATGCATCAACCCCTACAAATATATTAATTTATTATAATCAACATAATAATTCAAACAAAAGTAGTTGTAGCGAGAGGAGAGACTGCATGCTAAAGACAATCAGAAAGAATGTGTCTTTAACCCTGCATTGTAATTTAACTTTTTTGAACGAAAGCCAGGAATGAGTGAGTCACTCACCCCTATGCTGTTCCAGCTTCTGTTGCCTATTTGAGTGTTCATTTAATATCCTACTTATTCTATCATTACCAAGCCTCGTGCAACTGCAAAATGTCAGAAAAAGCAATTTTACAAATCCAGCTATTTTTAAACTTTGCAGTGCTGTATTTAAAGGCTTTACAATTTTTTTTTCATAGAACAACCTTTCTGATATTACTTCAACTTTATTTAGTATGGTTTACACCAGGGGTGTCAAAGTCAAATGGACGGAGGGCCAAATAAAAAATTTAGCTACAAGCCGAGGGCCGGACTGTTCGAATGTTCATTGAAAAATTTTTAAATGACGCATATAGTCTAGTGAACCTAATTGAACCTACTGAAAACCTAACAAATATATTCCAATATGATCAGATAAATAAAGCAATATTTTCTTATGGCTCTGTCAGTAATCTTTAATTTTCAACAGACACAAAAGACAAATTTCCTTTATATAAAAATCCCCATAACATGAACATTAAATGAAAGAAACCGGTATTCAAGGCACCATCAGTAGCCTATATTTTCTATTTTAGCAAAAGTGGGCTAAATTTACTTCAAAGAAAAAAACAATAATAGCAATTTTCTATCATCCACTCAACTGAAATATTTTTAAAATATAATTGGATTGAAATACAATAAAATAAAGTGCAAAAATCTATTAATCAAAAACAACACTTTGTTTAAGGAGAAGTAACATGCAGTGAAAACAAATATTAAACTTTAACTTTTAAACTTGAACTGAGTAAAAACTCTAAATATGTGATTGCACAGTAATGTTCACTTGTTTGAGGTTGAGGGTGATACTTGGTGGTGTCCCATCTTTTCCACAAGTTCATCAATGTTCGGGGTAAGGCTCTGAGCTGAGGAAATCCTCAGAATTGAGTGGAGGTGTTCAGCAGTAAGTCGACTTCTGTGTGATGTTTTGTTCAAGTTCATCAAAGAAAACAGTTGTTCACACAGGTATGTGCTGCCAAACATAGACAACGTTTGAGCAGCCTGGATGCGCAGCTGGGGCATTGTGTCGGGGAGGAAACGGGCGAACTCCGCAGCACCCACTGCCGCATATTTTGCCCTCAGTGCATCATTGCATTGGAGGTCAATCAACTCCATTTGGAGGTTTGGTGGTGAGCTTTCCACGTCAACAGCAAATGGGTTACCGAGCAGTTCCAACCTGCTTTTTTTGTGCTTCAAAGTCAGCAAATCGGCGTCGAAAGTCAGCGGCAAGCATACCTATTTTATCAGCCAACTGTGCGCTCGGGAACGCACTGGTAGAGAGCTTCTCTTTCATGGTCTGGCAGCTGGGAAAGTGGCTCAAATTTTCTTTCCGCATCTGCGTCTCCCACAGAGTCAGTTTGGTTTTAAATGCCTTCACTGTACTGTACATATCAGAGATGACACGATCCCGACCCTGCAGCTGCAAGTTCATTGCATTCAGATGACTCGTAATGTCACACAGAAAAGCCATTTCACACAGAAACATTTAGTCTCGGAGTTGTGTTGTGTCTTTCCCTTTGCTGTCCAAGAACAGACAAATCTCCTCACGAAGCTCGAAACATCTTTGAAGCACCTTTCCCTGGCTTAGCCATCGCACCTCTGTGTGATAAGGCAAATCACCATGCTCCGTTTCTAACTCCGTCAGAAATGCCTTGAACTGGCGGTGATTCAAACCTTTGGCTCTGATAAAGTTCACTGTGCGCGTGATGATGCTCATTACATGCTCCATTTTCAAGGCTTTACCGCACAACGCTTCCTGGTGTATGATACAATGATAAGCTGTCAGCTCACCTGTCGCGTTTTCCTCTTGCATCTTTTCCCCGTATCTTCGCCACCAGTCCGCTCCTGTGTCCACACATCGCAGGTGCTCCGTCGGTTGTCAAACCCACGAGTTTTTCCCAAGGCAGCTCCATCTCATTTACACATCTTGACACCTCTTCATACAAATCATGCCCCGTAGTTGTGCCATGCATAGGACGTAAAGCCAAAAACTCCTCTGTCACGCTTAGGCTGGAGTCCACTCCGCGGATGAAAATTGACAACTGGGCAATGTCAGAAATGTCGGTGCTCTCATCCACAGCCAAGGAATATGCAATGAAATCTTTTCCCTTTTTCACAAGCTGCTCTTTTAGATTGATGGACAACTGGTCTACTCTCTCGGCAATGGTGTTTCTGCTCAGACTCACATTTAAAAAGAGTTGCCTTTTTTCTGGGCAAACTTCGTCACAAACTTTAATCATGCAGTTTTTGATGAAATCCCCCTCCGTAAATGGCCGGGCTGATTTAGCGATCTCTTCTGCCAAAATAAAACTGGCCTTGACAGCAGCCTGGCCTTGTGATTTGGCTTTTTTGAACAGAGCCTTCGAGATTTGAGGCCTCGTTTTAATTCCTCTGCCTTTTGTAGCCTTTGTTCCATGTCCATATTCTTGTTTTTGTCCGCGTGTTTCGTTTCATAATGTCGTCTCAGATTATACTCTTTCAGTACCGCCACACTTTCTCCACACAGAAGACACACAGGTTTTCCAGCTACCTCCGTGAACAAATACTCCGACTCCCACCTTGTTTGAAACCCCGGTTCTCAGTGTCCACCTTCCGTTTTGCCATTTTTGATGGGTATCTGAAAGTTAATTTTACTGTGATGCTGACAACTGCTGTGCCAATAAATATTGAAATGAAGCAGCCTACTGCTCGGTGCGTCACCGTTGCATTGTGGGAAATGTAGTATTGGTGCGTGTAAAAGATCTGCGGGCTGCCGGCTTGCTGCGGTCTGCGGGCCGGTTCTAATAATAAATCAAGATCATCCCAGGGGCCGTAAAAAACCTTCTCGCGGGCCGGATGTGGCCCGCGGGCCTTGACTCTGACATATGTGGTTTACACTGTTTCAAACGGTCAGATAAAGTATACAGTAATCTAATAGCACCTGTTTGTCATGCAACAGTATCTCTTGCACTTTTGACAATGATTTTACATGAGGCCTAATTCACATGATATGCCTAAAATACTTATATCCACATGGCTAATAAATCATCTAAATGTTACTTTCAATTATCTAATTAACCTATATCATGTATTTTTTAAAATTATTTATTACATTTACTTGTGGAATGTTACCGAATAGATAACACCAATAGAAAGTATAATCTGGTGGCATTGGTAGAGAGAACCATGGTGGTGGCAGCATCATGCTGTGGGGATGTTTTTCAGCGGTAGGGACTGGGAGACTAGTCAGGATCAAGAGAAAGATGAACGGAGCAAAGTACAGAGAGATCCTTGATGAAAACCTGCTCCAGAGCGCTCAGGACCTCAGACTGGGGGCGAAGGTTCACCTTCCAACAGGACAACAACCCTAAGCACACAGCCAAGACAATGCAGGAGTGGCTTCGGGACAAGTCTCTGAATGAGAGCCCAGAGCCCAGACTTGAATCCGATCTAACATCTCTGTAGAGACCTGAAAATAGCTGTGCATCGACGCTCCCCATCCAGCCTGACAGAGCTTGAGAGGATCTGCAGATAACAATGGGAGACACTCCCCAAATACAGGTGTGCCAAGCTTGTTTCGAATACTTATGTAAATGTGATATTTCAGGTTTATTTTTGTATAAATTTGACAAAATTTATAAAAACCTCATTTGCTTTGGCATTATGAGGTATTGTGTGCAGATTTATGAGGGGAAAAAACTATTGTATCCATTTTAGAACAAGGCTGTAACTTAACAAAATGTGGAAAAAGTTTCAGAATGCACTGTATTACAACAATGAAGGATGTTTCAATGTGAAATACAAAAAACAAGTGAGTCAGTTGACTGCCCCCCTGGGAACAGACATCAATTCAATGTGTGCCCAGTGGGTGGTTACTACTATATTGCTGATTATACAAAAATGTGTATACAACCATCAGCAAACCTCATACACTTGCATGTCCTGCAGGAATGTATGGCCTGATTGTTTTATGTGGTTTGTTATGAAAGATTTATATAAAACCCAATATTGGCCTGAAGGACAATGTGTGGTTTTACCCTGTATAACAGGTATGTTGATATTGCATTGGAATTATATCAAAATCATTAAACAAAAAACCCTAGTTTTGCCAATGTAGTGAAACAAGTCCGAGTTTTTCAATGGTCAACCCTGTGTCTACTCAGTGAAGTCTGTCAGGTCTAGATATCTCTCTGGTTTGTTGCAAGACATGTGACCAACACCAGAGGAAGGCATTGCTTGTAGGCCAAGTAAATTTATGAGCCTAACGTTTTGAGAGATTTCCAAGTTTATGGACAGTATTACAGATTCCAAAAACTTGAACTACACTTCTAAATATGCTATTGTCTGGGTTGTATTGCTTCTATGATCAATTCAATGAGTTTAATTGACTTCCTATAGTGATAATAGTCAAATAAGGCAACATGGATCAACAATTAGGCAACAGTTTGGCTTATGGAGGAACAACCATGACTCAATAGAATTTAAAGGGATACTTCAGGATTTTGGAAATGATTCTGACGTTTTTGTCTCTGTGTCCAGTATGAAATACGTTAGAGGTAGTTTTGCGAGTTAATGCTAACTAAACTTAGCAATTGCACTGGCACTAGTTAACAGCTTCCTTCAAACTGCACGCACAGATATAATTTTTTTAATCAATGTGTTCATCAGGGCTGCAGTGGAGAGGGTCAAAAGCTTCAAGTTCCTCAGCATGGAAATCCCTGACAACCTGAAATGGTCCCTTCACACAGACAGCATAGTGAAGAAGGCACAACAACGCCTCTTCAACCTCAGGAGGCCGGAGAAATTTGGTTTGGCCCCTAAGGCCCCACAAACTTCTACAGATGCACCATTGAAAGCATAATGCCGGGCTGTGTCATTGCCTGGTACAGCAAATGCATCGTCTGCAACCGCAGGACTCTCCAGAGGGTGGTGCAGTCAGCCCAACGAATCACCAGGGGCACACTTCCTGCCCTCCAGGATATCTACAGCACCCGGTGTAACAGGAAGGCCAAGAAGATCATCAAGGATCTCAGCCACCCAAACCATGGCCTGTTCACCCCACTACCATCTAAAAGACGGAGACAGTTCAAGTGCATCAAAGCTGGGACTGAGAAACACCACGAGCTTCACCAGTACCCTGCCCTGATCCTTAGTCACTGTTCTAGCCGGTTACCACCCGGTACTCTGCCCTGCACCTTAGAGACTGCTGCCCTATGTACATAGAGCCATTGAACACTGGTCACTTTAATAATGTTTACATACTGTTTCACCCACTTTATATGTATATACTGTATCTAGTCATGGCTCATTCTATAGAACTTTACATTTTTCTGAATTAGGTGTGTATTTGTTTTATTTATTGCTAGTTATTACTGCACAGTTGGAGCTACAAACACAAGCATTTTGCTGCACCTGCACTAACATCTGAAAATCTGTTTATGAGACCAATAAATGGTTGATTTGATTGATTTGATATGACTGGGGAAGTAGATAAAGGGCCTCATTGACAAAATCCTGAAGTATCCATTTAAGTTACAATATTACCATATTTTGTTTTTGGCTAGTCTACAATCTGAATATTACTTGAAAAGCACATTATATAACTCCAAATAAATACAAATAGGCCTAACCCAATCACTGTTGAGATACTTCATAGGATATTAATTGAATGGACATGGAGGGAAAGAAAATATAATGATATTCTATAGATCGTTTTCACAACAAATGGGGGCTTTTGAACATAAGTGGATCAAATATAATGTTATTGTTGTGAAATATGCATAGCCATTTGTCATAGTCCTTGCCTTTAAGACGTACACGACAAGGTTTGTTTTAGCGCTCAAAACTCATCATAAAAAATAGTGGCGAGGGTGTGAGAGACTGCTGTCGTCCTATGGCCCTCGCCCTCATTGCAATTTGGTCGCTGCCTGCATGAGCCCCGGAAAATGAATTTGCGTCACACCCGCCATACGAAGCCTTTCATAATCAAGCATACATTTACTTTAAAGGCTGCTCTGACAGCATCGCGTCTCTGTCCAAGCGTGTTAACCAAGTGGATTTACAAAGATATTTTTTACTTTTTTTTTTATTGCATTTTCATGTTTAAAACACATCTTACATAGCCTATTAAATTATTTGGATTCCATATCTGAATAGATATATTGCCAGTCAATGTATCTTTATTATGCGTGTTTACCAGGGTACTCAACTATTTGTGATTTCCTCTGGGCAACTCACGTGTTACAAATGGGCGGATTCGATACAAACGACTGCAACGTTTGTTAGAAATGTCCAATTTAGCGTTTGGATAGAAACCTCACAGGAAGAGGTCTTGAAGACGGATGTAACCAAATGACCAATGTCGCGAGTGGTAACGAACGGTTTGCACAGTCATTTGTGATTTGACAAATGTTTCTCCCAACATTGTGACAGGCTAGTTGTATTTTCTTTCCTTGAGACGTGCTTTGGATTCCTCTTCTACCTTCAACGATTTGGACCAGTAGCCTAATTACCGGGCAGAAACCAAGACATGGGGACTCAGGGCACAGGACGTAAAAGAAATCCCATTAAGGACAGGTCGACGGCCGAGGATGATACCCTTAATCTCATTGCAAGAGAGGTACTTTTTAAAAGTTTAATTAGAAAACTATACGGAAGTGGGAAGTAGCCTATATTTTTCACACAGTTATTGGTGAGGTCAGTAGAACCAATGTCCACTTGACAGTATTCATATTATTTCACCCTCATCTTTTTCCCTCACCGTTCTCCAAGCTGGCAGGAATATATTTTGATATATTCTAAATGTTGTTGTGTTACAGCCTAAATTCAAAATTGCTTACATTTTACATTTATCTACACACAATGTATTAAATTAATTAATTAGATATTTCTGTACATATTCACACCCCTTTGCCAAGACACTAAATTGAGCTCAGGTACATCCAATGTCCTCCAATATATACTAAATTATGAAAATACTATGTAATGTCTCAAAATAGATATCTAACTAGATATCTAACTAGGCAAGTCTGTTAATAAATAAAAAAAAAATGCTTATTTCTTATTGGTTAGAGTGTTGGGCCAGTAACCAAAAGGTTGCTAGATCAAATCCCTGAGCTGACAAGGTAAAAATCTGTCGTTCTGCCCCTGAACAAGGCAGTTCCGCACCTGAACAAGGCAGTTCCGCACCTGAACAAGGCAGTTCCGCACCTGAACAAGGCAGTTCCGCACCTGAACAAGGCAGTTCCGCACCTGAACAAGGCAGTTCTGCCCCTGAACAAGGCAGTTCCTAGGTCATCATTGTAAATAATAATTTGTTCTTAACTGACTTGCATAGTTAAATTAAATGTACAATTACGGCCTACTCCGGCCAAACCGGACAAAGCTGGGCCGATTGTGCATCGCCCTATGGGACTCCCAATCATGGCCGGATGTGATACATCCTGGATTCAAACCATGTACTATAGTGACGTCTCTTGTGAGGAGATGCAGTGCTTTCGACGCCTGTGCCACTTGGGAGCCCCACTATTGTTTTCTGGATTTTAGAAGAAAGTTCACTGTTGAACTAACATTTGAATGGACTATGATCAAGACATGCGGCTCGAACCATTGGTTTTCTTACAGGACTATCAACACCAATGAATATATACTTTTACCCATTGGTCAAAACATTTGTTTTGGATTGGACACCCTCCATACGGTGACTTTCTGAGGTTGCCAAATGCACACTCATTCTAGTTCTTAAATGGTCATATCATCATGCTGTACCGAGCCGACCATCTTAAGACACTTTTTTTTGTAATACAGCTCAGGCAGTTTTTCGAAGTACACGACCTAGAGGGTGTAGTACTTCACCAGTGTGGTCCCTCTAATAGAATGGGGCCTGCAATGCACCACGGTTAGAAACGCCACTGTTGAATAGAAGGAAGTGTGGTCTGTTCAGACTCGTACCGGATGTTGCATGAACTTTGTATCTCACCTCACACACCAGACTCACTAGTGTCTGCTGCTTCATCATTACCCTTGGCAAGTCTGTAGCAGTTGGCTATTTGACTGTTTTACTTTTCTGGTATCAAGTTAGCAGACTTTATTTACTTTACAGTCTGGGGGTATTTGTCTGGAGTTGCACATTCCTGCAGTTTAGTCATTGTTGCTTCCTGTAGTCAATGTGCAGTAGGCAGAACGTGCTGTTGAAGTTGCTAGTTGTGTTTTAGGGTTTTGATTTTTAAAAAGTGTGTCAAGGGGCAGTTCCCTATAGCTGCCTTTGCACATTTCCTGAGTTATGGTTTGGTTAAAAAACAATTGTCATTGGACTGTTTGCTGTTGGAAGGTAGCTTGTTGTAGTTTCAGGACAGTTGGCTAAATGCAGTATACTATAACTGCTAGTCAGTAAAGAGAAAAACAGTGCCCTTTTAAGTGCACATTGGGTTGAGTCACACACTGGCAGCCCTTCTGACAGGATGGTCTGTCAGTCCGGATGTGCTGGCCGATTCTGCTAAAAAGGCTTTAAAAATAGAAAGGCCCTGAAATATCAGCTGTTACTGCGCACTGCATTCAGATTGGGTCTGTCGTGGGGGATAGGCCAATGCCGATTTTAATCGGTCAACCTTTACTTCTTATAACCTGACGATCAGAGGCAGTTGATCTGAATTAAGCTTCAATTTGTATGCCATTAATAATAGGGATCTTATGGCTGCACCAGAGTTACTCGTATGAAATATTCAAAACATATCCCACATGAGCAGGTGTTAATATTCTATGGATGACAAATAGCCTGCCCACTATGTTTTCAATACAAGAAACTCTGAAGTATTATTCAGACCAAAGGTTGGGATATGGGAATGAAGCAGTCCATCAGCAATTACATGTTCGACACAGATAGTGTCCTCACAATTGAGTCTTGGAATAGTACCCAGTGTTGATTGTAAGGAGGCACGGACTCCATCTTTGAATTAGTATGGATGTAGAGGGATTTACCTCATACATTTGATACACAAAACAGCGTCTGAACACTTGCTGAGGGGACACTCAAACAATCTTTTGGTAGTTTAATTTATTTTTGTTATTCCACTGTAAATACAGTCCCAAAAATGTTTGCATGTTAACAGCCAAGTTTAAGATGTAGCACTTACCTGCTGTATTTCTGCCTACATGAGTGATACCCTTTGTGTCACATGATTGTATTTACAGTGGACTAATGAGAGAGAATTTTTTTTTTTTTAAGTGCACTGTTTGTCAGGTAAATAGTTTGGGATCACCTTTGGCAAGAGGGCTTACTGCTTTTGTAGTGGAACCACATGTCTTTTTTTCTTTTTTAAACAATAAGCTAATTGTCCTGGGCGCAAGCCCATATGAGTGTCCATTGTTTATGTAATGCCATTGTGCAATTATACGTGCACATTTCTAAGGCATTTGGTTTGTTTTTACAAGTAGCTAGAATTATTTTTTTTCTGCCATTGGAGCTTCCAGAAGAAATTATCTCCGCAAGTGTTTTCTGTCATGGGTGCCACCGTGTGCTATGATCACCCCCTGTTCAATGTAGCCTATTCTGCGATCAACTCATTTCTTGACCGCAATGGCTCCCTGTAAAATCTAGGGACCATGGTTAGTCATCAAGTACAAGCTTCATTTGATTCATTTCCAGAGTTCAGACCCTGAATTAAGATTTGAATGTTCTAAATGGGGGGGTTAGCAAAAGTTACAATTAGTCACATTGTGATCTTGTTTATCTGTCTGCATAGGTGTCCTACATCCTGCAGTTGTAGTTAACTAGTGAAAAGTGTGAACATGGTCTGAGTAATCGGAATGCATGCATGTTGAAAACCTGTTTTACTACTGTCAGTGAGGATATATGGATTATGTCAAAAGGCGAAAGCTTTAGTGTAGGTTGAGTAACCACTGGATACCCCACTAGGAATGCCTTTCTAAGTGATGGTGAGGGAAGATGACACTATTGAAACCCCGAGAGTGTCAAATAAGTTCCCATTCGTTCCTGCTGCTCCTGCGTGACACTTCCTTTACAAACCGGCATGTCTTGGATTGCTGTATCATCTTTGCAGGAATACCATTCACGAGAGTGGTAGACGGAATTCTAGACGCAGGGCATCCTCTGACCAGGCCAGTGTCTGTATCGGTGCTGATGGCTGTCAAGTATTCTGTTGACATTGGTGTGTTTTGTCTTGAGTGCGGTTGGGAGACAAATTAAGCCGCGGATTAAGTTGCCAGGTCAGCGTTAAGTGACAGACTGAGGGGCAGTGGAGCGATGAGGGGGTGAATCAAGTGTTAAGAGAGGATTAGTCTGGGACTCTAAAGCAAGGAGGGGCACAACACACCGTCTTCCTTAATCTGACTGTCATCAATGGGACAGGCCAGATAATTGGCAGTCCTACGCATGTGCATAGGCACACCACACACATGCATGCAGTCACGTACACACACAGATAAAGGCAGAGATTTATTTCAAAACTGCACACCTATGGACAATTAGGCTAAATTATTAAGGAATTTAACATTGAGATGTCATTTCACTCCTGTTTTAAACTCCAGCATTTCCAAATCTATTAGTTTAGCTAAAAGTATGCCAAATAAAGAAGCAGACTGAGGCTCACACAAACATGCAGATGCAAACATTGGTACTTCAAACATTTCCTCCATATGTTGAGACATGGACGAGTGGGTTTGGTTAGCCTAACCTGCTCTGACCCCTGAAAAGGGAAGTCTCCATATATGGAGGCACTGTGCGTTAGCTTCCTCTTGGTGACGTCACACACAGGACCCGTAGAGATTATCACAAACGCCTTCCTGTTGATTTGCTTCTACTGGGCTCCCTCCCAAGCACAGTTCATTGGTCAAAACCTCTTAATGCTTGTGTTGATTGGTTTGTAGGAAGGAAGAAACAAGTCAAGAATAAACAGTACTGTCAGTGCTGTAGAGGAAATTGTGTCATATTGCCTAATCAATCCCCTCATTACAAACAAAGGCATGTGAAATGTTGACTTGCTGCCCACAAAGTGGCTGATTGAATGTGACCTCTGTGTTGTAGGACAATGATTTTAAGATGAGGGAAGATTATTCTTATTTTATGAGCATGGCCTTATTTCTATTACAGCATATTGGATGACTGTCATTCATATTCAATTCACCCAACTCAATTTAATATTGACAGGTTTAAGCTACTTCATGATACAAAACATTTCCCAATACAGCTTTGCACACTCTTGCATGCATCTAGCTGATCTAGGGTATACTCAACAGTTACAAAAGAGAGTTTGTTAAATATTTCTTAATCAGCAGAATGAATACACCCCTGATCACATGCAAAAACAGTTCACTTTCATAGCAGCCACATCAACAGCATGATCACTCGTTGTATATACATTTGAAGTCAGAAGTTTACATACACTTAGGTTGGAGTCATTAAAACTCACTTTTCAATCATTCCACAAATGTCTTGTTAACAAACTATAGCAAGTCGGTTAGGATATCTACTTTGTGCATGACACAAGTCATTTTTCCAACAATTGTTTACAGACAGATTATTTCACTTATAATTCACTGTATCACAATTCCAGTGGGTCAGTAGTTTACATACACTTAGTTGACAGTGCCTTTAAACAGCTTGGACAATTCCAGAAAATGATGTCATGGCTTTAGAAGCTTCTGATAGACTACATCCACAGTTACACCTCCAATTGACTCAAATGATGTCGATTAGCCTATCTTCAAACTCGGTGCCTCTTTGCTTGACATCAAAAGAAATCAGCCAAGCCCTCAGAAAAAAATTGTAGACCTCCACAAGTCTGGTTCATCCTTGGAAGCAATTTCCAAACACCTGAAGGTACCACGTTCATCTGTACAAACAATAGTACGAAAGTGTAAACACCATGGGACCACGCAGCCGTCATGCTCAAGAAGTAGACGCGTTCTGTCGCTTAACGATGAACATACTTTGGTGCGAAAAGTGCAAATCAATCCCAGAACAACAGCAAAGGACCTTGTGAAGACGCTAGAGGAAACGGGTACAAAAGTATCTATATCTACAGTAAAACGAGTCCTATATCGACTTAAACTGAAAGTCAGCAAGGAAGCTTGGTTGGAAATGGGTCTTTCAAATGGGCAATGACCCCATGCATACTTCCAAAGTTGTGGCAAAATGGCTTAAGGACAACAGTCAAGGTATTGGAGTGGCCATCACAAAGCCTCAATCCTATAGAAGATATGTGGGCAGAACTGAAAAAGCGTGTGCTAGCGAGGAGGCCTACAAACCTGACTGTTACACCAGCTCTGTCAGGAGGAATGGGCCAAAATTCACCCAACTTATTGTGGGAAGCTTGTGGAAGGCTACCCAAAACGTTTGACCCAAGTTAAACATTTAAGGCAATGTTAACAAATACTAATTGAGTGTATGTAAACTTCTGACCCACTGGGAATGTGATGAAAGACATGCAAGCTGAAATAAATCTTTCTCTCTACTATTCTGACCTAAAGTGGTGTTCCAAACTAACCTAAAATTGCGGATTAAATGTCGGGAGTTGTGAAACTGAGTTTAAATGTATTTAGCTAAGGTGTATGTAAACTTCTGACTTCAACTGTATAATTTCTTCTCGCAGCTGTCTATGCGCTCTTCTCCTCTCACCTTTTCCCTTCACTTGTGGACATCAGTCCACAACACATCAGATGTCTGTCTTTACCGCTAACCGCTACACAAAGCCTACATTGTTGTCACGTCTTGGTCAACAAAGCTAGCTACTAGAACTAGGCGGGAGATTCAGGGCGTCAGTTCATTCACATCAAAAAGTACAGTGGTTAGCAGTACAGTACAACAATCTTTCCCAACCAGGGATACAAGGTTCACTGGGGGTACTTGGCCTATCCACTACGGGTACTTGAAGATCCACCATAGCTTTTAGTACCATATTTGAGTAACTTCCTGTGTGGATAGATACTTCGGCGATTTACCCCAGCATGCAGTTGTAGGGAGTTATACTTCCGGCGCCGACAGAGATGGCCGCCTCTCTTCGCGTTCCTAGGAAACTATGCAGTTTTTTGTTATTTCTTACATTGGTACCCCAGGTCATCTTAGGTTTCATTACATACAGTTGAGAAGAACTACTGAACATAAGAGCAGCGTCAACTCACCATCAGTACGGCCAAGAATATGACTTTCGTGAAGCGGATCCTGTGTTCTGCCTTCCACCCAGGACAACGGAATGGATCCCAGCCGGCGACCAAAAAAAATGACTTCATAAAAGGGGGAAACAGAGCGGTCTTCTGGTCAGACTCCGGAGACGGGCACATCGTGCACCACTCCCTAGCATTCTTCTCGCCAATGTCCAGTCTCTTGACAACAAGGTTGATGAAATCCGAGCAAGGGTAACATTCCAGAGGGACATCAGAGACTGTAACGTTCTTTGCTTCACGGAAACATGGCTCACTGGAGAGACTCTATCGGAGTCGGTGCAGCCAACTGGTTTCTCCACGCATCGCGCAGACAGAAACAAACATCTTTCTGGTAAGAAGAGGGGCGGGGGCGTATGCTTCATGGTTAACGTGACGTGGTGTGATCATAACAACATACAGGTACTCAAGTCCTTCTGTTCACCTGATTTAGAATTCCTCACAATCAAATGTCGACCGCATTATCTACCAAGGGAATTCTCTTCGATTATAATCACAGCCGTATATATTCCCCCCCCCCAAGCAGACACATTGATGGCTCTGAACAAACTTTATTTGACTCTTTGCAAACTGGAATCCATTTATCCGGAGGCTGCATTCATTGTAGCTGGGGATTTTAACAAGGCTAATCTGAAAACAAGACTCCCTAAATTTTATCAGCATATCGATTGCGCAACCAGGGCTGGAAAAACCTTGGATCACTGCTATTCTAACTTCCGCGACGCATATAAGGCCCTGCCCCGCCCTCCTTTCGGAAAAGCTGACAAGGACTCCATTTTGTTGATGCCTGCCGACAGACAGAAACTAAAACAAGAAGCTCCCGCGCTGAGGTCTGTTCAACGCTGGTCCGACCAATCTGATTCCACACTCAAGACTGCTTCCATCACGTGGACTGGGATATGTTTCGTATTGCGTCAGACAACAACATTGACGAATACGCTGATTCGGTGAGCGAGTTCATTAGAACGTGCGTTGAAGATGTCATTCCCATAGCAACGATTAAAACATTCCCAAACCAGAAACCGTGGATTGATGGCAGCATTCGCGTGAAACTGAAAGCCCGAACCACTGCTTTCAATCAGGGCAAGGTGACCGGAAACATGACCGAATACAAACCGTGTAACTATTCCCTCCAAGGCAATCAAACAAGCTAAGCGTCAGTATAGAGACAAAGTAGAATCTCAGTCAATCACTACAGTCAATCACGGATTACAAAAGAAAACCAGCCCCGTCACGGACCAGGATGTCTTGCTCCCAGGCAGACTAAATAACTTTTTGCCCGCTTTGAGGACAATACAGTGCCACTGACACAGCCCGCAACTAAAACATGCGGACTCTTCTTCACTGCAGCCGACATGAGGAAAACATTTAAACGTGTCAACCCTCGCAAGGCTGCAGGCCCAGATGGCATCCCCAGCCGCGCCCTCAGAGCATGCGCAGACCAGCTGGCTGGTGTGTTTACGGACCTATTCAATCAATCCCTATCCCAGTCTGTTGTTTCCACATGCTTCAAGAGGGCCACCATTGTTCCTGTTCCCAAGAAAGCTAAGGTAACTGAGCTAAACGACTGCCGCCCCGTAGCACTCACTTCCGTCATCATGAAGTGCTTTGAGAGACTAGTCAAGGACCATATCACCTCCACCCTACCTGACACCCTAGACCCACTCCAATTTGCTTACTGCCCAAATAGGGCCACAGACGATGCAATCTCAACCACACTGCCCTAACCCATCTGGACAAGAGGAATACCTATGTGAGAATGCTGTTCATCGACTACAGCTCGGCATTTAACACCATAGTGCCCTCCAAGCTCGTCATCAAGCTCGAGACCCTGGGTCTCGACCCCGCCCTGTGCAACTGGGTACTGGACTTCCTGACGGGCTGCCCCCAGGTGGTGAGGGTAGGCAACATCTCCACCCCGCTGATCCTCAACACTGGGGCCCCACAAGGGTGCGTTCTGAGCCCTCTCCTGTACTCCTTGTTCACCCACGACTGCGTGGCGACGCACGCCTCCAACTCAATCATCAAGTTTGCGGATGACACACCAGCGGTAGGCTTGATCACCAACAACGACGAGGCGGCCTACAGGGAGGAGGTGAGGGCCCTCGGAGTGTGGTGTCAGGAAAATAACCTCCCACTCAACGTCAACAAAACTAAGGAGATTGTGGACTTCAGGAAACAGCAGAGGGAACACCCCCCCCCCCCCCTATCCACATCGTTGGAACAGTAGTGGAGAGGGTAGTAAGTTTTAAGTTCCTCGGCGTACACATCACAGACAAACTGAATCACCCACACAGACAGCATCGTGAAGAAGGCGCAGCGGCACCTCTTCAACCTCAGGAGGCTGAAGAAATTCGGCTTGTCACCAAAAGCACTCACAAACTTCTACAGATGCACAATCGAGAGCATCCTGTCGGGCTGTATCACTGCCTGGTACGGCAACTGCTCCGCCCACAACCGTAAGGCTCTCCAGAGGGTAGTGAGGTCTGCACAACGCATCACCGGGGCAAACTACCTGCCCTCCAGGACACCTACACCACCCGATGTCACAAGAAGGCCATAAAGATCATCAAGGACAACAACCACCCGAGCCACTGCCTGTTCACCCCGCTATCGTCCAGAAGGCGAGGTCAGTACAGGTGCATCAAAGCTGGGACCGAGAGACTGAAAAACAGCTTCTATCTCAAGGCCATCAGACTGTTAAACAGCCACCACTAACATTGAGTGGCTGCTGCCAACACACTGACTCAACTCCAGCCACTTTAATAATGGGAATTGATGTAAAATATATCACTAGCCACTTTAAACAATGCTACCTAATATAATGTTTACATACCCTACATTATTCATCTCATATGTATATACTGTACTCTATCATCTACTGCATCTTTATGTAATACATGTATCACTAGCCACTTTAACTATGCCACTTTGTTTACATACTCATCTCGTATGTATATACTGCACTCAATACCATCTACTGTATCTTGCCTATGCTGCTCTGTACCATCACTCATTCATATCTTTATGTACATATTCTTTATCCCCTTACACTTGTGTCTATAAGGTAGTAGTTTTGGAATTGTTAGCTAGATTACTTGTTGGTTATTACTGCATTGTCGGAACTAGAAGCACAAGCATTTCGCTACACTCGCATTAACATCTTCTAACCATGTGTATGTGACAAATACAATTTGATTTTGATTTGGTGCAATATTAGCAGCTCCTGCTTTAAATTTAATACCACAGTCTTCCCTCCCTACCCTGAGATGAAAGGCCAGACCTTGAGTTATTTAGTTTCTCCTCAGGGGTAACAGGGAGGCCTGCACTGTGTGAACCAATGAGAAACATCTGGACAACCTCCCCAGAATGATTTTAAGCTCAGTGAAGCTCTTCTTGGTGGCATCCTCTTCCGCTATAGCCGCAACCGCTTTTCTACCAAATACAGTACCAGTCAAAATTTTGGACACAACTACTCATTGAAGGGTTTCTCTTTTATTTTTGTAATTCTCTACATTGTAGAATGATAGTGAAGATATCACAACTATGAAATAACACATGGAATCATGTAGTTACCAAAAAGGGTTATCAAAATATATTTGAGATTCTTTAAAGTAGCCACCCTTTGCCATGACAGCTTTGCACACTCTTGGCATTCTCGCAACCAGCTTCATGAGGTATCTAGAATTAATTTCAATTAACAGGTGTCTTGTTAATTTGTGGAATTTCTTTCTTAACACCTTTGAACCAATCAGTTGTGTTATGACAAGTTAGGGGTGGTATACAGAAGATGATAGCCCTATTTGGTAAAAGACCATGTCCATATTATGGAAAGAACGGCTCAAATAAGCAAGGAGAAATGACAGTCCATTACTTTAAGACAAGAAGCTCAGTCAATCCAGAAACTTTCAAGCATTTTGACATTTTCTTCAAGTACAGACGCAAAAACCATCATGCGCTAAGATGAAACTGTCTCTCATGAGGACCGCAACAGGAAAGGAAGACCCAGAGTTACCTCTGCTGCAGAGGATAAGGTCATTTGAGTTACCAGCCTCAGTAATCGGCAATCAACTACACCTCAGACTGCAGCCTAAATAAATGCTTCATAGAGTACAAGTAACAGACACATCAACTGTTCAGAGGAGACTGCCTGAATCAGGCCTTCATGGTTAATTTGCTGTGATACACCCTCCATCCCATTTGTTTTGGGCTTAGTTGGACTATAATTTGTTTTTCAACAGGACAATAATCCAAAAACACACCTCCAGGATGTGTAAGAGTTATTTCAGCAAGAAGGAGAGCGATGGATTGCTTCCTCAGATGACCTGGCCTCCACAATCACTCGACCTCAACCCAATTGAGATGGTTTGGAATGAGTTGGACTGCAAAGTGAAGGAAAAGCAGCCAACAAGTACTCAGCATATGTGGGAACTCCTTCAAGGCTGTTGGAAAAGCATTCCAGGTGACTACCTCATGAAGCTGGTTGAGAGAATTCCAAGAGTGTGTAAAGGTGTCAAGTCAAAGGGTGTCTACTTTGACTTGAAATCATGTAGTAACCAGAAAGGTATTCAACAAATTAACATTTATTTTAATGTTCTGAGCAAGGAACTTAAACATTAGCTTTTTTTATATTGCACTTTTACTTCTCCAACACTTTTTGCATAATTTAAACCAAATTGAACAGTTCATTTATTTATTATTGATTTTATTTATGTATTATATTAAATTTAAATAAGTGTTCATTCAGTGTTATAAAATACACTGCTCAAAAAAATAAAGGGAACACTTAAACAACACAATGTAACTCCAAGTCAATCACACTTATGTGAAATCAAACTGTCCACTTAGGAAGCAACACTGATTGACAATACATTTCACATGCTGTTGTGCAAATGGAATAGACAACAGGTGGAAATTATAGGCAATTAGCAAGACACCCCAAATAAAGGAGTTGTTCTGCAGGTGATAACCACAGACCACTTCTCAGTTCCTATGCTTCCTGGCTGATGTTTTGGTCACTTTTGAATGCTGGCGGTGCTTTCACTCTAGTGGTAGTATGAGACTGAGTCTACAACCCACACAAGAGGCTCAGGTAGTGCAGCTCATCCAGGATGGCACATCAATGCGAACTGTGGCAAGAAGGTTTGCTGTGTCTGTCAGCGTAGTGTCCAGAGCATGGAGGCGCTACCAGAAGGCATGCCATTACATCAGGAGACGTGGAGGAGGCCGTAGGAGAGCAACAACCCAGCAGCAGGACCGCTACCTCCGCCTTTGTGCAAGGAGGAGCAGGAGGAGCACTGCCAGAGCCCTGCAAAATGACCTCCAGCAGGCCACAAATGTGCATGTGTCTGCTCAAACGGTCAGAAACAGACTCCATGAGGGTGGTATGAGGGCCCAACGTCCACAGGTGGGGGTTGTGCTTACAGCCCAACACCGTGCAGGATGTTTTTCATTTGCCAGAGAACACCAAGATTGGCAAATTCGCCACTGTCGCCCTGTGCTCTTCACAGATGAAAGCAGGTTCACACTGAGCACATGTGACAGTCTGGAGACGCCGTGGAGAAAGTTCTGCTGCCTGCAACATCCTCCAGCATGACCGGTTTGCCGGTGGGTCAGTCATGGTGTGGGGTGGCATTTCTTTGTGGGGGCCGCACAGCCCTCCATGTGCTCGCCAGAGGTAACCTGACTGCCATTAGGTACCGAGATGAGATCCTCAGACACCTTGTGAGACCATATGCTGGTGCGGTTGGCCCTGGGTTCCTCCTAATGCAAGACGATGTTAGACCTCATGTGGCTGGAGTGTGTCAGCAGTTCCTGCAAGAGGAATGCATTGGTGCTATGGACTATCCCGCCCGTTCCCCAGACCTGAATCCAATTGAGCACATCTGGGACATCATGTCTCGCTCCATCCACCAACGCCACGTTGCACCACAGACTGTCCAGGAGTTGGCGGATGCTTTAGTTAGTCCAGGTCTGGGAGAAGATCCAGCAGGAGAGCAGGAGCATGCCCAGGCATTGTAGGGAGGTCATACAGGCACGTGGAGGCCACACACACTACTGAACCTCATTCTGACTTGTTTTAAGGACATTACATCAAAGTTGGGTCAGCCTGTAGTGTGGTTTTCCACTTTAATTTTGAGTGTGACTCCAAATCCAGACCTCCATGGGTTGATACATTTGATTTCCATTGATCATTTTTGTTGTCAGCACATTCAACTATGTAAAGAAAAAAGTATTTAATAAGAATATTTCATTCACATCTAGGATGTGTTATTTTAGTGTTCCCTTTTTTTTGAGCAGTGTATATATATTTTATTTCTTTCATCACATTTCCAGTGTGGCAGAGTTTACATGCACTCAACTAGTATTCTATAGCATTGCCTTTAAATAGCTTAACTTGGGTCAAATGTTTCAGGTAGCCTTCTACCAGCTTCCCACAATAAGTTGAGTAAATTCTGGCCCATTCCTCCTAACAGAGCTGGTGTAACTGAGTCAGGTTTGTAGGCCTCCTTGCTCGCACACGCCTTTTCAGTTCTGCCCACACATTTTCTATAGGATTGAGGTCAGTGCTTTGTGATGGCCACTCCAATACCTTGACTTTGTTGTCCTTAAGCCATTTTGCCACAACTTTGGAAGTATGCTTGGGGTCATTGTCCATTTGGAAGACCCATTTGCAACCAAGCTTTAACTTTCTGACTGTCTTGAGATGTTGCTTCAGTACATCCACACAATTTTCCCTTATGGTGCCATCTATTTTGAAGTCCACTAGTCCCTCCTGCAGCAAAGCACCCCCACAACATGATGCTGCCACCCCCATGCTTCACGGTTGGGATGGTGTTCTTCTGCTTACAAGCGTCCCCCTTTTTACTCCAAACATAACGATGGTTATTATGGCTAACAGTTCGATTTTTGTGTGATCAGACCAGACGGCATTTCTCCAAAAAGTACGATCTTTGTCCCATGTGCAGTTGTAAATCGGAGTCTGGCTTTTTTATGGCTGTTTTGGAGCAGTGGCTTCTTCCTTGCTGAGTGGCCTTTCAGTTTGTCGATATAGGACTCTATTTACTGTAGATGTAGATACTTTTGTACCTGTTTCCTCCAGCATCTTCACAACGTCCTTTGCTACTGTTCTGGGATTGATTTGCACTTTTCGCACCAAAGTACAGTCATCTCTAGGAGACAGAATGCGTTTCCTTCCTGAGCGGTGTGACGGCTGCGTGGCGTTTATACTTGCATACTATTGTTTGTACAGATGAACGTGGTACCTGCAGGCGTTTTGGAAATTGCTCCCAAGGATGAACCAGACTTGTGGAGGTCTACAATTTTTTTTTTTTTTGCTGATTTCTTTTGATTTTCCCATCATGTAAAACAGAGGCACTGAGTTTGAAGGTAGGCCTTGAAATACTACATCCACAGGTACGCCTCCAATTGACTCAGGTTAATTTACATAATCTATCAGAAGCTTCTAAAGCCATGACATCATTTTCTGGAATTTTCCAAGCTGTTTAAAGGCACAGTCAACTTAGTGTATGTAAACTTCTGAATCACTGGAATTGTGATACAGTGAAATAATCGGTCTAAACCATTTTTAAAAAAATGACTTGTCATGCACAAAGTAGATGTCCTAACCGACTTGCCAAAACTGTAGTTCGTTAACAAGAAATTTGTGGAGCGGTTGAAAAATGAGTTTTGATGTCTCCATTCTAACTTTATGTAAACTTCCGACTTCAACTATATATATATATATTAATTCATCGGTATCGGCTTTTTTTGATCCTCCAATAATCGGTATCAGCGTTCAAAAATCCTAATCGGTCGATCTCTAATAGGTATGCACATTAGCTTTGACATCGGTTTTTAACATCGGCGTTAAACTAGACATTGGGCTGATACCGATGTTTGCATTTTTAGCTAATATTACCCGATTCGAGTATGTTTACTGACTATATCGTGCATCACGAGATATTTTCCTTGCCAAAACAATACCGATATTTCAAATTTTAGCGGCCCTTTTAGGCATTCTAGTCTAGAACACACATGGACGCATGGTGTGTACACATGTTCTAAGGCACTGCATCTCATTGCAAGAGGCATCACTACAGTCCCTGGTTCGATTCCTGGCTGTATCACATCTGGCCGTGATTGGGAGTCCCATAGGGCGGCGCGCAATTTGGTCCGGAGTAGGCCGTCATTGTAAATAAGAATTTGTTCTTAACTGAATGGCCTAGTTATATAAAGGTGTTACACAAGTTATTTTGTTATCATTTACGTATGTCCCCATTTTACCATTTGAAAACGTAATCAAAACCTATTTATTTCACTTACTTGCTGTGCTGTTTTGTTGTTCATTTGTTTAGTTTCATTCTCAACCAGGATTTCTCATACTATTGGAACACTATTGGGTCTTTGTGTGCCAAATAACACTTTGATGTGAAATAAGCTTGTTGACCAATCAGGACCTGAATATGACTGCACACCACACAATAATTTAACGCCAATTTTTTTTACGTAGTTATCACACTCA
This sequence comes from Oncorhynchus keta, assembly GCF_023373465.1. NCBI lineage: Eukaryota > Metazoa > Chordata > Actinopteri > Salmoniformes > Salmonidae > Oncorhynchus > Oncorhynchus keta. Next base: position 44,682,951 of record NC_068454.1, on the reverse strand, counting down.
CTCGTGACATATGAAATACAACGATTCATCGATACATAGCATAACATCTGTTTCAGTAGCTATAGCTAACTAATATATGTGTGTGTGTAATCTAACAACCCTAATTTATAAGACCGTTATTTGATTAATGGTGGTTGGACCCATCTATGTGAAGCTAGCCACAATAAGGATTAGCCACAATAGTGGACTTAACGCTGACCTGGGGTTTTTTTTCCCTTTTTTTTCTCCCCCTTTTTTCCCTCTCGATCCCCTCTGAAAGGCTGCACGTAAACATGCTGCTCATCTTATGTTCTCCATTCAAACTTGAACCCATCGGCAATACCATCGACATGCACTTTGAATCTTACTTTTGACACCAAACATAGATAATTCTGGGGACAGGCAAGGTTAAGGTTCCTGCACCACTTTGTTAAATGGCACAGAGGTGTGTGTGTGTGTGTGTCGGCATCCCACATTTTTTATGCAGTGCGATGGTGTGTGTGTGTGTGTGTGTGGTCTACAGTGCAGTGCAGGCCTTTTTGTATTTGTGCATAAATGTGAAACCCCAACAGAGCTATGGGGTGGGAAGATGTTGTTCTCTCTGAATAGTATCGGACAGGGTCAGCCAGTATGACCCGAAGTTGTGAGACCAAACAACTTTGTCAGCTTTCTAACTTCCTTCCTGTAATTGTTACAGTACTTGAGTTAACAATTAGTGTTTAAACTAGATGTAAACCAACTTGTTTCAGCTGTTCCTTTTACCCAGTTGTGAACTTGCAATGTTATTACCTTCTCTTCGGGGACATCAACTGATGTGACCAGAACTTGCCTCCAGGATTACTTTGTAGGTGACTGGGTGTGTAGCCGGGTGGGGTTAGAGTAATGCTTTGAGGTAATGACTCGTAGCAGCAAATGCTATTGCTAATGACTAATGGCTGCATATAGTGCATTTTATGGCTGTACTGACTGTGTTTTGATAAAGATGAGGGGGTCAATTGTTCCTCGACTTTTGACCATTTATTTGCATTCATTACGTCCGTCATTAAGAAGGGTCCAAATCGGATGTTGGGTATTATATTTAATGAACATCATAAGAATCCTTTTAAATTGAAATGGCCAATTTTGGTACAATCAATTTGCTTAAATTCTCAGTTAAAATGTTCCTGAAACATTATTTTGTGAAAAAAATACAAATTTCTCTTAGAAACGGGTAAACTACAGAAACCATTTCAGAACAATCTGAGATGGTGGGTGTCATGACTTGCTGAAACTAAATGGAATGACCATGTCCTTAGCTTGTTTGCCACTTGTGGTCGGAGTGGGACTTAAAGGGGATAGGCTAGGCTAATGGTAATGACAACTGCCATACCACAGGTCTCACAGGGAAAACTCTGCCCTCTGGTGTGATTAAGGCTGAAGCTAACAAGAAATGTAATGTCACTGAGCTCTCTATGTAACTCCTACTCTCCCCTGGGAGCTAACGAAAGATCAACGTGGCTTACTGGAGACCGGCGAAGTAAAGGCTTGCCAAAGAGAGAGATCCACTAATCTTCTTTCTTGAACTGACCGGACACACACTGCTTTAGAATTACAAGTACACTTAGTTGCTCCCTCAGTTAATCATTCCTATCACACCATTTTAAGAACACATTAAAGTAGTGTGGTACTATTAATGACCAATGATCCTGATGAACCCATTCTTGGCATCGCTACAAGTTGTTCATGGCTGTTTAGCACTTATCAGATAGGGATTTCCCAGAAGTGGGTCTCGCTTGGTAGGCAGCCTTCCACTTCTCTGGAAAATTATTCCATGCCAGATGCTTTCAAGCACAGACTAGGGTGGATGGTCTTGCCGGAATCTAATGGTAACCTCCTGAGCTGACATTTACATTCCTCTAAACCACTACTACGTCATCCACCTTTCCTCATTGATACTCTGCGGCCTCTACCAGTGGTGTATGCTGTTACAAAAAAAGGCTCTGTTCCAATCGAAAATGCAACCTTTCTCCATTCTTGAAAGTAATCGCTGATCTCACACTGAATAGGTGACGGCTGGGCGAGCTTTCATCTTATCGAATTGTGAGAGATCAGTGATTACTTCAAGAAAACTAGGAAGGCAGAACTCATTTTAACAGGGCCTAGGGTTGCATTGTGGAGTTCACAGGTCAAGGCAGTGGACTATAAACTGGTCTGGTATGTTTCACAACGACAGGGGTAGAGTAATTTCACTACTGCCTGTATGGAACACAATAGCAAGTCCTGCAGGCTCTAGTTTTGTCTTTATTGTCATGTGGTCAAGTGACGCAAATAAAGACCTAATTAATTAAAAACTTCTTCAGGCCATGGGTTCCCCTACAGGAACTCCACCCCCCTGTTCAGCTGAAACGGTGGCGCAGGGAATGCAAAAATATTCTTAGAAATATTTAACCTCCACACATTAACAAGTCCAATACCTCAAATGAAAGATACAAACCTTGTTCATCTACCCAGCTTGTCAGATTTTTAAAATGTTTTACGGCGAAAACACAACATATATTTATGTTAGACCACCACCAAAACAAAGAAAAAACGTAGCCATTTTGTACAGCAAAAAGATAAAATGACAAAAGCAGGATTTTTTAAAAAATCAATCACTAACCTCTTGAAAATCTTCCATCAGATGACAGTCATATGACATGTTACACAGTACATTTATGTTTTGTTCGATAATATGCATTTTATATCCATAAATCTCGGTTTACATTGACTCCATGTTCAGAAAATTCTCCAAAATATCCGGAGGAATTATAAAAAGCTGCGCCAGAACAGAAATACTCATCATAAACTTTGACTAAAGATACATGTTCTACATATAATTAAAAATATACACTGGTTCTTAATGCAACCGATGTGTCACATTTTTTTTTTTTTTATGTTACAGAAAAAGCCTAACATTGCAATAATCTGAGACGGCGCTCAGACGTAACAATATTTCTCCGCCATGTTGGAGTCAACAGAAATACAAAATTACAACATAAATATTCCCTTAACTTTGATCTTCCATCAGAATGTAGTGCAAGGAGTCCTAGTTCAACAATAAATATTTTTGTTTCATAATGTTCAATTCTAGTGTCCAAGTAGCAGCATTTGCTACCACTTTCAGCTCAAATGCCCAAAAAATGACTTCTGGTCCAGGATAACTTTGCATCAAAACTTCCAAATTACATATTACAGGTCGACGAAACTGGTCAAACTAAGTGCAGAATCAATCTTCAGGATGTTATAATCATATAGATCCAATAGCATTCCAACCGGGCTGATTGGAACAGCCGAAGCACGCAAGCACACCTCAACAAAATGGAAATCGTTTGCGGCACTTACTACTTTCCTTCCCATTAGGTCAAAGTTCACAGCAAATGCTCCATTACACTTTCTACTGAATGAGGACATCTAGTGGAAGACATAGGAAGTGTTTCCAGATCCATAACTTGTTGTGAAGGGAGGGGGCGATGACGTCAAAGTTGCCCCAACGTTCAGGATTCCAAAACTAGTTTGGAAGATTGCTGCCCTGTGAGTTCTGTTATACTCACAGACATAATTCAAACAGTTTTAGAAGCTTCAGTGTTTTCTATCCAATAATAATAATAATAATAATAATATGCATATATTAGCAATTTAGGACAGATTTTGATGCAGTTCACTATGGGCACGCAATTCATCCAAAGGGGAAATACTGCCCCCTATCTATAACAGGTTTTAAGCTGCAGCTGGCCCAGAACAGAGTGACACATCTTGCACTTCGTGGTAATTAGAAGGCTAATATAAATACTATGCATGCCAGTCTCTCTTCGCTAAGAGTTGAAGAGAGACCGACTGCATCACTTTTTATAACAAACGTTAAACTCCAAATAGTTTGCATAGTCAATTTACACACAGTTCTGACACACACTAGCCCTACCAGATATGCCACCAGGAGTCTTTTCACAGTCCCAAAGTCCAGAACAAATTGAAACAAGCGTACAGTATTATATAGAGCCATTACATGGAAGTAACATCTCATATTGCTCAAATAAACCCACAAACCTGGTTAAAAAAAAACGGATCAAGCAACAACTCACTGCAAAACGCTTTTCCCGTATTTGACATATCAATACATACAATCTCTATGTCCTGTTTTTACATTTGTAGTTCTGTCCTTGAACTGTTGTCATATTTCATGCTTTGTGTGGACCCAAGGAAGAGTAGCTGCTGCTTAACAGCTAATGGGGATCCTAATAAAATTCCAAATGTCACCCTACATTTCTGTAGAAGTTAATGACGAGGACTTTTTTTAAACACATGGTCCAGAGTTGGGGAAACGCAGAGGGGTGATGGAGGAGGCGTTACAGCATTCTGTGCAAGCTTGTACAGTGACCCCACCTGGAGGCACATTCTGACAGCCCCAGGGACAGGAAGGAAGTGCTGACTCTCACACTCTTGCACTCTCACTCTCAAACACTGTCACTTTGAAGGAAAAGGCCCTGCTCTCACTCAAGTGGATCCAAGTCAACACACATGAGCACCAACTGCATGCGACACACACAAAGCATGGCCATACCCACAACAATTATTTTCCCGAGCTAGGCTGAAAAGACGGGCTACACGGCCTTCTCTTCCTCATATTCTGATGGCTAATGTCCAATTGCTGGAAAATTAACTTTGAACTCAGAGCAAGGCTTCAATCACAGAGGAACATCAGGGAATGCTGTTTATTTGTTTGTACAGAGCCTTGGCTTATGGACATTACACTCAACTCTGCTATTCAACCAGACAGCTTTTCCATTTTCCATATGGATCAGGTTCTGGTAGGAGGAGGTGTATGCTTCCTCATCAACAATTCCTGGTGTACCGAAGTTGAAATCATCTCAAGTTTCTAATGCTAAAATGCCAACCCCATTATATGCTGAGGTAATTCACGTGTGTTTTCACAGCTGTGTACATACCGCTGCAACAAACATCAAGGTGGCACTCCGCGAACTGTGCAGGAATCCTCTCACCCAGAAGCAGTCTTTACTGTCGTGGGATATATTAACCAAGCATGTTTTAAAACATTCTTCCAAATATCACAAATATGTATACTGGCCAATGTACATACAAACATCCAATCAGATCACGTCTCCCTGTTACTACTCCCCACCTACAAGCATCAATTCAAGAGCGAGCCACCAACGGCGGTTCTGGACAGAGGAGGCAGACTCAATGCTGCAGGACTGTTTTGAGAATATTGATTAGAATCTGTTCAAAGATTCATCCACCCAGGCCTCATCCATCAACATTGAGGGAGTATACATCGTCAGTCACAGGCTTCATTAGGAAATGTGTCTGTACCCACAATAACAATCCGGACATACCTCAACCAAAAACCCTGGATGACCGGAGATATTCGTGCCATGACGAGAGTCCGTACTGCCACATTCAATGTGTGCAGAACGAACCTTGATGACTTGGTGGCGCGCAAAGCATACAAGACAAGCAGGTGCAAGCTCCACAAATCCATTAGGGACGCAAAAAGACAATAGACTCAAAATGTTTAATTGATTTTTGGCTACTCGCACTCGCAAAGCATATGGTAAGGACGACAGACTATCATGGACTACAAAGGTAAATCCACTGTCTAATGCCCACCGAAACCTCCTTCTGAGATGAGCTTAACACATTCTATGTTCGCTTCAAGGCAGACAACACGACCAGGTGCTTTCGCTCTCTGAGGCTGATGTGAGAAACTCTCAAGAGTGAGTACTTATGGCATCCCTGGCCGCGTCCTCAATGTGTGCTGACCAGCTAGCAGGCGGCTTCTCGAACGTCTTCAACCTGTTCCTGTCTGTAGTCCCCACCTACTTCAGAGACTACAATCATCCCAGTGCCCAAGATTAACAAGGTGACATGCCCAAATGACTATCGCCCCGTTGCACTCACCCCGGTCATCATGAACTTCGAGGGGTTGGTCATAGCCGACATCAAGGCCAGCATGCCAGGCACACTGGATCCATTCTAATTTGCCTACTGCTCCACCAGGTCCATGGGAGATGGCATTTCCATCTCTATTCACACGGGCCCCGTAACACATCTGAACAAAAGGAACACCAATTTGAGAATGCTGTTTATTGACTACAGTTCAGCATTCAACACTATTGTTCCCCCCAAGCCCTGGTTCTTGATACTACCCTCTGTAACTGGATCCTGGACTTTCTGATGGGAAGACCACAGGATGTGAGGATTGGCAACACCTCCTCCACACTGACTCTTAACACAGGGACCTCCCAGGGGTGTGTCCTCAGCCCTCTGCAGTACTCCCTGTTCACCCATGACTGTGTGTCTTTGCACTACACCAACTCCATCGTCAAGTTTGCTGACGACACCATGGTTATAGGCCTGATGATGACCAACAACGAGGAGTCAGCCTATAGGGAGAAGGTAAGTGAACTGGCATTGTGGTGCCAGAACAGCAATCTCTCCCTCAATGTTAGCAAAACAAAGGAGTTGCTTGTTGACTTTAGCAAGCAGAGGGAACATTATCCGATACACACCAACAAGACTGCATTAGCGAGTCAGCAGTTAAGTTCCTCGGCGTCCACATCACCGAGGACTTGACATGGACCAGCAACACCAGTCCTGTCGAGGGCACAGCAGCGTCTCTACTTTCTAAAACGATTGAAGAAATTTGGCATGTCACCCCGGGTCCTCTCCAAATATTATCACTGCACCATTGAGATCATCCTGACTGGTTGCATCACAGCCTGGTATGGGAAATTGCTCCATCCAAGACCACAATGCCATCCAGCGGGTGGTGAAGACGGGCCAGTAAATCACCAAGACATCTACTCGAAACGGTGCCTGACGAAGGCCCACAGCATCAAGGACCCCACAAACCCCAGTCATGAGCTGTTCACTCCCTTACCGTCAGGCAGATGGTACCGGAGCATGAATCTGATGCCATCAGACTACTGAACACTTGAACTGGACTGACCACTTGAACTGGACTGAGCACCTGCACTGACTCTCGGCACATACGCTACACACACATTGCAACTGCTGCTACCAGACTTAGCCTACTGCACAATTTAAACACTTGCTCCCCCAATCCCTCCTTCCCCAAAAACACGTGTAGATACACTACATGCTCATCAAACATATCATTCCAGAATCATGGGCATTAATATGGAGTTGGTCCCCACTTTGCTACAGCCTGCACTTTTCTGGGATAGCTTTCCACTAGACGTTGGAACATTGCTGTGGGGACTTGCTTCCATTCAACCACAATCATTAGTGAGGTTGAGCACTGATGTTGGGCGATTAGGCCTGGCTCGCAGTCGGCGTTTCAATTAATCCCAGAGGTGGTATTTTATTATTTCTTATTGTTGTCTAAGGAACCTGCAAGTAAGCATTTCATTGGACTGTGAATACCATGTGTATCCTGTACATAAGACAAATAAAACTAGAAAATGTCACGTAAATATACACACACAATTATTTCCGTAATAGACTCTTTAAATAAATAATGTAACACCCCTTTAATAGTCACTTAGTCAGGTGCTTATTTTACTCGCACATCAGCCTTCCAAATGATACTTTGATTTAAAAAAAAAAGTGTTATCAAGGGTTGAATGTGTCTGTTCGCCTTTCCTATGTATTTAAAGACCTACATCATTGTGTGCCATATACTGTAGAATATGACAAATTAAATGTTGTGATATTAATGGAAGTTGGCGTGGTTAACTTCCCAGCAGTGCATTGCAACATACTGTGGTCAAACAGTTGGGAACATGAGCCCTGTCTAGGAAAAGGATTTCTGATGACATGTTCATCCTCTCCATTTATAGATGCTGGAGTTCATGCTAAACTGATCTCTCTCTCTCATTCTCCCTTGCTCTCTTTGTCTTCTGTTTCCTTCTCCCTGTTTTCATCTTTCTCTCTAACTTAGGCAGAGGCCATGCTTGCTCTGAAGAGGGCGGCCAGGGCAGAGGCCAGAGAGATCCGTATGAAGGAGCTGGAGAGACAACAGGAGGAGGTATAACTAAAGAGCACTACATTACACCCAAATGCACACAATGTACACACTTATCTTATAGAACACATGCACACAAACATGCATGTAAATAGTATCCATACCTACAGAACAAAGAACAACTACAGTTCGAAAGGACAGACAAAACCAGACCTGATGTAGTAAGCTACCTTACAAAGACTTAATCCCAAAACTACCCCAAGCTTTGGGCACCTTGACCCATGTCACATGACCAAGGAGTCAGGTCGGGAAGCGCTGTCTGTTATTAAAGGCATTTCCTGTGAACAGTGTTTCATTCTTAAACGTCCTGTGCCAGGGTGGGTCCAGTGGTCACCAGTGTTAATGGTGTACCATCTCCATTGCACTAGAATGCACAGCTGGTAATTTCTACCAAACAAATTAGCATACACTCTTAAGTCATATTGCGAGACTTTGGTAACTAAGCCCTTTTTCCACTTACTCAGTCAGATGAACTCGTGGATACTATACCCCATAATGACAAAGCAATAGCAGGTTTTTAGAAATGTTTGAAAATGTATTAAAAAAATATATAAAAAAACTGAGGGTATCCCGAATGGCGCAGCGGTCTAAGGCACTGCATTGTAGTGCTAGAGGCATTATAACTGACCCGGGTTCATTCCCGGGCAGGGATTTCAGCCTTGGAGTCTTCTTGGGTATGACGCTACAAGCTTGGGACACCTGTATTTGGGGACACCTGCATTTGCAGATTATCTCAAGCACTGTCAGTTTGGCCACTCCTGCGTTGTCTTGGCCGTGTGCTTAGGGTCGTTGTCCTGTTGGAAGGTGAACCTTCGCGCTCTGGAGTACGTTTTCATCAAGTATCTCTACTTGTCTCCGTTCATCTTTTCCTCAATCCTGACTCGTCTCACAGTCCCTGCCGCTGAAAAACATCCTCACAGCATGATGCTGCCACCACTATGCATCACTATGGTTTTTGCCATGTGATAAGCGGTGTCTAGCTTCTTCCAGACATGATGCTTGGTGGAGTTCTGCAGAGACGGTTGTCCTTCTCAGATTGACCATCGGGTTCTTGGTCACCTCCTTGACCAAGGCTCTTCTCCCCCGATTGCTCAGTTTGGTTGGGCAGCAGGCTCTAGGAAGTCATGGTGGTTCCAAACTTCTTCCATTTTAAGAATGATGGGGGCTGCCCAGTTCATATTGACTGCTAACATGAATTACTTTCAGCTCAAAATGCAGGTATTAAACTTTATTTCTGTCTTGCGTTTTTGAAAATGCATCACTGTTCATTTGTGCTGTGATTGTACACGTGTGTGCGAAGGGTGTCGCAAGCTTTGAACCACTGCTAGCGAACAGTTTCTGATTTGGTGCAGCTCAAACATTAAATTGTAGGGAAAGACTATTGCCATAAATATGCAGCTCCAACAAAATTGGTGATAAAGAATATTAACTGTGTGCTTGGAAAGCTCAACAGCCTTATGGCATCAAGCAACGATTACTAGCATAAGTCTACTGGTCTTTTGGTATGTCAAAATTGACATTGATCGTTTGCATTTGGAATTTGTTGTTTTAAAAATGTGGCGTAGACACGGGTAGCCTCAATAAATAGACAAAGATTTGTGGTTGAACAAGTCATTGCATGTAAGCTATAGATATTTGTTATTACTTGCCTTGTGACTTGCTGTTAGAATGCACGACTTGGACTTGGACTCGATCCGTTCTGCTTTGGACTCGACTCTGACCTTGTGACTTGAATAATAGTGACTTAGTCCCACCTCTGAGTTTGTCATTATATTTAGCACTTGTCCCATTTTTAAATGTGAAAAATGCCAGCTATGAGACACTCAAAAGACACGTGGTTGAGCAAATGGCACCGTCCCTGTGTTATGGTATACATGAGCAGGGGGATCATCTGGACCAACTACTGAGGTAGTTGACTAAACCATTTCAACCATCTCCCCCTATCAAGCAATGTTTGAAATATGTTCTACCCTCTTGTGGCTTTGAGTCAGTGACTCAATTAACACAGATTAACAGTCAGTGTTCAGATTAGTCTGGTCAGGACGTTTGTGTGTAGTTTAAACCCTCAATCCAAGCCTCAAAGTAGCTTAGTGGTCTGTGCTCCTTAGTGAAGCCTCTAGTCGACGAACAGTGGTTTGCTCCAACGACGTCGAATCTGAACAACATGAGCAGAGGGCGTCTATGCTTTCTACTACTGTCCGGATGCTAACTTTAGGAGATCTACTTTTCAACTTGAGGAACTCTCAAGCCAGAAGTGGATTACTAGCTGTATCTCTACATTAGCGCTAACTAACCTGAATCATCAGGTCGTCGTTGTAGCATCATCTGACCCGGGAACGTTCAACCTCCCCTGATCCCATCTGCAAGCCAGGCCGTCATCATTGGTGACGTCTATGGCACACACTACGTTTGCATCGTGACAGCAGCAGGACGGCCGGGCGGCGGTTGGCAGGGAGGGGGATCCGGGCTGCCCTGAGTGGGCGTCCGGGGACCCCTCCAAATAGGAAGGTGAGCTCTGTATGTTTTGAAGCTAGTTGGGACGTGAAGCGGGAGGTACGGTACCTGAGCTTATTGTGTGAATGTAACTCATCTGATTTATAATGGACTTGCACTGAGCCAGGCAAGTTAAGTATTTACGTGTTTTATATACACTTGAAAAATTAAGTAACGCTTTTCATTCTTGACCAAAAACAGACACGCTCTCTGTATAGTGGTGTAGGTCTTTGGATGTTGTACACATGAAATTGTCATGCCTGGCTTTATCCGCGTCATTATATTCCATTTAGTGTGACTCGAGCCGTTTCTTCCACCAGCTGTGCTGCGTGGGCTACACGCATTTTATAAAATGGATGTAATTTGGGTGTTTTTGGGGGCTTTTATTAAGGTCCTTTGGTCACCCCCACAGTGCACAACAAGCAATGAGGAAGTCTGTTTTTCAAAAACAAGTGAAATCACCAAAAAAGTGTCTGCACCCTTCTATAACATTGTATTTACGTTAAAGAAAATCAATTTACTTCAGGAATAGTAAACCACTCCTTGAAACCTATCAAGCATTTATCAAATACTTTGTTCGGGGCCTGGTGCTGTGGAGGATAGCAGCCATTTTATGTGCTCTTGACCAATTCTGCTATTTTGTGTTTTATTTTATGCTGATCTTAACTTTTTTTAGTTATTACCTGTGACCAAAAACAGCTTCTGTACATCAGAACAGCGATCATTAACATCGATTTGCATGACAATTTTCTACTTCAACGAGTCGGCAGCTCTGGACTTTCTGCTTACTCCTGACCGGGCCCTAATCGCCGGGATTGCAAGGTGCAAGCGTCAAGCGAGCTGGGATCCTGACGAGACTGTTGGCGAGCATATAAACTGCCTCTTCCCTTCATTCTATTAGCAAATGTACAAATTGGATGTGCTCCGCTCGAGACTAACCTATCAACGGGACCTGAAGAATCATAATATTCTATGTTTCTCGGAGTCGTGGCTGACATCGCTAATGTACTGTACAACTCGCATTGTTTTTTTGTTTTTTTTTCATGCATAGTCTAGACCGGACAGCAGCCTCGGAGGGGTGTGTCTCTTAAGAAAAGCTGCTGCGCGATCTCTAATGTTAAGGAAGTCTCAAGTTTATCTCATGATAAGCGTTTACAGACCATCCTATTTACCAAGATAATTTTAATCTATTTTTCATAGCGGTCTATTTACCACCACAAACCGATGCTGACACTAAAACTGCACTCAACACGCTGTATATGGCTTTAAGCAAACAAACAGCACATTCAGAGGCGGCACGTCTCGTGGCCGGTGATTTTGATGCAGGGAAACTGAAATCTGTTTTTACCCAATTTTTACCAGCATGTCCCCTGTGCAACTAGATACGGTTTTTAAAACTCAAGATCACCTTTTACGCCACACACAAACATAAACACGGCTCTACCTTGCCCTTCCTTTAGCAAATCTGACCATAACTCTATCCTCCTGATTTCAGCTTAGAAGCAAAAACTCAAACGGGAAGTACCAATGACGCGCTCATTACGGAAGTGGTCCGATGAAGCGGATGCTAAGCTACACGACTGTTTCGCTAGCACAAACTGGAATATGTTCAGTGATTCATCCAAAACAAGTCACCAGCTTTATAAGTGCATTGACGACGTCGTCCCCACAGTGACTGTACGAACATATCCCAACCAGAAGCCATGGATTACAAGCAACATCCGCACTGAGCTAAAGGCTAGAGCTGCCGCTTTCAAGGAGCGGGACACTAATACAGGCGCTTGTAAGAAATTCCGCTACGACCTCCGACATCATACATGCAAAGCATCAACACAGGACTAAGATCTTATCGTATTACACCGGCTCTGATGCTCGTCCGATGTGGCAGGGCTTGCAAACTATCACTGACTACAAAGGGGAAACTCAACCGCGAGATGCCCAGTGACGCGAGCCTACCAAACGAGCTAAATGCCATAAATGCTCGCTTCGAGGTTAGCAACATTGAACCATAAATGAGAGCAGCAGCTGTTCTGGACAACTGTGATCTCGCTCTGTGTAGGCAATGTAAGACCTTTTTAATCAAGTTAACCTTCAAGGCGCAGGGCCAGACAGATTACCAGGATGCGTACTTGTTGCATGTGCTGACCAGCCGGGAAGTGTCTTCACTGACATTTTCAACCTCTCCTTGACCCAGTCTAATATCTACATATTTTAAGCAGACCACCATAGTCCATGTGATCAAGAACGCCAAGGTAACCTGTCTAAATGGCTATTGTCCTGTAGCACTCACATCTGTAGCCATGAAATGCTTTCGAAGACTGGTCAAGTCGCAGATCAACACAATCATCCCAGACACACTGGACCCACTCCAATTTGCATTCTGCCCCAACAGATCCATAGATGATGCAATCTCTATTGCACTCCACACTGCCCTCTACCACCTGGACAAGAGGAACACCTATTCGAGAATGCTGTTCATTGACTACAGCTCAGTGTTCAACACCCATCACTAAGCTCAGGACCCTGGGACTGAACACCTCCTGTAACTGGATCCTGGACTTTCTGACAGGGTGGTGAGGGTAGACAACACATCCGCCACACTGACCCGCAACAACATGAGGGCACCTCAGGAGTGCGTGCTTACTCCCGTCCTGTACTCCCTGTTCCATTAAATTTGCTGACGACACGACAATGGTAGGCCTGACCACCAAAGACGATGAGACTCGCTGTAGGGAGGAGGTCAGAAACCTGGCGGTGTGGTGCCAGGACAACCACCTCAACTTCAACAAGACAGGAGCTGATTGTGGACTACAGGAAATGGAGGGCTGAGCATGCCCCCATCCACATATATGGGCTGTAGTGGAGCGGGTTGAGAGCTTAAAGTTCCCCTGTATCCACATCAGTAAGGAGTGAACATGTTTGCTCTTTTCCATATTCTGTCTCTCTCTGATAAGACTGCTAAATAGTTAGTCCGGGTAGCTATTTGGTTATCTGCATTAACCCTCCCTCCTTTGCACTAACTCTGCTGCAACTGCTTGTTGTCTATCGTGTTGCCTAGTCGCTATTCCCCTACCTATATGTACATATCTACCTCAATTACTTTGTACACCTGCACATTGACTCGGTACTGCTGCCTTGTGTGTGTATCTAGCCATGTTTTCTTTAATCATTTGTGTAATTATTTTTCTCTCTGCATTGTTGGGAAGAGCCTGTAAGTAAGCATTTAACTCTTGTCTACACCTGTTGTTTACAAAGCATGTGATAAATAACATTTGATTTGAATAGTGTTACCTTCATTTGAAATGGTGTTTCCTTTTGAAATGATCTTAAATCCAAAACATTTTCTGGAATCGAATCAACAGAAAAATATGAATTGTTGATTTGATATTTTGCAATGAGGCACTTAAATCATGCTGGTTCTCAGAGCATCTTTTCCAGAATGCCGACTCCCACGTGTCTCAGAGCCACAGCACAGATTATCACGTGGTTTTGTTTAGTAGCTAGGTGTCTTTTGTATACCGTGCTCTCAGGTCAGAATTCAGCAGTCAAAGCTTGGGAGAAGAGATTTCGTAATGCTTTTATTTTAGAATTTGGCATACATGTGGCAATGGGACATCCGTTCATTTAAGTACATATGATTTTCCTTTGCCATTCAATCTCCAAAATATAACAAAGACATTTGTTCAGCTCGGAGGTCCTTGAATGTGACAGACTTGTCAGCATTTCTCTTTAGAAGTTGATCTCTAACCATACCTACTCTTCTGACAGGTCTCGGGCATTAACCATAACAAAGGGTCAGTGAATCTGCCACGAGGGGACTTTGCCAAGGTTGGGGCAAGATCTTTTGGCTAGAACGATGGAGCAAGCACGGACATAGACGTCAAGCAGTGAAATCATAAATTAAGACTCATTACTTTGATGGCACCAAAGTTTTCAAAGGGGACCGAATGTGATCGGACCGTCAAACAATTAGCATATACACATTTGTGGAGTGGTTGAAAAACGACTTTTAATGACTCCAACCTAAGTGTACGTAAACTTCCGACTTCAACTGTACTAAGGGCCTACATGAATCAACTTTCACAGTGAATGCTTTTGTTTCTAGGTTATGTGCTAATTATTTGAAGTTTTCTAAATGCTTAAAAAAATATTGTGCCTAATGCAAGCCTCCCTGTTAGATTGCAAATCAGCACACAATTGAGCTAAACGTTTGGAAATGAAATGCATGTCAGGTGCAGGTGCGCTGTTTATCTCACATCTGACGACTGGGGGGCATTTAGGATGTTTTCTACTACGGATCGCTAAGATATTCAAATTATGATCACACTTCCTGAATTCAAATATTATTGTTTGGTATGGCTTAGAACTTGGGAACCGAGCTCGAGTTATCGGTGTAGCCGGTTGTCGCCCGGACTTGTTGAAATATCTAAATGCCTAGAAAAAAATCTCCAGGCTTCAGTCAGAACTGTCCATTTTTATTATATATATATTAAAAATGTGAGTCTCCAACTTCAATTACATTACATAAAAGTATGAGGAGCACTGTTGGCTTGGTGTTGGGGATATTTTGTCTCAGCAACCACAGCTTGTAGACGGAGCTCCAAGGTACAACGTATAGAACAGATAATTGAAACCGGTAGTTGAACCAGATCGGTAGGAGGATCTTGTTTGGTTTGCTTATTTGCTCACGTAGACGTCCACCAAGACCAGATCAAAAAGTTAGTACAAGTAAACTGGAGGCTATTTAGAAGAGACTCTTCAAACACTTTAAGGAACCGCCCATATTGAGTTCATCAGACTTCATTTGGTGATTGCAATCGCTAATGCATTTCATAATTTAATGAATTCATAAGCCTGTAAAATAATTTATTGGTTAAGTTGGAAAAGCAGAATATAGATGTAAATTGTCCAAATGGACAATAAAAAAAAAATCATACAAATTACAATATCAAACCATTACTACCAACACTGTGACTTGTATGCTCTCGTTGGCTGGTCCTCGCCTCATATTCATCGCCAAACCCACTGGCTCCAGGTAATACATTTGTTGCTAGGTAAAGCTCCGCCTTATCTCAGCTCACTGGTCACCATAGCAACACACATCCGTAGCACATGCTCCAGCAGGCATATTTCACTGGTCATCCCCAAAGCCAACACCTGCTTTGGCCGCCTTTCCTTCCAGTTCTCTGCTGCCAATGACTGGAACGAAGTGCGAAAATCACTGAAGTTGGAAACTCACATCTCCGTCACTAACGTTTTAAGCATCAGCTGTCAGAGCAGCTTACCAATCGCTGCAGCTGTACACAGCCAATCTATAAATAGCCCATCCAAACGTCTACCTACCTCATCCCCATATTTGTTTTTGTTTTTCTGCTCTTTTGCACACCAGTCATTCTACTTGCACATCCTCATCTGCATATCTATCACTCCAGTGTTAATTGTTAAATTGTAATTACTTCATCGCTATGGCCTATTTATTGCCTTCTTACTTCATTTGCACACACTGTATTCAGATATTTCTATTGTGTTATTGACTACGTTTGTTTATCCCTTGTATCTGTTGTTTTTGTCGCACTGCTTTGCTTTATCTTGGCCAGGTCGCAGTTGTAAATGAGAACATGTTCTCAACTGGCGTACCTGGTTAAATTAAAAGGTAAAATAAATAAAAAATACTTAGATCAGAATTGCATCAGTGTCCGCCAGATGCGATGTGTTGGGCACTTCTCCCAATCTCAGCAGAGCTGAAGTCGAATTATTGTACTGTCATTAGCAATAACCTGTCTGTGTGACTCTTACTCTAATTACAGTACTGTTCTCTCACCTATGTAGCTTTACATACCGAATACAGATTCACTTTATTTTTTATTTTCTATTCTCTTTCTGTTTCCCAAAGTCACTTGTTTTATTCTTTCCCTTTGTTTCCCTGGTTCCTCCTCAATTGCCCTGGCATAGATCTATCAGGTTCATAAGGAAGGCTTGTGGCTACTTGCTTTATAAAATTAATTCCTGTACTATTTTTCGACTTTCATTATCATCTTTTAAAATGTGCTTGAATTCAAATGCTAAGTAGTAAAAAAATAAAAAATGCATTCCCATATAAATGTTGGACACCAACTCATTTCAGGGTTTTTCTTTTAAGTATTTTCTTCATTGTAGAATAATAGTGAATGTAGTAACCAAAAAAGTGTTAAACAAATCAAAATATATTTGAGATTCTTCAAAGTAGCCACCCTTTGCCAGCTTTGTTAACTCTTAGCATTCTCTCAACAAGCTTTTCCAACAGTCTTGAAGGAGTTCCCACATACGGTTGGAACCAAAAATCTCAAATTTGGACTCATCAGTCCAATGGACAGATTTCCACCAGTCGAATGTTCATTGCTCGTGTTTCTTAGCCCAAGCAAGTCTTCTTCTTATTGGTGTCCTTTTAGTAGTTGTTTCTTTGCAGCAATTAGACATGAAGGCCTGATTTCACGCATTCTCCTCTGAACTGTTGAGATTTCTGTCACTTGAACTCTAAAGAATTTATTTGGGCTGCAATTTGAGGCTAGTATCTCTAATGAACTTATATTTTGCAGCAGAGGTAACTCTGGGTCTTCCTTTCCTGTGGCGGTCCTCATGAGAGCCAGCTTCATCATAGCGCTTGGTTTTTGCGACTGCACTTGAAGAAACTTTAAAAGTTCTAGAAATGTTCCTTATTGACTGACCTTCATGTCTTAATGTAATGATAGACTGGCGTTTCTATTTGCTTATTCGAGCTGTTCTTGCCTTAATATGGACTTGCCCTATATGGTAAAAGGAAATCTTCTGTATACCACCCCTAACTTGTCACAACACAACTGATTGGCTCAAATGCATCAAGAAGGAAAGACATTCCACAAATGAACTTTTAACAAGGCATACCTGTTAATTGAAATGCATTCCAGGTGACTACCCCATGAAGCTGGTTGAGAGAATGCCAAGAGTGCAAAGCTGTCATCAATGCAATGGGTGGCTACTTTTAAAGAATCTCAAATATAAAATGTATTTTGATTTAGCACTCTTTTTGGTTACTACATGACTCCATATGTGTTATTTCATAGTTTTGATGTCTTCACTATTATTCTACAATGTAGAAAATAGTAAATGAATGAAAAACCCTTGAATGAGTAGGTGTGAACGTTTGACTGGTACTGTAACTAGATAATAATGGAAGTCTGAGCTGTGAGTGTCCTTCCTCTACTGCTCTTTCCTCAGACATATTATGGCTTGGAGAACAAAGTAGACGGTGAATGGGGACACGTCACGCAATGGATGGTACAGCCGCTTCCTGGTTATGGTGGTCAATAACAATAATTAATCTTTGGCAAACCTATGCATTGCTGGATGAATTAGCTGTACTAACAGTTGTGGAATAATTTTGTTTTGATGAATGCATTATGGAAATGTACTCATTTTGAATATTCAAAACGGTTAGAAATGCCAGATTGATCAGTTGTTAGCCACAGGGCATAGCTGAGATCTTAAAAATGGGCTTTGATCTTAAACCTGTATTGCATTTGCTTTTTGTTTTTATCCAAGAGGCTTTTGTGTGCAATGTGCCTTTTAGCTTAGAAGTTCTAGAGCGGCTTGTTGATTTACAAGGTCACACATCTAATGATAATCCAGTCGTTCAGGAAATGTATGTGCATGCTGATTGGGTTTGGATCTGCATGTCCTATCCCTTTCGTGTGGACTGCATGGGTTTTGATTATCCTGTTGTACTGCCAAGCGATTTTATCTTATTCTTGTACAGTTTACCTGGGTGGTTCAGATCCACCGGACTGGACACTGTGTGACATGCGTCTCTTGTCGTATTGTGTTTTTAAAAGATATTCCGAAATGATTTGACGGTATCGGACATCAGTACCAGGTAACCAACCACAACATGTAGGAGGTATGAGAGGTGCCGCTGCAGGACAGAAGAGAATCTGTGTGTGTGACCATGTTTGGTTGGGTGACAGGACTACTATACTATCCATGGCCATAGTGATATATGGAATGGATGCAGTGCACTTGACCATTGACAATGGTTCACTTTCAAAGTTTAGCAGGCAATTACCCTTCTCTTTCAATTCTCCTCAGTTTAATATCCACAGTGAGTTGACTTGCTAGAATTCTTCATTTGGAATCATTGTGTTTTTGCATGTAAGTGTGCTGTTGAGTTTACATTTGGGTTCTTGTTGAAACCCCTCTCTGACAGGCCTAAATGAACACCTATGTTGACCTTGTCCTAAGTTTCACCTCCTGTCCTGGCGTTTGACCCTTAATCTTTATCTGTGTATCCTCTTTTCCTTTTAATTTCTCCAGGAGGACAGTGAGAGGTACTCTTGCCCCTCAGAGACATACCTCTGTGTATATTATATTCCCCCTCTCCCTTTTTAAACCTCGCCATCTGAAAAAAAGAAAAGCAGCTTTAATTTCTTGGAACCATTACTGGGATACCTTGAACTCGGGTGCTGGAGAGTCACAATGTCAGCAGGCTTTTGTTCCGGTCAGATACTGATCCACTTGAGTCAATTGATGATCTTATTATCCTATCAGTCAATACACTCAAATAGTGTTCCAATATCCAATCCATACTAGCATACTATTTAGTATGGGTTGATTGACAATACATCGCCATCATGTAGTAGGCTTGTTGGAATGTATGTCACATCATTGTGTGGCCCACTCTGACTCCAGTGCCCTGGGCCATTGAGCTGTGTGCTCAAGCACTTAATCTGGGCTGGACAGTCAGTCAGGGAGCAGAGCGAAAGAGGTCATTGTCAGGTCATTTTATAGACCGAGGACAGAGATCATGTTTCAATTAACCATGTTAAACACTAAGGTTGGGGTCAATTTCATTTCGATTCAGGAAGTAAACTGAAATTCCGATCTTCTTGGTTCAAAAAATGAATTGGCATTTCAGTTTACTACTTTAATTGACTGTTTTAACCACATGCCAATAGTAAAAAAAAATCTTCCAAATACAGACGTTGTACTGGGAAATAAAATCCTTTTTTGTTTCCCACACAGATCTCAGATGATGATGAGCAGATGTCGGTGGGCAGCCGAGGCAGTGTGAGGGTCAGTATCACTCAAACTCTGTCATCTTTAATTTCAAACCAATTGCACAGACTCTGGCCCTGTTAAGAGACTTTAGGTCGAAATTACCCCTAACCTCAGATCCAGGATCAGATTTTCTCGTTCCACATCCTAACTGTAGCCATTAGGACAGTATGAAGGAAAAAGGAAACCGCACACTGCTCTTGATAGTATCACTGATATATAGTACACTTATTAAATATAAGTGATACTATCGAGCAGTGTGCGGTTTCCTTTTTCCTTCATCCTTTTCGGCTGTTGCCATGCACCTGCAAATAAGATTTCTCAGATGTGCAAGTGCCTTTTTGAAATTAGCCATTAGGACAGTAAAAATAAACATCTGGACCAGTGGTTGGGGGCAATTTCTATTAACTTACGCATGAATGTACAACCATGACTTGGTGCTTAAACCCTTGGTGACGATGCTTTTATGTCATTGAGCAGTCGGATCTTGATGCAATAGAGGCCTATGGAGGAGTGGTAATCGCTCACCCTTGCATGCCATAATGGTCCTTTTGTCGGTAACATTAGTTTTTATAATTTAAACACTATTCAGAGCAAGGTAAAGATGGAGTACCAATACATGACAGTCCTCTTAGGAGAAAATTAAGTATACCAGGATCGGGCACCAATTATGCACCGGTAGTTTTTGCTCTTGGCGACGGCAAAATATCTTCACAGGAAGACCTACAGATTGTTCGGTTTGCTCATTTATTTACATGAACTCAAACCTTCCATCAGTTGAACTGCTGACGTGATAGTTACTAACCATGTGTTTTAATGTGTGTTTGGAAGATTGGATGGGTGTGCAGTGTTGGGTTCGTGTGTGTGTCAAACATTAGCATGGTGGACTAATTGTGTTCAGACATAATGGTGTGCTCAGTGGAGAAAGTTGGCACGGCTGTTGGCACGCCCCCCCCTCCCCCATTTTGGTCCAGTTGGTTTAATATTTCCAAATGTCAAACTAAAATGCCTACACAAAACAAGTCATTTCTTTATTGGAGAAAAATGATCAGGTTAAATCCATCTATGATTATCAAGAAGCATAATGTTCCGGGCGGCAGGGTAGCCTAGTGGTTAGAGGGTTGGACTAGTAACCAGAAGGTTGCAAGTTCAAATCCCCGAGCTGACAATGTACAAATCTGTTGTTCTGTCCCTGAACAAATAAATATTTGTGCGTCTCATACATCAGATTTACTTTCGCTTTGGTCTTCCAACAATATGCGTGAGGAAACAGCGCCTTAGCCGCTCTAACTGTGACGTGAATAGCCTATATTCCCAGTATAACCCCCGTCTCAACTAATCTGCATAGGATGCGCTCATAAATGTGCTGCTACCAACACAATGTTTGAGGTATCAAGTTATGGTACTGAGTGCATTTCATCAAATACTCACAGCCAGCCAATAATACTGCGCGCCTCTGAATATTTTCCTGTGTCCCTGCAGCGAACCGCACTACGGTAGGAATTGGATGTTGTTTTGTGCGCTCCCGAGTGCAGATGGAGTATTTCTCACCAGTCCAAACTAAGGGTGAAACGCACCAGAGTTTGGAAAATCCAAACCAATTTTTTGGGAAAGCCTTCTTTACATTCAATTCTTTACATCCAATGGTACACTTGTTTACATGGATATGCATCTTAATAAAACCTATTCGAAACAAGCCATTACACCTCGTTATTATCATGGCTTTTAATTATTATTATTATTCAGGTTATTACTTATATGAATCACCAAATTTAAGATATGCCAGGTTGGATAGGATCTGTCACATTTCCGTATATATGCCTACCTTGTCTGTTGGCTTTTGCATATATATTATTTTAATACAGATCCTATTTGACACACATAACCAGCCTAAGCTACTGAAAATAGGCATTTTTACTAGATTAAATCATGACATGAACGTTTTGATTTTTATTGAAGAGATGGAGTCCAGAAGGGTACTTTAGGAGACTTTCTGATTGGACATAAAGGCCTATGGAGAGAATCAGCAAACTCGCTGAGGCTATAAGATAATGAATTGACAAGGAAAGTATGAAGGGCACAGCTATGCTATAGTATGAAGATGAAATTGACAATCATTAAAATAGGAACTATTATAATTTTGAATGGGTGTTAAAAAAAACTTTGGATTTACTGTGTGAGGTGAAGAAAAAAAGACTTAAAAGAAAGCAGACACATGCTCATTGTTCACATGGAGCGGGTAAATGATAGTATGAAATAAACCAAAACTTGTTTATCACAAGTGTAACCGGTTGTGAACTCCACAAACGTTTCCACTCTGAGAATGAGAACTGTAAATTACTGTAATCGATACATACATTGTCAAAATGAATGTAACCAAATGACAGCGATAATGGTAAATTTCCTGTTTTACAAACGGAAGGCTACCACATGGGCATTCGTAAAAGTGCATTGTGGCCGACACTATATATCCTAGGATACTACCCTACTTTGTGAGGATAGGAGGGCAGCAATTTTGTCTGGCCTAGAACGGCATAGCGGCCAGGACCAGGCCTGATCAGCATTGATTAGTCTATATATATTAAGAAAGGATTTACATATCAAATTATACCATGCCAGGTTGGAGAGGACTGGCGCATTGTCCATTTTTGGGACATTAGCCCATTATAGGCTCAGAGCCAGAACAACCTTGTCAGCTGCTGTTGAATAATTAGATACATTTAACCTTTTTTTAAATACAATTTATTTATTTACTAGCAAGTGACGATTGTGCATTGTGTAAAGTCCACAACAAACTTCTTTTTTTCTGAAGTCCCATAGCGCTCTACACCCTGGCGCGTCTAGCTGATTAGCAGCTCGAGCATCAAATGATGGAAAGAGGAGGAGCTGTAGAAACTTTGGTTGACTAAGTTAGCAAAACCAATTGCTTATCATTAATAAACACTTCCACTATTGGGTCAAGTTTATCTACATGAAAATAAAGTTAATATAATCCTAAAATGAATGTAGGCTTATTTAAATGGTTTTGATGTTTTTATTTTATTTTCATGATTGTCTTTAACCATCAGTTATTCAATTAGTCACAGCCCTAATGAGTAGTTGCTACAGCGGACTAATGTCGTGGGAAGTTCAGTACTGAGACTTTGTCATTTCTTCAAACAATCTTTATTTAATATTGATTCATTATTGCAATAATGAACCCATCGACCCCACACTCTGAAGTGTGTTGCTGAGTGCTTAACTGATAATGAAAAAACATGTTATATAGGACCTAAAAATGCTTAGTCAGCCTGGTTCCAACCTTCCCATAAGCCACCTTGGCCCATCTCCTGGTTATCTGCACGGGATATTGTTTTACTTCCAACCCGGCTTAGTTTCACAGATGCCAGGAAGACGAGATAGAGGCATTGTTCTAAACTCTTCCAGGCTATGTCTATCTCGGGTCACACACACCACATCTTGTTTATGGAATGCCATCTTTTAGGTTTGTATCACCAAGTCATTGTCAGCTCAAGCTATCGCTAGCAGACTAACTGCAGATAGCTAGACTGGAGACCATCTCTTTACAGAAATACAGAATTAAACAGAACAGAAATGTCCAACTATTTGTTAAGTATTAATTCCTAACTATTAATATTAAACAAATCAGGTAAATGTGTACATTTTCTATCACACTACTCTGTTTGTCCCTGGTTAGTGTAATGGAGTAAATCGTCTGTTAAAGAGCTGGCTAGCCTGACTGCCAACCTTCTGTTCCAACACAAACACAGGTCGCCTCCCAAACGGCTCCCTATTCCCTTTTTTATAGTGCACTAGTTTGGACCAGGGTCCAGTGGGTATCATAAGTATTTGGATTTGTTCACATTTTATTGCGTTACAAAGTGGTATTGAAATGAATTTCATTGGGATTTCTTGTTGTGTCGATCTACACAAAATACTCTGTCAAAGTGGATTTTTTTTCTTCATTTGTATTATTAATGAAAAATAAAACACGAATGTTCAGGTAACTGCCAAAATAAAGGAAACGCCAACAGTGTTTTAATAGGGTGAGCCAGAACCACTTAAATGCACCTTGGCATGGATTCTACAAGTTTCAGGGACTCTATTGGAGGGATGCGACATCATTCTTCCATGAGAATTTCCATAATTTGGTGTTTTGTTGATGGTGGTGTAAAACGCCGACTCAGGCGCCGCTGCAGAATCTCCCATGTGTGTTCTATTGGGTTTTGATCTGGTGACTGAGCCGGCCATGGCATACATCGTTTCATGCTCATCAAACCATTCAGTGTCCACTTGTGCCCTATGTGGAAGCACCCGCTTTCAATGTACTTAGTCTTTCTCATTTACCCCAGTGTTTCCATTTTTTTGGCAGTTACCGATACCTTGATTAGATAAGTTCATTACATGTTAGAAACTCATTTGCCAGCACTTACACGTAAGTCTTAGAGCTTTGCACACTGGGATTTGTGCAATATTTGCTTATTGTTCTATTCAAATTATTATTATTTTGCTCAAGCTCTGTCAAGGTTTTGGGGATCATGGCTTAACCGCAATGTTAAAGTCTTGCCATAGATCTTCAAGAAAATGTAGGTCAAAACTGGCCACTCAGAAACATTCGCTGTCTTCTTGGTAAGTAACTCGTGTAGATTTGGCCTTGTGTTGTAGGTTAATGTCCTGCTGAAAGGTGAATTCCTGTCCTAGTGTGCTGGAAAGCAGACTGAAGCATGTTTTCCTCCAGGATTTTTCCATCCTGTTTTCTTTTTATCCTGGAAAAATTCCACCGGTCTTTGGCGACGTCAAGCATACCCATACAATGATGCAGCCACCACCATGGTTGAAAAAAAGGAGGTGACTCAGTGATGTGTTGCATTGGATTTGGAATATTTGTATTCTGTGTATTTTTATCTTTACTCAGATTTAGGTCATTATTGTGGAGTAATTACAATGTTGATTCATCCTCAGTTTTCTCCTTTCATGGCCATTGAACTCCAGCTGTTTCAAAATCGCCTGAGCAGTTTCCTTCATGTCAAGCACAACTATCTTTGTGGGGTGGTTTAATACATCATTCACAAGATAATTACAATTTTAAGAGATTCAATGATTTGTTATCTACCAATGACTGCCCTTCTTGTAGTTGAATCTGAGCTTGAAATCCAATACTTGACTGAGGGACCTTACATATGTAGTATGTATGGGGGTCAGAGGAAAGGGGTAGTCATTAAATTTTTTTTGTTTTTAAGCCACATTTCTCTCCTGAACTAATTTAGGCTTGCAGAAACAAAAGGTTTGAATACCATTGTAGTTATTAGATTTTTATAAATATTTAAAAAATATATATCTTATCACTTTTTAAATTATGAACAACAAGGAACAATCACAATTAAATCAGTTTCAATCCCACTTTGTCACGCAAAAAAAATGTGAGAAAAAAAATCCAAGGGTAGTGTGCATACTTATAATGCCCACTGTATAGGGAATAGTGCCATTTGGGATTCAGACACCGACGCAGCACTATTTTTAGCACGGTTGTCTGAATCTTCATAGAGAATTGTTTTATGGAGAGTAATCATGGAAAATATTGTACTGCTAAGGTTCTGGAGTAGAGTTGATATGTTGAGTGAGACATCATTCCATAAAGGGAAACGCAAGTTGTTAAAGCCAAAAAAAATGATGGGTCTAGGCCTAGTTGCATCAGTTTGGGATTTTCTCGGCTTTTGCTTGTTTGACCCAAATCATAAAGTAACACATGGCTAAGATCTTGATCAGTTGTTTGGTGATGATGGGAATCAATGAGGCGATTGCAAGGTTTCTGTCTCGCATCTTGCCTTTTTGCACATGTTTTTGTATTCTTTCTGTGACACCTGGTACAGTATTTCAGTAATTACTGTGTGTGTGGGGCATGGGTAGCTAACACCCCGATGGCTTTCCCGATGGGCGGAGAGAGAGAGCTCCTGACACACACCTTTACCCTCCTGTCCGAGCTTCCTCTCCTCCACCCTCCCCCTCTCCCACTCTCCCAGGGCTGCTCCTCCCTTTCCTGGGTGAAGGAAGAAAAAGTCCAACCAAGATAAAGAAAAAAGACAAACACAAAGTAAAGACGTAAGCCTCTGATCTTAATGAATAGCCCAAATATATATATATATATTTATTATTATTATTATTATTATTATTATTATTATTTGCGGTATTCTTGCTCATTTGCGTGGCTTCTGTCCCTTACAGAGCAACGGTTATGACAATGGGTGCTATACAGTGCTATTCAATGGGTACAGTGCTAGTAGTGCCTTTTAACCTGTAGTAACTGGCTAGCCTCCAGCAGGGTAAATGGATGGATGCCAATGGGTAAAAGTTGACTTCAGTTGGAACAAGTTAAATGGTCAGAAATGTGTGTTCAGTGCGCATGTTTTACAAGGGAATTTCAGGATAGTGAGTTTTCCATGACACCTAATTCCATACTGTTTGTTTCTGTATTCCTTATTTCATCAGTCCACTGTTTATAAGGTCATTATTGACCACATTGAACTATTCAAAGGCAGTTTCTTGACTGTTCCTTTTGTTCAATTTTGGATTCAGTGAGGGAAGTTTATGGTTATGATTTCGCAGATAGAAGGGTGCAATTTTACATGTGCTCGCTGTGCTGTAGTTAGGTGGCCTGTAGTTCATCAGGCTTTCTCCGTCTCTCCTCTTCACCCACTCTCAGAGCTCCAGACTCCAGTGATGAGCACAAGCAGGGTCTCTCACTACTCCAGATTAGACCTGCAGCTGGTGGGTTCCCTCTCCCTATTTCTTTCTTTTATAATTCTGGTAAAAGCCCTACTGCCTTAATTTATTCTGCCAATAAAGAACCATTTGAATTCAAAATATATTGATCTGAAGATGGTTAACTCTGCATCTTCCGCTTTCTAAGGAAATTGATTGTGGCTGAAATGTGGCCTGTTTCATAGCAATGTTGTAAAGTTGTAGACACCAGGGTTTAGTTCTCTCTCTCTCCCCCCTCACTCCTCCAGACTAGACCTGCGGCCGGTGGGTGTCGTAAATGACTGTGCATTAATACTTTTGGTGTTACCTACAGATGCTGGATCTCACTTCTGACCCCAATTATTGTATTGTGGATTATGTGCGTCTTACGTAATGCTCACTCCTTCCTCTTCTCTCTTTCTCAGCACGGCTTGTCCACTAACCGTCGAGTGATACCTGCAAGTCTGACTCCTCTCTCTCACTGTTTTTCTTCCAGTTAATCTGGGTGTTTTTTGTTCTTCACTCGTGTTTCTTTAGCATTCTCTTTAGAGTAGCCACCTTTAGCTTTGCATGGATATGTTTTCTTGTTCAGCATTTATGCCAAATGGATTTATGCCAGAAGCGTTTGACATGATTGACTTAGTATGACTCGGCATGGTTTCATTCATCATTATTAAAACTTTAGAAAGAAACTGTGAACTGTGTGTGAAGTTACGGCCACAGACATAATGCTAATGGAGTACAGCTCAGGATTTGAATTAATTATTTTATACAGTCATTTTTGCTCATCATTATCAAGGGTGTCAATAATTTCAGACTCCACTGACCTGGAGTCTACTGACCTTGTGATGTTGGCTAGGAGGATGTTTCCAACTACTTTTGTAGTATTGAATGGGATTGTCATTGGCCAGTTTTAACTTTTCAACAAAACGCATTTCAACGTAAGTTTCCTAGTCCTTTCGGTTTCCTCTCTTTTTTTGGTGTTGCTTTTTATCTTTCAATCCCTCTTTCTCTAATTGTAGGCATCCTATACTTCCTCTGAACTTAACAAATAACAAAAATGGTCTGTCCTCTCCTAGAAAACAGCTTTCTTCCTACAATGGCTACGAGGTCTGTTCACACACACTTCGAAGTTGTATGTAAAGACAACATTACCTCTTTCCTGAGGTGTGAACTCCCAGAACTGCTCCTAGATCGGTTTGTGCTGTTTTGCCAATATGTTTGGTGTGACCATGACCTTGGTACAGATCTGGGACCAGGCTATATGACATGGTCTTAATGTTACCCAGGCACTGACTACAATGTCTTTTGAATACATGGTGTGACATGTATTCTTACTCCCTCCCCACTGTACCAACATATTTAGTAATCTGGGCTACTCTGCCAGATCTACTACCAGTGCCATCACAGGGTTTGTGAAGGCATTCATTAATCTGACCTTTGACCCCACCCAATATGATACTGTACGGTGCATTCTGAAAGTATTCAGACCTTGAGTTTTTGCACATTTTGTTATGTCACAGCCTTATTCTAAAATGGATTGAATTGTTTGTTTTTTCCAACCTCATTAATCTACACACACTATCCCATAATGACAAAGTAAAAACAGGTTTTAAGAAATGTTTGCAATTACAGCCTCGTCATCTTCATATGACGCTATAAGCTTGGCACACCTGTATTTTGGGAGTTTCTCCCATTTTATTCTCTGAAGAGCCTCTCAAGCTCGGTCAGGTTGGATGGGGAGCGTAGCTGCACCGCTATTTTAAGGTCTCACCAGAGACATTCGATCAGGTCCGGGCTCTGGCTGGACCACTCAAGGACATTCAGCCACTCTTGTGTTGACTTGGCTGTGTGCTTAGGTTGTTGTCCTGTTGGAAGGTGAACCTTCGCCCCAGTCTGAGCTCCTGAGTGCTCTGGAGCAGGTTTTCATCAAGGTTCTCTCTGTACTTTGCTCTGTTCATCTTTCCCTCAATCCTGACTATTCTCCCAGTCTCTGACCCTGAAAAACATCCCCACAGCATGATGTTGCCTCTACCATGATTCACCGTAGGGATGGTGCCAGGTTTCATCCAGATGTGGCGCTTGGCATTCAGGCCAAAGAGTTCAATCCTGGTTCCATCAGACCAGAGTATTTTTTTTTTCTCATGGTCCAGGACTCCATTAGGTGCCTTTTGGGCTGTCGTGCCTTTTACTGATTGGCTTCCGTCTGGACACTCTACCATAAAGGCCTGATTGGTGGAGTGCTGCAGAGATGGTTGTCCTTCTGGAAGGTTCTTCCATCTCCTCCACAGAGGAACTCTGCAGCTCTGTCAAAGTGACCATCGGATTCTTGGTCACCTCCCTGACCAAGGCCCTTCTCCCCCTATTGCTCAGTTCTGTCGGGCGACCAGCTCTTGGAAGTCTTAGTAGTTCCAAACTTATTCCATTTTAAAAATGGAGGCCACTGTGTTCTTGGGGACCTTGAATGCTGCAGACACGTTTTGCACCTTTCCACAGATCTGTGCCTCAATACAATCATGTCTCGGCGCTCTACGGAAAATTCCTTTGACCTCGTGGCTTGGTTTTTGCTCTAACATGCCTGTCAACTATGGGACCTTAAATAGAGTCATCCTATACTTGTGTGCCTTTCCAAATCATGTCCAACTAATTGAATTTACCACAGGTGGACTCCAAGTTGTAGTAACATCTCAAGGATGATCAATGGAAACAGGATGCAACTGAGCTCAATATCGAGTCTCATAGCAAAGGGTCTGAGTACTTATGTTAATATATATATTTTTTTTTACATTTGCAAACATGTCTAAACCTGTTTTCGCTTTGTCATTATGGAGATTTTTTTTATTTAATCCATTTTAGAATAAGGCTGTAACGTAACAACATTTGGAAAAAAGTCAAGGGGTCTGAATGCACTGTATATGCCAGCTGTAACACACACTTTCCCTACAGTCAACTAAATACATTTTTTTCAACATGAGCTCTTAATAATAAGCCACTCTGGTAAACAAGACGTTCTGATCAAACTTACTGTATAGCAGCAATCACTTCACTTTTGGCTGTTCCTATTTTATTGGAGAAGTAAATGCACTGGAGAAAATCGGCTATGATTGTCAGTCATGTGGACTAGCAAGCATGATCTGAGAGCACTGCCTCGAAGAATGTAATGTTGTTTTGTGTGTGTTTGACATCCGATCCCACCCCTGCAGGGCTTTTTATATGAGGACAGTGCATAGTTGGTCTCGAAGGGTCATCGGCTCCAGTTCTCGTGTAGGACTCCCATTGTGTAACAGAATGTATGCCAAACAAAAACCATTGATTTCAAAGTTTAACAAGCCATACAACTGACTACCATTCACAATTTACACCTGAACATTTCACAGAATAACATGTAATGGAAGAAATGTGCAGATGCAAAGTTTGGTAACAGAAAACTCCTGTTTTTGTGTCCACGTTTTCCAAAAACTATCTTTTCCAAATTAAGATTCAACTATGTCTTCTGAAATAATGGGGTGTTACTGTGACACGACACATTGACAAAATTGAACTACAGTAAATGAATTGGATTTACACTAGTTAACGGAATTGCGGTAATGGAATTTCATCATGGGTCCCTGATCTGTACTACACAGAAATACATAATTATGGATATGAATGTCATTCTCTTCATGGTGATGTGTCATAAATAGGTACACAAAGGTAGAAATATGTAATATCCTACTTTGCATATTTGGGTATTATTCTACACACTAGCTATTTTAATAAAATAAAATCTGAACCAATCAGTCTGTTTCACTAGTTTGGACATCAAAATATAGTAGAGTACAGCTACAGAAGAGTAGAGTACATTTATAGTACTGAACTCTACTGTGCTGAACTGTACTCTTCTTTGATGTGCTATCCAAACTTGTGAACCCTACTGGGGTTTGTGACTACTATGATAGCAAATTCCATTCAGATTTAATCAGAAATTCCGTAACTGATTTTGGTAATGGAATTTCTAGTTTTAATCACTTAATTGACATCAGTAAACACATTAACTAATTGATAGGTCTATATTTACTTGTTACTTCTGTGAACTTTATCTTCTCTCTCATGAGGGAGAGAGGTTAGATATGTTGGTTTTTGGTAATGGATTCTCAAGGAAATGTTTCTTAAACTTACAGAAGGCAGAAAAAGTTATCCGTTAGTCAGGGCTGTGACAGTAATTGAATAACCGACGGTTATGGATGAACGCCGTCATGAACATAAAATTACTGTCAAAACCGTTTAAATAGGGTTATTTTTTGTTGTTTTTAGCTTGATCTTCATGTAGATAAACTTTACCTAATAGCTGGAGTGTTTTCTAATGATTATAAGCAATTGTTTTGCTTACTTAGTCTGTCTAAACCTTCTACAGCTCCTCCTCTTTCCAACTGTCTTTTGATGCACAAGCAGCTAATCTGCTAGATGTGCGGGGGTGCAGACCGCTATAGGCTATGGCACTATAGTAAAAACAAAATGTTGGTGTGGACTTTCTTTTACATAATACACGTTTTCATCGCTTGCTAGCAAATAAATAAATCTGTCTTTTAATGTTTGGATGAATCTGACTTCATTAATTATTCAACAGCCGTAGAGGAGGTTGTTCTGGCTCTGAGCCTAAAATGCGCTAATGTTGTCTCAAATGGACAATGCACCAATCCTCTCCAACCTGGCATGGTATAATTTGATACGGAAACTTTTCTTAATCTCTAGACTAATCAATGGTGATCAGGCTCGGTCCTGGCTGATATGCTGCCCTAAGCAAGACCAAAAACAATTCCGCCTTTCAATCCCTGCCACGTAGAATAGTAGCCTCGGCCAGGGAGTCTGAACATCAGACAGGATGGCATTGTCTCCCTCAATCTGTGCAATGGCTACTGCTATAGGTTTCAGGCTATAGGTTTCAGAATCCTCTTGATGGGGCTGTCCATATTGGCAGACTGTGATATGGCCAGATCTTGGGGAAACTCCTTCCCCCTCCAGGAGACTGTCAAACATGATGACAACATCACCCCAACAGGTGTTTCTGGGCAGATTCAATGTGGTGCTCTTATTCTTCTCATTTTGCTTGGTGAAGTCGATTGCTGCTATAACTTGATGACCCTTCACATACCTAACCTTTTCCTTGGCTCTCTTGTAGAGTGTATCCATTGTTTTCAGTGCCGTGATGTCCTTGAGGAGCAGATTCAATGCATGAGCAGCACAGCCAATGGGTGTGATGTGAGGGTAGGACTCCTCCACTTTAGACCAAGCAGCCTTCATGTTCGCAGTATTGTCGGTCACCAGATGCCTTGTGTGGTCCAAGGTCATTGACTGCCTTCAGCTCATCTGCAATGTAGAGACCAGTGTGTCTGTTGTCCTTGTGTCTGTGCCGGAAATGTACCTGAAAGTTTCCGGCCCTTTGCAGCCCTGCTAGCACGACACAGATGATTTCAAATAATCAACTCTTCAAGTTTAAATTATTTGAATGAACATCTAAATGGCACACACACACACACACACACACACACACAATCTGTCCCAATTTTCTCAAGACTTAAAAATCCTTCTTTAACCTGTCTCCGCCCCTTCATCTACACTGATTTTTAAAGTGGATTTAACAAGCAATATGAATAAGAGGTCATCGCTTTCACTTGGATTCACCTGGACAGTTTTTCATGGAGAGAGCAGGTGTTCTTAATGTTTTCTATACTCTGTGTGTGTCCATTCAGAAGGTTTCCTAAAGAAGCCTGTCTGGTCTCCATCTCTTTTAATAAGAATCAAACGCTCAGTCTTGTTAAGGGCCTATTTTCAGTAGCTTGGTCAACATTATTTCTCTCCTTACCATATCCTCTCTTTGAAGAACATATGCCAATGTCCATTGAATGACCGCAGCAGCAGGGTTTGTGACGTTATGCGTGTCACGTGTGTGTGTGTGTGTGCGTGTTCTTGTGTGCGTGCACATTGATGCTGGTGGGTGAGTGTGCCATCCCCAGCCTTCAGAGTACAGTAGTTATCGCGGCACCAGGTCCAGGGTGTCCTCTAAAGCCAGCTCAGTCTATGCCAGCCCCAGTGGTGAGCACCCCTCAGTCACACTGTCCAGCCATGGAACCTTATTAGAGTGACACGGCCATTGAACAAGCATAATCACAGACTGATGACTTTTATAGTGGACTAGTCGTATTGTCTTGAGTTAAAGTAAGCCTTCATAGTTGTACTTTGTTTTTTTTCAGTGAAGTTTTTTAAATTTATGGTGATATAAGACTTGAATGGTTTATGCATTTTCTGTCATTTTAAAATGTATATTGTTATTTGACCTTTATTTAACTAGGCAAGTCAGTTGAGAACAAATTCTTATTTTTAATGACTGCCTAGGAACAGTGGGTTAACTGCCTTGTTCAGAGGCAGAACGACAGATTTTTACCTTGTCAGCTCGGGGATTTGATCTTGCAACCTTTCAGTTACTAGTCCAATGCTCTATCCACATATCTCCTAAAGTCTTTGTCCATTGCAATTCAATGATGGGAAATAATGTGAAATATATCACTAGCCACTTTAAACAATGCTACCTAATATAATGTTACATACCCTACATTATTCATCTCATATGCATACGTATCTACTGTACTCTATATCATCGACTGCATCCTTATGTAATACATGTATCACTAGCCACTTTAACTATGCCACTTTGTTTACATACTCATCTCATATGTATATACTGTACTCGATACCATCTACTGTATCTTGCCTATGCTGCTCTGTACCATCACTCATTCATATATCTTTATGTACATATTCTTTATCCCCTTACACTGTGTATAAGACAGTAGTTTTGGAATTGTTAGTTAGATTACTTGTTGGTTATTACTGCATTGTCGGAACTAGAAGCACAAGCATTTCGCTACACTCGCATTAACATCAGCTAACCATGTGTATGTGACAAATAAAATTTGATTTGATTTGAATTATGTCTATGGCATTGACAATTTGGCTCCTGATTTGCTTGTTCTGTCCATAAGGAATTAATTGAGAATCGGAAGGTCAGTCATCAACCATAGTCGATTGCAGCCATATTTCACAATAACCACCATCTCAAAGGCCTTTGGGTAATTTGTTAGTGGTGATTGGCAAAGCATTACAAGGTTATGCTGCGTCATGCCAAAATAAATCTCAGCGATTGCCCTGTGCCTTTTGTGATTGGGTTTTGTTTGACACAACAGGGATATAAGTAGATAAATAGATAACTGGCATCTTTCAGATGGAGATTATAATTGTTACAGAGAAAGTGATGTCTGCAACCCAATTCAGCCTTCTGTTGTAACTCGTATTGTGTTGAGAGGTTGCCCAGAATAGCAACTTGTTTAAATTGTCAACTCAGGGCAAATATTCTATTAACCAGTGGCAAGAATATGAAGACTAGTTGATGTCTGGTACGCTGAGTCATCCTACCTTTTTACATATCATCCAACTTTAAATTATTTCTTTACAGGAATCCTTTTGCATGTGGGCTACTGTGTATACTGTCTGGGATGCTCATTACTCTATACAGCTGTAGGCTGATCCTTGTTCCGAGAGTCCATTTTACACATTCTCAGTTTAGCCATTTATTGTGTGTTCTGGTTGGAAAGAGGCCATATACATGTGTATTTGGCTATACACGGGTATTGGGCTATATAGAGAGCTCTGTGTTTATGTGCATGTGAGAGAAAGTGACCTCCCTGAAATATACCCTGTGGCATTCCGCCCTCTAGTGGGCCACTATTATGACTGCAGCTTCCTGCTCGGCCACCTGCAGTAGCCTGCCAGGAGGACCTGGGTCACATGACCATCCACAATTTATCCGATGTGAGTGGGGCGGCACTGCCTTCCCAGAGTCATGGCAGTATGGTCTCAACTCTCACAGAGAGACTGTCTGCTTTCGTGTGGAGTTGGAGGGTAGACCTAGAGAGAGTAACCACTGTCTGACCTGGATTGTATGGTCATTGGCAAGATGGGAAAGAGGAGACCTTAGAAAGTGCTTTTAGAACTAATGAGATGTCAACACTGGCACTAGTTAATAAAAACTATAAATTGCAATTTATATAGCGTAAAGTTGGATAGTGTGTTGATTAAACAAATTAGTGTTGTAGAATGGGATAAATGGGACTAACAACAATATGGTGTGTCGTGGACTAGAACTACTTTTGACTAAACTATTTGATGCTGATTTGATAGGCATGGGAAGTGAACAATATGACTAACATAGCATGTCTAATACTAAGGACAGTTTTGATATTCCATATGTAGTAATATGTCAGTTGTTGTGACAGATATGAACAATGCAAGCCACTGAAGTTCACAGACCAGTCTGACAATTAGGCATGCACTCTTAACTTACCCAGCAATTGTTGTTGCAACAGCATTTAAACTGCTTGTGGTTTATGATTGGATGTGAAGACTGCGGATTGTCCCCAAAGCTTTGGAGGGATAATGTGATTGGCCAAAGTGGAGAAAGGTAAAGATGTGATGGGGAAATTGAGTGCAATCTTGTGGCAGAAGAGTCAGTTTTTTTCCCCCCATTCCTTGTGAATCCATGGCACTTTGTCCCTTTTAAAGGCATGATGTGGTCCCGATTTATATCAGTATGTCCCCTTTGTTCCCAGGTGGAGGACAGAGATTTCCTGGAAAAGGGATCTCAATCTGCTTCCACCCTAACGGCAGCTACCCTCGCTTCACTCAGCGGGTCTTCCTCCCGGAGAGGAAGTGGCGAATTGTCGATGACTGGCGACACAGAGACCTCCATACTAGAGATCAAGGTAAGAAAGCCATGGGTGTTCTAGCACCTTCTCATGTCCACTCTTTAAGAGCCCATACCTGTACAACACACACTGCTCTGCAGAGGTTGTTCTCTACCTATCATTGTGCTCATCACTTCATCTATCAACCCTGTCGCAGCATGCTTCTGTCTCTTTCCTCACCCCTTCCATGCTCTTCACCCCAGGAGATTCATGAGCTGAAGGATCAGATCCAAGATGTGGAGTCTGATGTGGAACTGCCTCCTACTCAGTCCCAGATGCAAATATATGCATATTATTATTAGTAGTATTGGATAGAAAACACTGAAGTTTCTATGATGTCTGTTTGAATGATGTCTGTGAGTATAACATAACTCATATGGCAGGCAAAATCCTCAGGAAAAAATCCAAACTGGAAGTGGGAAATCTGAGGTTTGTATAGTTTTTGAACTCGCCCCTATCGAATAGACAGTGGGATATCGGTTATTTTGCACTTCCTAAGGCTTCCACTAGATGTCAACCATTTTTAGACCATTGTTTCAGGCTTCTCATGTGAAGGGGGGCTGGATGGGAGCAGTTTGACTAAGGGGTCTGCCTACAGCCTCATTCTCAGTCACATGCTTTCACTTGAGAGGTAGCTCTTGTTCCATTCCTTTTCTACAGACAATTGAATTCCCCGGGTTGGAACATTATTGAACTTTTATGATAAAAACATCCTAAAGATTGAATCTATACTTAGTTTGACAAGTTTCTTCGACCTGTAATGTAACTTTTTGAATGTTTTGTCCGAATGGACCAGATCGCGCTTTTGGATTTGTTTACCAAACGCCCTAACAAAAGAAGCTATTGGACATAAATGGACATTATCGAACAAAACAAGCATTTATTGTTGAACTGCGATTGCTGGGAGTGCAATCTGATGAAGATCATCAAATGTAAGTGAATATTTCTAATGCTATTTATGAATAATGTTGACTACCCAACATGGCAGATATTTCTCTGGCTGGTTTGGGCTCTGAGTGCCGTTCTCAGATTATGATTTTTCCGTAAAGTTTTTAAAAATCTGACACAGCGGTTGCATTAAGGAGAAGTGTATCTAAAGTTTAATGTATAATAGTTGTATTTTCATCATTTATTATGAGTATTTTTGTGAATTCATGTGGCTCTCTGCAATATCACTGCATGTTTTAGAACTACTGAACGTAACACACCAATGTAAAATACGATTTTTGGATATAAATATGAACTTTATCGAACAAAACATACATGTATTGTGTAATATGAAGTCTTATGAGTGTCATCTGATGAAGATCATCAAAGGTTAGTGATTCATTTTATCTCTTTGTGCTTTTTGTGACTCATCTCTTTGGCTGGAAAAATGGCTGGGTTTCTCTGAGTTGGTGGTGACCTAACATAATTGTTTGTGGAGCTTTCGCTGTAAAGCATTTTTGAAATCAGACACTGTCTGGATTATCAAGAATTGTATCTTTTAAAATGGTGCCTAATACTTGTTTGAGAAATTTGATTAATGAGATTTCTGTTGATTTTGTATTTGGCGCCCTGCAATTTCATTGGCTGGGAGGGAACCCCAGTCCTAGACAGGTTAATGAACGTTTTAGACTTATTTTCTTACCTATCCCATTTCAACTATAGATAGTTTTAGACTCCTACCTTGCTATTAAATGGTTTCCTGAGGCTGGGACCCCTCTAATTGTAATAGATGCTCTGTGATTTCTGTCTAGTGATGTTGAAAGTCCAGATCAGTAGGATATTTGGCAGCATAAAAACTTGCGACAAGTGCCAAATGTATAGTGTTCTTGTCAGGCTAGATGGCTTGCCTATCTTTTCCCATGTATTTTTCAGCTTCCTTTCAAATCAGTCAACAAGTTATGCCGTCCTGATATCAAATTCAATAACATTTAGCAGATGCTCTTATCCAGACTAAAATCAAATGTTATTAGTCACATGTCCTGAATACAACAGTTGTAGACCTTAGAGTGAAATGCTTACTTATGAGCCCCTAACCAACAGTGCAGTTTCAAAAAATATGGTTAATAAGAGAAGTAATTAAAGAGCAGCAGTAAAAAATAACGATGCATACACACACACACACACTCCCACAGGGGGGTGCCGGTACAGAGTCAATGTGCGGCGGCACCGGTTAGTTGAGGTAGTATGTAGGTAGAGTTAAAGTGAATATGCATAGATGACAACAGTGGGGGGGGGGGGGATTGCAGTCGTCAGTGAACAGGGAGTACAGGAGGGGTAGAGGTAGATGTTTTCAGAAGATGGGCAGGGACTCTGCTGTCCTAGCTTCAGGGGGAAGCTGTTTCAACCATTGGGGTACCAGTACAGAGAAGAGCTTGGGCTGAGTGGGAGCTGTGAGGGCCAAGAGGCCTGAGATAGTAGAATGGTGTGCTCAGGTTGGGGTATAGGGTTTGAGCATAGCCTGAAGTTAGGGAAGGGCAGTTCCATAGGTAAGCACCATGGTCTTGTTTTGGATGTGAGCTTCGACTGGAAGCCAGTGGAGTGTGCGGAGGAGCAGGGTGACAGAGAACTTGGGAAGGTTGAAAACCAGGCGGGCTGCAGCATTCTGGATAAGTTGCAGGTCTTTGATGGCACAAGCGGGGAGCCCAGCCAACAGTGAGTTGCAGTACTCCAGATGGGAGAAGACTAGTGTCAAGTGTCTTGCCTGCCTTGTGAGTTGGAAGGGATTGGGATGCAAGGAGGGGAAAGTGAGGTGCGGTGCAAGGAGGGGAAAGTGAGTGTTGGAAAGAAATTAAATCGAGTCAGACATCGGGAGGTTGAAGTCGCAAAGTACGAAGAGCGGTGAGCCGTCGTCAGGAAATGAGCTTATCAAGGTGTCAAGCTCATTGAGAAACTCTCCAAGGGCACCTGGTGGGCGATAGATGACAATAATGTTAAGCTTCAGTGGACAACTGACCGGGTGGAATTGAAATGAGGAGATGAACAGGTGAGAGAGGGGGAAAAATAATCTCTGCTTAAGAGAAATGAGTAGACCTGTGCCAACACCGTGACCAGATGCTCTCAGACTGAGAGAAAGCAACCTAATCAGATGAAGAAAGAGCCGTGTGTTTTCTGGGGTGATCCATGTCTCCATCAGACCAAAAACTCAAGGGGCTGAAGGCAGAGGTTAACTTGGCGTTCTTGACCGCAGATCGGCAGTTTCAAACGCTGCCAGAGATCTGGAATTCCACATGGGTTGTGCGCGCAGGGTACACTAAATTAGAAGGGTTGCAGCCAAGGGTGGGGAATGTCTATAAAGCCTTCAGGTAGAGGTTCGAACAGGTATAGAAAACACACACATAGTTGACAAAGCTACAAAAGAGCTAAATACAGAATCTGTAAATAACTAGGTAAGATACTCAAGTGAGAGAGTGGTGTAGAAGCCTTCCTCTTTCCTTCCTGAGATGAAGCTGGTTATATAAACTCAGAAAAGAGATTAAACCACTCCCCCTGCAATACAGCCACTGATTACCAAAACAAGTCACAAATTGCCCTGGCACATGATCCTAGTTGATGTGTCAACTATTTGCATATTATGAGCAGTCGGCAGTTCACACTACAAGTAGGGTACTGGGAAAACAGCCAGCACTTAAAGTAGTTGGCCCTAGCTAGAAAAAAGACAGTACTAGACAGAATTATACTTATCACTCATGGAGATATCAGGAGGAGTCTAGCTATAGTTTGAAGCACACCCAATAACCCCACTGGCATGCTATTGCTTGACAGCTATTGCTTGGGTCTAACATTTGCATAATTTCCCTGAATACGAATGATGTCCTTGGAATTCTTTCCATTCTCTATCACGTTTCTGACCTTTCCTCCCAGTTGAAACCACCCGAATGAGTACAGAGAATGGAAGTGGCAGCGCTTGATACAATACCCCTTTTTGGTTATTGGTGTGTTTTTTTATGGGGGTGTTTTTTTGTATATTCATTTTTTTGTGAGCGTTTGTTACTGTATGTCTGTCATGTTGTCCGTATGTGTGTTCCCATGTGCATACACTATCGTGTCTTTGCTATGCTGGATTAAGTGATATGACATGCTATTCTATAAAATATTTTCTCTGTTACCTGATTGAACTAATCATGTAATTAACTAGAAAGTCGGGGCACCACGAAATAATATTTATAGAGCTGTTATCTTCCAAATAAACTCTTAAAGACCTGGTCATATTTTACATCAATAGCAGTCAATTCTTAATCGTCACCTTATTCAGTCTCATCTGAAGTCGTAGAATTATTGTTTATCTTCACGAACCCTGGGTAACAAGTTGAATCAGCAATACAAAATGTGTTATTTATTTACTAAATACCTACACAATCACACAAAATTACACATACACAGGATGGGTCATACATTGATGACTAATTATGTCATAAAAGAAAACGTCCCTAGCTTACGGTACAGATATGATGGCTGGTTACACAAAGGGGGTTGGGTTTTGAATTAAAGGAATTTGGGTCTCTATCGGACTGCAATGCAGCTATCGTAAATACAGAATCTTATGCATACGTTGTAGTACCGTCGTTGTGGTAGGACAGATACTTTGTCCGTCCTTTCCTAGCCCACATTTACAGCTGCTGCTGGGTAGCCTAGTGGTTAGAGCATTGGACAAGTAAGGGAAGGTTGCAAGTTCAAATCCCTGAGCTGACAAGGTACAAATCTGTCGTTCTGCCCCTGAACAGGCAGTTAACCCACTGTTCCTAGGCTGTCATTGAAAATAAGAATTTGTTCTTAACTGACTTGCCTAGTTAAATAAAGGTTTAAAAAAATTAACTCAACGGCTAGGAGGTATCACTTCTTTAGTGAATAAGAGTTCAAAGTTCATACCAAGTTGCCATACTTTGAGCTCACGTTGAAGTTGGCTTAGTTCTGTAGTTTGATATTAGCCCTTTTAAGGTATGGACCGTAGTCCTCGGGAACACAAATGTTACATTTTCATAAAGGGCTTATGTAGTAGGGAGAGAAGGGCGTGTTTCATAGTTCACAACCAATGTCGGTTCACATGGGCGGGACCACTGAGTTGAGCCTAGTTCACTTATGAAAACCAATTCTCTCATTTAGAAGCTAAAATTACATTTCATCTGTTCACAAATAGTTTCCTATTTAACCATTTCAATTGCACAACAATTCCATGTGAATCTGAACTATAATGTGTAGACTTTCCAAGATAGTTTGTCATCCTATCATCCAGTAATAATGTCTCCGATGACAACTGATCTGGTTTCATATTCTTTAAGTAAAAACACGTATTTTCAACTGGTTGAATTACCGAAATATGGTTCTGTTCACCACCCTTTTGATGTTACCCGAACTCTGTTAAGAAAAGGCTTTCTAACAGTCCCTCTGTAGAGTAGAGAGAGAGGAAAGGGGAAAGGTATTTATGGGTGTCATCAACCTCACACAACAGGCCAACGTCATGACACCAACAGGCATTTCTCTTCCTTTTAGGATTCCCTTGTGGAGGTGGAGGAGAAGTACCGCAAGGCCATGGTGTCCAACGCCCAGCTGGACAATGAGAAGAACAACCTGATGTACCAGGTAGATAGGCTGAAGGACTCGCTCATGGAGCTGGAAGAGCTGCTGTCCGAGTCACGCCGCGAGTACGATGCAAAGACCAAGGTATGGGAGAGATGAGGAGGCAGAGAAAGGATATGGCCAGATCAAGAGAAATATACAATTACAGTAAGATGAAAGATGACTGGAAAGGAGGCCAAGTTAGTAGAGTAAGGGGTAGGCTATAGAAGAGGGCGATATTAGGTGAAAACTGGAACTGACATTAGCCAAGTGGTGCCTTTTGGAAACTATAGCTGCCTGTACCAATGCAGTAATGGAGGATTATATACATGAACAGTAAAGAAATCATTTCCTGGGTGTTTTTCTGGATCGAAAATGGGCTTAGGGGGTGTGGCAATGGGCATGGTCAGCGCGGCTGATGTTTAAAGAATATTTTAGCTGCCCCCATCTCGGTGTAGAGAAGTATTTATATTATTTGTAAAGCCACTAAAAATGTCCATGTAACTGAGTGAAATGTTGTTTTAAAGCAAATGAGAAAATGTTTCTGTTTTAAATGTCAATTATAGCTGTTTTTATCTCAATATCAAATCATTAACAATGAAGTACCTTAATGTGATTATTATTATTTTTTTATAAGTCATAAAGAAACAAAAATAGCTGCTTAGCAAAGAGCAATTTCTCCAAAAAAAAAATTCTAGGGGAAAACTGAAAAATAGCTGTTGGCATTTGGCAGAGAGGTTTGGATCTCTATTTCTTATGTTTATTGACTAATTTGCTGTATGTCGATGTCATCATGAAGGCCAAAACTTCCTCCCACTATAGCAGGCTGAAATTCTGTGGTCTTTTCAAACAGCTCTTACACTACAAGGGCATTTTTTCAGTGTGGAAATTGGCCCTTTTTTAAAGCACATTTTATGTGATTCTATACTGCCATGGTACAGAGAAATGTGTGAAGTTTTAAAGCTAATTTCCTGCAATTCTATGCATTTTGCCATGGCTTTGTTCTTTTGCTCAAACATATTAACAAAATCAATAATGCTAAATTCATTCGTTTTAGTCATTTTCAATTCTCTCCGACTGTCGAGCTGTTTATTTTGGTGATTTGTTAGTTCTCAAATATTATATTATTTAAGAATACTAGCGGCACCCAGTCCATACAGACAGTAAATCATTGGAAATTAATAATTTCATGTAATCACCCCCCTGCAAATTAAAAATGTGTTCATCTGTTGAGCTTTTTTACATATATATATTTATTATTTATATATATTGTTTATTTATATATATTGTTTATTTATATATAATTATTATTTATATATAATTATTATTTATATATTATTATTTATATTATTATTTATATATATTATTATTTATTTATATATATATATATATATAGCGGAGGAGCGGGGTGACGTGAGAGAACTTGGGAAGGTTGAACACCAGACGGGCTGCGGCGTTCTGGATGAGTTGTAGGGGTTTAATGGCACAGGCAGGGAGCCCAGCCAACAGCGAGTTGCAATAATCCAGACGGGAGATGACAAGTGCCTGGATTAGGACCTGCGCCGCTTCCTGTGTGAGGCAGGGTCGTACTCTGCGGATGTTGTAGAGCATGAACCTACAGGAACGGGCCACCGCCTTGATGTTAGTTGAGAACGACAGGGTGTTGTCCAGGATCACGCCAAGGTTCTTAGCGCTCTGGGAGGAGGACACAATGGAGTTGTCAACCGTGATGGCGAGATCATGGAACGGGCAGTCCTTCCCCGGGAGGAAGAGCAGCTCCGTCTTGCCGAGGTTCAGCTTGATGTGGTGATCCGTCATCCACACTGACATGTCTGCCAGACATGCAGAGATGCGATTCGCCACCTGGTCATCAGAAGGGGGAAAGGAGAAGATTGTGTGTCGTCTGCATAGCAATGATAGGAGAGACCATGTGAGGTTATGACAGAGCCAAGTGACTTGGTGTATAGCGAGAATAGGAGAGGGCCTAGAACAGAGCCCTGGGGGACACCAGTGGTGAGAGCGCGTGGTGAGGAGACAGATTCTCGCCACGCCACCTGGTAGGAGCGACCTGTCAGGTAGGACGCAATCCAAGCGTGGGCCGCGCCGGAGATGCCCAACTCGGAGAGGGTGGAGAGGAGGATCTGATGGTTCACAGTATCGAAGGCAGCCGATAGGTCTAGAAGGATGAGAGCAGAGGAGAGAGAGTTAGCTTTAGCAGTGCGGAGCGCCTCCGTATTATTATATTATATATATATTTATATTATATATATATTTATATTATTTATATTTATATATTTATATTTATTTATATTTATATATATATATTTATATATTTATTTATTTATATATTTATTTATTTATATATTTATATATTTATTTATATGTATATATAATATTTATATGTATTTATTTATATATATATATATATATAAATTATATATATATAAATTATATATAAATAAATAAATAAATATATATATATATATATGCTTTTATGGTAGTGGCCAGACGGAAGCCACTCATATCACATGAGGGCCCTCTTGGAGTTTGCCAAAAGACTCTGACCATGAGAAACAAGATTCTCTAGTCTGATGAAACCAAGATTGAACTCTTTGGCCTGAATGCTAAGTGTCACATCTGGAAGGAACCAGGAACTGCTCATCACCTGGCCAAATCCATCCCTACGGTGAAGCATGGTGGTGGTGGCAGCATCATGCTGTGGGGTTGTTTTTCAGCGGCAGGGACTGGGAGCCTAGTCAAGATCGAGGGGAAAGATGAACAGAGCACAGTAGAGGTCCTTGATTAAAACCTGCTCCGGAGCTCTCAGGACCTCAGACTGGGGTGAAAGTTCACCTTCCAACAGGACAATGACCCTAAGCACACAGCCAAGACAACGCAGGAATGGCTTCGGGTCAAGTCTCAATGTCCTTGAGTGGCCCAACCAGAGCCCAGACTTGAACCTGACCGAACATCTCTGGAGAGACCTGACAAGAGTTTGAGAGGATCTGCAGAGAAGAATGGGAGAAATTCCCCAAATGCAGGTTTGTTACGCTTGTAGTGTCATACCCAAGAAGTCTCAAGGCTGTAATCGCTGCCAAATGTGCTTTAGCAAAGTACTGAGTAAAGAGTGTGAATACTTATGTAAATGTGATATTTCCTTTTTTTTATACACACTCACACACTTGTATGTAGGTTGAAGGGAAAAAAGCAATTTAATCCATTTTAGAATACGGCTGTAACATTTTTAAAAAGGTGAAGGGATCTGAATACTTTCCGAATGCACTATATACACACAGATACACAAGTATGTGGACACCCCTTCAAATTAGGGGATTTGGCTGTTTCAGGTGTATAACATTGAGCACACAGACATACAGTCTCCATAGACAAACATTGACAGTAGAATGGCCTTACTGAAGAACTCAGTGATTTTCAACGTGGCACCGTCATAGGATAGTAGGACACACAAGCTCACAGAACAGGACTACCTAGCGTGTAAAAAATTCTGTCCTCGGTTGCAACACTCACTACAGAGTTCCAAATTGCCTCTGGAAGCCGCATCAGAACTGTTTGTCGGAAGCTTCATGAAATGGGTTTCCATGTCCGAGCAGCTGGACACAAGCCTAGGATCACCATGCTCAATGCCAAGCGTCGGCTGAAGTGGTGTAAAGCCCGCCGCCATTGGACGCTGGAGCAGTGGAATAGCGTTCTCTGGAGTGATGAATCACACTTCGCCATCTGGCAGCCCGACCGACGATTCTGGATTTGGCGGATGCCAGGAGAACGTTACCTGCCTGAATGCAAAGTTTGGAGGTATAATAGTATAGGGCTGTTTTTCATGGTTCCAGTTAGGCCCCTTTAGTTCCAGGGAAGAGAAATCTTACGCTACAGTATAAAATGGCATTCTAGACGATTCTGTGCTCCCAACTTTCTGGCAACAGTTTGAGGAAGGCCTTTTACTGTTTTAGCATGGCAATGCCCCTGTGCACAAAATGAGGTCCATACAAAAATGGTTTGTTGATATCGGTATGGAAGAACTTGCACAGAGCCCTGAGCTCAACCCCATCGAACACCTTTGGGATGAATTGGAATGCCGACTGCAAGCCAGGCCTAATCCCCAACATCTGTGTCCGACCTCACTAATACTCTTGTGGCTGAAGGGAAGTCGCCTCAGCAATATTCT
Source organism: Oncorhynchus keta (assembly GCF_023373465.1). NCBI lineage: Eukaryota > Metazoa > Chordata > Actinopteri > Salmoniformes > Salmonidae > Oncorhynchus > Oncorhynchus keta. The sequence goes on along the minus strand of NC_068454.1, from coordinate 44,638,151 downwards.
AACATCTAGTGGAAAGCCTTCACAGAACATTGGCGGCTGTTATAGCAGCAAATTGTCTGTAATAAACACTTTTGTGGGGAAAGAAACAAATTCTGATTGGCTGTGCCTGGCTCCCGAGTGGGTTGGCCGAGCTCCCAAGTGGGTGGGTCTATGCCCTCCCAGGCCCACCCATGTCTTCGCCCCTGCTCAGTCATGGGAAATCCATAGATTAGGGCGTAATTAATTTATTTGACCAATTTCCTTAACTGTAACTCGGCAATCTTTGAAATTGTTCCATGTTGCCTTTTTTATATTTTTGTTCAGTGTATATATTACGCTGTTTGGATTTAGGCGATCCAACAAAAATAAACGCTTAGGTGGCCCGACCAAGGGTTTCTATGGCCGACAAATCCCTAAATTCATAGTGTACAATGCCCTTTATCCAGATTGATTTAATCCACAACTAATGTAGCTAGTGCGATTTTCCTGGATTATAAGGCAGCTGTTTAGGGCCAAAATAATCACTGCATATTGTTAGGCCATTCAAACATCTGTCATCTTTCCCAGGACTTTGAGTGTGAGAAACATGCCTACGGCGTGCTCCAGTTCCAGTTCAACGTGATGAAAGAAACACTAAAACAGAGCGAGGAGTTACTAACGGTGAGTCCTCCGAGGAAAAACCCCAAGCTTGTCAGATCAGCCAAAACTACCTTAACTGCCACCTTTCAGTTTTCTTATTTCTGAATTTCCCCGGTCTCCTTACTTGCATGCTGATCTTCTACTGTTTTCACTCCTCTCCCACACACTCTCCCTCTCTCCTATTTGTTCCATCATCTTCTGCTTTTCTACTGTCCAGGAGATCTGTCAGTTGCGTCTCAAGCAGGACAGCTTTGTTAGGGAAATATCTGACCTGCAGGAAACAGTAGAGTGGAAGGATGAAAAGATTGAGGTATGCCCTGTGAACTCTGATCCATTTACTTTGTTAGTACATTTGGTGTATGCATGTGTAAACCCCCGCACACAATTTTGATATGTGCACCTGTGTTGTGGTCTTAAAATACAATTATTCACTTATGCAGAGAAGTTAACTTTAGCCAAGTCCATGAATACTTGAAACTGTATACTGTACCCTCACTTTCTGTATGCTCACTTTCACTTCCATCACCCATATCACTCCTTTGTTCTTCACCTGCACTTCCTCCTCCCCGCCACTGGGGGCACTGCTCAGGCATTAGAGCAACAAAAGGAGTATTCGGATGCCGTCAAAAATGAGCGAGATGAGCTCAGGGATGAGCTGGTCCAGCTGAAAGATATTCTGAAGGTACTTTGTCATCTCATGGGAGTCGGAGCTCTGAATATGAAAGTGGCCCCTGAAATGGGGTTTATCTATTGCAGTTATGCACCTATATAATTTACTGTTGTGAGACCCAAAAGCCTGTCATCAGTCTGTGTTCATGTCCTACCCAGAAACATGGAATTGTCCTCGGACCTGACCTGACCACCAATAGGGAAAAGGTGGAGATGGTAACTGAAAGGTCAGCTAGTAGAGATCCAGCTTATCAATTGGCTCAGGACTCCAAGACTTCACCCACGGAAGGTGGGAACATCATGCTCGGTAAGCACCATTACGGGACAAATATCGCCATATGTTGTAATCGTCTTTTGCTTACCTCATAGCTTTGCCAAATTATAGCTAACTTAAATCATACCCACACCCAATCTAATGCAAACCTGTATACGTAACATGAGTTTGGTTGACTGACACAATTTTTGGGGGACTTCGGTGACTAACTTTTAAGCTTTCACTACTGATTCTCCTCCCAACCCATTGAAACCCCTACACCTGATTTAATTTGAATTAATCCATCTGAACCATGATTTAAAGCACATGGCGTAAACACCCTTGTTTTGGTGCCATGTGTATCCTACATAGTGGTTTCATATTGAGATGGTCATATGGCTGTCTGATTTGTGGAAGTGAGCGTGACTCCAAAGCAAAATAACATCACAGCAGACATTTCTAAGTTTAAAAGATTTGCAGCTTGCCAAAGTTTGAGGTACCAAGGTGTGTCTGACGTACTCCTCTGCTTTGACAATTAATCTACGTTCAAGAACTTTGTTTTTGTGATCTCCTCCTATTCTTCTTCCCTTTCTTTCTTTTCCTTTTTGGTTAGGTTATGGCCAAATTCTTTCAAATTCTGCTTTGCGCTAATTGGCCCAGCTTCAACTGACAGATCTTGATCATCAGAAAAATTACAATTCTTGAAACACCAGACTACAGTGTTTGGCCTATATCACCCTTATGTTCTCCCCTCATGATCTCTTAGGCAGAGCTCAGGATATGGAATTGAGAAGTAGAGGAGATAAGATGGTGGATCCAGGAAGGTCCAGGCAGCAAGTGGAAACGCATGAGGCGGTTCAAGAGAACCATCTGACCTCGCCCACTCCCTGTAGCCTCGCTGGTGTTTCTGAAACCGAAACTTCTATGGAGGCTCGTCCATGCTCGCCCAAATTGGGGGATGAGGTTGAGATTGAATGCAGTAATGTCAACAAAGACTCTGACAATGGCATACTGGTAGTAGAGGTCAAGCATGGACTGGTTTGCGATTCTGAGGTAATTGTTCCTGAGGAAGAGCTTACAGAAGAGGGGGAGGGATACAAACCAGCAGGCATGGAGGGGACAGTGCAAGGGAAAGTAGAGGCCACAAACAAATGGGAAATGGGAATAAAAGATTACAAGGCATATTATATGGAGGCCAAAGTCACCAAGAGTAGTGATCACACAAAAGAGCCTACCTCAGAATATGGTGCATTAGCTGAACAAGATAATATAGCATTGAGGAAAGAGGTTGTGAAAAGTATAGACTCATGTCCTCACCCTAGGGAAACCATTGAGGACACCATACAAAATGGCACACCGATTAGCCCAGGGACTGACCATGATACTAGTAAGAGCGCAATAAAATCAGAATGTAAGCCTCAACCTAAGCTTCAGAAAACAAAGGCAGAAGCGTTATCAGAGACAACTGACACTCAGCCACAGGCCCAAGGAGGCAAGAAGAAGAAGAAGAAGAAGAAAGGCAAGAAGGGGGAGAGTCAAGGTGATGAAAAGCAGGAAGACTATAAGAAGAGCACAACAGAAAAGGGTGTAGTCTCCATGAAAAATAGCACACAGATTCCCCAAAGGACAAACCTTGATACTACTAAGAGCCCAGTCGAATCAAAGGCTGAAGTGTTGCCAGAGGCCACTGATATGCAGCCACAGGCCCAAGGAGGCAAAAAGAGGAAGAAAGGCAAGAAGGGAGAGACACAAGGTGATGAAAACCAGGGAGACTATAACAAGAGGAGCAAAACAGAAAAGGATGTGGACTCAGTCTCAACAGATAAGGAGCCATTAGTGGAGGAAGTTATCACAATAGAGACACAGGAGCTTCTAGAGGAAGGGACCGGTAGTTCACCAAATCGAGAACTCCAAAGCACGAAAGAAAAAGCACAAACCATAGCTGAGGAAGGGAACCTGAAGGAAGAAGAACAACAACAACTAGCAGAGGGCCGAGTAGAGGTTAAGAGTGAGGAGCCTCCCATTGAAACCCCAGAAGTAGCTCTGACGGACCAAGCCAAGAGTGAGGAAGTTGTCAAAAAGGACAACCCAAAACCTTCCATGGAATCAAAGAAATCAGAAGGCGAGATATCAGTATTATGCCATGAGTGCGACATTGGTATCGTGGATCCTGTTAACCAGCAATATATAACCAATTGTGTAACCAGTGCTGATAACCCTAAAGAGAAATTAGAATCCACAACAAATACTGGTACCCAAAAAGACGAGTCGGTGTACACAACCAACCCTGATAACTTTGTAGACTGCCTGAACTCTTCAGCTGACCCAAAATGTCCATTGGACTTGAAAGAGTCCACTGCTGAGAATTCAAACAATGTCAAAGAAGATGCAATCAAGGTCTCAGTTGATGAGACTCAAACAATCCAAGACACAAAGGCTGAGGGAATGAACTTTCACAGTCGCATATTTCTAAGAACGGCGCTCGAGAAGAGCATGGTACCTGAAGACCTTATCGCCAATGATTGTGTCATTACTCACCCAGAGCATGTTACTGAAAATGCCATAAAATACCTGAAAGTGGCAGGTCAGGATGAACAAAATGGGAGCCCAGATGAGTGTAAAAATGCACTTGAACATAAAGACATTTCCATAGCATTGCCAGCAAGTGTAGATAAATGCAAAAATGTATCCGGCGAGAACTGTGGCACATCGCTCGACAGCAACTGCCCTGCTGCTGAGACCGTAAGACAGTCTCAACAATTGATGGATCTACCTGGTTGTCCAGTCGCTGACGAGCACTTAGATGACAACAACGAGCCAGTTACACTTGATGAAGAAAAGGCATCAAATGGAGGGATCTCCACAGAGACCGAGCTGAATGATACAGAAACACGACTACAGGACCCTGTAAAAGAAACTCTGGAGACAATTGACTCTTTTAGGGAACAGGGATACATAGAAAGCAAACCATGCACTATGGTGGCCGACGCAGAAGAGCAAGACGATCCCATTGAGGCCAAGCTGGAGGGTAACAAGGTACCTGGACCCAGTGAGCAGGGGAATGATGAGGGGGACGATGATATTGATGAGGGTCAATCGTTTGACTTTAACGACCTAGATTCAGTGGTTTCTGCAAATGTGTTTCCAGTAACATCCCAAGAGGTCAGCCAGGAGGTAAGAATGATGGAAGGCAACAAAATGGAGGTAGAGCCAGGTAGAGAGAAGGTAATCAAGGAAGAGGAAGACTGGGACAAGTCAACAGGAAAACCGCAGGGCACAGTAGAGGGAGTTAGCACAATAGTGGCAAAGCAGCCACTTGAACGGGGGTCAGATAGTGCACCAGAATAGCTCCGAAGCCCTGAAGAAAAAGCACAAACCAGAGTTGCAGGCCAGAATGCCAATGAAGAACAACAACTAATCACTTATTTGTGTAATATACGAACAGAAAGACATTGCAGAGGGAGTGTGTGTGTCTGAACAACAATGTGTAGGGGAGAGGCTGCAGAATGCAACAGCGGTAGGGGCTTTGCCAGTAGAGGAGGAAAATCCCATATGGGTCAAAGTAGGGTAGAAGAGCGCATAGTCAAAGCAATCTAGGTCAGGCTCGAAAAAGGGCAGTAAGAAAGGAAAAGGCAAGGGGAAAGAGGAGGACTAACGAATGATCTAGTTTTTTAGGTCTGCCCTCAATAGAAACTGCAAATATTTATGAGTTGCAAGATGACATGGCGTTATACCCTGGGTCGTTCTGGACAGAATGAGCTTATGTTTATTGTGAAGCACATTTGCCAGGGCACACGCACCTTAATTCAGTCATGACTCCTTTCTACGTGCACCAAAGTTTCTCTGAATTGCCTTGTGAAAGCCTAACACTGTGAAATTGTATTTTATAACTTAGCCTGTGTGATGGCGGAGATGAAGTGTTGTGTTCCAAATGAAACAACTACAAGTGTACTTACTCTAGTTCCTCAACGGCACAGCTAGGAGAACTCCAAAAAGTACCTTTTGTAGTTGAAAACTCGTCTTTGTGTCATAAAAGTGCATTGGAAATTGCTTAGGAACCGTGCACACTTTGGAGAGGTGTATGGCCACTTCAAATTACATTTTATTAGTCACATACACATGGTTAACAGATGTTAATGCGAGTAACGAAATGCTTGTGCTTCTAGTTCCGACCATGCAGTAATATCTAACCATTTCGAAACTCCGAGACAATGGAGACACCAGTTAGTCCTCTCACTCAAACCCTTGTCATTTTTTAGTCTTATGTTGCACCTACCCCACATTCTCCAGGAATAGTCTTATGTTACTGAATTTGTTAACGAATGCGGCAAAAAGTACAGTAAAATGCACATAAAATCAGTGTAATGTTAGGATTCAGTATTGTCAGGTGAACAGTTGTGTACTCACCTTTTGGTCTAATAATTGTCCTATCTCAACTGTTCCTTTTCAATTGCTACCATGGTTATGCATATGATTTCTTCTGTAAGAAACGTTTCATTTATCCCTATCCATATAGGACAATTCCCACGAGTGTAAAGGGTTACACAATTATTATGTTTTTAGGTGAAATGCTGTGCAGAATCATCTATAATTGTCTTGAGATGTTCTATATTATCTTGAATAGATTTTAATGTGCATGACATCCTGTAGATCAACATGGGTAAAATGACATTGAGTAGACAATATTGCAGCGGATTATATATTTATTTTGTTATTTCTTTAAACTATGCTTATGTCCCTTTATATTGTACAATGTGTTTTCCTATGTGAAATTAGTGTTTTCCAGGTGGGTTTTTTTTTGCTTAAGTGCTTTGGGAAGTTGGTCATAAAATGGGATGGGTAATCTTACCATGCAGACTTTTTCCCCAAATAAGCAGTAACTCAACTGATTCAACTAAGAAAGCTAGTTGTAGTAGTTAAGTTGAATCCATCAGGTGTGTTACTGCTTGCCTGGAACACATTGGCCCTGGCAGGGTACATCTCCCATACTCTCCTATAAGCACCTATATAATGTAATAATATTGATTCGAATTTTTTTTTTGAATGACTCATTTCTTCTTTTTTCATCTATTCAAGGGACGGTGTGACATCAATGCATGATAAAGCATCTATATATTGTGTAATTACCACGAGAAACAAATGCTGTAGCAATTAATTGCACATCATTTATTGTAATACCTTTCATCTTCACAATGTCAAAATGTTACCCAGAACTAAAAAATATATTTACTAGCTTTGGTGGTATGGTTAGGAAAAAGCGTTTGATGAAGAAAAGAAACAAACAGATGCGATTGTCTCAAGTCTCTCATGCCATTAAATAATTGGCTGAAAAATCCTCCTTGATACAAGTCAAGTCCATGTAGGCTATGTCAGGTGAAATCCAAGCCCTGGGCTATTACTGTATGTGCAAACTGTAAAAATGCATTCTGTTTAGTATAGTATTCGGAAAGTATTCAGACCCCTTTATTTTTCCCACATTTTGTTATGTTACAACCTTATTCTAAAAATTGATTGTTTTTTTTCCCCTCATACAATACAATACCCCATAATGACAAAGCAAAAATATATTTTTCAGAAATGTATTAAAATAAAAAAATTGAGTATTCAGACCCTTTATTCAGTACTTTGTTGGAAGTACCTTTGGCAGCGATTACAGCCTTGAGTCTTCTTGGGTATGACGCTACAAGCTTAGCACACCTGTATTTGGGGAGTTTTTCCCATTCTTCTCTGCAGATCCTCTCAAGCTCTGTCAGGTTGGATGGGGGAGCGTTGTGTCATGGAAATTCTAATCAATAATGAGGAGAGACCAATCAGGATATTACTTTATTCAATACGTAACACAGATGAATTATTGCAATAATGAAGCATGTCGACGACCCACCCGTAGGTTATTCGTTGAGAGCCCAACGAGCAGATTTGATCCACAGCATTTTATAGCAAAGTACATCCTCCTGAATGTTCATGACAAACAACAGATGTATGGAATAGGTCACAAGGTTAGGATCTGTATGAACGATACTAATAATTTACAGCAGGCAGTATCTGCTGTAAAGACTGTTCTCATTGTGTAGAAACCCATACCCAAGCCATCTCTCCATGGTACCTTCCAGTCAAACCGTAGTCATCTCCCTCACATGAATGGAATATGGCCTAAGGCATTGTAAATCTACTGGAAGCATTTAGCCCCAGAGGCCCAATTTTAGAAGACCACGCACAGATGAGTGTTCCAAAAACCCCATTCTACTCCATAAAACAACCATTTGATGCAATAACAGCATTATAACAATCTTGTAATTTCGCTATCACAGTCGCCGCACGGATATTTTCTGGTCTCTCCAGAGATGTTCAAGTCCGGGCTCTGGCTGGGTCACTCAAGGACATTCAGAGACTTGTCCTGAAGCCACGCCTACATTGTCTTGGCTGTGTGCTTGGGGTTGTTGTCCTGTTGGATGGTGAACATTCACCCCAGTTTGAGGTCCTGAGAGGTCTGGAGCATGTTCTCAAAGTATGTCTTTGTACTTTGCTCCGTTCATCTTTCCCTCGATCCTGACTATTCTCCCAGTCTCTGCCGCTGAAAAACATCCCCACCGCCTGATGCTGCCACCACCATGCTTAACTGTATGGATGGTGCCAGGTTTCCTCCAGACGTGGTGCTTGGCATTCAGGCCAAAGAGTTCAATCTTGGTTTCCAGAGAATCTTGTTTCTCATGGTCTATTAGTCTTTACGTGCCTTTTGGCAACTCCAAGCGGGCTGTCATGTGCCTTTTTTTACTGAGGAATGACTTCCGTCTGGCCACTCCACCGTAAAGGCCTGATTGGTGGAGTGCTGCAGAGATGGGAGTACCTTCCAGAAGGACAACCATCTCCACAGAGGAACTCTGACAAGCTCCAGTCTGCCCATCGGGTGCTTTGCTACCTCCCTGACCAAGGCCCTTCTCCCCCGATTGCTCAGTTTGGCCAGGCGGCCAGCTCTAGGAAGGGTCTTGGTGATTCCAAACTTCTTCCGGTTAAGAATGATGGAGATCACGGTGTTCTTGGGAACCTTCAATGCTGCAGACATTTTTTGGTACCCTTCCCCAGATCTGTGCCTTTACACAATTCTATTTTGGAGCTCTATGGACAATTCCTTCAACCTCATGGCTTGGTTTTTGCTCTGACATGCGCTGTCAACTGTGGGACCTTTATATAGACCGGTGTTTGCCTTTCCAAATAATGTGAAATCAATTGAATTTGCCACAGGTGGACTCCAAACCAAGTTGTGGTAACATTTCACGGATGATCAATCGAAACAGGATGCACCAGAGCTCAATCTCGATTCTCATAGCGAAGGGTCTGAATACTTATGTAAATAAGGTATTACTGTTATTTTTCATTCATTTGCAAACATTTCTAAACCTGTTTTCGCTTTGTCGTTATGGGGTATTGATGGTCGATTTGATGAGGGCAACATTTTTTAAAATCCATTTCAGAATAAGGCTGTAGCATAACAAAATGTGGAGAAAGTCGAGGGGTCAGAAACGTTCCGAAGGCACTGTATGCCATGTGTGCTGAATTCATATAATGATATGACTGCTAGACAAGTTGTACACAGTGTAAGAATATTAATCCTTTGTTAATCTCTGGTCTAAATGTTTCTTCATGTGCACTTTTTGTAAGGAAATACCTTGACCCTTTTCCTTAATGAATAAAGTAAGTCATTACCAGCTTTGAGAAAGGAACTGTAGTTCTTATGCATTATAGTATAATATGTAGTGGTGTCTGCCTGTCATTGACGCACAAGCAAATCTCTTATGTTTGTCTTCCCTCATCCATTCGCTGTTTAGCATAAAAATGCCCTAGAGGTTGAGTGTCCTCTCCACAGTTTCTGCATGCTAACCATAGCCCCACCCCTCACATATCCTCTCCCAATGGACACCTGCTCCATTGCATGCATCAAGGGACTCTAAACTCCTCCCACTCTGACTCAGCCCCTCCCTGTCCATGTACTTGGCTCCTCCCACCCCTGGTATGTCAACATTGGTTTTACAAGTTATTGTTCTTGCATGAACCTAATGCAATTATGTGTAATAAATGGGTTATAGATGCTTACTCATAAAGTTGTACCGATAATTGTGAGAAGTTCTGTGAGACTTTTAATGTGTATTTAATGTGAGACTGATCCTGTACTGTAAGCAGTTGTCCAACATTTTCTGTAATACTGAAGTGAAGCAGATGAGCTCTAAATCTCGATCTGCCTGTGTTTCATTCAGAGATCCGCCTGAGAAAGCTGGTTGACGAGCGGGAGAACTTGATAGGACAGGTGAGGAAGGACATCTATACATAGTCTGTCTGGGTCACTTGTTACGTTAGCTGAACTTCCCAACTGAATTGGCTACATTGGTGTTGCTGCTATTTCTTGTTTTTATAGGGCTGCAACTTTTATGAATCTGTAGGACCTAAAATGAACTTGCTGCAGCTAAATTGTGTAGAGATGAACTAACGTTAAATCATGCTTGGTTGAAATGATAGTGCATGGGTGACTGGACTAAATTGAAGTCATTGTACAATGTGAAGTCACTCACTTGCATACAGACAGATGTTTTAACTATGTTCTGAATGTGGTCCTCCCTATAGGTGAAGAAACTGAAGGCCCAAGTAGAGCAAAAGAAACTGAGGAACGGGACTGAGGGCTCTAGCCCAGAGGGTGAGGTTCTGGAGAACGGCACAGACCCCCACATACAAGACCTGCAGAGTAAGAGCCACAGCTCCAATGCAGGCTTTTTGGTTCCTTGGCATCTGACACACACCTGAAATGTTGTGACCTATGAAATGAATAACTCGAGACATAAATGAATGTTAGTCCTAACAATGCGATTTTCATAGTATTCATATGCTGCACATCAGATCTTGTCCCCCCCACACACACATTTGCAGGAGATGCCAGCAGGCAACTTAGTGACCTGAAGTTCAAACTTGTCAAATCAGAGCAGGAGGTGACCGCTTTGGAACAGAATGTAAGTGTACTGCCATTAACCTGGTTGATTGCAGAGCGATAATCATCACAGATAGTTACTATTAATTTGACTCGTTATTGGCTGAGATTCTCACCAATCTGCAGGTTACCAGGCTCGAGGGTCAGGTGACCCGCTACAAGGGTGCGTCAGAGAATGCAGAGAAAGTGGAAGACGAGTTGAAGGCTGAGAAACGCAAGCTGCAGAGAGAGGTATGGCCCCCAGCTGTCAGTCATGTGGCTTGAATCAAGCTGCTATGCAGAGACCAGATGTCAGGGGCCTACAATCGTCAGAACATTGCTTCTGATGTAACAGATGTTAATTGTACTCTCCTTGCGTTGTGTTTAGTTCAAAGAAGTTACCCCAGCCAGTGGTCCCAGTTGAGCATTTTTTATTACCTGTGATTAAATAGGAAACAGCACGTTAGTTGTGCAGGGCTTAATGATGTTTATGGCTGTCGATGGTAAAATATGTAGCATGACAACTGTGTTAGCAGTGAGCTTATGTGACCATTACATCAGTGCATGCTAGCTAACACACTCTTATACCAAAGCACATCCCAGAAAGCCCCTTAATCCCTGACAGGTACCATATACCCACACATCTATAATCCAGGATTGTACAGCAAACTGGTACACATTGTAAAATATAAAAATAGAATACAGTATTCAGAACGTGACTTACCCCTTGCATCACGTTTTCATACTGGGGAGACCTGACAATCGCGATCTCTCCCTATCTGCAAGGGGGGCAACAACACGCCTTATTGTCATCGGAATTGAACCAACCAATAAGAGCGCTTGAACATTTAAATACGCATTTCTTTAGAGGCAAGCGGAAACATAACCAACCCTGTTACACACACTTGGTAGACGGTGAAGTAAGGGAATTGGGCTGTAAGGTACATTTATTGTATTTATTTTAATACAAAAACATTGGAGCAGTATGTTACTAATTCATTGTTGATCTTGAATAATAGCGTCTCCGATTTAAAGTTAATGATTGATCTTTGTGCCTTCTGTTCCTTCCTCGATGGCAGTTGCGGTCAACGCTGGATAAGATTGACGAACTTGAGTCGAACAACAGCCACCTCTCCAAGCGGCTGGACAAGATGAAGGCCAATCGCACCACAGCACCGACTCCCTAACGATGACCTGCCAGCATAATTACGACCCTATCCTGTCTGTCCACCAATGGCTGTCCACATATGACGGAGTGTCCGACCTTGCATTGAGCTCTCCTCTCCATCTGCCTCGCAACCTTATGAAAAGAACCTTGAGAAATTTGAGATATCCTAATCGCTGAAGTGCACAACACACAAAAATGCGCGATGTGCCATTTTCTTCATGTCTTTGTTTTTTCCAATGATGAGAATTCTTCATAGGCATATGTGCCTGTCTGCCTCACTTCCTCTACCAGGGGGTGGCGCTGCTCTGCACCAGAGAATTATAGGAAATGTGGCGCTACAGGGGGGCGCCTTGGGACTGGAGGGGGTTCTTTGGACCGCACTGGCTGCTTGGGCTACATGGCGCTCCTATCCACCCCACATCCCCAGTGTACAGACTAATACTGAATGTCCCTCTGTCCTGAACCACCCGCCTCCTCACTCAACCCCCTATGTCCACATTTACTAAACCGAGAGGACATGGCCTAAACTGGGTGAACATGGTGTGCTGTGTATATGAGAGCATTTATTGTGTGCACGTGTATGATTTTTTTTTATCCTGCTCTTATACCCTGCATTTCTTTCATCTGTGTCCTAAAGCCAAAGTATGAGCACATTTTACCGTGGTTGGGTGTGTATGTTTGTTACCTGTTGTGTCTCAAGTCCAAGGGCTTGTGTAGGCTAAAGGCCATGGAAGGTTGTGTGTGCATCCCACCTTCCCAGGCTACACAGTCTCTATTACCACAATCAATATAATAATTGTCACACAGAATGTTTTTACATGCCGATGTGATTTCAACCATTTTTCTAACTCGGATTCATTTATTTATTTTTTGACAGTTTTGTCTTTGAATGTACCCAGATCATGTTCATTAGGCACCAAACAATAAATTGTAAAACTGGGAGGGACCACCTGAAATTTTCCAATAAAATACACATTTTCTGTTGCAATCCTTTTGCTACAGTTCCCTAATGAACAGGACACAGTTGTTAGGTCCTTAACAGCTTGACTAAACTAATTAACCAATCTACTACAGCCACAGCTTTGAGTTAGGCTCAGGGCAGCCAATTACATGAAGTCTGCGTATCCCCCCCTCCAATCTGGTAGAGCCCCATTGAAGTTTGTCTCAGGGAAGACCTCAATTGCATACTCCTTGCGCCCTATCTCCTCAAAACACATTTGATGAGAAAGCCAGAGGTCCCTCCCCTCCGGCCTCTTCCAACGGGTTTTAAGGAGGCTAGGAGTATGCAATTGAGATTCTCCCTCAGTTTCGAGCAATAAAGTCACTGGTTGGCCTGCCACCTCACATACTCTTGCTTGTTGAGACATGCTAGTGCTGATTATGCTTATGGTGATTAAAAAGACTACATAAAATGGGGAAGGGAACATTGGTAGGAGACCCCCTCAAACAAACACTCTCTAGGGAGATGCTGCTTCACCGTTTACAAAGCTTTAAAATGTTTTTAAGGAGACTTAAGGAATTGTAATATTTGTGCAATAAAATGTCCAACCATGCTGTACCGGCAGCTGAGAGTCTAAATAATTGACCTCCAACAGATGAGTGATTGCTGTGCCTTCACAAACTCCAGGAACCGTCCCAGGCCTGGAGACGAACACCGTTACATTTCATACGTTTTTTTTTTTCTTATAGTTTGGTGGTTTAAAGAATATCACTTTTCCACTTTGTTATACTTCAAGCAAGTTCAGCCAAGACTAGCTCGCAGGAAATCGGCGAACTAACTAGCTGGTAACATTAGCTGAGATATGGAAGATTTTTGACACTCCCCCAGAAGTAACGGTACTGAGGTTCGGAAGAATTAGTCTTTAGTACAGGTGTCCAAATAACCCCTTTGAAACCCCCCAACCTGAAGAGACTACAAACACCCCAGCCCATCACCAATGAAGCCATATTTAAAGGCAATCCAGGGTTTAAACAATACATTTGACGAACTAGCTATTCCGCTGAATGGCTTTGATGAGAGGATAAATAAAAAATAACCTCTTGATTGCAAACATTTACAAACCTACAGAGTTTAATGCAGGAGGCATTAAGGATATCTCCACTGATGTGAAAATGTTGAAAAAAATTAAGTTGCCCTGACAAAAGAAAACGAGGAGCTGCACACAGCCAGTGCTGAACAGGGCCGATACAAGCGCTGATCGGGGCTGAGACTGAAAAGGCTACCTGAAACTGATGGTGAGAATATCAACGGGATTGTCATTATTGGGAAGTTTGTTCCATATCCCCCTGCTACACTGTACATTGCGGTAAATGTTGCACACCGTCTCGGATACAAGAGAAAGGAGAAGAACAGACACGGGTCATCACGATGTTAGCGTTGAGGAACGTGAGAGACGAGTTGCGAAGCTGGCGCTTATCTGCAGGGAGAAGGGCATTCGCTTTGCAGAAGATTTGAGCAAGCGACAGGGATGCCCATGCAAACTATTTTAGTTGTCTTACTTTTATAAAATGTGATTAGCTAATATCATAATCCATTTTGGTACACTTATGTTTTAGATTCATTTATAAGAAATTACACGTAGGTGTAAGCACTAGTACTTTTCATTTGCCCAGGCTAGTCTATTGTTCAGTCCACGTGAGCCTTGTGCAGTAGTTGTGTAAAGTCCTTTGCATTTCCAAGGCTAGTTATTGTTCAGTCCATGTCAGCCTGGTGTCGTAGTTGTGTAAAGTCCTTTGCAATGCCCAGGCTAGGTATTCTGTCCACGTGAGCCTAGTGCTGTAGTTAAAGTGTAAAGCATTTTGACTAAGTTTTATGTTCTTATTCCTGTAAGAGATTAAAGCTAAGCACTATATTAATGGTTATATGAAAGGTACTCATGGTATACAGTTGAAGTCAGATGTTTACATACACTTAGGTTGGAGTCATTAAAACTCGTTTTTCAAACACTCCACAAATTTCTTGTTAACAAACTATAGTTTTGGTCGATAGGACATCTACTTTGTGCATGACACAAGTCAATCAATCAAATGTATTTATAAAGCCCTTCTTACATCAGCTGACGTCACAAAGTACTGTACAGAAACCCAGCCTAAAACCCCAAACAGCAAACAATGCAGGTGTAGAAGCACGGTGGCTAGGAAAAACTCCCTAGAAAGGCCAGAACCTAGGAAGAAACCTAGAGAGGAACCAGGCTATGAAGGGTGGCCAGTCCTCTTCTGGCTATGCCAGGTGGAGATTATAACAGAACATGGCTAAGATGTTCAAATGTTCATAGATGACCAGCAGTGTCAAATAATAATATTCACAGTGGTTGTCAGTTGGCTTTTCATAGTATCTCTACCGCTCCTGCTGTCGAAAGAGAGTTGAAAACAGCAAGTCTGGGACAGGTAGCACACCCGGTGAACAGGTCAGGGTTCCATAGTCGCAGGCAGAAGTTGAAACTGGAGCAGCAGCACAGCCAGGTGGACTGGGGACAGCAAGGAGTCATCAGGCCAGGTAGTACTGGGGCATGGTCCTAGGGCTCAGGTCCTCTGAGAGAAAGAAGAGAGAGATAATTAGAGAGAGCAAGTAATTTTTCCAACAAATGTTTACAGACAGATTATTTCACTGTATCACAATTCTAGTCAGAAGTTTACATACACTAAGTTGACTGTGCCTTTAAACAGCTTGGAAAATTCCAGAAAATTATGTCATGGCTTTAGAAGCCTCTGATAGGTTAATTGAAATAATTTGAGTCAATTGGAGGGGTACCTGTGGATGTATTTCAGGGCTGCCTTCAAACTCAGTGCCTCTTTGACCCAAGTTAAACAATTTAAAGGCAATGCTACCAAGTACTAATTGAGTGTATGTAAACTTCTGACCCACTGGGAATGTGATGAAAGAAATAAAAGCTGAAATAAATTACTCTCTACTATTATTCTGACATTTCACATGCTTAAAATAAAGTGGTGATCCTAACTGACCTAAGACAGGGACTTTTTACTAGGATTAAATGTCAGGAAAAACTGAGTTTAAATGTATTTGGCTAAGGCGTATGTAAACTTCCGACTTCAACTGTACATGAGTGTATAGTTAAAGAGACTATGCATATATGATAAACAGTGAGTAGCAGCAGCGTAAAAGAGGGGTTGGGGGTGCGGTACCTGTTCAGGAGTCTTATGGCTTGGGGGTAAAAGCTGTTGAGAAGCCGTTTGGTCCTACACTTCGCGCTCCGGTACCACTTGCCATGCGGTAGTAGAGAGAAGTCTATGATTCGGGCGGCTGGGGTCTTTGACAATTTTTAGGGCCTTCCTCTGACACCGCCTGGTATAGAGGTCCTGGATTGCAGGAAGCTCGGCCCCGGTGATGTACTGGGCCTTACACGCTACCCTCTGTAGTTACTTGCGGTCGGAGGCCGAGCAGTTGCCAAACCAGTTGCCAAACCAAATTTTTTTCAGTCTCCTGAGGGGGAATAGGTTTTGTTGTGCCCTCTTCCCGACTGTCTTGATGTGCTTGGACCATGTTAGTTTGTTGGTGATGTGGACGCCAAGGAACTTGAAGCTCACCCTACTCCACTACAGCCCTGTCGATGAGAGTGGGGGCATGCTTGATCCTCCTCTTCCTGTAGTCCACAATCATCTCAATCCTCTCCTTTGTCTACCTCCTGTCTCACGATTCTGCCTCTTCAATCCTACTCTCCTCCCTTTCTGCATCCTATAACTCGAACTGTTCCCTTTCTTCCCGGGCTCAGCCCTCCCCTTCTGCTCTGTGGCTGAGTGATTCATTGCGAGCTTACAGAACAGGGCAGCTGAGTGAAAATTGAGCAAAACTAAACTTCCAGAGAACCTACCACTCTTTCAATCCCTCCTCTCTACATTATCTTCCTCTGTGTCCACTGCTAAAGCCAATTTCTATCACTCTAAATTTAAAGCTTCTGCCTCTAACCCTAGGAAACTATTTTCCACCTACCTCCCTCCTTAATCCCCACCCCCCATCTACTCCCTCTTTGCGGACAACTTTGTCAAACATTTTGAAGAAGGTTGACGACATCCGCTCCTCATTCACTCAGCTTATTGAGTCCACTGGTCCCACTAACATAGAACTACCCTACTCCTTGACTTCTTTCTCCCCTCTCTCCATATGAAATCCTGCAACTAGTAAGGTCCAGCCGCCCAACAACCTGCCCGCTCGACCCATTCCCTCCTCCAGATCATCTCTGGAGACCTTCTTCCATTCCTCATCAACTCATCCCTGACCACTGGCTGCATCCCCTATGACTTCAAATTGGCCCAAGTCGCTCCAGTCCTCAAGAAACCAACACTCGACTCCTCTGACGTCAAACTACAGACCAGTATCCCTTATTTATCTCCTTTCCAAAACACTTGAGTGTGTTGTCTCTGACCAAGTATTTCGCTATCTCAGAACTTCTTGATCTTAACCAGTCAGGCTTCAAGGCAGGTCACTCAACCAAGACTGCTCTTCTCTGTGTCACAGAGGCAGGCAGCAGGTAGCCTAGCTGCTCCAACCAGGTGACTTGGAGAGGATCTGTCTCTGCACCACGTACTCTCACTACTGGTCTCCCCCAGGACTCGGTTATAGACCCACTCTTCTTTCTATACACCAAGTCACTCGGCTCCATCATATCCTCACATGGTCTCTCCTATCATTGCTGTGCAGATGTCACTCAACTGATTTTTCTCCTTTCCTCACTTCTGACACCCAGTTGTTGACACCCATTTTTTGCACAACTGGCAGATATCTCAGCTTGGATGTCAGCCCACCACATCAAGCATAACCTCAAAAGGATGGAGCTGCTCTTCCTCTCTCGGAAGGTCTGCCAGCACCAAGACCTCTCGATCACGGTTGACAACTCCACGGTGTTCCCCTCCGAGTGCAAAGAACTTTGGCGTGACCCTGGACAACACCCCGTCATTCTCTGCAAACATCAAAGCAGTGACTTGTTCCTGCAGGTTCATGCTCTACAACATCCACACAGTACAGCCCTACCTCACACAACTCGCTGTTGGCTGGGCTCCCCGCTTTTGCCATCCCTTCCTGCAACTTATCCTGAATGCTGCAGCCCACCTGGTGTTCAACCTTCCCAAGTTCTACCATGTCATCCCCACTCCTCTGCATGCTCCACTGGCTTCTAGTCAAAGCTCGCATCCACTACAAGACCTATGAAAGGGCAGCTCCAACTCAGCCCAGTGCAAGCTCTTCTCTGTCCTGACACCCCAATGGTGGAACCAGCTTCCCTCTGGGGCAAGTACAGCGGAGTCCCTGCCCATCTTCCGAAAACATCTGAAACCCTACCTCTTCTAAGAGTAATTCAAATAAATCCCCCCTCTGCACCGCCACCTCACAAAAAAAAAAAAACATTTTGTGAACTACCACTCTAAATTGACTTTCTTCCCCCCTTTCTAGCTCAGACTTTTCTGATAGCTACTTTACTGAGGAAAAATGTACTTACTATGTCTGTGATGTGTTGTTGTCCCACCTAGCTATCTTTAAGGGGAATTTCACCCTGGCTCTGCAATGGCTTATAGTCATTACTATACTAACAACACTACGCTTCTATCATAATCATCAAAATTATCCAAACCACATGATGGTACTCGCACATTTTCATTTCACGTGTAGACTCAAAGTTTTGACTCCCTATGTATTCGTCTGCTCATAGTGAACCAAAGTCCGGCATTCATAGCGAATGCCAATAACGGCCGCCCGGTTGTGGGGGCTTCGCTATATTTAGTGAGTATTCAGACCCCTCTAGTGACACATTTTCAAAAAAGCGACTAGCGACAAATCTAGCGACTTTTTCTGGTGTTATTGGAGACTGGCGTGAAAGAACGTATATTTCTTCCTCTTCTCAACGAGCAGCAGGTGCTGCCTTGTGCCCCACCCCCGTCCCAGAGCACTCACAAGCCGCTCAGTCCTCGCGCAGCAGTCGGAGCAGGATATGTTCACCCCTCCGCGTCCAGACTGCAAATGAATCGCGCATGCGGGAAGCCGCTGCTGGCTGATCCCGCCCTAGTTTACTTTTTTTTTTTTTTTTAAAGCTATTAACCTGAATTAGGGCCAGTTACCATAATTTTCTCACATTGCCATTGACAGTTATTTCTATTGTCTCTTTTTGGTCCATTTATATTGTTAATGTGGATTGTATACAACAACAAAAAATTATGGTTAAAAATGTTAATGTTTTACTGTGACTTGTTGCAGGCTCCTAACTGGACCATGAGGTTAAAAACCAAACCAAATTAAGAAAACTAAACTTTTTTTTTTAAATCAAATATAAACTTCGCCAGAGTGTCTCTTTTGGGTCACTTTTGCCGGTCCCAAGCCCGGATAAAGGAGGAGGGTTGGAATTGTGACATAACAAAATAATTAAAAAATCGACAGAAGAAAGCTCCTTTGTAATTTTAAACATTATTTAGGGTGTTTTTTGTCTCTCCCACGACGTTATTCCTCTCTCCTACAGCGTCCATGCACATGGCAAATTAGACGATGACGTCGTTAAGCGCCTTCTATTGACTTTTAGGACAGCCAATAGCTAATTTCCTTACTGAGGATTTGGCAACACTGCTTCCCACAAACTTCAATAATGGAGTTGTTTACTTCGAATGACCAACACAGCAATCTTACAACTTCTCTAGCTAATTTTGGTGGGAAACAGTTTTTGACTAATGTTTGTCATCATACCCATGTGATGTTCTGTGCCTGGCTGTACTAATTACACACAAGGGTGAAAATTAGTCACCTTTTACGGTTCTACCTACCAGAGATTCACCCCGATTCTGCTAGTGGCTTGCGGCCATCAAAAATGATGCGGTGACTAAAGATTATCAGAGGGATGTTCAGACTGAACCGATGGGGGGAATCCATTTCGACGTCAACTGAGAAATGATGTGATACCATAGATTATGGTCCTCCACAACAGAACGGACAATTCTCAATTAGAGTTAACCTAACGTTAGCTAGCTAACTAATGTGTCAGTCCTGTATTGAACTCTGAAAGAGATCAGCTAAATCATATCGTTTGGTATACACACTGTCAACACAATTTCAGTTCCATCTTTGACTGATGTTAGTTAACAAACTGGCTAATGTTATTCTTATTTGGTATCTCAATTTGGTAGCCGTCTATTCCACCCTTGTCTGGAAAACACTAAAAATATAATTGTTATAGCTAACTCACTCTCTGTTTGTGTGTTGGTAGCAATGATGAATGTGTGTGTATACATTGTCTTTGGTTGGTTAGTTGGTCCTCAGCCAGTCTCGGCTGGCTAGCAATCTTGCTGCCAATTTAGTGACGCGAGTTAGCTAACAGCAAGTTAAAAATATTGTAATGTCCATGTTAGGTATGCTTAGCTAGCCAGACTAATAGAGATAAATACAATCACTGGGGTGGTTACATTGTGTATTGTTGTAGGTGGAATCTGATTCCACCAACTTGCATTTCCAACCCCTAGCTCTGCACAAGGTGAAGATAAGTTGGCCAAAATATTTATAAACTGATGGCAAAATGTACAGTAAGCATGATAAAAATTAATTGGGTAGTGTTTGTTTGGTTTGTGTTATTGGATTACAGGTGGTTAGATGTAACCTGAGGGGCACAGAGTACCTTCCAGACAGTGTACTCAATTTAGTCTACCCCTCTTCTCTTTTTACCTTTTCTTTTAGTTCAAATTCAAGCTATTTGGAGTCATTCCACAGTGACCTGCTGAAAAATACCCCAAAGCAGGGACATTTTGGCTACACAAGCATGAGAAAGCAGACACCTTGCGGTTAATGGAGCACAACAACATTCTGGCTCTCCATGGAGGAGGTGGTGTGGGGGTGCTTTGCTGGTGGTACTGTCTGTGATTTATTTAGAATTCAAGGCACACTTAACCAGCATGGCTACCACAGCATTCTGCAGTGATACTCCATCCCATCTGGTTTGTACTTAGTGTGAATATCATTTGTTTTTCAATGGGACAATGACCAACACACCTCCAGGATGTGTAAGGGCTATTTGACCAAGAAGGAGAGTGATGGAGTGCTGCATCAGATGACCTGTCCTCCACAATCGCCCGACCTAAACCCAATTGAGATGGGAAACGCAGCCAAGGAAACGCAGCCAACAAGTGCTCGACATATGTGGAAACTCCTTCAAGACTGTTGGAAAAGCATTCCAGGCGAAGCTGGTTGAGAGAATGCCAAGAGTGTGCAAAGCTGTCAAGGCAAAGGGTGGCTACTTTGAAGAATCTCAAATATAAAATACATTTTGATTTGTTTAACACCTTGTTGGTTACTACATGATTCCATATGTGTTATTTCATAGTTTTGATGTCTTCACTATTATTCTACAATGTAAAAATAGAGAAAAGCCCTTGAATGAGTAGGTGTGATCCTGTTGATTGCATGTTGATTAGTTTCAGTGCTATCTGGGTTGTTAATTGGATTCGCCCAGAATTTCTTGATTTATAGTTTATTTGTATTGTATATTTTAATTATTTGTGTACTTGTTTGACATTTTACCACACAAGTGTTAGGATATAGTAGCATGAGCTTTAGCATGAGCTGCTAAACTGTGTAAGAGACCAATACATTTAAAAAAAAATGTAACTAGATTTTTTATTTCCGAAAGAGATGGCTTACTATTGTATAAATGTTTCGTGCAAAATTGTCTTTATCCACTCATGTAAAGACAGGGAGTGAAACTTTCTCCTGGTGTTCCATAACTTAATTTTATAGACCTGAACTCGACAGATATTATGGCTGAAGTTCCATATGCGAGCATGTATCAGTGTGACACTTTACTTTCCGCAAAAATGGAACCGTAGTATACTAGCCATCAGTGGGTGAATGTTGTGTTTATATTACTTAAAAATACAAAGATAAAAAATATACATAAATATCAAATATGTTAAGTAAAGTACACATTAAGTAATGTAGGAATTATATCTCAAACCTTCCTACTTTTCGATTTTTATCGTCAGAGGTTGTATAGAAACCAAGTAATGTGTACCCATGTTTTCTGTCGGACGATGCAGACTAAAGGACCGAGTTGCTGTGGGAGGAAAAGATGGCGCTGCCTATGTTAAGAGGTTGCTACCGTAGCAGGCCGCCTTCAGTACTGATTCGTTTCTTGAAACCTGATCACGTTGTGCAGCCCCAGTCCAACAAGACTACTCGCCTGGCTCCAACTTTGTCCGTTGGTGTCGCTTCCACAGTCCGATCTTACAGCTCTGATCGAGGTGGAGGTAAACAAAACCAGAAGGTGGTTGTGGTTGGCATCCCCAACCCTTTCATATGGTTTCGAACCCGAATATACTATTTTTTGATTCGGGTGTATTTTGACAAGGAATTCAAAATCGAAGAATTCACAGAGGGATCTAAACAGGTAGGTAGGCTACAGTCCGTGGAATAAGTACTCTCTAGCTAGTTCGACCAGAAATACGTAATTTCTTATTAAAGTATGCTTGACTAATACCACAGCTTGCCAAGAGAAACAACGTGGGCGTTACTGCAAGCTAAGTTTTGTACACAATCCAGTTATTGTGAAATGTTTGACTGTTTCCCCTTCTAATCATGAACAGTTGAACTGGTTCCTTAGTGCATCTTACATAATTGTTACGTTGTGTTATAGCTCAAATATAATATGTTGTTGCAGGCATTCTCCCATGTTTCAAGACTGTTGTCAGGGAGTCAATTTGAGTCTCTTGAAGGTCTGGTTGCTAAAGACGTGAGTATTATATTCTCAGACATTTTTGCACAAGTCATTTCAGTGTAGAATTGATAGGAGAGCTGCTAGTGGGTTGGGGGGTGGTAGCCAGCCCTAGCGGTTTAGAACATTGTAACCAAAAGGTTGCTGGTTCAAATCCTTGAGCTGACTAGGTAAAAAATATGCCAATGTGCCCTTGTGCAAAGCACTTAACCCTGATAGCTTCTGTAAGTCATTCTGGATACTAGCGTCTGTTAAATTAGGGGTTCCTAAGCTTTTTCACTCAAGCCCCCCCTTCCAGCATTGGGGAACATCCTCCGCCCCCCTTCCAGCATTGGGGAACATCTTCTCCCCACGTCAGTTTCTATGGGCACAACCACTCTTAATGACACAAACTGTTCACACCCCTCTGTTTTTTCTTTCTTTCTTGCAATTCTATACATTTTGCCATGTCTAATGTGTATTCATGTGATATTTGAGTGACTCAAACATTACAACGTAATCTATGGGCTAAATGTCGCTGACATGGGCTAGTTCATCTAGACATTTCTTACAAGTTATAAATGTCTCTTTAAGGCAGGGTTTCCCAAACTCAGGGCCGAGTTTGGAAAACGCCTGCTCTAAGGTGTGCTAAGGTGTGCAATGACTGACATGACGAGAGGAAAACTGACGATGCACTACCCAATTTTGAAATTGCACCTTGTGCAACTATTACAACTTTCAGGGGTAGGTTGTAAGCCGGACTGCTGAACTACTATGCTAAATAACTAAAATATAAATGTATACCACGTTATCTGCAGGCATTAGGCCCTTTCTCATATTTCCTCTCTGCATTTTCTCCCTCACAGCTGATTGCAAAACTGGAGGAGAAATGTGCTCTGCTCCCTCCCAGCCACCTGCAAGCACTTTCTGCTGATCCGGAAGACTTGATGTATACAACACCGGGGGATGTTGGCATCTGTTATGATGATGATGGTAAGAGCCAGGTTATGTCTACACAGCAAAAAAACAACACACTAAACCACCTACTCCTTTACTATGACTGATCATTTCTGATGTCAACAGTCAGTAATATGTTAACTAAATGTGGGTGGATTCCAATAAAATGATGTATTTCCTTCTGTATAGACTTCGATTGCATATCTGTAAGAATTGAATAAGTGATTGGATTAGTAAGCACTGTGCCATTACATTTCAGATTGACAAATGGTAGCTCATCAAGGGAAGGAAATTAGTTATCACAGTAGTCTCATTCACCAGAGCCTGTATGCTGGGTGTGCAATAAATGCATTTGCCATAAGAACTGAATGACCTGGCATAGGTGTTTTTAGGGCTGGCACTATTGTAACTGACGTTTATGGATAAACTGTCCTGAAAATAAAATTATCCCCCCCTTCACCTTTATTTAACCAGGTAGGCAAGTTGAGAACAAGTTCTCATTTACAATTGCGACCTGGCCAAGATAAAGCAAAGCAGTTCGACACATACAATAACACAGAGTTACACATGGAGTAAAACAAACATACAGTCAATAATACAGTAGAAAAATAAGTCTATATACAATGTGAGCAAGTGAGGTGAGAAGGGAGGTAAAGGCAAAAAAAGGCCATGGTGGCGAAGTAAATACAAAAAAACAAGTAAAACACTGGAATGTTTGATTTGTAATGGAAGAATGTGCAAAGTAGAGATAGAAATAATGGGGTGCAAAGGAGCAAAATAAATAAATACAGTAGGGAAAGAGGTAGTTGTTTGGGCTAAATTATAGATGGGCTATGTACAGGTGCAGTAATCTGTGAGCTGCTCTGACAGCTGGTGCTTAAAGCTAGCGAGGGAGATATGTGTTTCCAGTTTCAGAGATTTTTGTAGTTCATTCCAGTCATTGGCAGCAGAGAACTGGAAGGAGAGGCGGCCAAAGGAAGAATTGGTTTTGGGGGTGACCAGAGAGATATACCTGCTGGAGCGCGTGCTACAGGTGGGTGCTGCTATGGTGACCAGCGAGCTGAGATAAGGGGGGATTTTACCTAGCAGTGTCTTGTAGATGACCTGGAGCCAGTGGGTTTGGCGACGAGTATGAAGCGAGGGCCAGCCAATGAGAGTGTACAGGTCACAGTGGTGGGTAGTATGTGGGGCTTTGGTGACAAAACGGATGGCACTGTGATAGACTGCCTCCAATTTATTGAGTAGGGTATTGGAGGCTATTTTGTAAATGACATCTCATGAGTCAAGGATCTGTAGGATGGTCAGTTTTACAAGGGTATGTTTGGCAGCATGAGTGAAGGACGCTTTGTGCGAATAGGAAGCCAATTCTAGATTTAACTTTGGATTGAAGATGTTTGTTGTGAGTCTGGAAGGAGAGTTTAGTGTCTAACCAGACACCTAGGTATTTGTAGTTGTCCACACATTCTAAGTCAGATCCGTCCAGAGTAGTGATGTTGGACAGGCGGGCAGGTGCAGGCAGCGATCGGTTGAAGAGCATGCATTTAGTTTTACTTGTATTTAAGAGCAATTGGAGGCCACGGAAGGAGAGTTGTATGGCATTGAAGCTCGCCTGGAGGGTTGTTAACACAGTGTCCAAAGAAGGGCCAGAAGTATACAGAATGAGGTCGTCTGCGTAGAGGTGGATCAGAGACTCACCAGCAGCAAGAGCGACATCATTGATGTATACAGATAAAAGAGTCGGTCCAAGAATTGCACCCTCCCGGACAGACCCTCCGATTTGACACACTGAACTCTATCGGAGAAGTAGTAGTAGAGGCAATCATTTGAGAAACCAAGGCTGTCGAGTCTGTCGATGAGGATGTGGTGATTGACAGAGTCGAAAGCCTTGGCCAGGTCAATGAATACGGCTGCACTGTTTCTTATCGATGGCGGTTAAGATATCGTTTAGGACCTTGAGTGTGGCTGAGGTGCACCCATGACCAGCTCTGAAACCAGATTGCATAGCGGAGAAGGTATGGTGGGATTCGAAATGGTCGGTAATCTGTTTGTTGACTTGGCTTTTGAAGACTTTAGAAAGGCAGGGTAGGATAGATATAGAGGTCTGTAGCAGTTTGGGTCAAGAGTGTCCGCCCCCCTTTGAAGAGTGTGATGACCGCAGCTGCTTTCCAATCTTTGGGAATCTCAGACGACACGAAAGAGAGGTTGAAGAGGCTAGTAATAGGGGTGGCAACAATTTCGGCAAATAATTTTAGAAAGAAAGGGTCCAGATTTTCTAGCCCGGCTGATTTGTAGGGGTCCAGATTTTGCCGCTCTTTCAGAACATCAGCTGACTGGATTTGGGAGAAGGAGAAATGGGGAAGGCTTGGACGAGTTGCTGTGGGGGGTGCAGTGCTGTTGACCGGGGTAGGGGTAGCAAGGTGGAAAGCATGGCCAGCCGTAGAAAAATGCTTATTGAAATTCTCAATTATAGTGGATTTATCGGTGGTGACGGTGTTTCCTATCTTCAGTGCAGTGGGCAGCTGGGAGGAGGTGTTCTTATTCTCCATGGACTTTACAGTGTCTCAGAACTTTTTTGAGTTCGTGTTGCAGGAAGCAAATTTCTGCTTGAAAATGCTAGCCTTGGCTTTTCTTACTGCCTGTGTATATTGGTTTCTAGCTTCCCTGAAAAGTTGCATATCACGGGGGCTGTTCGATGCTAATGCAGAACGCCATAGGATGTTTTTGTGTTGGTTAAGGGCAGTCAGGTCTGGAGAGAACCAAGGGCTATATCTGTTCCTGGTTCTACATTTCTTGAATGGGGCATGCTTATTTAAGATGGTGAGGAAGGCATTTAAAAAAAATAACCAGGCATCCTCTACTGACGGGATGAGATCAATATCCTTCCAGGATACCCCGGCCAGGTCGATTAGAAAGGCCTGCTCGCTGAAGTGTTTCAGGGAGCGTTTGACAGTGATGAGTGGAGGTCGTTTGACCGCTGACCCAGTACGGATGTAGGCAATGAAGCAGTGATCGCTGAGATCTTGGTTGAAAATAATATATAATATAATATAATATATGCCATTTAGCAGACGCTTTTATCCAAAGCGACTTACAGTCATGTGTGCATACATTCTACGTATGGGTGGTCCAGGGAATCGAACCCACTACCCTGGCATTACAAGCGCCATGCTCTACCAACTGAGCTACAGAAGGACCCTCGAAAACAGCAGAGGTGTATTTAGAGGGCAAGTTGGTTAGGATGATATCTATGAGGGTGCCCGTGTTTACTGCTTTGGGGTGGTACCTGGTAGGTTCATTGATAATTTGTGTGAGATTGAGGGCATCAAGCTTAGATTGTAGGATGGCTGGGGTGTTAAGCATGTTCCAGTTTAGGTTGCCTTCAGAGCTCGTGCTGCTAGATAGATGGGGGGCAATCAGTTCACATATGGTGTCCAAAGCACAGCTAGGGGCAGAGGGTGGTCTATTGCAGGCGGCAACAGTGAGAGACTTGTTTTTAGAGAGGTGGATTTTTAAAGTAGAAGTTCAAATTGTTTGGGTACAGACCTGGATAGTAGGACAGAACTCTGCAGGCTATCTTTGCAGTAGATTGCAACACCGCCCCCTTTGGCTGTTCTATCTTGTCTGAAAATGTCGTTCAGGATGAAAATTTCAGAATTTTTGGTGGTCTTCAAAAGCAAGGATTCAGACACGGCTAGAACATCCGGGTTGGCAGTGAATAAAACAAACTTAGGGAGGACGCTTCTGTTAACATGCATGAAACCAAGGCTTTTACGGTTACAGAAGTCATCAAAAGAGAGTGCCTGGGGAATAGGAGTGGAGGTTGCATTTTATTTTTTTTCCTGTATTTAACCAGGCAAGTCAGTTAAGAACAAATTCTTATTTTCAATGACGGCCTAGGAACAGTGGGTTAACTGCCTGTTCAGGGGCAGAACGACAGATTTGTACCTTGTCAGCTCAGGGATTTGAACTTGCAACCTTCCGGTTACTAGTCCAACGCTCTAACCACTAGGCTACCCTGCCATCCGCAGGTGGGAATTTTGATCTGGTTACATGTACATTGAACAACACAGCAGCTTTTCAGCATGCTTTGTTATTTCTGTATAACAAAAAAATAAACGACGAAGTTGGCTCTTTTACACTGGGGTCAATGGGAAAGAATGTTTGTTTTCTCCCATTTGTAGGCGTGGTCGAGGGGAATTTGTTATTATTACGTAAATATTGACTCTGAGTATGGCTGCCTAGTATTGTGATGCAATGATTTCCATGGTAATGTAAATATTCATTCAAATTATGTTAACATGGCTCATGCAATGACATTTATTTTTTGTAAGGTCAAGTAAGTTGAATCAACAAATCACAGCATATTGATGGGTACACTTCCTGCTTTTACATCTTGATTTTAATCATCCAAAATTCTATGACTGTCACAGCCCTACTGTAGGCGTTTTGTTGTTGTTACAAAAACATTAATCTCTCTTCTTTCAGGGCGGAAGTTTGTCAGTATTCTGATGAGGTACTGGTATCTAACAAGTGCCCGGTTGCCTGAGGAATCGGAGGGAACACGCATCTTTCAGGTGGCCATAGGTGGTGAGGGTGAGCCAGAGACTAAGAGATTGCTCACAGCGAACTATGAGTGAGTTTTTTTGTTTGTTATTGTTGCTAAAGTACAATGTTCACAGTTGATTTAATGGTCTGCAGTTGGAAGTGGCTGTGATAAAGCAATTCAAGTATCTCTCTGACAAATAGAAAGCATTAAGTCTGCAAACAGTCTTAGATCCTAGATCTGTTCCCAAGGAAGCAACTACCTGCAGTAACCTCCTTTGCATGACTGTCAAGTGTCTCACGTGCTTAATGTTTACACTTCCTGTTTAACAACCCTTTTATCCATCATGGCTTTTTGCAGATTCCAAAGGGAGTTTACTAAGGGGGTGCCGCCGGACTGGACCATCACCAGGATAGAGCACTCCAAGCTGCTGGATTAAACTGGGATTGTGAATGGAGATTATAGGGGGAAATGGAGAGTAGTAGAGAGACATAGAATGGAAGACCATCCTTCTTCCTGACCCTACAAGAATCCCCCTAACTGCTAAAATCTTGAGATGCTCCTCAGGAGCAAAATAGCTCTCAAACTCAAGACCAGAAAATATATGGGGAATATTCGGGGCAAACTTTCTATCTGCCAGAAGTCACATACTATCCACTGTAGAAAAAGAGCAAAAGTCAAACATGTCTGTTCATAATTGTACTACTATACAGAAGTCTGTGTAAGACCAGGTTGTTGAGTTTTTTTGCCCTTGTCTCAGCAAGCACCGCAATCAGTGGTCAAAACTAGGCTTTGTCAGTTCTGCCTCTAAGGCCTGAGATTCATTATTTTGTTTAATGGGGAGGGCAGACAAGGGGCATCCAGACAGTGTGAAAATGAGCTCTGTATTGAGATTCACCATATTGAGATTCTGTCTTCGATCTGCTGCTGTCCACGCTTTGGCGTCTTCAAGTAGAGCGTGCACACAGACTGAAGAAAATGTCACACTTTTTTTGTTTAGGTTTCAGATGTAAACAAAACAAAATTATGATAATTCAAGCATGCCCTGAGCAAACTTTTCTCAAACCTCCTTGTACTCTTGCTTTCACACACTCAATAGTTATGTAGAGAGGATGAATTCCAACTATGCCATAAAAATTACTATAGCTACTGTTTCCATTTCTTGAGATGTGCTCTGTCACCAGAATAGTCCATCTGAACATAAGTGATAACCAATTACTGTTGGTGACTGAAAGTATACAGTTGAAGTCGGAAGTTTACATACATTTAGGTTGGAGTCATTAAAAACTTGTGTTTCAACCACTCCACACATTTCTTGTTAACAAACTATAGTTTTGGCAAGTCGGCCAGGACATCTACTCTGTGCATGACACAAGTAAATTTTCCAACAATTGTTTACAGACAAATTATTTCACTTATAATTCACTGTATCATAATTCCCGTGGGTCAGAAGTTTACATACACTAAGTTGACTGTCTTTAAACAGCTTGGAAAATTCCAGAAAATGATGTCATGGCTTTAGAAGCTTCTGATAGGCTAATTGACATCATCTTAGTCAATTGGAGTTGTACCTGTGGATGTATTTAAAGGCCTACCTTCAAACTCAGTGCCTCTTTGCTTGACATCATGGGAAAATCTGTGGTGGCTTTGTCCACCTCCTTGCCTGTTCTGCCCACTATGTTACATTTCCTTCCACTGAATCGAAGAATGAAAGATGGCGGAAGCAGAAGTTGAAGTGAATTCTGAATACCATGGAGATAGATTCAAGGAGAATTGGAGTATTGTCCAAAAGAATGGAAAACGGAGCAAAGTAGTGTACAGTGATGAGAAGGATCCTTCGTATCTAGTAGGAGTACAGTATGTTAATGAGGAGCAGCTGAGCAGAGTACCAATCTTGAAGAAACCATTTGAGTTATACAAACTGGGGGAGAGTGTGCTGTGATGATCACGAGAGGCAGGCTTGTTTAGATTTTTTGGTGCTTCTGTGGAGGGAACATGCGTTGTGTCTTAACCGATTTGATAAGTTTGAAGTGTCGTGTGTGTTTCTTTGAAACAGGGCACCCCTCAAGGCTGTTATACCTGGTCTTGTGGGAAGTCAATTTCAAAGAGATTAAAAATATTCCTGGAGTGATTGAAGCACGCCGGATGAATTGTGTGGTGATTAGTGAAAAAGTGAATCTGTTCTTTTGTTTTTTGATATGGAGTCTCTCCCTACTCAAGTGCAGTTAGGGTTTATTATCTATAGAGTCAGAGCATGTATCCCAAGACCAATGCAGTGTGATCATTGTAAAGCTTTTGGTCATTTATCAAGTATTTGCAGAAGGGAGAAGTCTATATGTCCAAGTTGTGGAAAATATCACATTATGTGTTATAGTGATGAATATGTGACAAGTTGCAATTGCGGTGGGAACCATGAAGCCACGTCTTTCGAATGCCCCACAAGGGTGAAAGGGAATGAGGTGGCCAAAGGTTGTACAGTCTTTCATATGCAACAGCTGTGAAAACCGTTGAGGGTTTGCATGGTGCACCAGAAGAGTTTACGGTAGTGGATCGGTCTACACTGCAGGCTGCAGGGGTTGCCTTTCACCAGCAGGATCTGGACATTTTAAAGATTAAGAAGGTGGACTTTGTGGCCTTTATAGTTATGGTAATTAATGGCACTGCCAAGGTGCAGAGAAGCTCCAGGAAGATAGTAATCATAGTGGATGCAGCGGAGCAGTTGCTGGGGCTGAAAGATTTCTCAGCGAAGGAGTTACATGGAATATTGGGTGTGCTACCTTTTATAAAGCGAGGGATCACGTATAGGTGTGTGGGAGAGGGAGTGGAACAGGAGTATGTAGTGGTAGAGGTGTGGTTGATAGGGGGGAATATGGTAATAGTGAACTTTTTACAACCCGTGTAAGAGACTGGAGTTGCTGGCCCTTGGGAATGTAGAAGGTCAAGATAGGAGACGGGTAATGTGGTGTGGGGATTTTAATGCTCATAGTTCGCTCTGGGGATGGTTACGGACTGATGTAAATGGACAAGTGTTGGAGGAACTACAGGATGAGAAAGGGCTTGTTAGTCTTAATGATGACCGGGGAACCAGGATTGATCCAGTAACTGGAAATGAATCTGCTCTGGATCTTACTTTGATTTCAAGTTCAACGGCAGGCAGATGGAGTTAGGAGGTTTCGGAGGAATCTACAGTGGGTAGTGATCACTATACTATCATGTGTACTGTAGGAATGAGGGAGGAAGAATCAAAAGGAAATGGATTGAGGAGATGAATATTTGGGAAAGTGGAGCGGGGTCAGTTTCAGGAGTGAACAGAAGCTGTCCCAGGTAGATCTTAATTCAGATATAGAAACAGTCAATGAGGGAATAAGAGGAGCAATAATAGGGTCTGCAAGGCAAGTGATTCCTATGGGTACAGGGGGGAGAAAGAGTAACACAGTCCCCTGGTGGAGTGAAGAGTGTAGAGAGGCAGTGAAAAGTAAGAACAGCGCTTTCAGAATGTTGCACAAGCAGTAGAAAAGGAGGATCATTAGGACAGCTAAGAGGGAGTATTGGTGCCGGTTCTGTGGAAACATAGGCCGGACCACTCCTGTGGGAGAGGTATGGGGGATGATTAAGAGGATGAGTGGGGTCAGAAGAGATTGGGATATCCTTGTGCTGAAAAGTGGGGAGATGGTGCAGGCATTTGTAATGGTGCACACATCAAAGAATCTGACAGAAGAGGGGCAGCATGGGAGAGAGAAGGTCAGAGGAGAACATCCGGGGGTCCTGGATCAGAGAGAGATGGTGGGGGACACATTGAATGATCCAGATGAAGAGAGCATTAGCTAAAGCTGGGGTAACATCTTCTGTGAGGGAAGTGTGTTACATCATGATGGCTCATCTCAGTGACACTGCAATGGGGAAAGTATTGGGCTTTTACAATAAGGTGTGGCAAGAAGGGAAATTGCCTGGAAGTTGGTAGCAAGCGGTAGAGGTGCCAATAAGGAAACCTGGGAAAGACCCTACTAGTCCTTCAAACTACAGGCTGATAGCGTTGACATCTCATTAGGGATGCGCGATATATCGGTATATCGGTGAACATATTGGAATTGGCCGATATTAGCTAAAAATGTCAACATCAATATCGGTGCATACCTATATAACGTAGATACATTTAAAAAATATGTTTTTATTTAACTAGGCAAGTCAGTTAATAACAAATTCTTATTTACAATGACGTCCCGGACGACGCTGGGCCAATTGTGCACCGCCCTATGGGACTCCCAATCATGGCCAGATGTGATACAGCCTGGATTCAAACCAGGGACTGTAGTGACGCCCCTTGCACTGAGATGCAGTGCCTTAGACCTCTGCATCCATGTGTGTGTGTGTGTTAACTATTAAGCTGTACTAGAATGCTTAAAAGGCCACACTTTTTAAAAATCAGTTATCGGTATCGTATTTTTGGCAAGGAAAATATTGGATATTGGTATCGGTCAAAATGATCAAACCGGTGCATCGCTCCATCTCATGTATGTAAACCTATGGAAAGGATCATTATAGAAAGGCTGACTTACTTTCTGGAGAGTAGAGGACTAATGTCACCAGATGAAAGTGAGTTCAGGAAAGTCAGGGGAACGATGGATCCTATACTGTGAGTCAAGTCATACGGAAGGCACAGGAAAATAAGGAGGTGGTGGTAGCCGTTTTCTTTGATGTAGAGAAGGCTTATGATATGCTGTGGAAGGAAGGCCTACTTATCAAGCTGGATAAATCAGGACCTCCCCGGTGGCAGTGATGCAGGTAGAGTTGGGAGAGATGCGGTTAAAGTTAAGAAGACAACAGCTAGCCATGACATATTGGGTAAATCTACAAGGACTTAAGTTTACACATCCTACAAAAAAAAAGGTGTTCCTAGAGTGCTGGGAACGTGAACAAAATCTGAATACAAGCTTTTGGTGGATAGGCAATTGCATGGCGAGAGAGGTGGGGATGTTTGGGAGGGAGTGTAGCCCCTTTGTGGGTCTTCTTGCAATCCCACCTTGGTGTCTCCCTCAACCAGTGATAGATCTAGGGTTGCTTGTGAGGGTAAAAGATGTTGAGGAAAGAGTAGATTCAGTTGTAAGTGAACATTTAAGGACACAAAACTATGCTTTCTAGAATATATTCACAGATGGACCTAAGGACCCTAAAACAGGGAGGAGAGCAGCAGCTTTTAGTGTTCCTGAGTTTAAGATGGCAGTGACGAAAAGAGCAACGGATCATTTATCCGTTTACACAATGGAGTTGTTGGCCATACTATTGGCTGCCGAGTGTGTGGAGGAGGTGAGGCCAGACAGGTTAGTCATCTGCTCTGACTCCTGTGCAGCATTGATGAGCTTAAATGCATGTGTGTCTCAGAGCAGACAGGATGTATTGTATGAGGTTTTGCATTGTTTGTATAGGGTGAAAAATATTGTGATGTTCCTCTGGGTACCAGGTCATGTGGGAGTAGAGGGGAATGAGAAAGTGCATAGTATTGCCAAGCAGGCTCCTAAACATCCTAATGTTGAGATGGAATTGTCAATCAATAAAGCAGAAGCCAAGGGATTAATAAGAACAGTGGTTAAAAATAAGTGGCAAGTGTTGTGGAACAGGGAGAGTAAGGGAAGACATCTGTATAAGATGTCTCCCATCTGGATTACTGCAACTCGCTGTTGGCTGGGCTCCCTGCCTGTGCCATTAAACCCCTACAACTCATCCAGAACGCCGCAGCCCGTCTGGTGTTCAACCTTCCCAAGTTCTCTCACGTCACCCCGCTCCTCCGCTCTCTCCACTGGCTTCCAGTTGAAGCTCGCATCCGCTACAAGACCATGGTGCTTGCCTACGGAGCTGTGAGGGGAACGGCACCTCAGTACCTCCAGGCTCTGATCAGGCCCTACACCCAAACAAGGGCACTGCGTTCATCCACCTCTGGCCTGCTCGCCTCCCTACCACTGAGGAAGTACAGTTCCCGCTCAGCCCAGTCAAAACTGTTCGCTGCTCTGGCCCCCAATGGTGGAACAAACTCCCTCACGACGCCAGGACAGCGGAGTCAATCACCACCTTCCGGAGACACCTGAAACCCCACCTCTTTAAGGAATACCTAGGATAGGATAAGTAATCCTTCTCACCCCCCTAAAAGATTTAGATGCACTATTGTAAAGTGGCTGTTCCACTGGATGTCATAAGGTGAATGCACCAATTTGTAAGTCGCTCTGGATAAGAGCGTCTGCTAAATGACTTAAATGTAAATGTAAATGTAAGATCCAGGAACAGGTGGGGTCTGGGAGGTCCTCAGGCCCGAGGGAGGAAAGTGTAGTCACAAGGCTGGGACTGGGACACACAAGGCTAAATAGTACATTGAAAGTGGTGGGGAACCATCCGACTGGGAGGTGTGATCATTGTCAGGAGGAGATGAACACAAGGGAACATGTTCTATTTCAGTGCCAGAAATATGATGAGAGAAAGGGAGCGATTGTTATTAGATTTGAGGAGTAATGGGGTTGAAGAGCCAGGATTAAGTGAACTGCTGTGGAAATCTTCAGGGGATGTGGTATTTCCTTGTATATTTCGTTTCCTTCGGGAGACGAGAATATTGGGTAGGATTTAGACCTTCGCTCCACACTCCAGTCCAGTTGGAGGCGGTAATGCACCTTAAAGTTGGTTGCCAACCGCCATATAGAATCCACAGAAGAAGGAGAAGAAGAAGAAGATCAGGTTTAACAGAGAGAGGGTTTGCAAAAGGAAAAATGGAAACAGTATACCTGTAAATAGACAAAAATCCGAAAGACAGTAGACATGAGAGTCGCCACTGTGGCCTTTTACGGGTGTGCACTGGGTCTTCTGGCGATGGGCCTGCGAGAAATGTTTTCGGGATTTGAAGAGAATAGATGCACAATGACCTATATGTTCGAGTACCCCGAGTACCGGGTGAGTAGTTTGCCTATTGACCTCAAACAAATGGCACCGTGCGCGACTCGGTTTCGGTTCGGCGTAATCACTCGGCACTGTCAACAACACTCGGAACGTTGCTGCCAAATGCGTAACATTATTTTAGTGTCCATCCTTTTCAGGACGAGCTAGCATCACCCCCTCCAGCTGTCAATGTCCAGCTGTGATTTTTAGAGCCATAATATGGATATGGCTAGCTGTAAATTAGCCCATGGCCGATATATCATGCTGAAGCTCAAGCTACCTGTTGTCGTAAAGCACCTGCAAATTAGGCTTCCAATTTCAACATCGCACCTCATGCAAGATTTTCAGGACGATTTCCTTGTTGAGGGTGTCGACGGACTGTGTCATGCACACCTAGCTACGTTTCACATTTACCATGGAATTGTACATTATTTCTAGTACTAGCTGCAATAGAGAGGTGGCATGGTAGGCAGTTACTGTATGTTGAGGATGCTGAGTGAGTGTGTGTGGTGTCATTGTATGTTACATCAGGGCTCAGGAGATCACACCTTGTGTTGGAAGCTGTAGTTGATCCATGATAAGTACTATAAGGTGATTATTCCACCCATTGAGTGCCTGGCACAACCATATGGCCCTGTGTGGTCTGTCTGCGCTCACCATGGTGCTGATAAAATATGAAGAATTGGCCCAATCTATTAGAAGTAGCTATTATATTTATTACCCAAAATTGTTCTCGGATCTGATTTGCTTAATCAAGAGTCAGTATCGGCCACGTGGTGCCACACCTCTCCTGTCGTTCAGCATGCACACACACACAATGATGCTTTCTCACTGTACTGTTTTTTCTTCTTCTCTGTGATGTGTTAATCTGCCTAGAAGTGTGGCTCAGCTGTTCACAGCATATGGCTCTACCTCTAGGGAGGTGTGTGTGTGTGTGTGTGTCCTTAGTGTGTTGTACTTTAGGCCCGGAGAGTACGAGCTCTATCAGGGATGTGTGTGTCCTCACTATGTTTGTGTGTTGACAGCGTATTGCCCTGCCCCGACGCGTGGCCCGCCAGTACCCAGCGTATGGGCTTTACCTGTACGGAGAGGGCCAGTACGCTCAGGACACTCGCGGACTAAAACTAACCGGGGCCCCTGTTCTTTTCCTACCTGGAAACGCAGGCAGCTACAAACAAGGTGAGCCTCTATCACCATTAACCAAACTCATCCACTTTTCAAATTTACTCGAATCGAACATACCCACTCAACTCAGATTAGGGAATATCACAAGTTTGCTCTCTCCATTGCTCTTAACAATGGAAGCTAAGAATTTCTAATGTACAATATCTGATTCAGTTGCATATTGTACATAGGCTGGTGAAACTCTTGTATTTGAGAAAGATCTTATGGAAGGGTTACCCAACTGGCGGTGATTTTATTTTGTCCCCCAAGTTTTCTAAGCAAAATAAAAAAATATATATATATCTATTGAATATGTTTTGGGCATCAAAATGCACTATGAGGACCCAGAGGATGTCACTTGAAAGTATTAATTAATATGCTTGTTTCCAAAGGGGGGGGGGGGTGTAAAAACACCAGCAAATCAGCTCCAAGGGATTTTAATTCTGGAAATCTGTTCCAAAGTATTCCCACGCATAAGAGAGTTATACGGTGTGTGTGTGATCGTATACAAGGTTTCAAATGATTCTGTTTTAGTTAAATATTATATCCGTGTGGTCAATTTGAGGTTTACAAATGATTTGTGATTATGTTCTCTTCCTCCTGATCTTCTGGCTGAATTTAGTTGATGTTCCCTGTACTATGCCCACTCTAATGCAGATCTATCCTCTTCTGGTTTGGTGTTGCTAGTGGCTGCTGGTGGGAGTAGAACACCCACGCTCTCTTTCTCTCACTCTCAATCTTGCATGCGTACGACCACCCCCACATACACGCATGCAACATGCACATAGTTTGCTATTTTACCATTATGTGCATGATGGTATTCAGTGTCCTCCATCATGAGTTATGTTGCATTAGTCTATTTACATGTTATGGTTACAATCACAAGCACATACCTCAACCAAGCAAACCTCAACCCAGGCATGATTTTTATTTATTTATCTTTATTTAACCAGGTAGGCTAGTTGAGAACACGTTCTCATTTACAACTGCGACCTGGCCAAGAGAAAGCAAAGCAGTGCGACACAAACAACGACACAGAGTTACACATGGAATAAACAAACGTACAGTCAATAACACAATAGAAAAGTCTAAATACAGTGTGTGCAAATGAAGTAAGATTAGGGAGGTAAGGCAATAAATAGGTCGTAGTGGTGAAATAATTACGATTTAGCAAATAAACACAGAAGTGATAGATGTGCAGAAGTTGAATGCCCAAGGAGAGATTCTGGTGTGCAAAGGAGCAAAATATTTTTTATATATATACATAAAATAAATAACAATATGGAGATGAGGTAGTTGGATTGGCTATTTACTGATGGGCTATGTACAGGTGCAATGATCAGGAAGCTGCTCTGATAAGCTGATGCTTAAAGTTAGTAAGGTAGATATGAGTCTCCAGCTTCAGTGACTTTTGCAATTTGTTCCATTCATTGGCAGCAGACAATTGGAAGGAAAGGAGGAATTGGCTTTGGGGGTGACCAGTGAAATATACCTGCTGGAGCGTGTGCTACGGGTGGGTGCTGCTATGGTGACCAGTGAGCTGAGATAAGGCGGGGCTTTACCTAGCATAGACTTATAGATGACCTGGAGCCAGTGGGTTTGGCGACGAATATGAAGCGAGGGCCAGCCAACGAGAGCATACAGGTCGCAGTAGTGGGTAGTATATGGGACTTTGTTGACGAAACGGATGGCACTGAGATAGACTACATCCAATTTGCTGAGTAGAGTGTTTGAGGCTATTTTGTAAATGACATCGCCGAAGTCAAGGATCGGTAGGATAGTCAGTTTTTTACGAGGGTATGTTTTGCAGCATGAGTGAAGGATGCTTTGTTGCGAAATAGGAAGCAGATTCTATATTTCATTTTGCATTGGAGATGCTTAATGTGAGTCTGGAAGGAGAGTTTACAGTCTAACCAGACACCTAGGTTTTAGAATATGTGGACAATTATAAGTCAGAACCGTCCAGAGTAGTGATGCTGGTGGGTGGGCATGTGCAGGCAGCGATTGTTTGAAGAGCAGCATGCATTTCGCTTTACTTGCATTTAAGAGCAGTTGGAGGCCACGGAAGGAGAGTTGTATGGCATTGAAGCTCGTCTGGCGGTTAGTTAACACAGTGTCCAAAGAAGGCCAGAAGTATACAGAATGGTGTTGTCTGCATAGAGGTGGATCAGAGAACCACCAGCCGCAAGAGCGACATCATTGATGTATACAGAGAAAAGAGTTGGCCATGAGAATTGAACCCTGTGGCACCTCCATAGAGCCTGCCAGAGGTCTGGACAACTGGCCCTCCGATTTGATACACTGAACTCTTTCTGAGAAGTAGTTGGTGAACCAGGCCAGGCAGTCATTTGAGAAACCAAGGCTGTTGAGTCTGCCGATAAGAATGCGGTAATTGACAGAGTCAAAAGTCTTGGCCAGGTCGATGAATACGGGTGCACAGTATTGTCTTTTGTTGATGGTGGTTATGATATCGTTTAGGACCTTGAGCTTGGCTGAGGTGCCCCCATGACCAGCTCAGAAACAAGCTTGCATAGCGGAGTAGGTATGATGGGATTTTAAATGGTTGGTGACCTGTTTGTTAACTTGGTTTTCGAAAACTTTAGAAAGGCAGAATAGGATAGATATAGGTCTGTAACAGTTTTAGTCTATTGTTTCCCACTTTGAAGAGAGGGATGACCGTGGCAGCTTTCCAATCTTTGGTGATATCAGATGATACGAAAGAGAGGTTGAACAGGCTAGTAATAGGGGTTGCAACAATTTTTGCAGATCATTTTAGAAAGAGAGGGTCCAGATTGTCTAGCCCAGCTGATTTGTTGGGGTCCAGATTTTGCAGTTCTTTCAGAACTTCAGCTATCTGGTTTTGGGCGAAGGGGAAATGGGGGAGGCTTTGGCAAGAAGCTGTGAGGGGTACAGAGCTGTTGACTGGGGTAGGGGTCGCAGGTGGAAAGCATGGCCAGCCATAGAAAAATGCTTATTGAAATTCTCGATTATCGTAGGTTTATCGGTGGTGACAGTGTTTCCTAGCCTCAGTGCAGTGGGCAGCTGGGAGGAGGTGCTCTTATTCTCCATGGACTTTACGGTGTCCCAGAACTTTTGGGAGTTTTGGTGACAGGATTCCAATTTCTGTTTGAAAAAGTTAGCCTTTGCTCTCCTAACTGCCTGTGTATATTGGTTCCGAACTTCCCTGAAAAGTTGCATATCGCAGGGGCTATTTGTGCTGGTCAAGGGCAGTCACGTCTGGAGTGAACCAAGGGCTATATCTGATTCTCATTTTTTTTAATGGGGCATGCTTATTTAAGATGGTGAGGAAAGCATTTTTAAACAATAACCAGGCATCCTCTACTGACGGAATGAGGTCAATATCTTTCCAGGATACCTGGGCCAGGTCGATTAGAAAGGCCTGCTCGCTGAAGTGTTTTAGGGGTGGTTGTTTGACCGCAGACCCATTACGGATGCAGGCAATGAGGCAGTGAGTACGCAACGAGTGCTCCCGCACATTGGCAAACCGGGCTATCTGCATTGTGTCCCGCTAACCCCTCTATTACGCTACTGATACACTCTGTTCATCACATATATAGTCACTTTAACCATAACTACATGTACAAACTACCTCAATCAGACTGACTAACCGGTGTCTGTATGTAGCCTCGCTACTTTTATAGCTTCGCTACTGTATATAGCCTGTCTTTTTTACTGTTGTTTTATTTATTTACTTAACCATTGTTCACCTAATACCTTTTTTGCACTATTGGTTTGGGCCTGTAAGTAAGCATTTCACTGTTGTATTCGGTGCACGTGACAAACTTTGATTTGATCGCTGAGATGGTTGAAGACAGCAGAGGTGTATTTAGAGGGCAGGTTGGTCAGGATGATATCTATGAGGGTGCCTGAGTTTACGGATTTGGGGTTGTACCTGGTAGGTTCCATGATAATTTTGGGTGAGATTGAGGGCATGTATCTTAGATTATAGGACGGCCGGGGTGTTAAGCATATCCCAGTTTAGGTCACCTAACAGTACGAACTGTGAAGATAAATGGAGGGGAATTAATTCACATATGGTGTCCAGGGTGCAGCTGGGGGCTGAGGGAGATCTGTAACAAACAGTAACAGTGAGAGACTTATTTCTGGAAAGGTGGAATTTTAAAAGTAGAAGCTCAAACTGTTTGAGCACAGACCTGGATAGCATGACAGAACTCTGCAGGCTGTCTCTGCAGTAGATTGCAACTCCAGCCCCTTTGGAAAGTTCTATCTTGTCGGAAAATGTTGTAGTTGATATTAACATGCATGAAACCAAGGCTTTTACGCTTAGTCAACAGAAGTCAACAAATGATAGCGCCTGGGGAATAGGAGTGGAACTGGGGGCTACAGGGCCTGGTTAACCTCTACATCACCAGAGGAACAGAGGAGGAGTAGGATAAGGGTACGGCTAAAGGCTATGAGAACTGGTCGTTTAGTGCGTTGGGGACAGAGAATTAAAGGAGCAGATATCTGGGTGTGGTAGAATAGATTCAAGGCATAATGTACATACAAGGGTATGGTAGGATGTGAGCACAGTGGAGGTAAACCTATGCATGATGATGATGAGAGGTTTAGTCTCTGGAGGCATTAATTAATGTAGGTGAGGTCATGTGTGTGGGTTTGGACGAAAGAGCTATCTAAGACAATTTGAGCGTGACTGAGGGCTGTGAAATAAAGCAATAAAAACTAGCCAAGACAGCAGTAGACAAGGCATATTGACATTAGAGAGAGGCATAAAGCAATCACAGGTGTTGATCAGGAGAGCTAAGGTAAACATAATGGGGTACAGTGTTGTTGAAACAGTCCAGGGGGCATCAGCTGTGTAGCCGAGTGATCATAGGGTCAAAAGAGTAGCAATAGGTGAGACAGGGTGCTGTACGGTATTCACTACTACACTCGGCGAGCAGGGGACACAGCATTCAGAAAAAGCTAATGGGCCGGGGCTAGTAGATGGTTCTGCGGCGATATAACAGAATAGCCTGTTGAGACTAGAGGTCGACTGATTATGATTTTTCAACGCCGATAACGATTATTTGAGGACCAAAAAAAGCTGATACCGATTAATCGGACTATTTTAAATAATAATAATTATACAAAAAAATATATAATTTTAATGTAATTTATTTATTTATTATTATGAATTTTTTTATATATACATATTGAAAACTACAACAATACTGAATGAACACTTATTTTAACTTAATACATCAATAAAATCTATTTAGTCTCAAATAAATAATAAAACGTTCAATTTGTTTTAAAATAATGCAAAAACAAAGTGTTGGAGAAGAAAGTAAAAGTGCAATATGTGCCATGTAAAAAAGCTCATGTTTAAGTTCCTTGCTCAGAACATATGAAAGTTGGTGGTTCCTTTTAACACGAGTCTTCAATATTCCCAGGTAAGAAGTTGTAGTTATTATAGGACTACTAAAATCTGTCCAAAAATGCAAATTACCGATTGTTATGAAAACTTGAAATCAGCCATTCCGATTAATCGATTGACCTCTAGTTGAGACCACATCGGGCGATCACGTTGGCAGTCCAGTCATGTTGGATCAGTGGGGCTCCGTGTCGACAATAAAG
Organism: Oncorhynchus keta; assembly: GCF_023373465.1. Lineage (NCBI taxonomy): Eukaryota > Metazoa > Chordata > Actinopteri > Salmoniformes > Salmonidae > Oncorhynchus > Oncorhynchus keta. The sequence continues at coordinate 44,596,643 of NC_068454.1, read as the reverse complement.
GTTCCAGGCCAATTGGCAAATTAGTTGGTTGTAGCCCTAGAATTAGTTGGTATATGGGCCTACCTCGAGGCTAACTGCTGCTTGCTTCCAGACAGAGGCGTTAGCTAACAGCTGGCTGATTCCGGGGGGAAAAGGCGAGGACAGCTAGCCGTGGCTAACAAAGACTAGTAGCTAGTTAGCTGGCTAGCTCCTAATGGAAGTTCCAGTTATAAGGAATAAAAATAGCAGATCCATTCCACATTGGGTGAGGCGGGTTGCAGGAAAGTGCATTTAGTTTGAAGATAGAAGTGAGATTATGATGTATATGAAAAAAGACCGGCTATATACAAGGGGCCATCTTGGATTCATGATCTTTAGATGTTTTACATTCAACAACATCAGCACTAAGTAGGCTATGTTTAGGCTACTTTAAAGCCTGTCAAGCCTAATACCTAGTTTTACATTAAACACACTTAAAGGGATACTTTGAGATTTTGGCAATGAAGAGCTTTATCTACTTCCACAGAGTCGGATTAACTCATGGATACTCTTTATGTCTGCATTCACTATGAAAGAAGTTGGAGGTAATTATGCAAGCCAATGCTAACTAGCATTAGCACAATGACTGGTAATAGTATGTTAACAGCTAGCTGTTACAATAGACTGCCAGTCAATGCTCTAATGGTAGTTAGCAATTGCACTAACTCTAGTTAGAAATTTATTTTAAATTGTACGCAGAGAGATACAAGTGGTATCCACAATTATCCCTTTAATCAGAGTTGATTTAAACTGTTAAAAGGAGTGCTACTGTTCATAGGGAGGTGAAACGAGGTCCAGGTTCACAGGTAAATTGAAGGGATGCTTAAATCCATAATCTACACACTGCCCTCTGTTTTGCTAATCAGATTACTTAACTCCAATAGTAAATCTAGTCTATTCAGAGGTCATCTTGTGTTGATATACATGAGCTTTGGTCAACCTTAATCCTCACATGGGGGGACAGCCACTGTTCAGGGATGTGGTGGATGAATGTCAGGGATAAGCAAAAAAAATATAAATTAAAAGTAAATTTCACCCTGGTTCTGCCACGGCACATAGTCATTACTATATTAACAACATTACGTTCTTTAACATAAACATCAAGATTATCGAAACCACAAGCTAGAACGAGCACGTTTTCATTTCACTAGTAGAAAGTTTAGTTTTTTTCTGTTTTTGGCTGCTAAACAACAAAGTCCAGCATTCATTTAAAAAAATATTTTTTATATATTTATATTTTTTTAATCAATGTTACCATTATTTAACTAGGCAAGTCAGTTAGGAACAAATTCTTATTTACAATGACGGCTTAGTTGGTTAACTGCCTTTTTCAGGGGACTGAATGACAGATTTGTACCTTGTCAGCTCCGGGATTCAATCCAGCAACCTTTCGGTTTCTTGCCCAACGCTATAACCACTAGGCTACCTGCCACCCCCATTCATAGTGAATGCAGATACCGTCCTGCTCGGTAGAAGGGGGTGCCCACAAACTTGGATGATGGTGTTATTTACTTCTAACGACCAACACACAGTAGTCTCAGAACTTCTCTAGGCAAGATATTTTTGAAAACATGTGTTTTTCATCATGCCTGTGTGGTGTTCTGTCTAGCTGTGCTAATAACAAACGAGCACGAAAATGAGTTTGTGCCTTCAGAAAGTATTCAGACCCCTTCACTTTTCCAAATTTTGTTAGGTTAGAGCCTTATTCTAAAATGTATTAAATAGAGTTTTTTCCCCCATCAATGTATACACAATAATCACAAAGCAAAAACAGGTTTTGAAGCATTTGTGCTAATCTAGTAAAAAGAAACTCAAATATTACATTTACATAACTATTCAGACCCTTTACTCAGTACTTTGTTGAAGCACCTTTGGCAGCGATTACAGCCTTGAGTCTTCTTGGGTATGACGCTACAAGCTTGAAACACCTGTATTTGGGGAGTTTCTCCTATTCTTCTCTGCAGATCCTCTCAAGCTCTGGATGGGGAATGTTGCTGCACAGCTATTTTCAGGTCACTCCTGAGATGTTCGATCGGGTTCAAGTCTGGGCTCTGGCTGGGTCCGTCAAAGACATTGAGACTTGTCCCGAAGCCACTCCTGCATCGTCTTGGCTGTGTGCTCAGGATCGTTGTCCTGTTGGAAGGGGAACTTTCGCCCCAGTTTGAAGTCCTGAGCGCTCTGGAGCAGGTTTTCATCAAGGATCTCTCTCTACTTTGCTCCATTCATCTTTGCCTCGATCCTGACTAGTCTCCCAGTCCCTGCCACTGAAAAACATCCCCAGAGCAATGCTGCCACCACCATGCTGTAGGGATGGTGCCAGGTTTCATCCAGACGTGGTGCTCGGGATTCAGGCCAAAGAGTTCAATCTTAGTTTCATCAGACCAGATAATCTTGTTTCTTATCGTTCTTTGAGTCCATTAGGTGCCTTTTGGCAACTCGTAAGCGGGCTGTCATGTGCCTTTTACTGAGAAGTGGCTTCCGTCTGGCCACTCTGCCATAAAGGCCTGATTGGTGGAGTGCTGCAGATATGGCTGTCCTTCTGGAAGGTTCTCCCATCTCCACAGAGGAACTCTGGAGCTCTGTCTGAGTGACCATTGGGTTCTTGGTCACCACCCTGACCAAGGCCCTTCTCCCCGAATGCTCAGTTTGGCAGGCAAACAGCTCTAGGAAGAGTCTTGGTGGTTCCAAACTTCTTCCTTCCCATTGAAGACATCATTGAAAATAATCATTTGTTCTTAACTGACTTGCCTAATTAAATAAAGGTTAAATAAATAAAAACATTTAAAAGAATAATGGAGGCCACTGTGTTCTTGCAGACCTTCAATGCTACAGAATTGTTTTGGTACTTTTCCCCAGATCTGTGCCTCAACACAATCATGTCTCAGAGCTCTGCAGACAATTCCTTCTACCTCATGGCTTGGTTTTTGCTCTGACATGCACTGTCAACTGTGGGACCTTATATAGACAGGTGTGTGCCTTTTTCAAATCATATCCGATCAATTGAATTTACCACAGGTGGACTCCAATCAAGTTGTAGAAGCATCTCGATGATCATCAATAATCGCATAGCAAAGGTTCTGAAGTAAATAAGCGATTTCTGTTTTTGCTTTGTCATTATGAGTTTTTGTGTGTATATTGATCAGGGGAGAAAACATTTTAATCAATGTTAGAATAAGGCTGTAACGTAACAAAATTAAGAGAAAGTCAAGGGGTCTGAATACTGTAAACTATACAGGGGAGTGTACACTGTTTAATGCTAACTCAAAAAGAGAACTTGGTATTCAACAAGAATGTTTTATGGTAAAAGTAGCATACACAAATACAGTATGAACAATGTAGTACAGTTCAGTGTGTAGAAAACTGTAGCTACAGATTGTTACACCAGATAATGTGATTTAACTGAATATTTTCGGTATCCATTACTGGGAGTTACAGGATAGGTACTGCTTGGTGTAACACAGAGAATTCTCGACCAGCCTTAGCTTAGTAATACTGCCTTCGTGCTCGATTCTGGGAACACAAGTCTCAAAATGTCTGTGTCTAGTTGCAGGGGGTCCTTTTTGAATTTAGAAAATACTCCGTCATTAAAATATTTGTTTTGCTCCACGAAGTAATCCAACAAAGGGTATGCCACCATCTTGTCTATTTCAAGCCTTCTCTCATTGATCGAGACAGTTGGGTGTCTAAACGAAGACGGCATCACTAACGTTGGTTGAAAATCCTCTGTGATATACCAAACAGTACCTATCCAGTAACTTCCAGTAAGAACAATCTTTGGTTAAATCACATTATCTGGTTTAATAATCTATAGCTAAGAGAACTGGCGATCAGCAGATGATGGGAGAGGTGGTCATGATGAAATTGACATTCACAAAGGAACATGCAGTAAGATAAGTGTGATCAGTGTCGTAATGTTCAGGGAATAATTGTACGGCTGTGGGAGTGGTCATTATAAAACTGCCATTCTCTTGAGTCATCTTCTGCTTGAAATACAGCATAATGTCCAATCCACCAAGAGGGAAACAGTTCTGCCACAATGACACACACAAGCAAAGGAATTATTTTTCTGTATCTAGAATTCACTCCAGGAAGAAGCCCAGGCACCACAAGATATTGTCTATAAGACAAACAAATATAATGAATTATACTCTATTGTACAGTTTGAACGACAGTTGAACTATGCCAGCATAACATCACCATTAGAGTAGAGAAGTTGAACTTATGCACAGGCAGAGATATTACATTTAGAACAATATCTAGCCTAATATAAATAAATATTGCATAACCCTCAACCTTTTGCACAGTGACCAGACTGTACAAATGTGCCTCGGCAGGCAGACAGACAGACATGGCTGTAGCTAGATGTTATCAGGCATGCTTAGGCAAATATATTTATAGTAAAACCAGATTCAGTTTGAGATTTACAACAATAAAGTGTTGTACACTGTGCTTCTACACCTGCATTGCTTGCTGTTTGGGGTTTTAGGCTGGGTTTCTGTACAGCACTTTGAGATATCAGCTGATGTACGAAGGGCTATATAAATACATTTGATTTGATTTATTATTATTTGTCCTCAGCTAGCTAGCTGGATAGTCAATTGTTACATCTGTTAGGATTCCAATCTTGCATCTGTTAGGATTCCAATCTTGCATCATGCCTATAATTTTGTGAGATTGAAACGCATCCACGGTCATAACCAATGTCAAACTTTGTCAATTATGTTACATAGCTGGCTAGTAAAATTATTTACAGTTGCTAATGTTACACGTTTGCGAACAAGTTATCAGGCGCCAGACTAACTAGCTTGCCATCTCCAGTCATGTGGTAACGTTTGTTGGTAAACCTAGCGTTAAGTGGCTGGTTGTATAACATTTTAGCTGGCTGTTTACAATATATTTCAGATTGTTAAACCTCTTCTATGTTTAGTCATAGATATAGCTACCTGTAGTTGTTTAGCTAACTTAGCGATCTAGCTAGACTAGATGGCTACCTACCTAGCTAGCTAGCTACCCAAGTTATGACACGCACATGGTGTTCTGTAGAATTAGGGTTTGACCTAACTGCATAGCCCTGAGCTACGTGTCCTCCCTTGCCCAACTTCTGGTTATTATATATATTTTTTTATCTTATCCTTAAGTGTTAGTCTTCTCACAGCTTTCTAATCGGTCTATGACCTCTTATGTCCTCTCACCAGCTCGCTCCCTGGGTTCGGTGGCTCTGAGGAAGGCTGAGGCCCTGGAAGGAGGGGTCCACCTCAACGTGTTCACCATCGACTTCAACGAGGAGCTTGTGGCCCTGTATGGAGGCAGCCTGCGCCGGCAGACCCACTTCCTACACGAGAGCATCAAGGCCATCCTGCGCCTCTACAAGGTATATTATATAAGAAATTGTTGTGTGAGCTCTCTTAAAAACATCAGATATATAAATGCTAACTAAAAATGGCTAACAACTGACTTACACCCAAGCCCAAATCAACCCCTACCCCCCTAGGCACTTGTCTGAGAGGGCAGGTGGAGTTTTTGCCATATTGCTTAAACTATCCAATCCTTTCAGATAAACACAAGTGCCTCGGGGCTAAGGATCAATTTGGGATTGGGCATTAGACTGATAAACTAAACCCCACACCTACCTCTTTCTCCGCAGGATCATGAAGCCCCCCCTCATAGTGTGGTGTTGGTGGGTCACTCCATGGGGGGAGTGGTGGCCCGAGCCCTCTTCACCCTGCCCCGCTTCAGCCCTCGCCTTGTCAGCCTCATCATCACCCAGGCCTCCCCTCACCAGGCCCCCGTGCTGTCCCTCGACGCACACCTACTGGGTATGGAACACACACACACACACTAGGGCTTACAAAGTATAGTAACCCCCAGCACTGTGATCTGTCTGTATTCTCTCCTTTCTGCTCTGTGTGTGTGTAGAGTTCTACTCTGCTGTGAGACAGCGCTGGGTGGGTCGAGCGGAAGACCTGCGCAACGTGACAGTTCTCTCCGTGGGGGGTGGTTACCGTGACTACCAGGTGCGCTCCGGCCTCACGGCCCTGCCCTGCCCCCAGGACGACCCAAGCAAGCTGTCTCTGGTGGTAAGACTCAACAAAGTCAAAGTTTCTGCTGCATTCACATTTTACATGTGCAGATAAAACATTTATTTTGTTGACGTTTCGGTCAAATCGAGCCTTGTGAACTGCTGTAAGATTTGTAACTATTCTATCACTTGAGACAAAATTGTCCACTCAAACTCTTTACATTTATAAGATGATATATGCTTTATTGTCTATTAACTTACTGAAAACAGACATTTGTATTTTTATGCTCCCAACCCAACGCACACACACACACACACACCCCCCAAGAGGCTGGAAGCAATGGGTCAGCTGCAGTTCAGCCACATGCCAAAAACAATATACACTGAGTATACTAAACATTAGGAAGACCTTCCTAATATTAAGTTGCACCCCACCCCTTGTAACATCAATTCATCGGGGCATGGACTCTACAAGATGTCGAAGGCGTTCCACAGGGATGCTGGCCCATGTTGACTCCAATGCTTCCCACAGCTGTATCAAGTTGGCTGGATGTCCTTTGGGTATTGGACCATTCTTGATACACACAGAAAACTGTTGAGAGTGGAAAAACACAGCAGCGTTGCAGTTCTTGACGGTGCGCCTAGCTACTACTACCATAACCAATTCAAAGGCACTTAAGTATTTTGTCTTTCCCACTCACCCTCTGAGTGGCACACATACACAATCTAGGCTTAAAATTAATATTTAACCTGTCTCCTCCCCTTCAGCTACAGGGATTTGAAGTGGATTTAACAAGTGACATAAGGGATCATAACTTTCACCTGGTCGGTCAGTTTTTTTTGTGTGCGTTTCATTCAGATAGCCCAGATGAATTTCGATTGGCCCAAGTCCTTCAGCCGTGCATTCAATTTCAAACTGATAGTGTTCATATCCTTTTCTGTTTTTCTTTTATGAAGGTTACTGCTGTTCCTAGGACCTGGGTGTCCACGGACCACCTGTCCATTGTTTGGTAAGTAGAGGAATTCAATTTACAGCTTGCTTGATGTAATCTCCAGACCCTCTTCCATAAATATGCAAGTCATTTGCTTATTGTGTTTGTTTTCCAGGTGCAAAGAGCTGGTTCTGGCCACTGTGCGGGCATTCTTTGACCTCATTGAACCTGAAACGGGACAGGTGAGTATCACACTGGCTCACTAGACTGGAGACCAGGCGGGGCCTCCTTGACTGATCTCAAAAACACAGGATAGGCAACATTTTGGATGCCATTTGGGAGTTTGCTTCCAACTATCCAGTTATTTCACATCAGTAGCTCGGTTTCAATCCAATTGGTGACAGATTTACATTAAAATATTAGTGTTTTTTCTACCAAAAAGACCAACTCTGTCCGTAATTAAGTATTGCACCAACAATATTTTTTGCCTGAAGTTTTCATGTACTGAATAAAAACCAAAAGTTCAATGTGTTTCCATTTCATTTTTAACTCTACCGATAATTTTGTAACAAACTGTTAAATAGCAAATGTGCCTACTTTTGTCTTGGCACGTGCGCTCTAGACAACAACAGCTTGCATATACAGTGCAGGTAGGCTAGTCTAGATGATGAGATTATTATGGATACATTTTTATTTGTCAAACAGCAGTCAAGCATCGATCATCATGTCACCAAAATAAGACCCTCGATATTTATTGGAAAGGAGCATTAAACTCATCTCTGTGCACTTTCATCACCCTGTGACATCATTAACTTATTTAATCTTTAGTCTAATAAACTGCATGGTTTCCCGGGTCTTAATGGGAGGACCACATACCATATCATTGCGTGACTCCACGTTTACTTCCATATGATGGTTATTATATCTATATTTGCACATGAAGGTGTTTCCACCACCATTTCTCACACCATGTCAAACGAACAAATGATGTCTGCATTTCTAAAATGTTACCGACACGTCCTATTTTTTTTCCCTATTATTATAATTTTTTTATACGGTATGACATTACTCACATAACTGGGTGGAAACGTGGTTATAGCAGATGAAGGAAAGGAGACCAAGAGAAAGCCTATGCAGACTAGATGTACACCAGGATTGTGGCTCAATTCATCTTAGTGTGCCGCTTACTTCCCTAATTGATCTGAGAAGAGTTTGATAGGAGAAATAATTAGTCTAGAACCTTGCCCAGTCTTTTCAACTCTTAAGTGGCCACGAAGGAAAGAAAATTGGAACACTGTCTGTCCATTTGAAGTTGCTAAGTACTGTGTATTGATGTCTTTTTTTTCTTTTTTTAAAATCAGTTTTCAGACGATCCAGAGAGGAGAATGGCCATTCTGAACCATCATTTTATCAGACACCCTGTACGTGTGCTGGGTGAGCAGCTAGAGACGCCCGTTTCCCTCTCAGGTCAGTGGGTTACAGTGCTATAGTGTGTTTTGTAGTAGGGCCGAACGGTGTGACTGCATGTCACTTTTTAGGCTGTGTGTCCTTTTACGAAACATATGTATTACTGGGTGTGTGACCACTCTCTTATTTATCACATTCTCTAGGGTCTCCTAAAACGTGGAGCGAGGTGAACACACTCCGTCTGGCGTACAGTGCTCCCAAAGTAAGCCTACACCATTACCACCAGGGCCGAGGTCCATTTTGGTCCATAGACCCTTCACATAGCTCCTATCACTTTGGTCATCACAGACCTAAAATAACTAGATTGGCGTAATTCATGTGATTTATTGAGCCACTTAGTCTTCCATTAGGCTAAATTGCGCTTCCAGGCCCAGAAGGAGCTGGGCCTTGAGCGTACATCATTTACAGATACATGTCTTCTGAAAATATGGCTTGGTGTTATTGTTTCTTTGCTCTCTGCAGGAAGGACAAGCCAAGTATTTCCTGTTTGCCCTCTCCAGTCGCAGAAGAGCCTACAGCCACTTCTACTGTCGCAGCAACAACCTGGTGAGATTGAGATGGCAGCTCTGCTGCTTTAATGGGATTCAAACCAATATACAATATATGCTCTTAAGATAACACTGGTGCTTCCCACTTCTGCCACCATTTATAATAGATTTTTGATATATAAGACTAATGATGTGAGTAAGTCCGCAAGTTGAGAACACAGTATGAGGTGAATCTTGCAAGCATAAGACTGCATTTTGTGAGACTACCGAGCCAATGTTTGTAGTCTCTCCAACAGGAAATGACTAGCTGGGTTTACGGTTGTACACAGATGAACGGATCCATGTGGTGAGTAGGGGTGTGGATAAGTTGTGATCCTTAACGTTAAAGAAAAATGTTTTTGTTCCCTGCCCCCCACAAAATTAAAATCACAGTGCAGTTATCACAAAAAAAATCTTCTGTGTTCTTGCCCAACTAGACGGTAGGCTATAAAGGCCTGGAGGAAGCTGTGTAATTTAAATAAAACCAGAGAGCAAAAGGCAAATTTTAGGCTACTTTGGTGAATTTGACATTGTAAGATACAGATTACCAATACATTATTTCTGCCTGCCTCCTTCTCTTTCCCTCGCGCTGGCTTGCCTGCTCTTGCTTTTCGCTAATGATATGAGTGTGTGAACCTTTATTTAACTAGACAGGTCAATTAGGAACAAATTCTTATTTACTATGACGGCCTACCCCGGCCTAACCCGGACAAAGCTGGGCCAATTGTGCTGCGCCCTATGGGTCTCCCAATCACGGCCGGCTGTGATACAGCCTGGAATCGAACCAGGGTCTGTAGTAACACCTCTAGCACTGAGATGCAGTGCCTTAGAACGCTGCGCCACTCTGGAACCCTGTGGCATGAAGAATATCCTAGCCTATTCATTGATGATAGGCCCTGCTTTACTGAAGTTGCGGGGCATTACAAGCCAAGAATTTAAGATACAGCATTCCATTGCGAGATACAGCTTTTGATTGCCGATAGATAGGCCTTGTGCACGTCTCTGACTCTGTCTGCCTGGTGGCCGATCTGCCTATACTGTGCCCATCCCTTCTCTCTTCGTCGCTCGCTATGAAAGACGCGAGTGTTGTTTTCTTGAAGGTACAGACAATAATCAATCAGTCTCCTCCGTTCCAAAAATACTGAATCTTGATACTCAGAAATGGGAGTTGACGGGCAAGTAGCCGAGGAATCAATTATTTTGGGCCGGCTCTCCACCACTATGGCAGCGAAAGGCAAGCAACACCAGCTAAGTTAAATGGGAAGGAAATGAAAACTTTGCGAGGTGGCTTTGAGGTACTGTAACGGTAGTAAAGGTTCCATGCTTAAACATCTGAAAGGGAGACCCAAACCGTGAGACCCAAACCATTGCTGGCAGCAGCGCAGCTGCATTGTGAATTCACATGTCATTTTATGAACATTTCTTATCGTTTTAACGGAAAACTGATAAAATGACTGTTGAAATGTTTTGATTTTTTTTCCCCCATTTGTCACATCCCTAGTGGTGAGTACTGACTGGCCATGTCAGACATGTACTCTTTCCATTTTGTCTCTCTCTCTCTCGCTCTCTTTCTCCTCGTTCATTCGCCTTTATCTCTGCTTCAGCTTACTGCTGGCTCTTTCTGACATCTGACGTACCATTCTTTCTCTCTCTCTCCATGCTCCTTCTCTTCTTCTTTTCTCCCTTCATTGCTGTCTCTGACTGTACTCTTCTTTCCCCAGTGTGCAGGCAGTGGATCTGTCTTTTGGAACAGAACTCCTCCCAGATTACAAGGTAAGCATTAACTTCCCATATTTACACCACCACTAAATATTAGTGGTTAGTCAGTTATTTGAAGTCGGTCATGTTTTTGTGTCAATGTGCTGTCTGCTGTTTCTCCTGTTTTTCATTTCTCTGTTTCTTGTGTTGTGGAATGCACTTTAAGTACACTGTGGCATGACTTGACACTGCACTCAAACCGTGTTGACCAAAATAAATAAGTGTATATAATAATTAAGTGTAGATCAAAATAAATCTTCAGAACTGTTGCTTCACTGGTCGCTGGCTGTCTGTCCCCCCCAGGTTCTGACTCTGAGCCTCAGTGAGCTGTCCTCTGTCTCTCACCTCATTGTGGTTGCCTCCAACCTCAACGGTAGACAGGTACACTGTGTGCACTCTTTCTTTTATAACCCAAAGCACTGTTTCAATCTTAAACAGATTTTGATATCGCTTATGTGCCCTAGTTATTAACAAATACGGATACAGGTAGAGAAACACTATTTTCCATAAGGTGTAGTGACAATATAAATAAATAAACTACATTTATCTCAGTGGTAGCGCCGTTACATATTTATAAATGTGAAGAGAAGTAAAGAGGAACTCTTGTAGTACCCTTCATGTGTACATCTTTTCTACTCTGTGTCCCACAGTTCACAGTGGAGTGTGAGTGGCAGAGACAGGAGTCTCAGACCGTCTCTGTTCCAGTACCACACGTTCTCTCCTTCGGTTAGTCCTCCTTTTCTCTAATTCCTCCCTGTAGAAACAATTATATTTGCAGTCTGGTTTGTCTGAAAATCTGTATTTTTGTTGACGTTTCTCATTCGGTGGGCAACACTGGCTCCCTATGGCTGAACTCTGTGGGTCCTCGCTCGTTCAGGCATGAGTGTTAGTGACGTCACTCTCAACTCCACCGGGCTTCGGCACACCATTGAGCTGCAGCACTTTCATCAGGTAAGTCCATCTGAATTGTATATTTCTATAATAAGTTTGGTCAAGTAATTATCCACTACTTGCAGTCCAGTACATTCTATCAGGAGGTTGAACATCGTACATACAGTACTGGCAGAACAAGACCAAGGTATTTGGTCTTATACTTTCTGACCACTGTATCCTCAGGTCTATCAAGCTTTCAGAATTTCAGTCGTAAGCCACTGCAAAGTAACCAAAGCAGGTAAGCAGACGTCTACAGTTTTGCAGCACATTTCTATCAACTGATGGGGTGCGTGTTTGAGTGAGTTTGGTTGACAGCTGCTCTTAATCCATCTTTTAATTTATGATTTTGGTAATGGTTGAAAATGCAAAAGTACCAATAATGTTGGATTGAAAGTCCTTGTCTCTATGTACAGACAGACTGCCCAATGTCTACATAATGAAGGTGCCATGGTTTAGGGAGGACTCTGTTACCACGTCCAGGCAAGATTTTACCACCTGTCCATCCATCTGTTTGTCTGTCCACCAATCCTGGATATTTTTTTAATATATATTTTATCTAATGTATTTACCCGTAACCCAATTGAAAACTGTTATTTATTTGTTCTATCCCTGCAATCTCTCTCAGTATTCCCTCTGTAACAGAGATATCGGGAATGCTCCACACGAGTCGTCCTGACAACTCCACTGGTGTCCTGTTGCAGCTCCACACTGCCCCCAACTGCCACTATAAGGTACTGCCCACAGAATTAAATGGGATACTTTTTGTTTTTCTGTTATCTCAACATGGTATTGCCCATTCATGTGAGGCATTAAACCATGATAAAGGCTTCAAGCTGAATCACGTTTGGTTTTTAATTTAAAAAACACTTTTATTAAACTTCCCTTTTTCTCTAAGAATCTCTCTCTCATCTCTCCCTCTCCAGGTATCTGTGAGAACATCATTTCCCAGGGTGCTTGGACAGGTAAGACCTATACTCTCTTGTGCTCAGCTCTCACCCTTACATACAGAGTTATGTGCGTTGTAGTACTCCTGGGTAATTTAGCCTTGAGTGAAATTAAGGCTAGCTAGCTTAAATTCAAACACACCAATATGACTAACTAGCGAACGGAATTTTCTACCCTGCTGTCCTCCCAGGTGCTGAGGTTCTGTGGGCCCGTGTTGCCGGTGTACGTGGCTGTAGCGCTCCTACTGGCCTGTGGGGGGCAGATGTCCTCTGTCGTGAGGATGGGGCGCCCCCTACAGATGAGCCATGCCGTGGCCAGATCCCTGCAGCCCCACAAGGTGGACCTTCCCGTCTACCTGCTGCATCTGCTGCTCAGGTAGACCTATTATTCAATCAAGCATGCATGTGTGTGCAACAGTGGAGGCTGCTGAGGGAGAGAACTGCTCATAATAATGACTGGACGGCACGAATGGGATGGCATCAAACACATGGAAGCCATGTTGTTGATACTGTTCCACGGATTTCGCTCCAGCCATTAACACGTTCCCGTCCTCCCCAATTAAGCTGCCACCAACCTCCTGTGGTGTGCGCACACACACACAAATGCATGTGCACACACACACACACACACACGCGCACACAGACACACTGTGAAAGACCACTCGTATTACATGAAACAACACCACACCATACAAAGTCCCTCTATCCTCCTTCATCCCACTATTTGTATCCAGGTATAGCTGGTTCCAGGATGGTTGGTCCACTCTTCATCTCCCGCCGTTAGATGCTCTCCCCGCCACTACCCCAGATGGTATGACACAGGAGGGCTTGCCCCTAAACGAAGACTGGCCACGCCTCCTGTCCCCCTGCTGTATGTTTTGGGAGCAGCCATGGCCTTCTGGGGCAGTGTGCTGCTCCGCCTCTTTCTAAGGCTGCTTTCGTTGCTATTGGCCCCGCTTCACAGGTAATGAATGCCCGCTCCCCTCATGCATTAGATTGAACTCCATGGAATTAGAATTAGTTTAGTCTGTGTGTGGGTGTCTGCTTTCAGGCCCTCTGTGTCTCGGGACTGCGGCACCCTGCGTAGGCGGACTCAGCTGCTCCTCATTCTGTGTCTGAGCGTGTTAGGATGGGCTTCCTGTGGAGCCCTGTCAATCACAGCCACCTTCCTGCTGCATCTCTACCGAGTGAGTCTAGGGGCCCAGTTAAATACTTACTCATTGAACTTGTTAGTTTTCCTGTGGTTTACTGATGTGTGCCTATGTTTCCGTCCAGGTTCTAAGGCTACAGATGACAGAGAGGTCTCTGAGTCATATGCTGAACCTGGTAAGAGTCAGAATTATTGCCCTCTAAAAATGACCTCTCTAAAATATTCATATATTGATTATAATCACAACTACCCTTCCAGGTGCCCGAGAAACAAACCGACAAAGAGAAAGGCACTGGGAACAGTGAGGCCCTGGACGGTAAACCTAAAGAATGTAACGGCGCCCCCCTGCTATCGGACTCAGTACTGCAGGATGTGAGAGATGACCTGCAGCTGCACGTCAGCCTGTCTGCTCTCCTCACTCTACCAGTCATGCTCTGTGCCCCATCACTGATCCACTGGACCCGCAACCTCAGGTACTAGTGTGTTTGTGTCTTGTCAAGCTAAAGTTGTACAAACTGTTGACATTGTCATTCACAATGACATGCCAGAATGGCTCAATCCCATTTGTATGTGATTGCTGTTGCATCCTATAGAAAGGACATCTCCTGTTGGAGATAAAAGGGGGAAAAAAACATCCCTAACTCTACCGTGTGTATGTCCATGTGTAGAACTGTGATATTTCCCCCTTCCTTTAATTGCCTTTTCTCTTTGCAGATATTCTGTTGCTCGTTTGGATCCTGACCCTTGCTGGCCCCACTCCGTGCCTCTCTTCATCGCCTCTCTGCTGCTCATCAACTGTAACACACTCACTCTCAGCTACAGGTGCTTGTATTATACTGCTCCGTCTGTCTCACATGCGCGCACATCTTTCATGTCTGTCTTCACTCCTGTCCTTTCACCCAGGTGTGTTTTAACTTGGGTTTTATGCTCTTGTGTTTCAGTAAAACCCTGCCTATCACATCCCGCCTGCTGTTGCCTCTCTCCGTTGCCATGGTGTCTTTCTCCCCACTCCATCTATACCGTGTAAACTACTTTGTGTCTGCAGCCCTGGTTCCGCTGGCTGTTTCCTGTCTCTTCTGAGTTCTGCTGGTACCTGCGCTGGGCCTATCATTCAGCAGACTCACAGATCCGGGTCAGGTCCCCAAAACTGGTCAAAGCTAGTTTGGCCTGGGATTTGCACTCCCCTTTCAGGCCCTGAAGGGGACGACGATGGCAACCCTACAGCAGAGCCATAGACATACATAGTTTGCGAAACTGTCCGCCATGTTGTCTCCAAGTGTTCCAAGCTTTTGGTGCCAACATGGCTACCATTGGAATTCCCAGTCTTAACCAAGTTTGCCTTACTCTGTATATATATGGCTCTGTCGTCAAGGAGCATGACGAGATTACTCCTTCATAACAAATGTCACACCTGATACTTGTGGTTCTCAACAGGATATTGCTCTCATCGTTTTTCATACAACTGTAATTTAACCTATTTTAGTACAGTATAATTGTGGTAATAATGAGTATGAGGGGATTTGTCTCGTGTTTATTGGATTCTGTTTTTTGGCCCTAAACTTCTTGGCCTGTCTTATTGGTAACTTTGAATACACTCATGAAGCTAGCTACCTTTACTCTGTCATTAGTAAGATGTCATAAGCAGTCAAGTGTTGCAATTAGGGTTGCAAAACTACCTGTAATTTTCCATTTATACAATTTAAAAATATATATTTTACATGCTATGAAAATGTATTAAAAACCTTAAACTTTTCAAAAGTCTGGTAGTTTACTGGTCAATTTTGAAAGTTACCAGTAACATTCCCTCCCTTTGCAACCTTAGTTACAATGATGTCATGCAGCTAGCTGTACTGTATGCAAGATGACCGTGGCTAACTCGCTTGCTTGGCTAGCTATTGTAACTGCACCGGACATGTTCCGTCATGCTTTTGACAGTGTAAAGATTTGAAAGGTTTTCTTAAACTCTTATCACACCCTCAAACCTTCTTCAACTGCTATCTTACGTTGCTATCGTCCTGTTCAAAGCACAGATGATGCGTTTTTGAAAGTGGAGCTCCTAACTACATAACCTGTTCTTAGCCAAGTATGGTCGTTTTATTATGCAGTATGTGGCCATATAGCTATGAATGTTATTGGTTAGTCTCGATCTAAAGTGACCAGGTCCTTACTACCTATAGGATATCATGAGGAATGGATGACCCTGCACACCATAGCTTAATTTAGTTGTGCAATGTTGTAGGAAGGTTGTATGGAGCTATTCCACATCAGATCATTGGGGGTATAACTTGACATTGTATCTATGTCGTAACATAACTACTCGAGCAGTTTTTCCTGTGCATCTCTATGGACGGAGTCCAGGTTGATGTTATCCATACTAGAGTATATTAGATCTGATATTACCTTGCAAACAGGCCTATCATGTGACTCTGCTATTCTGTTACAAGCTACTGTCTATTTCTGATTTAACAAAATGTCCTCCGCTTGAAGAGCTCGCTTTAAAGGGATCTTTGTTTTTTTTTTTTTTATTGATGTCGTTAAGAGGCCATGGCCCCTATTATTTACTGGAAGAGTCGTTACTTATTTGGAAAACATCAGCACTTGGTATTTCCATTTGCCTTAATCAGTTACCTCACCTTTTTCCAAACTGGACTTTCTAAAGACGCATAGCTCCTGCATTGAAATACAGTTGACAAACTGACATCGGCTTGGTCTCCACAAGGCAGACACATGTATAAGTGTGTATTACACTCATTGTCGTAATGAAAGCACAGGGTTGTAGATCTTCAGGATCAGATGAAGGAGCCCTATTGCCACCGATACATGGAGGCACCAGAGATGGTGCCTTTAGACTGTTTCACCCTCTACTGTTTGCTAATTCAAGGTGGGTGTGTTTGCGTAAAACCCTATCAGCCATAGCTCCACTCCAATGTACAACACAGTGGATTGTGTTAGTGGTGTTTTTTGACAATTGTTTTGTAAGAATTAACCAATAGTGTCTGTGTGTTTGTACGTGTACTTTTGATGCTCACCAGCACCCCTTGACCCCAACTCTGTTGGCATCCCTTGGACAAAGCAGCTAGTGCCTTTCTGCCGATTTGCCCCTCCCTCTCCACGCATTCACTCTCCTATCTGCCTGTCAATCAAGACACTTCCCTAGTATAGGGCATAAGATTGTGACATAGACCAGCATCTCTGAGTGACTAATCTGGTCATCTGAGTGCAACAGTAGTGAGCATAACTCTTGCTTGTAGCTGTCTTAACACTTTTATTTGCAAGACAGAACAGATTTCAAATACAGAATGGTTACATGGAATGGAACAGGTTATGTTGGTGTATGTTAAATGACTTGACAAAGCCACAACGGTGTCATGTCAAGGTAAAGGCAGCTTGGTTCTCGTACAGTGTTACGACTTTTCAAGCTCAACAAGACAGGCTAGGAATTTAACACCTTTGTCCGTCCTAGCTAGCTTCAATTTAAAGAGACCAAACTCACTCCAGCACGAACACACACGCGTATACTACACACTCTCCCCGACGACCCCCCTTCCCCGTGTCACCTGCACTGTGAATGTACCTGTTTGTCTGTATGTGTGTGCATAAGTATGTAAGACCTTTAGTGCGGGTGCTTTGTGTGTACTAAACTATATAGTATGTCAATGTGGTGCAGTTTTTAGTGCTTTGAAACGTACATACTCTGCCTCACTCCAAATGTGAATTGTGACCAGATTTATATAGATGAAACTTTGTGGTAAAACTAGTAGAAATGGGCATATGTTTTCTATGAATATGATATTTTTTTTTTTCTTCTTTTTTTTTTATTTTATTGGTGTTCACTGTGACCGGTGCCCGTGATTTCTGAAGTGAGATTGACACCCAGGCAACTACTCATGTTCTAACGTAACCAACCAGAGTGAAGCTGTCGCCACAAGCATATCTCA
Source organism: Oncorhynchus keta (assembly GCF_023373465.1). Taxonomy (NCBI): domain Eukaryota; kingdom Metazoa; phylum Chordata; class Actinopteri; order Salmoniformes; family Salmonidae; genus Oncorhynchus; species Oncorhynchus keta. The sequence goes on along the minus strand of NC_068454.1, from coordinate 44,578,957 downwards.
ATTTAAATATGTTTGTTTAAGCTTTTTATGCTCTTTGAGATTATTTTTGATGGAATGAAAAGCACTACACAAGTTAAATAAATAATAATCATTGTATGGAATACTGTTCCTTGAACCCCGAAATGCCCGTTTGCATCCATAGCTGTTATGATTGTAATGTTAGCAGTCGTACTTTTTCAAAATTAGAATCTGTTTATTGCAACTGTAAGTGGTCATAACAGTTGTTTGTTATTAAAAGCAGACATAATTCACGTTATGATTGCCTGAAAATGTATATGATCACGGTAAGAGTAACGGTGTAGATGGTGGCTGCTTGTGGAATGACGAATGATTATACCAAGGATATAGCTGATGATTTTAAGGAAAGTGTCTCCAAATTGTACATATTGTGTGTCCAATGAAGTGAATTGCTGTTGCTTCGTGCTGTTGTAGCTTTACTGTTGCAACTAGGATGCTAGACAGACTTCAACTCCACAGCGACCCCCCCACACACACACACACACACACACACACACACACACACACACACACACACACACACTACTACTTCGATTCACACCCAAGGACAAAATACTTGCATGTAAATGTCCCAACATACATATTCAACTAGAGTGGTAGGTTTAGTTCGGCAGCTGCAAAGTCCAGATGAATGCTAATGAATGTTTGGGTCTCCACTTGCTCTTTGATGTTCTGTTGACTATAGGGAAGTGAACATCCAGTTAAGTGTTACCAAACTGTCGTTACACGCTGATAGTCATGTTACTGATGCGGTCTCTCGCTGTTTCTGTCCCAGGTGACTTTCAACCTATAACCTCCTATCTCGAACTGGTCCTCGTTGTGTGAAGATGGTCTCTTGCTGACCTTTGCTGAACAAGAAATGTTCCAAAAATTAAATTGGACCCAAAAAGACCTTGCCTGAGTGAATGTTTGGAGTCTGTTTCTACAGTTAGGTTATAGGTCAAGTGACAAGGACCGGCATACTCAATTCTCAGGTTTTAGCATTGTCGCAACAAAAAAAGAGATTGCTTTGGTGTTTTTTTTATATTGTAGACATTTTTTATCTAATGTTATTATAACATATTTGTGCAATTTGTTAGCATTATTTCTGTTTAAATAAAGTTGTGAGAAATGGCAACCACAGGTGTCTTACACTTTTGTACCTCATTTGCTCTTTCTGTTGTTTAATCAACTGCTTATTTAGAGAATGATGTAAATTAATGGACTTATAATAGATGGGTTGGTTGTTTTAGCATCTGCACAACTATGGGCAAAACAGACAGATTATTGAAAACAAAGTTGCGTTATGAGCACTTGAGTTACAGTTCATAAAAGGAAATCAGTCAATTGAAATAAAATCATTAGGCCCTAATCTATGGATTTCACATGACTGGGCATGGGTGAGCTAAGCCAACCCAATAAGAATATGTTTTTTCCCCACAAAAGGGCTTTATTACAGACCGAAACACTCCTGGCTCTCATGAGGACTGCCAGAGTTTACAATGCTGCAGAGGTTACATTAATCTGAGGTTACCGGCGTCAGAAATTGCAGCGCAAATAAATGCTTCACATAGTTCAAGTAACATCTCAACATAAACTTTTCAGAGGAGACTGTGTGAATCAGACCTTCATGGTCGAATTACTGCAAAGAAACCACTAAAGGACACCAATAAGAAGAAGAGGCTTGCTTCGGCCAAGAAACACGAGTAATTGACATTAGACCATTGGAAATCTGTCCTTTGGTCTGATGAGGCCACATTTTAGATGTTTGGTTCTTTGTGAGATGCAGAGGAGGTGAACAGATTATCTCCACGTGTGTGGTTCCCACCGTGAAGCATGGAGGAGGAGGTGTGATGGTGCTTTGCTGATGACACTGTCTGATTTATTTAGAATTCAAGGCACACTTAACCAGCATGGCTACCACAGCATTCTGCAACGATACACCTCCAAACTGGTTTTCGCTTAGTGGGACTATCATTTGTTTTTCAACAGGACAATGACCCAACGCACCTCCAGGCCGTGTAAGGGCTATTTGGCGAAGAAGGAGAATGATGGAGTGCTGAATCAAATGCAGCACTCCTTAGCCTCGTTTTGTATCACATTTCAATGATAAAACTGGGGGGGATTTCAGAATGTGGCAGGGGGGTGGGACGACACGTCCTCAGTGAAAGTCCCGCCCCTGGTACAATGATTGTCTACAATATACTTGCTTGTTTTGTCATATAAACTGAAATTAGGCAAACAATTAATATGTAAGCAACCAGGAAATGGCGGAGCGATTTCTGCATAGTGCACCTTTTAATTAATATATATTTTTTATTTTTTATTTGACAGTAACATGTACAGTAACAGTAACATTTTACAGTAACATGCAAAACACAAAAAACAGAACAGCCAGAGGGATTCCACAAAGAAATACAAATTATAATAATAGAAATCCACATATCCATTAAAATAGAGACATGTAGCAAATATATATTTTTTTTACATTTTGTTTTGTATATGATTCTAAATAGTTTTCCAAATCAGATACACAAATTTAGAAAAGGGTATTTTTCTTCATAAATGTTGATTTGTGTATGAAAAATGTTCCTAGTAAAAATAGAGATTTATGACATACTCATGTTCAATTGTGGAATCAGTGTAGTAAGATAATGTCAAACTTAGATATATCAATGGTTGTATGCATTTTGTTGCCAAGATGTAGTTTTACATCAGTCCAGAACACTAAGTAAACAATGACAGAATAAGTGTTCAATAGATTCTGTTTCTAGTTCACAAAACTGCATTCAATGGTAACAGGTATATACACTGCTCAAAAAAATAAAGGGAACACTAAAATAACACATCCTAGATCTGAATGAATAAAATATTCTTATTAAATACTTTTTTTCTTTACATAGTTGAATGTGCTGACAACAAAATCACACAAAAATTATCAATGGATATCAAAAATATCAACCCATGGAGGTTTGGATTTGGAGTCACACTCAAAATTAAAGTGGAAAACCACACTACAGGCTGATCCAACTTTGATTTAATGTCCTTAAAACAAGTCAAAATGAGGCTCAGTAGTGTGTGTGGCCTCCACGTGCCTGTATTACCTTCCTACAACGCCTGGGCATGCTCCTGATGAGGTGGCGGATGGTCTCCTGGGGGATCTCCTCCCAGACCTGGAATAAAGCATCCGCCAACTCCTGGACAGTCTGTGGTGCAACGTGCCGTTGGTGGATGGAGCGAGACATGATGTCCCAGATGTGCTCAATTGGATTCAGGTCTGGGGAACGGGCGGGCCAGTCCATAGCATCAATGCCTTCCTCTTGCAGGAACTGCTGACACACTCCAGCCACATGAGGTCTAGCATTGTCTTGCATTAGGAGGAACCCAGGGCCAACCGCACCAGCATATGGTCTCACAAGGGGTCTGAGGATCTCATCTCGGTACCTAATGGCAGTCAGGCTACCTCTGGCGAGCACATGGAGGGCTGTGCGGCCCCCCAAAGAAATGCCACCCCACACCATGACTGACCCACCGCCAAACCGGCCATGCTGGAGGATGTTGCAGGCAGCAGAACGTTCTCCACGGCGTCTCCAGACTCTGTCACGTCTGTCACGTGCTCAGTGTGAACCTGCTTTCATCTGTGAAGAGCACAGGGCGCCAGTGGCGAATTTGCCAATCTTGGTGTTCTCTGGCAAATGCCAAACGTCCTGCACGGTGTTGGGCTGTAAACACAACCCCTACCTGTGGACGTCGGGCCCTCATACCACTCTCATGGAGTCTGTTTCTGACCGTTTGAGCAGACACATGCACATTTGTGGCCTGCTGGAGGTCATTTTGCAGGGCTCTGCCAGTGCTCCTCCTTGCACAAAGGCGGAGGTAGCGGTCCTGCTGCTGAGTTGTTGCCCTCCTACGGCCTCCTCCACGTCTCTTGATGTACTGGCCTGTCTCCTGGTAGTGCCTCCATGCTCTGGACACTACGCTGACAGACACAGCAAACCTTCTTGCCACAGCTCGCATTGATGTGCCATCCTGGATGAGCTGCACTACCTGAGCCACTTGTGTGGGTTGTAGACTCCGTCTCATGCAACCACTAGAGTGAAAGCACCGCCAGCATTCAAAAGTGACCAAAACATCAGCCAGGAAGCATAGGAACTGAGAAGTGGTCTGTGGTAACCACCTGCAGAACCACTCCTTTATTGGGGGTGTCTTGCTAATTGCCTATAATTTCCACCTGTCTATTCCATTTGCACAACAGCATGTGAAATTTATTGTCAATCAGTGTTGCTTCCTAAGTGGACAGTTTTATTTCACAGAAGTGTGATTGACTTGGAGTTACATTGTGTTGTTTTAGTGTTCCCTTTATTTTTTTGAGCAGTGTATTTAGAAATCAAGCTATTACTTGGATAGAATCTATGGATAATCTTAATTAAAGGAGATCTCCTTTACTTTATTGGTCACCATACATTTGTGTGGATTGAGCCAAGCACGGCACCTGTAGTGTACCCGTAGTGTCAGTTGTGAGGATGCAACCCTGTGACATTGTCTCGGCTGCTAGGCACTCTACAAGAAGTATGTGGACACCTGCTCGTCAAACATCTCATTCCAAAATCATTGGCATTAATATGGAGTTGGTCCCCCCTTTGCTGCTACAACAGCCTTCACTCTTCTGTGAAGGCTTTCCACTAGATGTTGGAAGATTGCTGCGGGGACAAGAGCATTAGTAAGGTCGGGCACTGATGTTGGGGCGATTAGGCCTGGCTCGCAGTCAGCGTTCCAATTGATCCCAAAGGTGTTTCGATGGGGTTGAGGTCAGGGCTCTGTGCAGGTCAGTCAAATTTTTCCACTCCGATCTCAACAAACCATGTTCATGTCATCTTCATCAATCAACTGCATTATAGAAAAACTACTTTGACTACCACCACCGATTTCTGTATGCTAGCTACACTACCAGCTTATACGAATGGGAGTTAGCATTTGTCAGTCACTTTTTCTAAACCTGAAAAGGGATAACTTCTTAATGTTATGTAGCAAAAACAGCCAAATATATCAAATTAAATATATCAAATTAACCACATTTTGGGCCTGTTACAATACATCAATCATGACGGAATTGACAAATATCCACTTTGTTAGATCAGATTTGTTGAATGTGCGCCAATCCAGTGTCCTATTCCCCCACGGTCTGCATTCCATTGACCTCTTTATTGCATTTATCCCCATTACCTACCCAATCTCTTTCCAGGAGTTCAAATTCATTTTCGTGTCTTTGAAATCCCTACAAACAAAATATGTTTTTTATGAACTTGTTCTGACAGCCTTTCGTCAAAGTGCACTGCAAATTCAACAACAATTCAAATTATCAAGGGAGTGAGTTTGTTTATACAGGATGTACTGCCCCTACTTACCGTCAACCAATCATGTCAATGTGGAGCTAAGCGGAGCCCTCTGCATTGTTACAAAAATTGGGAGGCTCACAGCATCGCCGTACAGAGCTCGATTTGGTGTCTGCAAGCCTCCGGAGGCTCGCAATTGCATCACAACCTCTGTACAGAGCCTCCAGACTTGATGTCCGGATCAAATGTAAGTGCCCCCCCCCCCCAACCAAATCTTACTTAGGGCCTCCAAAAAGCTAGAGCTGCCCCTGTGTGTAATTCAAAAAGAACTTAGCTATTGAAATGCAAGCAACAGGTGATGACACCAGTTACAGAAAGTAATACAATACCAAAACATAAAAACATATGTCACTCAAGTCAACTTGTACTACATTCATCAGTACTTTTCAAATTAACCTTAGCACAAACAAACAACAATATGAAACAAAGATTATTCACTTTATTTTAAATTATGTGGTCGCTGCAAGCTGTCTGTGTTTACATCTCTCTCAGTCCAATCACCAAACACGGCTACAGTAGAGGGAGAGAGGTTACAAGAGAAAAGGGTTTGGGGGACTAGGTGGAGGTTCAGATCTCCTGGAAAGTTACCCTCCTGTAGTTTATCAACCAGCTAGTTATTAGAATCAGAGAGCCATGTATCAGATCAAGCTGCTTCTTGCGTTGAATCTGTTGATTCCATCTCGTTCTGATCATCCTCCTCGTTGTACTCCAGTCCTCCACAGCTAACACACCTGATTACACTAATTGCATTCCCAACGACTAGAGTCCTCTAGGGAATCACCTTAAACACACAAGTGTCACAGTTACTTTGTCTGCAAACGGTAACAACACTTTTTTTTTAAACCAAGCAATGCTTTCATATCTAACCTACATGCTTGTCGTCGGCAAAAAAAAAGCAAATAGGCACACGTAACAAACATTCGTTATAGTATGGTCAATGTGTTCACAGAGTTTAATCATGTCTACATACGGTCTCCGGGGATAGGTGAGGTGGGGAATGTGATTAGTCTAGATAGGACAGCACTTCTTAGGCTGGTCCTGGGGACCCAAAGGGGTGCACATTGTTGTTTTTGCCTCCACAACATATTCAAATGATCAACTTATCATCAAGTGTCAATGATTTGAGTCAGGTGTGTAGTGGTAATGCAAAAACAGTATATCTTCCTCCACTGTCCCTGTCCCACACAGGGGCTCGAACCCTGGGCTCGAACCAGTGATCCTCTATTCGCAAACACACATGAACATCCTCCTTGACAACCTATCGACAGCTTGAGCCACCCAAAAGGTACCAATTGGATGGCACCATCCGCGACATTTCAAGCTAGCTCTGGAGTGAGGTTGCGGCACATTCTTAACTCTATTACACATTTGAACGTGATCATGTATTCGTGTGATTCCTCTCGTGACCCACTTGCCCTCGGCACTACTCATTCATTTCGCCTCTCTCTCTTAGACCATGGTACTTTACATGTACTCCTCACAGTCTTGCCTTCTTCGTTCTTCAGTGAGATGAGGTGATGGTATTGGGTGGGTTGCTCTCTGCCTCATTCATCCGAGGCAGGCCTCTCCAGAGGAACTAATGGAGGGGAGAGGGGTAAATGGGAAGGAGAGAAAATTGACACGGTCATACTCCGTAAGGCATACCAGTATAAATACAGGTATTCTGATTGGAAATGGGCTGCTTGTCAAGGCAAATAAGGCATTACTAAACCTTCTAAAAAACACATTGAGGAGCCATTGAGGAGCTGAGGGGAGGATACTCACGTGTACATTTAGAGCAGTGGTTCAAACATTCAAACATTCAACCTCCAGTTGCGTACCCCCTCTAGCACCAGGGTCAACACACTCTCAAATGTTGTTTTTTTGCCATCATTGTAAGCCTGTCACACACACACACTACATTTATATACGATACATTTATATACGATACACAATACATTTATTAAACATACGAGTGAGTGTGAGTTTGTCTCAACCCGGCTCGTGGGAAGTGACAAAGAGCTCTTATAGGACCAGGGCACAAACAATAATATAATACTAAACAATCATGTTGCTCTTTATTTAGCCATTTTACATATAAAACTTTATTTGTTCATCAACAATTGTGAATAACTCACCACAGGTTAATGAGAAGGGTGTGCTTGAAAGGATGCACATAACTCCGCATTGTTGGGTTGTATAAGCCCCTCAGTCTTAAATAATTTCCCCCACACAGTCTGTGCCTGTATTTAGTTTTCATGCTAGTGAGGGCCAAGAATCCACTCTCACAAAGGTACTGGTTGCAAAGGGCATCAGTGTCTTAACAGCGTGATGTGCCAAAGCAGGATACTCTGAGTGCAGCCCTATCCAGAATTCTGGCAGTGACTTCTGATTAAATAACATTTTCACAGAACCACTTGTTCAGATATCGGTAAGTGGACTGGAGGCAGGGCATGAAAGGGATAACGAATCCAGTTGTTTGTGTCATTCATTTCGGGAAAGTACCTGAGTAATTGCGCACCCAGCTCACTCAGGTGCTTCGCTATATCACATTTAACATTGTCTGTAAAGCATGAGTTCATTTGCACACAAAAAAATCATACAATGATGGAAAGACCTGTGTGTTGTCCTTGTTAATGCAGATTGAGAGAGCTCCAACTTCTTAATCATAGTTTAAATTTTGTCCTGCACATTGAATATTTTTGCAGAGAGTCCCTGTAATCCTAGATTCAGATCATTCAGGCAAGAAAACGTCACCCAGATAGGCCAGTCGTGTGAGAAACTCGTCATCATGCAAGAAGTCAGACAAGTGAAAATTATGGTTAGTAAAGAAAACTTTAAGCTCGTCTCTTAATTTAAAAGAAAACGTGTCAATACTTTGCCCATTGATAACCAGCGCACTTCTGTATGTTGTAAAAGCGTTACATGGTTGCTGCCGATATCATTGCATAATGCAGAAAATACTTGAGAGTTCAGGGGCCTTGCTTTAACAAAGTTAACAATTTTCACTGTAGTATCCAAAACGTCTTTCAAGCTGTCAAGCATTCCCTTAGCATCAAGAGCCTCTCGGTGGATGCTGCAGTGTGCCCAAGTGACGTCCCAGAGCAACTGTTTGCATGCGCGTTACCACTCCACTATGTCTCCCTGTAATGGCATTTGCGCCATCAGTACAGATACCAACACATCTTGACCACCAAAGCTGTCCAGTACTTTAAAAATATAATCTGCTGTTGTCCTGGTTTACAGAAGAGGATGTCTTCCTTAATTGACCCCCCCCCCCATAAATGTAACGGACATATACCAGGAGTTGCCAGCCATGTCTGTTAACTCATCCAGCTGTAACGCATATAATTCACTGGCTTGTATGCGAAGCAGTAATTGTTTCAAAACATCTCCTGCCATGTTACTGACGCGTCGTGAAACAGTGTTGTTTGATGAAGTCATTGTCTGTATAGTTTTTTGGGCCTTTTCCCCAGCCATATCCACGGCAGCAGGAATAAGTAAGTCCTCCACAATAGTATGGTGCTTACCTGTCCTAGACACTCGGTAGCCTAACATATAAGAGGCTTCTAGCCCCTTCTTATTAATGGTATCTGTTGCTTTTATACATGCCTTACTACTCGAAAGTAGTCTTAATTCTCGCTCATAAAACTCCCATGGCTTATTTGTCAAATTGGCATGTCTCGTTTCTAAATGTCTGCGGCAAGCATGAAGGCTTCATAGAGCAGTGAGATACAGTTGAAGTCGACGTTTACATACAATTATGTTGGAGTCATTAAAACTCATTTTTCAACCACTCTACAAATGTCTTGTTAACAAACTATAGTTTTGGCAAGTGGGTTAGGGTATCTACTTTGTGCATGACGCAAGTAATTTTTCCAACAATTGTTTACTTATAATCCACTGTATCACAATTCCAGTGGGTCAGAACTTTACATACATTAAGTTGACAGTGCCTTTAAACAGCTTATTATGTCATGGCTTTAGAAGCTTACTTTACATCATTTGAGTCAATTGGAGGTGTACCTGTGGATGTATTTTAAGGCCTACCTTCACACTCAGTGACTCCTTGCTCGACATCATGAAAAATCACAGGAAATCAGCCAAGACCTCAGAACAAAAATTGTAGACCTCCACAAGTCTGGTTCATCGTTGGGAGTAATTTCCAAACATCTGAAGGTACCACGTTCATCTGTACAAACAATAGTGCGCAAGTATAAACACCATGGGACCACGCAGCCATCATACCACTCAGGAAGGAGATGCGTTGTCTCCTAGAGTTGAACGTACTTTGGTGTGAAAAGTGCAAATCAATCCCAGAACAACAGCAAAGGTCCATGTGAAGATGCTGGAGGAAACAGGTACAAAAGTATCTATATCCACAGTAAAATAAGTCCAATATCGACATAACCTGAAAGGCTACTCAGCAAGGAAGCAACCACTGCTCCAAAACCACCATAAAAAATCCAGACTGCGGTTTGCAACTGCACATGGGGACAAAGAGTGTACTTTTTGGAGAAATGTCCTCTGGTCTGATGAAATGAAAATAGAACTGTTTGGCCATAATGACCATCATTATGTTTGGAGGAAAAAGGGTGAGGCTTGCAAGCCAAAGAACACCATCCCAACCGTGAAGCATAGGGGGTGGCAGCATCATGTTGTGGGGGTGCTTTGCTGCAGGAGGGACTGGAGCACTTCACAAAATAGATGGCATCATGAGGTAGAAAATGTATGTGGATATATTGAAGCAACATCTCAAGACATCAGTCAGCAAGTTAAAGCTTGGTCGCAAATGGGTCTTCCAACTGGACAATGACCCCAAGCATACTTCCAAAGTTGTGGCAAAATGGCTTAAGGAAAACAAAGTCCAGGTATTGGAGTGGCCATCACAAATCCCTGACCTCAATTCTATAGAAAATGTCTGGGCAGAACTGAAAAAGCGTGTGCGAGCAAGGATGCCTACAAACCTGACTCAGTTACACCAGCTCTGTCAGGAGGAATGGGCCAAAATTCACCCAACTTATTGTGGGAAGCTTGTGGAAGGCTACCCAAAACATTTGACCCAAGTTAAACAATTTAAAGGCAATGCTACCAAATACTAATTGAGTATACAGTATGTAAACTTCTGACCCAGTGGGAATGTGATGAAAGAAATAAAAGCTGAAATAAATCATTCTCTCTAATATTATTCTGACATTTCAAATTCTTAAAATAAAGTGGTGATCATAACTGACCTAAGACAGGGAATTTTACTAGGATTAAATGTCAGGAATTGTGAAAAACTGAGTTCAAATATATTTGGCTTAGGTGTATGTAAACTTCTGACTTCAACGGTAGTTCTTTTGCACATATAACACAGTGTGGCTGAGGAAAGGCACTACTCCCAATATATGTGAACTCCAAATCAATGTAGTTCTAATCATATTTGCCCCTCGTCGATGGTCCAACGTCCCTGTCTGTTGTTCGGTGCTTTCCAGGGTAAGGGGCAGTGGATCTTCGGCTGCATTAGATTCACAACTATTAGTGTCCATGCTAGTTGGGCTAGTATTTTGCTGAACACTAGATGGTTTAATTTTATTTTTATGCAGTGAAACGAGACTACTCAGGTGAGAAAAAACATCACCCAAATGTATAGCGCCGTTGGAATATCTAAATGGACTGTTTGGAAATGTGAATCACATTTTTATTTGACGTACCCCCGACATCATTGCGCATGCCCCAGTTTGGGAATAGCAGATGTAGAGGATGCCACAGGTGGAGTCGACTCCGTATTCTAGTTTAACATCTTACTGGCATCCCAGCCATTAGACTAACAGAGATACAAATCAAATCCAATGTTATTTGTCACATGTGGTGAATACAACCTTACAGCGAAATGCTTACTTACAAGCCCTTAACCAACAATGCAGTTCAAAGAAAAACATGTGTTGAGTAAAAAATAAGAAATAAAAGTAACACATATTTAAATAGTAGCAGTAAAATAACAATAGCGAGGCTATATACAGGGGGTACCGGTACAGAGTCAATGTACGAGGGCACCGGTTAGTTGAGGTAATTGAGGTAATATGTACATGTAGGTAGAGTTAAAGTGACTATGTATAGATAACAGAGAATAGCAGCAGCGTAAAAGAGGGGGGAGCCATTTGATTAGCTGTTTAGGTGTCTTATGGCTTGGGGGTTGAATATGTATTTTTGACTTAGACTTGGTGCACCAGTACCACTTGCCGTGCAGTAGCAGAGAGAACAGTCTATGACTAGGGTGGCTGGAGTTTTTGACACTTTTTGACAACACCTGGTATAGAGGTCCTGAATGGCATGAAGTGTGGCCCCAGTGATTTACTGGACCGTCGGAGGCCGAGCAGTTGCCAAACCAGGCAGTGATGCAACCAGTCAGGATGCGCTCGATGGTGCAGCTGTATAACTTTTTGAGGATCTGAGGACCCATGCCAAATCTTTTCAGTCTCCTGAGGGGTAATAGGTTTTGTTGTGCCCTCTTCACGACTGTCTTGGTGTGCTTGGACCATGATAGTTTGTTGGTGATGTGGACACCAAGGAACTTAAAGCTCTCAACCTTCTCCACTCCCAGACCCGTCGATGAGAATGGGGGTGTGCTCGGTTCTCAATTTCCTGTAGTCCATAATCATCTCCTTGTCTTTCACACTGAAGGAGAGTTTGTTGTCCTGACACCACGCCCCCAGGTTTCTGACCTCCTCCCTATAGGCTGTCTCATCGTTGTTGGTGATCAGGCCTACCACTGTTGTGTCATCTGAAAACTTGATGGTGTTGGAGTCGTGCCTGGCCATGCAGTCAAGAGTGAACAGGGAGTACAGGAGGGGACTGAGCACGCACCCTTGAGGGGCCCCCATGTTGAGGATCAGTGTTGTTGTTACCTACCCTTACCACCTGGGGGCGGCCCATCAGGAAGTCCAGGATCCAGTTGCAGAGGGAGGTGTTTAGTCCCAGGGTCCTTAGCTTAGTGATGAGCTTCGAAGGCACTATGGTGTTGTAGTCAATGAATAGCATTCTCACATAGGTGTTCCATTTGTCCAGGTGGGAAAGGGCAGTGTAGAGTGGAATAGAGATAGCATCATGTGTGGATCTGTTGGGGCTGTATGCAAATTGGATTGGGTCTAGGGTTTCTGGGATAATGGTGTTGATGTGTGCCATGACCAGCCTTTCAAAGCAATTCATGGCTACCGACATGAGTGCTACGGCTCGGTAGTCATTTAGGCAGATTAACTTTGTGTGCTTGGGCACAGGGACTATGGTGGTCTGCTTGAAATATGTGGGTATTACAGACTCATACAGGGAGAGTTTGAAAATGTCAGTGAAGACACTTGCCAGTTGGTCAACGCATGCTCGGAGTACACTTCCTGGTAATCCGTCTGGCCTTGCAGCTTTGTGAATGTTGACCTGGTCTTACTTAAATCGGCTACGGAAAGCGTGACCACACAATCGGAAACAGCTAATGTTTCAGTGTTACTTGCCTCGAAGCGAGCATAGAAGTTTTTTAGCTCGTCTGGTAGGCTCGTGTCACTGGGCAGCTCTCGGCTGTGCTTACCTTTGTAGTCTGTAATAGTTTGCAAGACCCTTGCTCCCTTCGGTCTCAACGTAGACTTTGATCTGAAGCCATTCTTGTGATTTTGCTATTGTAAATGTTTGTAGGCTTATGTAGCCAAATTGTATCTATGATCGTATGCTATCCATTTACGTTTTTTGTATGCTATTTTAATATATGAGAATTAACCAATGATATCAGGCCACACCCGGCCATGATTACAGACATCTGTGTGTCTTTTGACATAAATTAGTCATATAAATTAGTCATATAAATTAGTCATCCCGCAGTGTTTGTCATTATACCCTGATGAAGACAGCTTGTCTGTCCAAACGTTGGACATCAATATTTTTGCATCTGAGCTCCTAGAGTGTGCAGCTCTCCTTTATTTTTTTTAAAGCGTTCCACTCCGCTACCCAGCGCCTCGCCTAAATGGGTGTGCGTTTCTTTCGCCTCTTGGCTCGTGTCACTGGGCAGCTCGCGGCTGTGCTTCCCTTTATAGTCTATAATAGTTTGCAAGCCCTGCCACATCCGACGAGCGTCAGAGCCGGTGTAGTATGATTCGATCTTCGTCCTGTATTGATGCTTTGCCTGTTTGATGGTTCGTCAGAGGGCATAGTGGGATTTCTTATAAGCTTCGGGGTTAAGGTTCCGCTCCTTGAAAGCGGCAACTCTACCCTTTAGCTCAGTGCAGATGTTGCCTGTAATCCATAGGTTCTGGTTGGGGTATGTATGTACAGTCACTTTGGGGTCTTTCGATGCACTTATTGATGAAGCCGAGTTTTGAAATTAGTGGAATTCAAGTATGATAGCTCAGGAGATGTAGAAAACACTGTCTCCGGATTACATCTTCAAACTAAGGGCAACCATGGCATCCAACAGGAGACGCATCCATCCATGAATGATGTATACGGGTAAAATAGTCTAGCTACCTACATTTTCAGATATTACACATTTCTAATTTTGACAGAAAGTGGCTTCATTTCAAGTTAAAGTGTACTGTTAGCTAGCTAGCTAATCTTAGATGGCTGACTTGCTAGCTAACGTTATGTGTATGATCTTATTATTTGTATCTCAGAGCCCTTTGCTTGGCTAGCTATAGCCTAATGTTAGCTAGCTAACATCGAACCTGATTGGTTAGCTACATGCAGATTCATGCAGGGTAGTAACGTCATGAGTTGGGATTATGGTTCATTGTTTACCATCTACTCCAACTTCAGAGCACTCTCGTCTGAGTTTGCCAGAGCGCAGAATAACGAATGAATTTACAAATGGTCAACACCCGTTGAATATGGCCGGTGTCAGTAAACGTCAGCAAAAAAAGCTTAATTAAATTGTTGCCAGCAGCACATTTACAGTCACCAACGCTCTGGATAACATGATAACAGCCTAACCAGCACTGCTAGGGTGAGTAAAATGTTCTCTCATTTGTGTCTGGAAGTAGCTAGCAAGTTGGCCAATGTTAGCCAATTAGCCTGGGTGCTTGACTGCCTTTGATCAACCCTACTCATCGGCCAGTGTCCAGTGTGCGCTCTGTACGCTCCGAGAGCGAAACGCTCTGAATTTACAAACAGACAATCTGACAGCACAGTTGCAGTCACCAACACTTTGGATACCATAACAGTCTACCCAGCCCTGCTAGGGTGAGTAATGCACAATGAGCTGTTCTCTCATTTCTGTCTGGAAGTAGCTAGCTAGTTAGCTTGGGTGCTTGACTGCTATTATTAGTACAGAACGCTCGGATCAACCCTTAAAGAGATGGGTGGGGCTAAAGCTTAAGAGGGTGTGAATGATGCTGAATGGGTGTAGACAAAGAGGGCTATCCAGTAGTCGTACCAAAACGTTCAAAAAACATTTTACAAGTTTATCAACTTTAAAAGCAGAATTACTTTCTCATTGTTCCTCAACTGTAGTGTATGATGAGTGTATGAGTCTCTACTTTTATCCAATGTAAAAACACACCTTCAAATTTTGCTAAATAAGACCGATTTGAGCGGGTCGGTCACATTTTAACATTACAATTTTTTTCACACGCAAAAAGAATGTTGATTAATAAAATATTTGTCTACCTCAAATGAAGGGGATGATGACACAATAGTTGCGAGATGGAGGATATCTGATTTCAATGGTGCTAAACTCGTGGCTCAGTCACTTCATTCAGGATAAATTAAGCTAGCCATGAGTTTGCCTGCCACAGAGTAGGTTAGTTCTGAAGGATTTGTTGCCATAGAAATTTACCTGACTAAAAGGTAAGCCACTTTTATGGTACCGGTTGACCAAAGTTATATTGCTAACTCCTGACGAAGCCCTCTCGGTTACCATCTCCTCTTTCCCACCGCTACAGCACTGTGCTCCTAGTTCACCCTCACAAGCAGAACGCTGTGTCTGTGAATGCATCCATCCACACACGCACACACGTTACGTTATGGTAGTCCATCGTATGCAATGATGACTTCCACCTTTGAGTTAGCGGTGACTTCTTTGGTGACTGTTGAGTCCAATCCGAGATCCACAGATTTTATTGCAGGTGGGGCATGTGCAATAGGTGTTAGCGTGGGGTAGGCACGTTGTATGTCTCCTGAGCTGTTTTTGCTGTTTCTTTGTGCTCCTCTCCTCCTCCCACCGATGTGGAGACGACAGAGAAAGACAACTACGCATAAACAGGTGTTGTGTTTATTTTCTGAATGAGTGGTCTTTCATGTGCAAATGATCTATTCCCATGACCATAGCTTACACATGTACATGTATGTACGATAAGTCCACTCTATTTGTCTCTCCCATTCTTTACTTTTCCCCACCCTCTTTTCATTGTGTAACAAGCCATCATATCGGGTTAGCACACTAGGCTATGCACTATGCACTATGCACTAGGCTACACTATGCATTATGTTAGTAATCGATAATCTATACTGAGTATGTGTATGTATTTCTGTGTGATTATTTAATTAGTTACTAAATAAATAATTAAGCCAATATCGCTTATTCATCACTTAGTCGAGGGTTCATGCAGATTTACAAGGTCAACGACGTTCAGAATGAGACTGATATGAGGAAATTATTAATTGATGACTGGTATGATATCGATTAATTCTGATATATTCTTGAGTTAATTCGGGAAACGGTAACTCATTAAACAAAATTTTCCCATGGTGCCCCAGATTCCTAATGAGCTAATTTTTACATGATTAATTTAAATCGGGTTCAAATTAAATGTAGGAGGTAACTATTTGATGAATAGCAGTCATCACATTAATGGTAGTCACATCATGACACCTTCATCTGCCCCCCTGCAGACCACCGGCCAAGGTGTAGATGGCCATGCAGGATCTTCCGCAGCAAGTGGTCCTGATACATTCTAATGACATGCGCAAGCCAGCGCCATTGGTGTTGGGTGACCATGTCCTCCATACTCTTGCAGTTGGTCTTAGCAAGTGTTTCTGTATGGGTCACATGGTCGTATCAGGTGATTCCCAGGATGTGCTGCAGGCATCTTATGTGTAATCGCTTGTGCTGGTTGTTGTGGCGACTGTAAGTGACCCAGGCTTCACAGCTGTATGGTGATGCAGACTTTGATGTGGAGGTGGAGATCACTGTTTTGCAAGACAATGCGTCTTTTTCCCGAAGGCAGCAGATGCTTGCTTGAGCCAGCTATTAATTTTGAGGTCGATGCTGCAGTCTTCCGAGAGGATGCTGCCAAGTCATTTGAATAATTGGACTATTGCCAGTGATTTGTGTTAAATGGTGAAGACAAGCATGGAGGGTGGAAGGCTGGATCTCCATTGGCAGGCCACCTCTGTCTTAGTGGTGTTGATAGACAGTCTCATCCTGCTAAGGTCGTCTTGAGTGTGGGCCACAAGAGCACAGTCAACCGCACACTGCAGCTCAAGAACACGCTCCCTCGAAACCTTGGTGGTTGCTTGGAACCTCCTGATGTTGTATAGGTTTCCATCCAGCCTGAAGTCCACCACAACCCCACTGCTGTCCTCAAACTCCTTATGGAGAAGCTGTGTGACACTGTTAAAGAGTACATGTGCCAGCACATACCCCTGCCTCACACCGATGCTTACTCCAAACGACACTGACTCCTGCCCTCGTATGGCCACCCGTGCCATCATCCCATCATGGAACTGGCAAAGGATGTTGACAGACAAATTTGAGTATAATGCCTCATGGTAGTTCCCTGCTCACAGTGTGGAAGGCCTTGGAGAGGTTGACAAAGGCCATGAAAAGGTCCTGATGTTGTTCACGGCACTTCTCCTGTTCTTTCTGAAGCTGCATTGTGACTCTGGCAGCAGTTCCTCTGTGATGTTGTTAGCCAGCCTGTGTAGGGCCTTGCCAGCAACAGCCAGAAGGGATGTCCCCCTGCTGTTTCCACAGATGGACTTGTCACCCTTGCTCTTATAGATGGTGACAATGTTTGCATCCTGCCACTGTTTGGGGACGATCTCTTGGTCCCAAACCTCTGTGATGTACTGGTGGAGCGATCTGGTGCAGGATTAACCTCTCTTCTTAAGTAGCTCTGCCGGGATGCTGTCAGTGCCACGAGTCTTGTTGTTCTTGAGGGAATGGATAGCTGATAACACCCCTTGGAAGGTTGTCAAATGGTTGAGGTCTTGAATGGGTGGACGGTCCTGCAGTTCTTACAGAATGGAGTGGTCTGTAGGAGAGCGCTGATTGAGTAGTGCTTCAAAGTGGTCAGCCCAGCAGGATCTGGTTTTGGTCCTTCAAGAGAGTCAGACCATCAGCTGTTTTCAGGGGGGTGATGGAGCGACTTCTAGGGCCAAAGATAGTTTTCGCTAAGTTGTAGAAATTGAGCATGTTGTCTTTGTCTGCATAAATTTCCTTGCGTGATGCACACCATTGCTGGCGGAGAGTAGTAGATATGGGGCTGTTGAGAGTAGCCCTGTGTGCTTTATGCATATAGTCCAGTAAGGTTGTGATGGTGTCTGAGTTCTCATCGAACCAGTCCTGATGTTTCCTACCTCTGTAGCCAATGGAGTGGGCCGCTGCCTGATAAATCACTGAGCTGATAGATGCCCACTTCCGGTCAATAAGATCCTCTGCACTCAGAATAGCCTCAATCTCCCTCAGCCTTTTAGCGAGAGAGCGATGGAACTCGTCCCTTACTGCAGCTTTCTCAAGCCAGTCACAGTGTTCTGCAGGCGTTAGGGGGGACTAGTTTAGCCAGTATCATACGGTGATCTGTCCAGCATTCTGCACCCCTCATGGCACGTGTCAGCGGGACGGAATTAGTGTCAATGGCAAATCTATTCCGTTTTATATTTGTTGTTCTGCTGGAACAAGGTGTTAGTAACGATGAGATCATGCCCGGGACATAGAGTTAGCAGACACACAGACAGACACATAACACTATCTACAAACAATTACCAAACCAGTCAATAATAATAATAATAATTAGGAAATTATGATTCATCATAATGAGATGGTATATGAGTACTGAACGACTCCAAATATTTAGCATCACTGAAATAAGGTTGTTCTGTAGCATGAGGTCATGAAGATAGATAGAGACATGTTCACCTCTATTGTGGCTTGCTGTAACTCTTTCTACCCTTGTTTGCTTTTGTTTTCTGGTGCCCACTCCTGAAAGACAGGTTTCATTAGACTCCATTGAACAACAAGGCAGACCAGTCCAGTATATTACCCTCCAACAGTCTCTAATAATTGTCTCATTGTTGGACCATACACTACTGTTTTACAGTTGCAAGAAAAATGATGTGAACCCTTTGGATATACCTGGATTTCGAAATAAATTGGTCATAGAATTTTATCTGATCTTCATCTAGGTCACAACAATAGACAAACACAGTCTGATTAAACTAATGACACACAAATAATTATACGTGTTCATGTCTTTATTGAACACACCATGTAAACATTCACAGTGCAGGGTGGGAAAAGTATGTGAACCCTCAGATTTAATAACTGGTTGACCCTCCTTTGGCAACAATAACCTCAACTAAACATGTTCTGTAGTTGCGGATCAGACCTGCACAACGGTCAGGCGGAATTTTGGAACATTCCTCTTTACAAAACTGTTTCAGTTTAGCAATATTCTTGGGATGTCTGCTCTCGAGGTCATCCCATAGCATCTCAATTGGGTTGAGGTCAGGACTCTGACTGGGCCACTACAGAAGGCGTATTTTCTTCTGTTGAAGCCATTCTGTTGTTGATTTACTTCTGTGTTTTGGGTCATTGTCCTGCTGCATCACCCAACTTCTGTTGAGCTTCAATTGACAGACAGATAGCCTAACATTCTCCTGCAAAATGTCTTGATAAACTTGGGAATTCATTTTTCCGTCGATGATAGCAAGATGTCCAGGCCCCTCCACTATACTTTACAGTTGGGATGAGGTTTCGATGTTGGTGTACTGTGCCTTTTTTTCTCCACACATAGTGTTGTGTGTTTCTTCCAAACAACTCAACTGTAGTTTCATCTGTCCACAGAATATTTTGCCAATAGCGCTGTGGAACATCCAGATGCACTCTTGCAAACTTCAGACATGCAGTTTTTTGGGGGGACAGCAGTGGCTTCTTCCGTGGTGTCCTCCCATGAACACCATTCTTGTTTAGTGGTTTACGTATCGTAGCTCGTCATCAGAGATGTTAGCACGTTCCAGAGATTTTTGTAAGTCTTTAGTTGACACTCCTAGTCATTAGTCATTAACCTAGGGGTTAGTCATTAGCCTAGGTTTTCACATACTTTTCCCAACCTACACGGTAAATGTTTAAATGATGTATTCAATATGGACAAGAAAAATACAATAATTTGTGTTATTAGTTTTAAGCACACAATGTTTGTTTATTGTTTGACTGAAGATCAGATCAAATTTGATGACCAATTTATGCCGAAATCCAGGTAAATCCAAAGGGTTCACATACTTTTTCTTGCCACTGTACACTGAGTGTACCAAACATCCATGACATAGAATGACCATGTGAATCCAGGTGAAAGCTATGATCCCTTATTGATGTCACCTGTTAAATCCACTCCAATCCACTCAATCCACTCCAATCCACTCCAGTGTAGATGAAGAGGATGAGACAGGATTGGTGTTCCCCTTGCGGGACGGTTGAGCTAACATAGGGTAATGTGATTAGCATGAGGTTGTAAGTAACAAGACTATTTCGCAGGACATAGACGTATTTGACATGGGCAGAAAGCTTAAATTCTGCACTGTCCAATTTACCGTAGCTATTACAGTGAAAGAACACCATGCTATTGTTTGAGGAGAGTGCACAGTTATGAACTTGAAGATGTATTAATAAACCAATTAGGCACATTTGGGCAGTCTTGAAACAACATTTTGAACAGAAATGCAATTGTTCATTGAATCAATCTAAACCTTTGCACATACACTGCTGCCATCTAGTGGCCAAAGTCAAAATTGAGCCTAACCTGGAATATAACATTTTGGCCTTTCTCTTGCATTTCAGAGATTACGGAAAAACAAACGCACATTTTTTTGCTTTGTATTATCTTTTACCAGATCTAATATGTTATATGTTATATAACATTTCCACAAATGTTTACGTTTTTCCTTTCAAATTGTACAAAGAATATGCATATCCTTGCTTCAGGTCCTGAGCTACAGGCAGTTAGATTTGGGTATGTCATTTTAGGCAACAACAAAAAAAAATTAAATCCAAAGAAGGATTTTTAAGCCTTGAAGCAATTATTTATTTATTTTATTTAATTTCAACTTTATTTAACCAGGTAGGCCAGTTGAGAACAAGTTCTCATTTACAACTGCGACATGGCCAAGATAAAGCAAAGCAGTGCTACAAAAACAACAACACAGAGTTACATAAACAAACGTACAGTCAATAACACAAGAGAAAAGACAAATAGAAGAATCTATGTGCAGTGTGTGCCAATGTAGAAGAGTAGGGAGGTAGGCAATAAATAGGCCATGGAGGCGAAAATAATTGCAATTTAGCATTGATACTGGAGTGACAGATGAGGATGTGCAAGTAGAGATACTGGGGTGCAAAAGAGCAAGAGGGTAAGTAATAATATGGGGATGAGGTAGTTGGGTGTGCTATTTACAGATTGGCTGTGTACAGGTAAAGTGATCGGTAAGCTGCTCTGACAACTGATGCTTAACGTTGGAGAGGGAGATATAAGACTTCAGCTTTAGAGATTTTTGCAATTCGTTCCAGTTATTGGCAGCAGAGAACTGGAAGGAAAGGCGGCCAAAGAAAGGCTTTGGGGGTGACCAGTGCAATATACCTGCTGGAGCGCGTGTTACGGGTGGGTGTTGCTATGGTGACCAGTGACTTGAGATAAGGCGGGGCTTTACCTAGCAAAGACTTATAGATGACCTGGAGTCAGTGGGTTTAGTGAGGGCCAACCAACGAGAGGGCCAGCCAACAAGAGCATACAGGTCGCAGTGGTGGGTAGTATATGGGGCGTTGGTGACAAAACGGATGGCACTGTGATAGACTGCATCCAGTTTGCTCAGTAGAGTGGTGGGGGCTATTTTGTAAATGACATTGCCGAAGTCAGGGATCGGTAGGATAGTTAGTTATACAAGGGTATGTTTGGCAGCATGAGTGAAGGAGGCTTTGTTTGCGAAATAGGAAGCCGATTCTAGATTTGATTTTGGATTGGAGATGCTTAATGTGAGTCTGGAAAGAGAGTTTACAGTCTAACCAGATACCTAGGTATTTGTAGTTGTCTACATATTCTAGGTCAGAACCGTCCAGAGTAGTGATGCTAGTCAGGTGGGAGGGTGCGGGCAGCAATCGGTTGAAGAGCATGCACTTAGTTTTACTAGCATTTAAAAGCAGTTGGAGGCCACGGAAGGAGTGTTGTGTGGCGTTGAAGCTCGTTTGGAGGTTTGTTAGCACAGTGTCCAAAGAAGGGCGTCGTCTGCGTAGAGGTGGATCAGAGAATCACCAGCAGCAAGAGCTACATCATTGATATATACATATTTAATTTTACTAGGCAAGTCAGTTAAGAACAAATTCTTATTTTCAATGACAGCCTAGGAACAGTGGGTTGCCTGTTCAGGAGCAGAATGACAGATTTGTACTCTGTCAGCTTAGGGATTCGAACTTGCAACCTTTCGGTTTCTAGTCCAACTCTCTAACCACAAGGCCACCCTGCCACACATAGAAAAGTGTCGGCCAGAGAATTTAACCCTGTAGCACCCCCATAGAGACTGCCAGAGGTCCGGACAACAGGCCCTCCGATTTGACACACTGAACTCTATCTGAGAAGTAGTTGGTGAACCAGGCAAGGCAGTCATTTGAGAAGCCAAGGCCATTGAGTCTGCTGATAAGAATGCAGTGATTGACAGAGTCGAAAGCCTTGGCCAGGTCGATGAAGACAGCTGCCAGTACTGTCTTTTATTGAATGTGTATGTGTGCCATTTAGAGGGTGAATGGGCAAGACAAAATATTTAAATGCCTTTGTTTGGGGTATGGTAGTAGGTACCAGGCGCACCAGTTTGAGTGTGTCAAGAACTGCAACTCTGCTGGGTTTTTCACGATCAACAGTTTCCCATGTGTATCAAGAATGGTCCACCACCCAAAGGACATCCAGCCAACTTGACACAACTGTGGGAAGCATTTGTGTCAGCATGGGCCAGCATCCCTGGGGATTTCTTTTGACACCTTGTCATCCTTGCCTGGAGAATTGAGGTTGTTCTGAGGGCAAAAGGGAGTGCAACAGAATGGCAAAAGAAGGCTGTTCCTAATGTTTTCTACACTGAGTGTATTTATTGAACTTTTACTGTAAATGTATAGCCTATTGCGGTTTTTATATTAATTTTGTCTCTGTAGACCCCAATATAATTCTAGAATTCTTCTGTAGATTACTGAGAATTTTCAATATAAAACTAATTTTCTCACACATTTCAAACAAACAGACATAGCTCAAAAACAAAGAACAAATGCCAATTTCAAGTTAACTTAACATTAAAAAGCACAACCTCTTCTTTAATATGATACCACATTCATGTCAATAGGAATAACACGAATGTTGTCTTCCAGTATGTGAATACACTCACTATCAAAAAGTAATTAACACAACAAAAAACCCTAGAGTAATTAAATTGTAGTAAATTTGAATAAATTACTCACTCATTATACTTATAAATAATATTTACATATAAATAAATACATTTATACAATGTGACCAGAGGACAATATCCAGAAAGTATTTCAAAACCCACACAAAGTAGGTTATTTGATTGACAACGATTCTTACTTCTGTAACAACGTAAAAATGCAAACAACTATTTAGGTTAGCTCTCTCAATTAGATTTAGCACAGGCCAGGCCTTACACACAATGTACAAATAGTAGCCTACACTGACAATAATTCAGTGAATGCATCAAGTATTATATAGAGACAGATAAAGAGAGAAGATACAAAATACAACAACTGTTCAGAGACAATAAAATGTTTGTAGGACAAATTCATATTTCACACGGTCACTTTAGAGTTTGCATTTAGTCTACAAAATGTAATGGAACTTCTGGAAGCACAGCCCCATCCTGCAAAGTGCCACAGAACACGTAGAGCACCCAAAGGAGGTTTCTACACATCTCCCACTCTTTGCCCTGCGTCCACTCCGGATGCAACACCATACAATTTAGTTACTCGGTCCACACACCCTGGTGCCACACTCCCCTTCCTGCCACTGTAGCCATATTACAAAGTGAATGCACAAGCTGAATTTTGAATGCCTTCAGGGACCAGCGCCTGCGGTTTCTGGGAAGGGGGCTTTGCAGGGTCCCCCACACAATGTACGCATTGATGAATGTTGAGCATCCCCCAAAACACATACCATTTTCTGCCTGAGCGTCCAACTTTGTAATAGCTCCTCAATTGGGCAAGATGGTCAACCCCTCCAATTTTCTTCTTGTAATCTATTACAAGCTCTGGAACAGATAAATTCCTACCACTTACAAAAACAACTCCAAAACCCCTGCCACTTTCACTTTAGGCCCAGGCTGTGTGGTACAAGGGCGAATGGTGGGACTTGGGGCAGACATACTTGGGTGTGCTCTTCCTCTGCCTCCTCCTCTCCCTTTGCTTATTACTCTACCTTCTCCTCCTCTCCCTGTTACTCTCCTCTCCACCTCCAGTCATCCCTCCTTCACTCTCCTCTTCTTCTCTCCCTCCACTCTCCCCTCACTCCACTCCTCCCTCCTTGCTCCAAATCTCTCTCATCTAATCACCATAACTCATCTTCCTCCCTTCCTTTTTCTGCTGAGCTCTGACTCTCAACATCACTTCCCTCACTTTCACCGACCAAGAGGAACAGAGGGAGAGGAGCAACAAATAGGATACAACTGCGGTCAGGAACATAATCTCCCTCTCACACTCTTTCTCTTCCTTCCTCTCTTTTTCTCAACCATACACATACTCTCTTCCTAATAATAAATAGTGTGATACAGTAACACACCTCCCATTCCACACACTCTCTCTCCAACCCACTCTTGCTTTATTGCCTGACAGACTAACTACAGAGTTCACTAATGTTAAATTATTAAATTAAATTATGGGAATTCATTTGATATAAACAAATGTGACTCACCACCTGGATTTGGTCATTTGTAGCTAAATTTGATTTTTTTAAATGATTATTATTAGTAAAAAGTACAAAATGGTATATCATACACTGCATTTTTGAGGAACAATGGGAAAATAATTCTGCTGTGAAAGTTGATTAACTTTTGAGAAAAGGGCCTTGGAGTGTTTTGTACATTAGAGTATCTAGTTTGAGAAAGACACCTCACAAGTCCTCAACTTGCAGCTTCATTAAATAGTACCCGCAGAACAACAGTCTCAACGTCAACAATGAAGAGGCGACACCGGGATGCTGGCCTTCTAGGCACAGTTCCTCTGTCCAGTGTCTGTGTTCTTTTGCCCATGTAAATCTTTTCTTATAATGGCCAGTCTGAGATATGGCTTTTTCAGAGGAATTCTGCCAAGAAGGCCAGCATCCCGGAGTCGCCTCTTCACTGTTGACGTTGAAACTGGTGTTTTGCCGGTACTATTTAATGAACCTGACAGTTGAGGACATGTGACGCGTCTGTTTCTCAAACTACACACTAATGTACCTGTCCTCTTGCTCAGTTGTGCACCAGGGCCTCCCACTCATTGTTCTATTCTGGTTAGAGCCGGTTTGCGCTGTTCTGTGAATGGATTAGTACACAGCGTTGTACCAGATCGTCAGTTGCTTAGCAATTTTTCGCACGGAATAGCCTTCATTTCTCAGAACAAGAGTAGACTGACGAGTTTCAGAAGAAAGGGCTTTGTTTCTGGCCATTTTGAGCCTGTAATCGAACCCACAAATGCTGATGCTCTAGATACTCAACTAGTCTAAAGAAGGCCAGTTGTATTGCTTCTTTAATCAGGACAACAGTTTTCAGCTGTGCAAACATAATTGCAAAAGGGTTTTATAATGATCGATTAGCCTTTTAAAATAATACACTTGGATTAGCTAACACAATGTGCCATTGGAACACAGGAGTGATGGGTGTTGATAATGGGCCTCTGTACGCCTATGTAGATATTCCATAAAACATCTCCCGTCTCCAGCTACAATAGTTATTTACAACATTAACCATGTCTACACTGTATTTCAGATCAATTTGATGTTATTTTAATGTAAAAAAAATGCATTTTCCTTCAAAAACAAGGACATTTCTCAGTGACCACAAACTTTTTAATAGTAGTGTATATACACACATCTTTTTTTGGTGTATATCTACCTATCCATCTACAGTTGAAGGCAGAAGTTTACATACACCTTAGCCAAATACATTTAAACTCAGTTTTCCACAATTCCTGACATTTAATCCTAGTAACAATTCCCTGTCTTAGGTCAGTTAGGATCACCACTTTATTTTAAGAATGTGAAATGTCAGAATAATAGTAGAGAGAATGATTTATTTCAGCTTTTCTTTCTTTCATCACATTCCCAGTGGGTCAGAAGTGTACATACACTCAGTTAGTATTTGGTAGCATTGCCTTTAAATTGTTTAACTTGGGTCAAACGTTTTGGGTAGCCTTCCACAAGCTTCCCATAATAAGTTGGGTGAATTTTGGCCAATTCCTTCAAACAGAGCTGGTGTAACTGAATCAGGTTTGTAGGCATCCTTGCTCGCACACACTTTTTCAGTTCTGCCCACAAATTCTCTATAGGATTAAGGTCAGGGCTTTGTGATGGCCACTCCAATACCTTGAATTTGTTGTCCTTAAGCCATTTTTCCACAACTTTGGAAGTATGCTTGGGGTCATTGTCCATTTGGAAGACCCATTTGCGACCAAGCTTTAACTTCCTGACTGATGTCTTGAGATGTTGCTTCAATATATCCACATAATTTTCACTCCACATGATGCCATCTGTTTTGTGAAGTGCACCAGTCCCTCCTGCATCAAAGCACCCGCACAACATGATGCTGCCACCCCCGTGCTTCACGTTGGGATGGTGTTCTTTGGCTTGCAAGCCTCACCCTTTTTCCTCCAAACATAACGATGGACATTTTGGCCAAACAGTTCCATTATTGTTTCTTCAGACCAGAGGACATTTCTCCAAAAAGTACGATCTTTGTCCCCATGTGCAGTTGCAAACCGTATTCTGGCTTTTTTATGGTGGTTTTGGAGCAGTGGTCTCTTCCTTGCTAAGTGGCCTTTCAGGTTATGTCGATATTGGACCTGTTTTACTGTGGACATAGATACTTTTGTACTTGTTTCCTCCAGCATCTTCACAAGGTCCTTTGCTGTTGTTCTGGGATTGATTTGCACTTTTCGCACGAAAGTACGTTCATCTCTGAACTGGCAAAACACAGGATCCGCTTCGGGACAGTCATATTCCTGGTCGTACTGACGGTGAGTTGACGTTGCTCTTATGTTCAGTAGTTCTTCCCAACTGTATGTAATGAAACCTAAGATTACCTGGGGTACCAATGTAAGAAATAACACGTAAAAAAACAAAATACTGCATAGTTTCCTAGGAAGTTAGAATGTGTACATATCTTTATGCACATATTCTTTATCCCTTTACACTTGTGTGCTTAAGGTAGTAGTTTTGGAATTGTTAGGTTAGATTACTCGTTGGTTATTACTGCATTGTCGGAACTAGATGCACAAGCACTTCGCAACACTCGCATTAACATCTGCTAACCATGTGTATGTGACAAATACATTTGATTTGATATATGAATGAGTGATGAGTGATGGGTTATTGTCACAACTCCGACCAAAGGTGGCTCCCCTTCCCATTCGGGTGGCGCTCGGTGGTCGTCGCCGGCCTACTAGCTGCCACTGATTCTTTCCACCCCCTCCTTATGTGTTTATTGGTTACACCTGTTTTGAGTTTGTTGTAATTAGTTTCTTTGTGCGGGATTAATTATTGTAACCTTTGTGTTTGGTGTAGACGAATGTGTTGGTTTATGTTCGTGGAGTTTGCTGGACAGTTTCCGTCCCCCATGTCTGGGGCATTTGTTTTGAGCACCCAGTGTTTCGTGGGGTGGCCGTTGTTCACCGTGTGTGCATTAAAAGAGCACTATATTGAACTCTCTGTTTCCTGCACCTGACTTCCCACTCACGACACCCAGAACGTTACAGTTATAAAAAAATATCCTAAACTTTGAACATCCCACGGAGCACTATTAAATCCATTTTTAAAAAATGGAAAGAATATGGCACCTCAACAAACTTGACAAGAGACGGCCGCCCACCAAAACTCACGGACCTGGCAAGGAGGGCACTAATCAGAGAGGCAACAAAGAGACAAAAGATAACTCTGAATGAGCTGCAAAGCTCCACAGTGGAGATTTGAGTATCTATCCATATGACCACTTTAAGCTGTACACTCCACAGAGCTGGGCTTTATGGAAAAGTGGCCAGAAAAAAAGAAGAAGGTACTCTGGTCAGAGACTAAAATGGAGCTTTTTGGCCATCAAGGAAAACATATGTCTGGTACAAACCCATCAACTCTCATCAGCCCGGACTGGGAAACTGAGCAGAACTGAAGGAATGCTGGATGGTGCTAAATACAGGGAAATTATTGAGGGAAACCGGTTTCAGTCTTCCAGAGATTTGAATCTGGAACGGAGGTTCACCTTCCAGCAGGACAATGACCCTAAGCATACTGCTAAAGCAACGCTCGAGTGGTTTAAGGGGAAACATTTAAATGTCTTGGAATGGCCTAGTCAAAGCCCAGACCTCAATCCAATTGAGAATCTGTGGAATGACTTATATTGCTGTACACCAGCAGAACCCATCCAACTTGAAGGAGCTGGAGCAGTTTTGCCTTGAAGAATGGGCAACAATCCCAGTGTCTAGATGTGCCAAGCTTATAGAGACATACCCCAAGAGACTTGCAGCTGTAATTGCTGAAAAAGGTGGCTCTACAAAGTATTTACTTTGGGGAGGTGAATGGTTATGTACGATCAAGTGTTCTGTTTTTTTGTCTTATTTCTTATTTGTTTCCCCCCAGAAAATATTTTGCATCTTCAAAGTGGTAGACATGTTGTGTAAATTAAATTATACAAAGCCAGGTTGTAAGAAAACAAAGCAGGAAAAATGCCAAGGGGGTGAATACTTTCGCAAGCCACTGTATCCATTGATTATTGAAGAATATAACCCATAGATGCTTCATGAGCTTAGGTCAACTGTCATACCCAATCAGTACCCAAAATATGAGCTTGTTTTACACCTTTGTTGGTAAATAATGCAAATGTAAACAAACATTATAGTTTTAAACATGTTTTTAGGCTATCATCTTGATTTCATGCATGGTCAGTCCCTGTATCCATAGCTCTGTCCATGGGTTTGAGAGTGATTACATTTCTCCAGCCACATCCCTCAGCTATTTACAAAAGCAGTTGCCACGTTGTTATTGTTAGAACCGCAGATTGCCCCTTTAATGAAGCCTAAATTAGCATTATTATTAAGTGTTATGGTTTACATGGAGACTTTAGCCTGTCACCTTTAAAATAAACAATTTGCCCTTCCACCATATATATTTCAAAATATTGCTTTTCTGGATGGGATTGCTGGCTATATACCATTAGCTACATGGCAGGCAGAGCCCACAGTGGATGGGATATTAACCTAAACCACGTCAATGAATTATAAAATATCACACACACACATTCTTGCAGGATGGGTCTATCCCAGGTTTTCCCAAACTCATTTTGGTTTTGCCTTAGTACTACACAGTTAATTCAAATACTCAACGAATCATCAAGCTTTGATATTTTGAATCAGCTGTGCAGTGTTAGGGCAATAACCAAAAGGTGCACCGTTTGGGGTCCCGAGGACCAAGTTTGGGAAACGCTGGTCTGTCCCTTTTAAGTCACCGCCCACGTTGTGCTCTCCCCCATAATATAATGAAACCATATCAACAGTGAGGAGGAACGGCTCACGCATCAGGTATATTATGCATAATTTCAAAAAAAAAATAGAAAAAGGACTCAGAACCAAACTGCGATAATTAAGTTGGCTACATTCGCCATCTTACTCGGTAGGTTTGGCTCCAAACCTGCATTGCTTGCGGGACAGGGCGTTCGGATTTGAGAATCTGCTGGCAGAGAAGATGATAGGATGATAGGGAGGACCTTATTCGTGAGGGTGTAGAAGGCGCATTGCGATGAAGAAGCAAATATGGGGGATACGTTGAAAAGGAGACAAAACGAACCGTGCATTTGTAATAATTAAGGAGAATGGTGTTGCTAGCGCGCACCTTTAGACACGGTGACATTTTGCTACAAAAAGGCCGACCTGCCTCCGCAACCCGAAAATTTCACACCAAAGGTGCTGCCAACCGAAGGAGTGATGCCGACGCTGTACGTGACTCAAACCCATAATACTTCTACACCCCTGCGGTGGACTTGGGCCCCCTAAAGCGGTACCCCGCCCGTCCATAAACCCGAGACTGCACAAAACGGAAACGAATTAATTCATCGTGATATCAACACTATAACTGCGGCTAAAGGCTGTGCTCACGTTTATTTTTGTGGGTCCGTTATCTCGGTGCCTCTGCGCAAAAGGTAAGTCATGGGTAGGCTACCCGATGCACCCGTGGTCAGAATGTTATATTTTATTATCGTTCATTGTCACCATTCAACAAAAGGAATTTAAATATGTTTATAGTCAAACCACTACATTGGTATAAGCGTCATGTGTGCATGTCTTGATCACTTTCAATGAAGTGAAATTGATTGATTTAAAGCCTGCGTCTTATTAATGAGATGTGCATTAAGAAATGACGTAGGGAAATCCCAGAGTAACCCAATAGCAAGTATTGGTAGCATACTGTTCAGTACAGTCCCTATTCAGGATTGTGTGCAAGGGAATGAGCCTGTGGGCTCGACGCACCACAGAAACGTATTGACATGCAAATTAATCGATGTCGGTAGTACTTGCATTACCGTGTTCATAGTAGCAGGATAGTATGCCTACAGCACGATCGGGTATTTTTATATTCAAAATAAGAGTCCCCCTGCAAAGAGATGCTGAACTTTGGGAATATCGATATATATATTTTTTAAATTGGGGGGGCTGGACTCTAGTGCAGTACAACTTATTCACAACACTGCAACCTCATTTGACAAAATAAATGGATAATTTGTTGAAGTTTAATACTGTATTTATACCTGCATTTCTTTTGAAAGTTTACACAAATACTGATATTTGCAATGGAGGCTGCTGAGGGGAGGGGCGGCTCAAAATAATGGCCCGAACAGTGCAAATAGAACAGCATCAAACGCATGGAAACCATGTTTTATTTGATGCAGTTCCCCTTATTTCGCTTTAGCCATTACCACGAACCCGTCCTCCCCAATTAAGGAGCCACCAACCTCCTGTGGTTGAAAGCTGTTGTGTAGGCAATATTAAAATAAACACACTTTCAATGAAATACAAATGTGTTATTTGGAATTACTCCATACAGAATTACTCTGAAACTTAAATGGTCTCTTGTGCTGGCAACTGGTTTAATACAGAGCACTGGTGACTCCTTACTACTCCCACGTCATTCACTGCAATGCAATACACGGTATATGGGATACTTATTGTCTTGTAGAGAGAACTTTGCTACCTGTCTCAGCTAAAGTGGGGTGGGAAATACCCAGTAGGGTCACTACTAATCAAATATGTGTAGTTTTGGAGAGGGAATGTGTCGTACATATCCAGCAGCGCTTTGCTCTCTACCCCATCCATAGCCCTCAATGCAATACCCTGTAATATACAGTGGGGCAAAAAAGTATTTAGTCAGCCACCAATTGTGCAAGTTCTCCCACTTAAAAAGATGAGAGGCCTGTAATTTTCATCATAGGTACACTTCAACTATGACAGACAACATGAGAGAAAAAAATCCAGAAAATCACATTGTAGGATTTTTAATGAATTTATTTGCAAATTATGGTGGAAAATAAGTATTTGGT
The DNA here is from genome assembly GCF_023373465.1 of Oncorhynchus keta. NCBI lineage: Eukaryota > Metazoa > Chordata > Actinopteri > Salmoniformes > Salmonidae > Oncorhynchus > Oncorhynchus keta. Next base: position 44,547,596 of record NC_068454.1, on the reverse strand, counting down.
CACCTACAAACAAGCAAGATATCTGGCTCTCACAGACCTGTAACTTCTTCTTTAAGAGGCTCCTCTGTCCTCCACTTGTTACCTGTATTAATGGCACCTGTTTGAACTTGTTATCAGTATAAAAGACACCTGTCCACAACCTCAAACAGACACACTCCAAACTCCACTATGGCCAAGACCAAAGAGCTGTCAAAGGACACCAGAAACAAAATTGTAGACCTGCACCAGGCTGGGAAGACTGAATCTGCAATAGGTAAGCAGCTTGGTTTGAAGAACTGTGGAAGCAATTATTAGGAAATGGAAGACATACAAGACCACTGATAATCTCCCTCGATCTGGGGCTCCACGCAAGATCTCACCCCGTGGGGTCAAAATGATCACAAGAACGGTGAGCAAAAATCCCAGAACCACACGGGGGGACCTAGTGAATGACCTGCAGAGAGCTGGGACCAAAGTAACAAAGCCTACCATCAGTAACACACTACGCCGCCAGGGACTCAAATCCTGCAGTGCCAGACGTGCACCCCTGCTTAAGCCAGTACATGTCCAGGCTCGTCTGAAGTTTGCTAGAGAGCATTTGGATGATCCAGAAGAAGATTGGGAGAATGTCATATGGTCAGATGAAACCAAAATATAACGTTTTGGTAAAAACCCAACTCGTCGTGTTTGGAGGACAAAGAATGCTGAGTTGCATCCAAAGAACACCATACCTACTGTGAAGCATGATGGTCGAAACATCATGCTTTGGGGCTGTTTTTCAGCAAAAGGACCAGGACGACTGATCCTTGTAAAGGAAAGAATGAATGGGGCCATGTATCGTGAGATTTTGAGTGAAAACCTCCTTCCATCAGCAAGGGCATTGAAGATGAAACATGGCTGGGTCTTTCAGTATGACAATGATCCCAAACACACCGCCCGGGCAATGAAGGAGTGGCTTCGTAAGAAGCATTTCAAGGTCCTGGAGTGGCCTAGCCAGTCTCCAGATCTCAAACCCATAGAAAATCTTTGGAGGGCGTTGAAAGTCTGTTGCCCAGCATCAGCCCCAAAACATCACTGCTCTAGAGGAGATCTGCATGGAGGAATGGGCCAAAATACCAGAAACAGTGTGTGAAAACCTTGTGAAGACTTACAGAAAACGTTTGACCTCTGTCATTGCCAACAAAGGGCATATAACAAAGTATTGAGAGAAACTTTTGTTATTGACCAAATACTTATTTTCCACCATCATTTGCAAATAAATTCTTAAAAAATCCTACAATGTGATTTTCTGGATTTTTTTCTTCTCATTTTGCCTGTCATAGTTGAAGTGTACCTATGATGAAAATTACAGGCCTCTCATCTTTTTAAGTGGGAGAACTTGCACAATTGGTGGCTGACTAAATACTATTTTTGCCCCACTGTACTGTAATTGGGATACATATTGGCTTGTAGAGAGTGATCGAAGAGCAGAGCTTTGACTGTTATACACATCCCAAGCTCTAGTGATGTGCAGGTGGTTAAGATGGCGCCGACGAAGGGTGCCTCGCCTCGAGCGCCGATAAAACATTGCCGGTTTCTACTTTTTTTTCCTGCGTTTTCTGAAATGTTAATCAGTTTTACTACATTACTACACAGATCTGGGTAGAACTTTTGGAATACAAATTGCTGGGTAATCACTGTCCATTCAACCTCCCCGGAATCCTTGAGATGGCGGAACAATGGACTAGGCGCTGAGCTGCTTGGCAGTCTTACCGGAGAGTACGAAGCGATGACACTGATGGAGAGGTAGATGTGGCGGGGTCTTAATAAGATTCAGACGCCGGGTGACCCATCCTCAGTTACCAAGCATGCTACTCGCCTATGTTCAACCATTAATGAACAAACTTTGAGGTGAGGATCTCCTTCCAGAGGGACATCAGATCCTGCAACATACTGTTTTTCTGAGACTTGGCTTTCCTCTGACATCCAAACGGATTATATACAACCAGCAGGTTTTACTGTTTTTTAAGCAGATTGTAAGCGGGCTGTCTCTGGCAAGAGCAGAGGTGGTGGGCTCTGCTTTATGACCAACAACCCATTTTGTGACAGAGGAAACGTACAGGAGCTTGCGATCTTCTGCTCCCCCGACTTGGAATAGTTGGTCATCAAATGGCGCCCTTTTTACCTTCCGAGAGAGCTCTCAGGGATTATCGCAATGGATGAGTACATCCCGCCCCAAGCCGAAACAAAAAAGGCTCTCAAAGATCTTAATTGGACCCTGAACAAACTGGAGACCGCATTTCTGGAGGCAGCATTCATTGTTGTGGGGGAATTTAACAAGTAATTACTACCAACACATTGACTGTCCAACTTTCATTCTGCTCTTGACCATTTCTCCTTTCGGCACATCCATAACTCCATCGTGTTTCTCCCCACCTACAAACAAAAACTTGAGGGATGTTCCTGTGGTGATGTCTACACAGCATTGGTCCGACCATTCAGAATTCATTCTCCAAGACTGTTTTGATCACGTGGACTGGAATATGTTCTGGGTTGCCTCTGGAGATGAATAACATCAATATGTCGACAGTCACCGGATTCAAAAAATGCATAGATGACTTGATACCGATGTCTTTCTAAACGTTCCCGACTCAAAAAATGGTGGATTGATAGCAGCCTTGTAGGAAAACCTGAAAGAGTGAGCTGCTGCTTATAAACAGGGCGAGGTAACCAGGGACAATTGTTTGGTTAAACCATACAAATACGACCTACGCAGATCGATCAAGATGGCAAAATACAAGTATAGGGAAAAAAGTGGGGAAGAAATTCAGCGGATCGGACACAAGGCATAAGTGGCAGGGGCTCCTAACAATCTCGGATTACAAATAAAAAGCCAGCCACATCGAATTCACCAACGCCACCATACCGGAGAAGCTAAACATCTTTTTTCCCTCATGATTCGAGGATAATGACTCTGAGCTGCCGAGGAGAAATCCTTTGACAACGTGGGCTACACACGGTCTCCACTGAGGACATATGTAAGTAATTCAAACATGTTAACCCTCGCAAGGCTGCCGGCCAAGACTGCATCCATAGCCGTGCCCTCAGAGCATGTGCAGACCAGCTGGCTGTTGTGTTCTCAAACATTTTCAATCTCTCCCAAACTCGGGCCGCTAATACCCACCCGCTTCAAGATGTCCACTATCATCCCTGTTCCCAAAAAGGGAAAGTAACTGAACTGAATGACTACCGACCAGTTGCACTGACTGATTTCCATCAGCAGATAGTGCTTTGGGAGGCTAGTCAAAGACCATATCACCATCTCCCTCCCCGACACCCTTGACCCTCTCCAATTCGCCTGCCGCCCTGATAGGTCCACAGAAAGGAATGCATATGTGGATGCTGTTCATCGACTAGAACTCGGCCTTCAGTACTATAGTGCCCTATAAGCTCATTACAAAGCTCATGGCCCTGGGTCTGAACTCCTCCCTATGCAACTGGGTCCTGGACATCCTGGTGAAGGTAGGCAACACATCCCACATTTCCAACTCCAAGTTCGCTGATGACACAACAGTAGTCGGCCTGATTACCAACAACGATGAGACAGCCTACAGGGAGGATGTAGGCGGAATGGTGCCAGGTAAAGAACCTCTCCCTTAATGTTAGTAAAACAAAGGAGCTGATTGTGGGCTTCAGGAGAAACCAGGCTGGACACGCCCCCATCCTCATCAACAGGGCCGCCGTGGAGACTGTCAATAACTTCAAATTCCTCTTCTTAAACATCTTGGAGAACCTGAAATGGTTCAACCACATGGACACTGTGGTGAAGGCATGACAGCGACTCTTCAACCTCAGGAAAGTGTGGAAATTCAGCCTCTCCCTGAGGGCCCTCAGTGTTCAGGAGCTCCATCGAGAGCATACTGTCAGTCTGCATCCCAGCCAGGTACAGTTGGGATGCTTCAGAGGGTGACCCGTGCAGCCGACCGCACCATTGGGTGTGCACTGCCTTCCCTACATGGCACCTACAACACCAGGTGTCGCAGGAAGGCCAAGAAGATCATCAGGGACCCCAGCCACCCAAACCATGCCCTGTTTTCCATGATTCAATCACTCAGCCACGGGCAGTACAGGAGCATCATGGCAAAAACTGCGAGACTGGCAAATAGTTTCTACCCTCAGACCGCTAAATAGCCACCACTAGTCAGCTACTTGCTGCTCCCCTAGGGACATACCCCCCCACCACCCCCTCAACAAGCTTTTACTCAGCCCAATATTCTCAACATACCAGTGTCAACATTGTATATTTATTTCATTATTGGTTTTAAATGTTTTCAAACACTTTTTGTGTACGATTACATATTTGTGATTATTGTTGAGTGGTCCCTGCAGCATACCATTGCAAATATGTGTTTGGAAGAGTTGTCTGAAAAGCATCTAAACAATGTTTTGTACTGATGGGAAATAAAGGTCTTCACAACATAAATTCCTCAATTTCACCTTTTTATTGTAAAAGATAAATGCAAATTTCATCATCCAAGCATCGCATGGAACACATCCACAGCCAAATTCATTCCATTAACCAGTCTAAATAACAGGTTGCGCTGACAACAAACAAAACATAAGTTAGCGACCTAACATCTCTGGTGAGCAGATGGGAGAAATGTAATATTGTTTAGAAAGAGATGCCTGTCAGCTAAGCTAACAGCAGCTAAATTCTTTGATGGCAGCCATGGTTGTTTATTTTTGACAAGCAAAAACTCAATCCCAGAATGCTATTCACTATAACATGCAAATAAACAAAGTTACGGTCAAAGATGGCTGTATCCGTTGCCTGAAAATTGAGCTTTGGTCACGTTTCAGCATAATGCACATCTTCAATGTACTTGTTACTGTATATACAAGAACTGGAGGACATGACTTGACAAGTCATTTACAGTATTAGACAAATCGCAATGCAAATGAAATGTTATCACCTCACAGATCATCACCCCAAATACTAGCCTAACAGTAGAGCAAATGCATGCAGGAAATATTGCTATAGGGGATTTATCAATAAAAGGGGGGCAAACACAGAAGTTTATGCTAAATAAAACCCCTGGAAAGGGGGCACTGCGCTGGCAACCCTGAGGTACCATAGTAACAATCTGATGTCTTGAACACGGCAACTGGGAAATCTCCAATTTCTGACTTCAGCGTGTTCAAGACAACTGGGAACTCGTACAAAAAATGAGCATCGACTGGGAAAAATCGTTTAACGGTTATCCAACTCGTAATTCCATCCGGGGAACTCTGGCTTCTTGTTAGAGCTCTGACTTTCCGATCTGAAGCTCACTGACATCATGATTTGACCTCGTATTTTCAGAGTTCCCATTTGTCGTGAAAGCACAAGTCAGTCGAGTAAATTATTACTTCATCTCGTTTCGTTATAACATTTTTGGTCTGACAGACGCTTTTGTGACAAACATGGCGCCACACATAGCTTAGCATTTAGCTCATCATAATCAGTACAACCTTCAAAAAAGTATTCTAAACACGTGTCTATTACAATATTTGCAAGAATCGGAATGGATGATTCTTCACCAGTACTTGAAAATGTGAATAAAACAAATATGTTACGCTCCATACATGCATATGGTATGCTACAGTAGAAACAACAAAACAATATACAGAAAATAAGGCACTTACTTTGATAGGAACGCACCCATGTGCATTTGCAGAGTTTGTTTTCCTTAAAAAATAAATAAAAGGTAATGCGGGTGCCAGACAGAAAATGTGCCAGGTGCAGTGGTGAAAGAAGTACCCAATTTTGATACTTGAGTAAAAGTAAAGATACCTTTTTAATAGAAAATGACACAAGTCAAAGTCACCCAGTTAAATACTACTTGAGTAAAACTCAAAAGTATTTGGTTTTAAATATAGTTAACTATCAAAGTATAAAATTAAATTTCCTTATATAAAGCAAACCAGAAGGCTTTAAAAAACGTGACTTACGGGATATCCCGTCATTTACATAATTTACAAACGAAGCATTTGTGTTTTGTGTCCGCCAGCTCAGAGGCAGTAGAGATGACCAGGGATGTTCTCTTGATGAATGTGAATTAGACAGTTTTCCTGTCCTGCTAAGCATTCCAAATGTAAGGAGTACTTTTGGGTGTCGGGGAAAATGTATGGAGTAAAAAGCACATTTTCTTAAATGTAGTAAAGTAAAAGTTCACAAAACAACTTCAGTAGTACTTTGAAGTATTTTTATTTAAGTACTTTACACCACTGGCCAGGAGGGAAAGTTTGCAAGGTCTGTTCTGACTAGAGATACTTGATCTGGGGAAGTGCTTGGGTTCTCGTCGAAGGTGTTACGGAGCCAGACAAACTTCTCTCTAACAGTGAAAATGGCCTACTTATGCAAATTAATGAGGTGGCACACACCTCAATTTCAACTGTTAGAAAATAAAACCTGTTAAAGTCATTTGAAATTGACAATTTGGAACCGTCTATAGATAATTCAGGCAGCGTAAATGAACTGTCCTGTTAGGGCTGGGCGCTATGACGATATATCGTGTGACAATAGAAAAATGTCTATTGTTTCATATTATGCTCTGTCGTTTATTTCGTTGTCGCAAATCACTCTGGCAATATTTTTCACCAATTGGACGACACTTGGCGTGCCGTATGGAAGGAAATTTACAACACAAACAAACATGGACGAGAGTGAATGTGACACAAAGCAGACACAGCACTCGTCCCTAAGAGGGAATACTTTGGTTGCATGGACGTGGTTCGGGTATGAAAAGTCTGACATGGACCAGAAAACCGTCCTCTGCAAAATATGCAGGTCGGTCCCGACAACGGGCTCAAACACCATTAACCTCTTTTACCACCTACGCAATAATCATGTGAAACGTACGGAGAGAGTCTACAGTCGAGTGCTCAAAACAAACCCCTGACTCAGACGTTGCAAGAGGCTTTTGCCCCCGGCACACCATATGGCAAAGAATCACGAAGACGGAAGGAGATAACAGCTGCTATTACAACTTACGTCTGCAAAGACATGGCCCAAATTTACACGGGAGAGAAACAGGGGTTTTGTGAGTTGGTGCTATCACTCGACCCAAGTTTTTTATTTATTTATTTAATTGATTTAACCTTTAATTAACCTGGCAAGTCCGTTTAAGAACTAATTCTTATCAACAATGGCGGCCTAGGAACATTCAGTCACCTGCCTTGTTCAGGGGCAGAATGTCCGATCTTTACCTTGTCAGCTCTGGGATACGATACAGCAACCTTTCGGTTACTGCTCAAAACTCTAACCACTAGGCTACTTGCCACCCCAGGTACCACATACAAATTGACATGTGGCACGTGTTAATGCCAAAATAACATGCAAAACAGACAAGCCCCCCAATAAATAAATAGATATTTATTTTGCTTGCAACTATACATGAAGTCTTTTCTATTTACCTTTTTTTATTTTTTTTATTTTATACATTCATATTTTATATTTTGTTACACCCTTAATTGAACATTTTCACAAAGGTTCTAAAAGGAGAAATAATAACATGAGTAAGTACTTTTAACATTTTTTTGTTGCGTATAATTCAAAATTAAATAAAAAATAGGCCTTTACATGTGGTCATTTTACATAAACTATTTATTCATTGAATTTACAGAAAATGTGCTATATCGTGATATGTATCATTATCAGGATATGAAATGACCTATATTGGGATATGAGATTTTGGCCATATCACCCAGCCCTATGTCCTGTTGTGTAAAGATTACATTGAGTGAGTGCATCCTGACATCATGCGCATAACAAAACCTCACGCTGCGGCAACCGTTAGATATTTGGATCTCACACTTGAAAAGGTAAAAACATATATTTTCTATTTGTTTTCAGAAATTACTTATTGCATTTTCTTGTTGGCACAATAAATGTGGCCATTTGATTTTAAAATTCAATATCATTTGATAACTTATCCACATCGCAATGTTTTCAAAAGCAGGCTTTTATTTTTATGGTTTCCTCATTCGCATAGGAAAGTGAGGTCGTCGTTTGTGCTACTGGCTGAATACCAGTGCTAGATGCTATAGTAAGATGAGCTAACTATTTAATTTGCTAAACATCAGGATAGGCTACCGATTTGTAACAACTTTGTTGTGAATAATGCCCTGGGGAGTACAGAATAATGCTTACGCCATGCGCCTATGCAGCTAAGCATTAACATTGTCATCAGCCAGGGTGTCAGGGTGTCACAGGTCCGGTCTTCAACGGCCGACATGTCTGCTGGTTCTCGTCCTATCCTGTTAATCTGAGTCCTGGGAGATGGAAACCCTTTCACGTTATTATGCAGATCCAAACCATTTTGTGCTGGCTCACTTTATTTTTTATTTCACGTTGTTATTTTCAGAATGGTTCCTGTAACCATGCGAGCTCTGTACGCCTTGATTTGGGCTTGGTTCGGCTCAGTTGTCAAAAGCCTTCATGTGTGTTCATTCTTTAGGAAATCAGTGATTTTTAAATCGATCAATTCAGTGCTAGTACAGGGAGAGAGATAAAGCAGCACGACTCTAGCCCCTGAAGACAAGAACTGTGCCCCATGGCATTTGCATACAGTATAAGTCACCTCACATCCTGGGTGTATCACACTTGGTTTATCAAAGCAAACTGTAACATCTTATTATTATTATTACATTATTATATAGGCCTAGTCCATTTTATTTAATAATAATTTTAAAAATCAACTTTACCACAACATTAACATCAGATTTTACGCTTTAAAATGTTTTCCAAACAAAAACAATTGATCTCAAAGTAAAAAAACAAAAACAATACTCTATGCACAAGGACTACTTTGTCTTACAAAGTTTCATTACATTTACATTTAAGTCATTTAGCAGACGCTCTTAAAAACAATACTCTATGCACAAGGACTACTTTGTTTTACAAAGTTTCATAAAACACATTTACAGGAACACCTGTGCAGATGCAAACTTTGGTAACAGAATGACGATTAAAATCTCGCTGAGTTTTTTTTAATGCGACCACATTTTCCAAAACCTGTTATCTGTTCCGAATTAAGATTAAAAGATGTCTAAAGAAAGAATAGGGTGTCAGTTATGACATGACACTTTGAGTAAAAAAAAAAATACATTTTGGTTATTTTACTACAGTAGGTGAAGTGGATCAACATCCGGTAACGGAATTATATCATAGGTCCCTGATCTGTACTATACAGAATTATGGCTACAAACAGGTATGTGCAATATACAGTGCCTTGAGAAAGTATTCGGCCCCCTTGAACTTTGCGACCTTTTGCCACATTTCAGGCTTCAAACATGAAGATATAAAACTGTTTTTTTTGTGAAGAATCAACAACAAGTGGGACACAATCATGAAGTGGAACGACATTTATTGGATATTTCAAACTTTTTTAACAAATCAAAAACTGAAAAATTGGGCGTGCAAAATTATTCAGCCCCTTTACTTTCAGTGCAGCAAACTCTCTCCAGAAGTTCAGTGAGGATCTCTGAATGATCCAATGTTGACCTAAATGACTAATGATGATAAATACAATCCACCTGTGTGTAATCAAGTCTCCGTATAAATGCACCTGCACTGTGATAGTCTCAGAGGTCCGTTAAAAGCGCAGAGAGCATCATGAAGAACAAGGAACACACCAGGCAGGTCCGATATACTGTTGTGAAGAAGTCTAAAGCCGGATTTGGATACAAAAGGATTTCCCAAGCTTTAAACATCCCAAGGAGCACTGTGCAAGCGATAATATTGAAATGGAAGGAGTATCAGACCACTGCAAATCTACCCAGACCTGGCCGTCCCTCTAAACTTTCAGCTCATACAAGGAGAAGACTGATCAGAGATGCAGCCAAGAGGCCCATGATCACTCTGGATGAACTGCAGAGATCTACAGCTGAGGTGGGACACTCTGTCCATAGGACAACAATCAGTCGTATATTGCACAAATCTGGCCTTTATGGAAGAGTGGCAAGAAGAAAGCCATTTCTTAAAGATATCCATAAAAAGTGTTGTTTAAAGTTTGCCACAAGCCACCTGGGAGACACACCAAACATGTGGAAGAAGGTGCTCTGGTCAGATGAAACCAAAATTGAACTTTTTGGCAACAATGCAAAACGTTATGTTTGGCGTAAAAGCAACACAGTGCATCACCCTGAACACACCATCCCCACTGTCAAACATGGTGGTGGCAGCATCATGGTTTGGGCCTGCTTTTCTTCAGCAAGGACAGGGAAGATGGTTAAAATTGATGGGAAGATGGATGGAGCCAAATACAGGACCATTCTGGAAGAAAACCTGATGGAGTCTGCAAAAGACCTGAGACTGGGACGGAGATTTGTCTTCCAACAAGACAATGATCCAAAACATAAAGCAAAATCTACAATGGAATGGTTCAAAAATAAACATATCCAGGTGTTAGAATGGCCAAGTCAAAGTCCAGACCTGAATCCAATCGAGAATCTGTGGAAAGAACTGAAAACTGCTGTTCACAAATGCTCTCCATCCAACCTCACTGAGCTCGAGCTGTTTTGCAAGGAGGAATGGGAAAAATGTCAGTCTCTCGATGTGCAAAACTGATTTTTTTATTTTATACCGCAATTTATTTACAGCTGTTTAACCAGCAGCAAAAGGTGAGAACAAGTATTCATTTGCAAGGGGGCTGAATAATTTTGCACAGACCCAATTTTTCAGTTTTTGATTTGTTAAAAATTTGAAATATAACAATAAAAAAATGTCAGTCCACTTCAATTGTGTGCAAAAGGCATGTTGATTCTTCAAAAAAATACAGTTTTATGAAGCCTGAAATGTGGCAAACAGGTCACAAAGTTCAAAAGAGCAGAAAAGTAAATAAATAAAAACTGTATAAAAACAATATCCTTCTATTGCATATTTGGGTATTTCATTCTACACACTGGCAATTGTAATGCGCTCTGCCCCCAAACAAGACCACTTTTTGTTGAGCCGGACCAGACAAAATCTGAAATAGATGTCTACATTTTTTGTTAAACATAGACGGCACAGTTGAGTTCAGTATATTATAGTAAAGATATGTTCAGTATTGTACTGTACTGTACTTTTCTTTACTGTGCTGTTCTCAACTGTGTTATACTGTACTGTGATGTCCAAACTTGTGAAACATGGACGTCTATGATTGCTTCAGATTTGATCATGCAATGGCGGACTGAGTACAGAGCGTTGTGTTGGATTTGCCCCAAACATAACACACCACTCAGTAACACACTTCATATTTTCAAGCATGGTGGTGGCTGCATCATGTTATGGGTATGCTTGTTATCGACAAGGACTTTTTTTGGGATAGAAATATAAGGAATAGCGCTAAGAACAGGCATAATCCTAGAGGAAAACATGGTTGTCTGCTTTCCAACAGACACTGGGAGACAAATGAAACTTTCAACAGGACAATAACCTAAACCACAAGGCCAATTATACACTGGAGTTGCTTACCAAGATGCCATATGATGTTCCTGAGTGAACTAGTTACAATTTTGACCTAAATCTATGGCTAGACTTAGCTAGAAAGACTACTATAATCGCTTCCAAAGGTGATCCTAGCATGTAATTACTCAGTTTTACAGTTTTTCACAATTCCTGACATTTAACCCTAGTAAAAATTCCCTCTTTAAGGTCAGTTAGGATCACCACTTTTATTTTAAGAACGTGAAATGTCAGAAAAATAGTAGATTTCTTTGAGCTTTTATTTCTTTCATCACATTCCCAGTGGGTCAGAAGTTTACATACACTCAATTAGTATTTGGTAGCATTGCTTTTAAATTGTTTAACTTAGGTCAAATGTTTTGGGTAGTCTTCCACAAGCTTCCCACAATAAGTTGGGTGAATTTTGGCCCATTCCTCCTGACAGAGCTGGTGTAACTGAGTCAGGTTTGTAGGTCTCCTTGCTCGTACACGCTTTTTCAGTTTTTCACACACTTTTTCACAAATTTTCTATGGGATTGAGGTCAGGGCTTTGTGATGGCCACTCCAATACCTTGACTTTGTTGTCCTTAAGCCATTTTGCCACAACTTTGGAAGTATGCTTGGGATCATTGTCCATTTGGAAGACCCATTTGCAACCAAGCTTTAACTTGCTGACTGATGTCTTGAGATGTTGCTTCAATATATCCACATAATTTTCCTACCTCATGATGCCATCTATTTTGTGAAGTGCACCAGTCCCTCCTGCATCAAAGCACCCCCACAACATGATGGGATGGTGTTTTTCGGCTTGCAGGCCTTCCCCTTTTTCCTCCAAACATAACGAAGGTCATTATGGCCAAACAGTTCTATTTTTGTATCATCAGACCAGAGGACATTTCTCCAAAAAGTACAATCTTTGTCCCCATGTGAGCTGCAAACCGTAGTCTGGCTTTTTTATGGCAGTTTTGGAGCAGTGGCTTCTTCCTTGCTGAGCGGCCTTTCAGGTTATGTCAATATAGGACTTGTTTTACTGTGGATATAGATACATTTGTACCTGCTTCCTCCAGCATCTTCACAAGATCCGTTGCTGTTGTTCTGGGATTGATTTGGACTTTTTGCACCAAAGTACGTTCATCTCTAGGAGACAGAGCGTGTCTCCTTTCTGAGCGGTATGACGGCTGCATTGTCCCATGGTGTTTATTCTTGTGTACTATTGTTTGTACAGATGAATGTGGTACCTTGAGGCGTTTGGAAATTGCTCTCAATGATGAACCAGACTTGCAGATGTCCACAAGAGGCACTGAGTTTGAAGGTAGGTAGGAAATGAAATTGAACTCAAAATGAAATGGTTAAAAAAACATAACAACGTTTGGGCGACGCCATTCTAAGGTCACGGTTCAGAGATGAGAAAGCTGATGCTAGGTCTGTGCCTATCGGCAACCCAGAGTGGTAACGTTTGCATGTTATTGTCCCTCGTTGTCTCTGGCTGTCTTTGTCGCCATCTGTTTTGCGGGGAAAGTAAGTCCTACAGTGTAGGTGTAGTCGGACACAGTGATGTACAGTAAGTAGGGAGTAAGAACAATGACCTGTAAACCCCAAGGCATTTTTAACTCAAAGTTGAACTCGGTCAATGAAAAGTAATTATTACTTCAAATGTTTGTGGTACTGACTGAACTAAATGAAGTCACATCATCAAAAAAAAAAAATGATAACAATTTTAATTTAACCAGCATGCTTTATTACAGGTAAAAAAAATCATTGTTTTTAATATCAGAGTTTTTGCATGTACATTGAGTGATTGATTATGCAAGACAAATATATATGAAAATATAAATGAATCCAATCATTTAGTTGTTTGCACGTGTTACTGAAATAGTTGTTCCAGTTTAAATGGCTTAGGTAGTCTCTTCACATGGTTCCTGTCCCTGGCAGTCATTTATGAATGCAGGTTGTGGGTGAATACAAACGTGTTGGATATCCTAATTCTGGCTGGATTCCAATGGGAATCACATATAATTTTGCAAGACAGTATAATGTGACTTGCAAGTAGGGTTGCAAAATTCGGGTAAATTTCACAGGTTTTACAGATATCCTGGTTGTAAAGATTCCTGGAAATCCATGTATTTTTATCTGGTAATTTGTTACTGTAATTTGGAATCATACTTGTAGGCATGGTGTGCCCTGTAAACCATGAGTTTCAGGCCACTGTTACAATACATCTAGGCCTCAGAATAAGACCTTATGTAATGTATTGTCATAACGAGTTTAATGATATGTGCCTAGGAACTCACTGAGTGAAGGCCAAGGGACTGAAAATAGAGACATGGTCATTGATGTGTTTTTAACTTATTTACTCGAAGGCAAGGCACACTGGGAAATGAAATTGGAGGTGTGGCTTAGTGGGGGAGTTAGTCAACATGTTCAAGCTGATACAACTCACATCTGGACCTCCTACAGGGTCACAGTGACTGTATCGGTTTGAGTAATGACTACAAAATCACTTAAACGGCTCCGACGTTAAGTGTAGCTGGTTTCCTCAAAAGTTGAGTAATGACAGCACATTGGGGTTGGCTGTACAGTTTGTATGCTTGTTTCATGTGTTTTTTTTGACTGTGTGTGTGTGTACGTCAACAGTAAAGGTAACAATTAAGGTACAGATTCCTGTGCAGTGTGCATATGTTAGCAGCCTTCACTTCCATTATGTTTTATAACTATATCTGCGTTCTAAAGTGATCCTTCATGAATACAGAAAGTGGGCGTGAATGGAGCGTCTTCCGTGGTGCTCGCTCACACTGCAGGTCATTCTGGGATACTTACATTTGAAGTAATTTAGCAGACACTCTTATCCAGAGCGACTTACAGTAGTGAGTGCATACATTTGTCATACTTCTTCTGCTGGGATACCTCCCAGCATGTGACTCATTCCAAGAACATATTCTCACTGGGAAGCAGCCGGCAAAGTAGCCCTGACTGTAACTGCATGGCATATTGCTGGGAATACTCGGGAACAGTCTGTTCCCGCTGTCGTTGTGAGTAAGAACTGCGTTCAGTATTATGAGGTCTCTGTGCATTGACAAAATGTACATGTTTTGATGAACTGCGTTACCCATGGTGCACTGCGTTACCCATGGTGCACGGGTCCATGAATGATTAGCCTACATCTACAGTAATGTGAGCATAGTGTCATACTCATAGCTGTGTTTTGTGTGGACTATGAGCCCATTTTGCACGTGGTTTTGTGTGTGATTCTGGGGGTGCCATATGTGTATGCGTCATATGCCTGTGTGTGTGCTGGCTGTATGTCTGAGTCCTTACTGAAAGCGTTTGAGGCACATTTAGATCCTGGTGACACTCTTCGTGCCAGCTCCCCAAGGTGCCTGTTCTGTCAAGCAGGAAAGTGCTGCAGTCACCTCCACAGGAGCACTGAGGGGTCTCTATGCTGACATCAACACACATACAGTAAAGGAACCCCTTTGCTGACATCACAGGAGGAGCATATTGTACTCAAGCCCAGACATTGATTTATGCACATTTATGCACAAACTCTTTTCCATTACAGTATTTGATAAACAATACAGGTCTGTGCTGTCAGTTTAAAAAAAAAACAATACTGTGCACACACTTGCTAACATACTACTGTCAGTGTGTACACACACCCATGCGCATGACATAATGGGAGTGCAAGTTTGTGTGTGTGTGTGTGCTGCAAAAGAGTGCTGTATACAGCACCTTGCGTTGTGAAGATTCAGCACTTCTTCTTGGCAAGAGGTGTGTGTGTGTGCACTCTTCCATACTGTCATCTATCCTCCCTGAGTGTTTCAGTCTTTGAGAGGCCCCGGTCTCCTCTGGACAGGCTATCAACAGGAAGCCTGGAAGATAGACCGCTGTCAATCAATATTCACAGGGCCAACCACCCTCCAGCAGGGACACAGACGTATAAGGAGAGAGGGAGTGATACCTTTCCCACAAAGTGTCCAGTGGTGTTGGTAGAATGCGGGTCAATTGTCAAGAAAGGCAATATCCTTATTCCAGGCATCCTTTTAAAAAAAATAGTTTATTTCGTATCAAATTTTATTTGTCACGTGATGAATACAACAGTTCACCAACTTCCCGTTTTGAATGAATACTGTAGTTGTGAACTTAACCAAGGTTTGTTGCTAGCACTTTTGCTTTTGGAGTAAGGCAGCCATGGCTCCATCCGCTCTCAGGGAGGTAATCTACCCCATTCTTCACTACATTGGTGTTTCGAAGTGGGATGGTACACTGTGTGGCCATTGGAAGTGGGTCCCAGGTCTGAGGTGTGCGGGATTTGTAATAGTGACGCTCAGTGATGTTACAAACTCCCGAAGGGTAATATCTATACTCACCCCTGTCGTTCGATACAAAACGTTGCATGTATCTCCCATTCGTCCTTCCTTTCTTATTTCCTTGAAGTAATGATTGATTTAGCATGACTGAACCAGAGAAAGCGTACCTAGTCAACGACATATCTTTCACCGATCTAGTCAGATCAGTGACGTTCCTTGAGAGAAGGGATGGAGGTTCAAAATCTAGTTTGGAATTTCAAATTGATATCGACAAAAATTGGAACCATGCCATTGGCTTTAGGTTCAACTTTGGTTGAGGAAAAAGTCACACGTTTTCAAAATTCCTTTTTTATGTCGATGACTTTCAAATCCAGTCAGTTTTCCACGTTGATTCAACGCTATCAGGAGGGGAAAAAATATTTTCTTAGTTGAAATTACCAGTATTTGTGCCAAGCAAAATGTCACTCTGGTATTCTTGTCCAACAAAAATATTCTATGGCTTTACCATAAGCTTGGTGTCCAATGAGCGCAAAATCAAACTTTTATTTATTTATAGGCTTAATAATACACTGTTTCATGCAGTTATAACCAGAATTTCAAGGCACTAGATGGAATCTGTGGGTCCCACTACACAAGAGCATCCTTTTATTTCACCAACCTTTCAAACCTGCATTTCTTGTCCTAAACAGAAATGGCTACCACCATCCTTGCTTCCTTTTCTTCTCAGATGTCAATAAATCACAGATCTCACATGACATGATGGATGAAAGCAGTGTAGTGGAAGCTTTCATCCAGTCATGTTAGATCAGTAATTATTTCAAGGAAGGGAAGAAGGATCTTCAGGTCATGGCCCTGTGTGTAGAGATAGTGAAACATACTCCTTATCCCGTTAGTTCAGTGACAAAGACAACCCAGACTTCTCCCACTCAGATCAGTGAAAACAACGGAACACAGACATAGAATCTGAGGACTGTTTTACATGTTTTATTTTTTTATTTAACCATTATTTAACTTGGCAAGTCAGTTCTTATTTACAGTGACGGACGACCACAATTGTGTGCTGCCCTTATGGGACTCCCATTCATGGCCAGATGTGTTGCAGCTTGGAATCGAACCAGGGACTGCAGTGACGCCTCTTGCACTGAGAGGCAGTGACATACACAGCTGCGCCACTGACCTCAAGAACAGTTGCATAACTTCTATGCAAGTGTACAGACTTTTGTCTCTCGACTGTAAAGCCTCTGATTGTTTACTGAAATTGCTCCTCTTCCCACAAGTAAGTGTGTGCATGTAGCTGTGCCCATATCTGTTTGTGCGTGTGTGTGCCCCAGTTATATAGTCTGGTTGATTCCGGGACATCCATGCAGGCATCCCTTTCTCCAGTTTCAGCATCAGTCTGGAAGCACAGGCAATCATCACACACACATACGCACGGTATGTGTCTGTTATAGGAATGTCCAGTTGAACAAAAGGAGAGCAATCAAAAATCACTCTGTGTATTACAAGCTGCAACAGGGAGACACCACCCAGCACAGAAGCAGATAAAGTCTACCTGGCCTTCTCTAAACAAGCCCTTATACCCCAATCAGTCAGTAAACTGTTTTGACAGCATTAGCCCCAGGGGCTTGTAGAAAACCCAGTGTAGCAGTGACCTTTGTCTCCTGCTACAGAGTTACAAACATCAGCTACTACAGAAAACTGCAATAGAGCGATCACAGTAGTCAGACGATCATCAGTAATCAATTACATCAAAGGGCAGTCACAAAGGAATCAGAACATCCGTGTCCACATAATGTCATCAATGCAACAGTGAATAAACTGTGTGTCCTCGGTCCTTGGACCTTCAGTAACTTGCTCTGGTGTCAAGCACTACTTACAGATATGAGAACAGTCTATAACATCAGGGCATCAAGTCTAGTGACCACCAACCCACACCCTAAGTGTCACAAATAGAACACTGGCAATCATGTGTATTGCAGAAACATCATTCTAAACTACACTACCGTTCAAACGTTTTGGGTCACTTAGAAATGTCCTTGTTTTTTAAAGAAAAGCACTTTTGTCCATTTTTAAAATTACATCAAATTGATCCGAAACACAGTGCAGACACTTGTTAATTTTGTAAATGACTATTGTAGCTGGAAACCACATTTTCTTTTATAGAATATCTACATAGGTGTACAGAGGCCCATTTATCAGCAACCATCACTCCTGTGTTCCAATGGCATGTTGTTAGCTAATGCAAGTTTATAGTTTTAAGAGGCTAATTGATCATTAGAAAGCCCTTTTGCAATTATGTTAGCACAGCTGAAAACTGTTCTGATTTAAAGAAGCAATAAAACTGGCCTTTAGACTACTTGAGTATCTGGAGCATCATCATTTGTGGGTTTGATTACAGAGTCAAAATGGCCAGAAACAAAGCCCTTTCTTCCGAAACTCGTCAGTCTATTCTTTGTTCTGAGTGATTAAGGCTATTCCATGCGAGAAATTGTCAAGCAACTGAAGAGCTCGTACAACTCTGCACGACTCCCTTCACAGAACAGCACAAACAGTTTCTAACCAGAATAGAAAGCTTGGGAGGCCCCGGTGCACAACTGAGCAAGAGGACAAGTACATAGTCTAGTTTGAGAAACAGATGCCTCACAAGTCTTCAACTGACAGCTTCATGAAGTAGTACGCGCAAAACACCAGTCTCAACGTCAACAGGGAAGAGGCGACTCCGGGATGCTGACTTTCTAGGCAGAGTTGCAAAGAAAAAGCCATATCTCAGACTGGCCAATTAAAGATTAAGATGGGGGGGGAGAACACAGACACTGGACAGAGCAACTGTGCCTAGAAGGCCAGCATCCCGGAGTCGCCTCTTCATCGCTGACTCTGAAGGCTGTAGACCTGGCTCCTAACATTTATTCTTTCAGATACTTTAGGTACTTGATTTAGCTCACACCCCTTAAGCTCGTCAAAAATCGCCTCAATTTACAGAGGAGCTACATTACTATGCAATGGTCTCCAAGCAGCCAGAACAGCATAGTCGGCTAAAATAGTGCTGACCAGCCGACGAGACGAGCCCAGCATAGATCAGCCCAAATCAAAAATGACTTGCGCTAGCATTAGCTCAAATTATACCCAAGCTTCAAAAAGTCTTGGTTGTTGCTCAGCACATCTAAAATAAGCTCCTGTTGGATCATTAAGTCGCATGTCCCCCTTTTCCTACTAAACGGCTGTGGTTCAGAATCCGACAGCCAATCAGCCAGTCCTCCCCACCTGATATCCCCCAGCTGCCTTTGCTGAATTAGGAGCATCCAGAGAAGCAGTTACAGCTGCCTTTCTCCACTTGCCTTTTCTGGGGCAGTCAATCTGAGACACACACACACACACACACACACACACACACACACACACACACACACACACACACACACACACACACACACACACACACACACACACACACACACACACACACACACACACACACACACACACACACACACACACACACACACACACACACACACACACACACACACACACACACACACACAGATTTCCTGATTCATTTGGAAGGTTGATTTAAGAAGTAGAGAATGACATGGTGTGTAAATTGGAATGGCTACGTCTCGTACTGCATTGGTGACTGGGTGCTTGTCGCCTCAAACGAAATTCTTCTGCTGCTCTTACCGTTCGCTACATACTTCAGTCGGAGACTGCCGTCATTGAAGTCATGTGGTGGTGTCAAAATGAGGGGTGCTGTACAAAACAAAGTCACCAGTGACTGTATCTCTAACCAATCAGAGTATCAAAGCCAATGACGAATTTTCAAAACACTGCTTTACCCACGTGTGGAACCAATCGGATGGTCCTGAATAGATTTCCATTCTAGATATTGTTGGGGAGCTACTCGAATCCAGACTCATTGCGTGGAAGAAAGTCATGTCTGTGGGCGTTAGGTAGCGTTTGGGTAGCCAGGCAAGGTGACTGGATCTTTGACAGCAGTGTCCACTACATTTGCTGTGTGTATAGAGCATCTGTTAGGAATACTGACGGGTTTGTTAGGAATTTCGTTTGTTAGGAATACTGACGTCTGTCTGCCTCTGTCCCTCCATTTTCCCCTCCATCTTGCCTTGTTCTCTTCTTTCCTAGCCTCGAGGTCTCTCTCTTGATCTTTGCTTGTTGGACAGTGTCAATTTGGGGTAGCGGCGTGGACAATGCTGGCTGTGTCTTCAACCTGTCTTTGCTCCTGGATGGCATACTGCACTCAAGACATGCTTCTGTTTGTACATTGGCCAGAGAGAGAATTGTCAGAACTTTAGGTACAACACACCACAGAGCTTCTATGGAAGGATAAGGTCTGCAGCCTCCACACCAAACACTACTGACACCACCATCAGAAAGCTAAAGCTGTAGCAAGCTACTATAGTTAAGTGGCCGAGGTAGACCATATCTTTGATGCCTAACCCAACTACTAAGTCCAAGGGTTTCCTGTTATCTGTGGCCCATCAACACCTTCCCGTCTTCCGTAACCCTGCCAAACGTTAAATTTCCTGCTT
Source organism: Oncorhynchus keta (assembly GCF_023373465.1). Taxonomy (NCBI): domain Eukaryota; kingdom Metazoa; phylum Chordata; class Actinopteri; order Salmoniformes; family Salmonidae; genus Oncorhynchus; species Oncorhynchus keta. The sequence continues at coordinate 44,527,317 of NC_068454.1, read as the reverse complement.
TGGTCCCTCCTCCGCAGCCACCATGCGTCCCTCACTCGCGGTCCTTCCCAGGACCCGTAACCATCCCCACACAGCCCCCCCCCACAATGCACACGGACTGTCTGCACACGTGGGGCGGGAGCACCTGTCGGCCCCACGGAGGCGCAGCCCACACCTGCGACACACGCTCAGCCCAGAGAACCTGCGGAGCCTGGCGGAGCGAGGCGGTGCCGCCAGGGACACGGCTTCTGTGGTGAGCAGCCCCATGGGTCTCCCGAGGGCCAACAGCGACACAGACCTGGTGACCTCGCAGGGCCGCTCGTCGCTGACTGCGTCCACACTGGAGTTCACGCTGGGGAGGGGCCAGAACCTGGTCATCTCCTGGGACATCAAGGAGGAGGTGGACGCCACCGACTGGATCGGCCTGTATCAAATTGGTATGTTCATTTCACAATGATGTAGTTCATAACTAGGAAAGTTTAAAGTAGAACACCTATACTGGTGGCCCCAGCACGAACATAGTCCTGCACGAACACCACCTGATTCAACTTCTCAACTAATAATATAGCCATTGATTTGTTGAATCGGGAGTGTTCGTATCTGCCTGAACAAAAATGAACTGGAGTTGAGAAACATGTCCATTTACTGGTGGAGCATGGAATGAAAGGTTGAAAGAAATGTTCCATATTCATTGATAATATAACAGTAGTGTTTCTTTGATTAACTAGTTGTACTGAGCTGACTGAACAGATAGCTGCTCTGTAGGACTGGCTGATTCTAGTTAGTTTTGTAGAGTTGAGAATAGCAAGTCTCTGGAGCAGGAGTCTCCAGAGTCCATATTGAAACTGGAGCTGTTGAAATTCCACAGAAGGGAGGCCTGAGTCAACATGAAATATTTCTGACTTGGTGTACTATAAAGGCGCCCGCATACTAGGTTCTGTTTGCTCCGAGCAGAACTCAGCTAGGTGACTTAAATGTGTGCCATCGCGCATGCTCTCTTAAAAGACATATGCATGAAAAACTAGAAGAAAGCAGCAATATTACTGTTTGTCCCTCTTGAGAGGCCATAGCAACAACACAGCCAGTATACACTTCCTCATATAATCGGAATTAGTCTAAGATTTCTTGATTTAAAAAAAAAAAAAATTTGCAGGGGAGTTCTTAGTTGCAGATTTGACATCTAACTACATTCTCATGTAAGAAAACGTGCATGAAAATTAGTCGTCTCTCAAACACTTAATTGAACAATCCCGTCCTTAGTTCCCACTCCTACTAGCAGTAGTACTGTTGACCAATCAACGATGAAGGGGCATAGACTACGGCTACCAAACTTCGACTTGACTAAAGAAAATACGTTGTGCAGCCCGATAAACAGCCGAACACCAAAATGAACCAAAACGGTGCACAAATTGTCATAATATATATACGCAAACTGTTTTTACTGGGAAACATGCGATAGGCTTTACACGCACACCATCACGTATACCATATACACTTAGACTATTCTGGGTGGTCCCTAACATGATAGCCCTGCTTTAGCAGCACACTGCATAAGGCTACTAAGCCTAAATGTTCCCCTGTTGCAGTGAAAAGCAACCTATCTAGCATATTGTTCATATTATGAACCACATATTGTTTGAAACTACAGTATGGCCAATTCGGTTCTATGTAATTATGTATACCCACTAGAGACATTCAGCCAACAAACTCTCTAGTATTTATTTAACAGAAAGCTAGAGCAACCACATTATGATTGACTCTAATTCTCATTTACCGGTTTACCAATATACCAATTGGCTGTCGGGACGAGTCAGTCGACCTCTAGACGCTCCATGAGTCCTCTATCCACCCGCCCCTTGACCTCACTGGACTTCCCTCCTTTAAGGAAGAAGGATACCAAGGGTTCGCTGTAAGGCTGAAATATGAGAGACAGGAGAAAGCAGAGAAAGCATGCAGGGAGGGCGCCAGGCCACGTGGCTATCGATCACGAGGCCATCATGCACTTCATTACTAGCGTCAGGGTCTTAATCCCCCGGGGTGCCCCGTGCTCTCCCACTTTCCACTACTAAGCAGACATTCAATGATATCACCTCACCCCATCCCCCCCTCCCATTGTGCTGCTTCGTGCTCGTTCAGTTCAGCCTGAAGTGGTGGTTCATTTTGGGGGGAAAGTGCTACGTACAGCGTAATTCCCTCCGTTTTAACTCCGTGGTAGGTTACAATTTCTTGTCCTTTGTGTTAGAGGTCGCAGGGAATGCATTTTAGGCACTACATTTATGGATTAAAGGAAAATTGTCTGAAGTTAGGTATCTGTCATGGTTATATGACATGAGGCTAAACAGACATGGAACAACAGCTGTGATAAGGCTGCATTTTGGAGCGTAGACAAGTGCTGTTCAATAAACATCTGGCCATAACATTTATAACATTATTTGGGGTCAACCATTTTCAAAGTTGGACAATAATCCAGAAGTTTGTCTGTCACTGTCATGTCTTCATAGAACACAACACGCGCTCATTTAGAACCCCACACACATACTGACTGGACTGACGGCGCTTTCTTTCTGTTCGCCGGCCCAGATGAAATCAGCCCATCCAATGTGTGGGACTGTAAGAACCGTGGGGTGAATGGGACACAGAGGGGCCAGATCGTCTGGAGGTTGGAGCCTGGGCCTTACTTCATGGACGGTGAGAGGAGAGGAGAGAAAGCATCAGTGGGATTCATACAGTGAGAAATATGATCAAGTATAATGTCGAAACTACTTTTCAAAACCACACTCATTACACACTCATTTGGACCACACTCATTACAATGGGACAGGATTAAGAAGGGGGAGATACAATACTTAATAATTGACATTGGTTTCATTCCAAATGGCACCCTATTCCCTATGTAGTGCGCAATTTTATTTTTTTACCTTTCGTGATATCCAATTGGTAGTTAGTCTTGTCGCATTGCTGCAACTCCCGTGCTACAGGTCGAACCCGGATCTGTAGTGATTCCTCTAGCACTGGGATGCAGTGCCTTCGATAGCTGCGCCACTCGGGAGGCCCCGTAGTGCACTACTTTTGAGCAGGGCCTATAGGGAACAACCGTAGTGGCATTATTTCATGGGTAACTAATGGGAAGGGAATTACACTGCAATTGCACAGTAGACTACTTTTAATTGACTTGTTAATTCTATAATACATGCAAACACAAGTAATTGTGAGCAAGATTTGTACGTTTTGCATTACTCCATGTACGCACTTCCCTGTTGCGTAAGAACATTACAAGTCCCGTCTCATAATTGAGGCGCAGCCAGCCAAAGAGTGGGTGAAGAGAGAAACGAGGGATGGTGTTCATATCATGCATCTCTCTGTTTTCCCTCTAGCTGAGACCAAGATCTGCTTCAAGTACTATCACGGCGTCAGTGGAGCCCTGAGAGCAACCACCCCCTGCATCACTGTGAAGAACCCTGGAGTCCTGGTGTGTCTGCCTGTGTGTTTATGGTTTGTTGTGTGTGTGTGTGTGGTGTGTCTGTGTGTGTGTTTCACATTCAACTTCTCTGTGTCTCTCAGGGAGAAGGTCAAAGTGAGGGGCAGTCATCCACAGATCATCCTCGCAAACTAATCAGCTTTACTTTGACAGGTGAGGTGTGGTTTGGCTAAAACCAGGAAGATGTCCTCATTGACTCAGAAAAGGTGCCCTCTATAGTTCGGATTCAAATGATTTAATAGAAGAGCGTCAAAGTTTTCCACTATCGATGAACTCGTTATTACAATCTACTACTACTTCTTTATTTGACCTTTTTATTCCTCCTTACATGTGTTATTCCCACTTGAAAATAAGTTCCAACTTTGCATTGCTCCTAACATCCGACGTGCAAGCAGTTATACAGTCAGCCTCAATCGTTGACTAAAGTTCCTTCCAATTGGCCTCGAGCACGGATTTCCTTCGCAAAAGTAGAACCGAATGAATGTGTTTGTATGTCATCCTTACCTTGCAATAAACCTCCGACAACTAGTGAAAAAGCCAAAGTTTCTGCAACTCTTCGTTTGGAATATGAGTTCAAATGGTAAGCTGCTCTTTGGTTTCCCTGGCTTGTGACATTAACAATTGGACTTGGGCAAAACTGCAGTTGCAGATAAAAGCCTTTATTGAAACGGCTTGACATGTCCATTTTTAGAAGGTTAAATGACAAGGTAATGTAGTGGGTCTCAGAGTAGGAGTGATGTCCCCCCACATCTTCCATGTAGTCTTATTCATTGTGAGCTAAAAAGCTAAACTGATCCTGGGTCAGCACTCCTACTCGGAGACTCTTGACATAATACAGACCCTGATTTAATGACGGTCATCCTCTGTGTAGATATGCATGCGGTGGGGCTGAAGAAGGGTATGTTCTTCAACCCGGATCCCTACCTGAAGATGTCCATCCACCCTGGGAAGAGAAGTGGCTTCCCCACTTTCAGCCACCACGGACAGGAGAGACGCTCCGCCATCATCGCCAATACCACCAACCCTAAGTGGCGCGGAGAGGTGATCTATATACATGCATGTACACACACACACACGTGCACAGACATACACGCAAACGTGCACACTCACTCCACTCATAGATCACTGGTTCACTCACTAGATGTGTTCCCTATTATTTACAATATTGTAAAGATTAAACGTTTGAAATCAATATGGCTGAAGAGTCAAGCGAAATATAGAGTTCATGGGGAGCCGAGCGAGCCTTCCCCGCTAGGCTTCTCCTTGCTCAGATTGTCATGGTGTTTCACTTCAGATTTCCAATTAAGTTGCTGTCCACTTAAATTGGTGCTAATCCTCTGCTCACCGCAAATCACTTTTACTTAGAAAGGTCAGATGGTGCTTAGCTCACAGTCTGTGTCTCCCTCTCTCTGTAGAAATACACTTTTGTAGCACTGATGACAGACATTCTGAACATCGAGGTGAAGGACAAGTTTGCCAAAAGTCGACCAATCATCAAACGCTTCCTTGGTCAGCTGACCATTCCTGTGCAGAGGCTGATTGAGAAAATACCTGGGTAGGTAACCTGGAACATTGGCACACACGCACACACACACACACACACACACACACACACACACACACACACACACACACACACACACACACACACACACACACACACACACACACACACAAAATGTGCTTTAAAATAAACAAACAATTTATACACACTCAAAGACATACGTGTTTTTAATGATGCTCATTTAGACCCATGCTCATAATTATTGATTGTTCTCTATACTTTATCATTGCGTGTTAACTATAGTTGAGTAATTGCATTTGGTTGTTTGTTTGTCTGTCCGTCTATCCTCAGTCTCCAGCCTCTGAGCTTCTCTCTGTGTCGACGGTTGCCCACTGAGCACGTGAGTGGCCAGATGCAGTTCCGGGTGGAGCTCACATCCACTGGACCTGACGGTGAGGGCCATTGCCTGTAATTTATTGTGTTTGTAAACAACAATACCTAATTGAAGTGCACACTGCTGAATTGTAATGGAATAAAAAGGTATTACAAAATGATGAATCTTGATCTCGTTCATGCTCAGGGGCCTCTCCAGACTCTATCATTGGTGTGCCCAATAACGGGGCCCCTGGGACTCCATCAGATGACGAGGATCTGCCCCACCTACTCCCGGGGGTGGTTACTGGAGGCCCCTCCCCTACTGGCTCCCTGGGCTCACAGAGGTCCTGGGAAGGTGGGGCCACAGCCTATCCAGTCCCAGACTACAGGGACTTTAGCGGTACAGAGGGCAGAACCACAGAGGGTGAATCCTACTCTGGCCCTCTACGGTTGCAGAGGTCCCTGAGCGAAGGCCTGGATGCCATCGAGGCCCCCAAGGGCCCCGGAGAGAGGCCCCTGGGCGCTGCTTCACCGAAGCTGCGCTCTAGCTTTCCCACTCACACACGTCTCAGTGCCATGCTGCACATTGACTCAGACGAAGATGAGGAGCGCTCGGGGCCCACTGACATTTACCCGGTGCCCGGGTCCCCCCTGCTGCTCAACGGGGGTCCCGAGGGGCCTGAAGAGGAAGACGTTGTCCCAGAGCTAGAGCAGGATCCTGACCCTGAGCAGCTGGAACCCAGTGTGGTGGGAGATGAACAGCTGATGGTAACGGGGGAAGATTGTGCCCCTGGTGGTGAATCCAATGTGGCCCCTGAGTTAGACCTGGCCCTCGACTTCGAGGACTCCTCAGAGCCTGATGTTTTCTCGGAGGTGGAGGAAGTTCCTTTCTTCTCCGAGGCGCTGTCCCAGAGTCTTTTGACTGTGGGCCTGGAGGGGCCAGAGGAAGGCCAGGGGCCCGCTGACAACCCCTCGTCGCCGATTGACACCTGCTCCATGGCAATGGCCCCACAGACAGTCTTCTCTTCCTCAGAGAGTTGCCCAATCACAATTTCCACGGCTGAGGTGAGTGACTGGTGGTTAAGTGAGTAGATCATACCCGTGGTTAAAGGTTCTCTATGCAATACATAAAAATATATCTGTAGTAGTAAGTCAAGGAACAATCACGGAAACCCAGAACTAAAATCTTGCGTGATTGTGTCAGATGCTCGATTAAATTCGACACGTTAGAAAATATGCTAGAATGAGGAGTGGAAGCAGGGCGGTAGCTCTCTTTGCAAGTTACAGGCAATTCTATGGGCCAAATGTCCCCTCCCCATCTGATATCCGAAAGATTGATGAAATATCGGATCAAAGTTCCTCGTTAGACGTCCGTCTGTTGACAGATGCTAGGATACCAGTTATGCGTGTCTGTCCATGAGACATTTAGTAAAGGAACAATTCAGGATTTAAAGCTATAAAGTTGCTTGCTCACTGAGTGGTCTTCCTGTTTCAGGATTGGTTCTCATGCTGAGGTTGAAAACCGAGCTAATACAATACTACATCAAACAATGTTTCTAGCCAGGACCTTACCTTGTTTCAGCAAACCTCACAAAGTAAGGTATCAAAAATAAAAAAAGCTGCGGTTCTAAAAGAATGAACCACAACCCGCCATTGGGTCCTACCCAGAGATGTGGTTAGTGGTTCAAAAAAGGTGGGTGAACAAGAACGCCTTTCGAGATGATGCCGGCAGGTAGCGCAAATACTAACAATGTCATTTTAGTGTTATAGGCGCACAAACGTTATTCACCAAAGCAAATAAGGTGTGTTAACATCATTTATTAATGCTCCACTACATCCCTGGTCCTGACCCATCATTTGGGAAACACTGTTCTGACCTCATTGAGCCCTCATGTTGCAGGAGGCAGAGGAGAGGGCAGTAGCTGCCATTGACCCAGGGGGAGACTCCTTCACTGGCACTCCACCCACCCACCAGCACGTAGACGACGAGGGGGGCGGGCATACGTCAGCCAATGAGGTTGAAGGAGATGCTCCGTCTGCCTATGCGCTGGAGCCAGGGGAGGAGATTAGTGAGCGGATGTGGAGCTTACAGGTATCTGGGGATGTTCCCCAGGATGAGGAGGGGGAGGAGCCAAGACCCGCAGGGGTGGCTGTATCTGTTGATTCAGACGCAGTTGCCATGGAGGCAGATGGAGAAGAGGGTGTGTAACTACCACTTTTAAAATAATTTCTTCATGCTTTATTTTGCAGCCTAATATTTACCTTGCAGTATCTTAGAAATTACATGATGAAATTATAACTACATTATATTACTATTCTGCTTCCGTGGGATTCATCAAAGCATCCACATACACCCCTACTTGAAATTATCATTAAATATGATGAATTAATCCAGTCATGTAGAAACTAATAGTGAATTACCATAACTATAAAAAGGCTCATGTGCTCTTTTCCTGAATGTATCCTCAGGTGCTCAAGTGAACGGTCACCCCGTGCACTGCCTCCCCTCAGTGCGCCATGACATTCACCGTTACCAACGAGTGGACGAACCGTTACCTCCTAGTAAGTGTCTGTCTGTGGTCCTTCTGTAGCTCAGTTGGTAGAGCATGGCACTTGTAACGCCAGGGTAGTGGGTTCAATTCCCGGGACCACCCATACGTAGAATGTATGCACACATGACTGTAAGTCGCTTTGGATAAAAGCGTCTGCTAAATGGCATATATTATTATTATTATATTACATACTATATCTGTATGTATTTGAGGTGAAGGAAGATGACAAAAAGGAGAGAAAGAAGGCTGCTTGATACAATGTGTATTTTTGGCTTCATAGAGGCTGATAGAGGGGGCTTCTTTGTATTTGTGCCTTAATGGCTTCTTTGACTATTACTTCTATAAGTATGTAGACAAACTGAAAGGGTGCATACTGCCACCTGGAGTGTGTTGTCTGAACATGTATAAAACCAATGTTGGAAATTTACTGCCACATGCAGTTAAGGAATGTTTGCTGAGGAGTATAATTAATTGGCTGATCCTTTCCTTATGACCTGCATATCTACTTCAAAATGGTGACAGTTCTCAATGGCACTGCCCATGCTAAAACACGCTTTGTCATTAGAGCTGTCTATCTAAATCTATGACTTGTCCTACATTTCTAACTGCTATATACACAATGGTATACTATTTGATATACTGTATTTTTATGCTATTCGAGGTGTCATGGTTCTGTCAGAATGCATCTGCATGTCAACCATGTGTGAATTCAGTTTGAATGTGTCCCAAATGGCACCCTATTCCCTACGGGCTTTGGTCAAAAGTAGTGCACTATAAAGGAACTAGGGTGTCATTTGGGACATTGCCTCTGTCTCATGTTAAGTGTGTGTTTGCGAATGTAAAGCCATGTGTTTGTTCTCCTCAGACTGGGAGGCGAGGATCGATAGTCACGGTCGTATTTTCTTTGTCGATCACGTGAACCGGACCACCACGTGGCAGCGCCCCACCGGACCCCCCGCTCCCCAGGGCCTGACCCGCTCCAGCTCCATCCAACAGATGGAGCAGCTCAACCGCAGGTCTGTAATCATGTAGAGACGCACACACACACACGTACATACACACCATGCGCTCATACACTCGCACACATATATGTGCGTATATATACGTACTCACACCATCTCTCTCCCTCACACACTCAGGTGAACACACACTTTTGTAACTTCAATCCTCTACATTTCCTCTCTCTCCTTAACCCTTCACACCCTTTCCTCTTTTTCTCACACTGTCCTTCTTTCCCTCTTACTCTATTTCTGTCTGTCAGATATCAGAGCATCAGGAGGACGATGACCAGTGAGAGGTCTGAGGAGAACACAGTTGACCTCCCGCCAGAGCCCACAGAGAGTGACTTTCTGCCCCAGACCATCCCTGGTGTGCTTGTACACTAACATTCATACACACACGCACTGATAACACACACGAGGTATGCACACATACTGTATGTGCGCGCATACAAGCACATGCACAGACACACACACACACACACACACACACACACACACACACACACACACACACACACACACACACACACACACACACACACACACACACACACACACACACACACACACACACACACACACACACACACACACACACACACACCCTTTCCAACATATATTTACCTCTAACAGTTTTTGTTTTGTCTGTTGTAGAGTACAGGAGAGAGAGCGCAGTGGGTCACTCCAGCTCTCGGTCGCGTCTCTCTCTGCTGCTCCAGTCCCCAAGCGCAAAGTTCCTGTGCAGCACAGACTTCTTCACCGTGCTGCATTCTAACCCTGTGAGTCTGGCTGCACAGGCGCTCAACTCTCACCTTTCACCTTCTTATGGATCACCTTTGGTCCCTCAAGGTCACCCTTACCATGTCATATCTCTCAGTAGTTGATAATGATCAGCAAAGGTGTGTATGGTAAGGAAAGAGCTTCTTGGAGTGAACTGCTCTTTTCTCGTTTACTTCAAATTTTGCCTTCATCAGGTTAATTGATATATAAATACGAGCCATGCTACCTGGGTTTTCATTCGTCATTCTCCCTTAATGTGTTTGCTCACAGTAATAACCCCATTTACAGAAGAGCCCAGCATTTAATGTCCCTCTTTTGATGTCCTCATCAGTCTGTCCCCCCCCCCCTCCCTCCCCAGAGTGCCTACAGCATGTTTACGAGCAACACCTGCCTGAAGCACATGATCAGTAAGGTGCGTCGGGACGCCCACCACTATGAGCGTTACCAGCACAATCGGGACCTGGTGGCCTTCCTCAACATGTTCACCAACAGCCAGCTGGAGCTACCCAGGGGCTGGGAGATGAAGCATGACCAGACTGGCAAGGTCTGGACCAGTGTGTGGGGGGTAGGGGTGTGTGTGAAGTGGGGTTGGGTGTAAGAGCAGGGAGTGTGTGGATATACAGTACCAGTCAAGAGTTTGGACACCTACTCATTCCAGGGTTTTTATTTACTTGTATTACTTGTATTATATTGTGGAATAGTAGTGAAGACATCAAAGCCCCCCCAAAAAAGTGTTAAACAAATCAATATATTTTAGATTCTTCAAAGTAGACACCCTTTTCCTTGATGATAGTTTTGCGCACCCTTGGCATTCTCTCAACCAGCCTCATGAGGTCGTCACCTGAAAAGCATTGCAATTAACTTGTGTGCCTTGTTAAAAGTTAATTTGTGGAATTTCTTCACATCCTAATGTGTTTGAGCCAATCAGTTGTGTTGTGACAAGGTAGGGGTGGTATATAGAAGATATCCCTATTTGGTAAAAGACCAAGTCCATATTATGGCATGAACCGCTCAAATAAGCAAAGAGAAATGAGTCAAATCAAATTTTATTGGTACATCACATACACATGATTAGCAGATGTATTGCGGTTGTAGCGAAATGCTTGTGCTTCTAGCTCCGACAGTGCAGTGATATCTAACAAATTACACAACATATACCCAAATGCACACAAATATAAGTAGGAATTAATTAAGGCTATATACATATGGATGAGCGATGTCAGAGCGGAACGGACTAATATTCTGTAGAATAGTATAGAAAACAATATATACATATGAGTAATGCAAGATATGTAAACATTAAGTGAATGAGATACCTTAGAATAGTATAGAAAACAGTATATACATATGAGATGAGTAATTCCAGATATGTAAACATTATTAAAGTGACTAGTGTTCTATTCCTTAAAATGGCCAGTGGTTTCTAGTCTATGCTTACAGGCAACAGCCTCTAATGTGCTAGTGATGGCTGTTTAACAGTCTGATGGCCTTGAGATGGAAGATGTTTTTCAGTCTCATGGTCCCAGCTTTTATGCACCTGTACTGACCTCACCTTCTGGATGATAGTGGGGTGAACAGGCAGTGGCTCGGGTGTCCTTGATCTTTTTGGTCTTCCTGTGACATTGGGTCCTGGAGGGTGGGTATTTTGCCCCCGGGAATGCGCTGGGCAGACCATACCACCCTCTGGAGAGCCTTGCGGTTGTGGGCATTGCAGTTGCCGTACCAGGCGGTGATACAGCCCGACAGGATGCTTTCAATTGTGCATCTGTAAATGTTTGAGGGTTTTAGGTGACAAGCCAAATTTCTTTAGCCTCCTGAGGTTGAAGAGGCTGTTGTGCCTTCTTCACCACACTGACTGTGTGGGTGGACCATTTCAGTTTGTCAGGGATGTTTGTCAGGGATGTAAGCTTTCCTGAAGTCCACGATCATCTTGCTTTGTTGACGTTGAGTGAGAGGCTGTTTTCCAGCCACCACATTCCCAGAGCCCTCACCTATTCCCTGTAGGCGGTCTTGTCATTGTTGGTAATCAAGCCTACTACTGTTGTCGTGTGCAAACTTTATGATTGAGTTGGATGCGTGCTTAGCCACGCAGTGATGGGTGAACAGGGAGTACAGGAGGAGGCTGAGCATGCACCCTTGTGGGGCCCCAGTGTTGAGGATCAGCAGAGTGGAGGTGATGTTTCCTACTTAGGTCCAGGACCCAGTTGCACAGGGTGGGGTTCAGACCCAGGGCCGAGAGCTTAATGATGAGCTTGGAGGGTACTATGGTGTTGAATGCTGAGCTATAGTCAATAAACAGCATTCTTACATAGGTATTCCTCTTGTCCAAATGGGATAGGGCAGTGTGCAGAGTGATGTCGATTGCATCGTCTGTGGATCTATTGGGGCGGTAAGCAAATTGAAGTGGGTGTAGGGTGGCAGGTAGGGTGGAGGTGATATAATCCTTGACTAGTCTCTGAAAGCACTTCATGATGACAGAGGTGAGTGCTATGGGACGATAGTCATTAAGTTACCTTTGCCTTCTTGGGTACAGGAACAATGGAACAATGGCCATCTTGAAGCATGTGAGGACAGCAGACTGGAATGGGGAGAGATCGAATATGTCTGTAAACACTCTAGCCAGCTGGTCTGCACATGCTTTGAGGACGCAGCTAGGGGTGCCATCTGGGCCCGGTAGCCTTGCAAGGGTTAACACATTTTAAATGTTTTACTCTCATCTGCCACAGAGAAGAGCCCACAGCTCTTTGTAGCGGGCCACGTCTGTGGCACTGTTATCCTCAAAGCGTGTGAAGAATGTGTTTAGCCTATCCAGAAGCGAGACGTCGGTTTCGGCGATGTGGCTGGTTTTCCTTTTGTAGTCCGTGATTGTCTGTTGTCCCTGCTACATACGTCTCGGGTCTGAGCCGTTAAATTGCGACTCCACTTTATCTCTATACTGACATTTAGCTTGTTTGGTTGCCTTGCGGAGTGAATAACTACACTGTTTATATTCTGCCATATTACCGATCGTCTTGCCATGGTTAAATGCGGTGGTTCACGCTTTCAGTTTTGCATGAATGCTACCATCTATCCACGGTTTCTGGTTGGGGTAGGTTTTAATAGTCAGTGGGTACTACATCTCCTATACACTTCCTTATAAACTCCATCTCCGTATATGCGTCTAGATTATTTCCTCACAAGCTTCCTGGAACATATCCCAGTCCACTTGATCAAAACAATCCTGAAGCATAGATTCCGATTGGTCAGACCAGCGTTGAATAGTACGAAGCATGGGTACTTCCTGTTTGAGTTTCTGCCTATAGGACTGGAGGAGCAAGATGGAGATGTGGACTGATTTGCCGTAAGAAGGGCGGGGGAGGGCCTTTTAAGCATTCAGGAAGTTTGAATAGCAATGTTTGAGTCTTAGTAGCTCAGGTAGGACAGTCAGCATGTTGATAGAACCTTGGCAGCCTCGTCCTCAGATGTGCTTTGTTAAAATCCTCAGCTACAATAAATGCAGCCTCGGGTTATGTGATTTCCAGTTTGCATAAAGTCCAGTGAAGTTCTTTGAGGGCCATCGAGGTTTCGGTTTGAGGTGGGATGTAAACGGCCATGGTGATGACGGAGGAGAATTCTCTTGGGAGATAATATGGTCAACATTTAATCGTGAGGTATTCTAGGTTGGGTGAACAAAAGGACTTGAGTTCCTGTATGTTCCTAGAATTACACCATGAGTCATTAATCATGAAACACACCCCACTGCCCTTCTGCTTCCCAAAGATATTTATTCCTGTCTGTGCGATGTAGTGAGAATCCTGCTGGCTTTACGGACTCCGACAGTGTCCCGAGAGAGCCATGTTTCCGTGAATCAAAGTACGCAATGTTTCTCTGGATAGAAATCCTTGCTCTAAGCTCAACTTTTTTTAAATCCAAAGACCGAACATTAGCGAGTTAAATACTCAGAAGTGGTATATGGTGTGCGCGCCTCCTAGGTCAAACCAGCAGGCCGCGTCGAGTGCCTCTCCTCCGCCGGTGACGTTCTGTGTCGGCCTCTGGAATAAGTTAAATTGTTCTGGGGAGAGTGAACAAAGGATCTGCTCCAGGGAAGTCTGGTAGTTCTGGTGAGTCGGCACTCTAATATCCAATAGTTCTTCCCGGCTGTATGTAATGACAACATTTCCTGAGCTAATAATGTAAAAAAAAAAAATACTGCATTTTCCTAAGAGCTAGTCGCGATGCTGCCATCTCCATCAATGCCATCTTTGTCGAGCAGTCCATCATTACTTTGAGACATGAAGGTCAGTCAATCCGGAACATTTCAAGACCTTTGACATTTTCTTCAAGTGCAGTCGCAAAAACCGTCAAGCTCTATGGTGAAACTGGCTCTCATTAGGACTGCCAAAGGAAAGGAAGACCCAGAGTTACCTCTGCTGCAGATGATAACTTCATTAGAGTTGCCAGCCTCAGAATTTGCAGCCAAAATAGATTCTTCAGAGTTCATCTCTACATCAACTGTTCAGAGAAGACTGCGTGAATCCGGCCTTCATGGTAGAATTGCTGCAAAGAAACCACTACTAAAGGACACCAGTAAGACCAGACTTGCTTGGTTCAAAAAACACGAGCAATGGACATTAGACTCGTGGAAATCTGTCCTTTTGGACCAGATTTGAAATTTTTGGTTCCCACTGCCGTGTCTTTGTGAGATGCCGAGTAGGTGAACATATGATCTCCACATGTTTGGTACCCACCGCGAAGCATGGAGGTGTGGGGGTGCTTTGCTGGTGACACTGATTTATTTAGAATTCAAGGCACCCTTAACGAGCATGGCTACCACAGCATTCTGCAGCGATACACCATCCCATCTGGTTTAGGCTTAGTGAGGCTGTCATTTGTTTTTCTACAGGACAATGACCCAACACACCTCCAGGCTGTGTAAGGGCTATTTGACCAAGGAGAGTGATGGAGTGCTGCATCAGATGACCTGGCCTCCACAATCATCTGACCTCAACCCAATTGAGATAGTTTGGGATCAGTTGGATTGCAGAATGAAGGAAACGCAGCCAACAAGTGCCCTACATATGTGGGAACTCCTTCAAGACTGTTGGAAAAGCATTCCAGGGGAATCTGGTTGAGAGAATCCCTAGAGTGTGCAAAGCTGTCAAGGCAAACGGTAAAAATAAATAACCCTTGAATGAGTAGGTGTGTCCAAACTTTTGACTGGAACTGTGTGTACAGTACACCTTTATAAACTGTCATTTGTTTATCTATCTTAATGTAAGTGGCTGGCTGTGTTTCTCCACAGCCCTTCTTTGTGGATCACAACTGTCGCTCCACAACCTTCATCGACCCGCGGCTCCCCCTCCAGAGTGCACACTCAACTAGCCTGCTGGCCCACCGACAGCACCTTAACCGCCAACGCAGCCACAGCGCAGGCGAGGTGAGACTACTGCTAAATTCCCTTAGGCGACTCAAAACATGGTCAGACCGGACAGCATGCAAACTAGTGGACTACCCTACAGTACATGTGGCTTGGCAGCTTGCCTGGCTAGCTGAACATGCTAGCTTACACATCCAAAATAGACAATACTGCCAAAGTATTGCCAAATGGACTGCCAAATGGACTTGACTAAAATGTGTGTCCCTTATGTTGCAGGTTGTAGATGACATGCGACACTCCAGCCCACCTGTCGTGCCCTGCCCCTCCAGCACCTTCAGTGGGTCCACTCGCAATCAGGACCTGGTGCCTGTGGGTGAGTACACTGGCTTATACACACACACACACACGCCGGTGCACGCACACATGCAGTTACAGACCCAGGAATGTTGATATTGACACAGGTCTCTCCCCAGCCTACAACGACAAGATTGTGGCGTTTCTACGGCAACCCAACATCATTGAGATCCTGCAGGAGAGGCAGCCAGAGCTCGTCAGGAACCACTCACTCAAGTAGGTCACCCCGAATCACCATGGGAACCCTTTAACCAGATATTTAACCTTTAATCCTAACCCTCTAAGTGTATTATGTTTGTGCCATACAGCAGTATCACAAATGTTAACCTGTGTGTGTCTGCAGGGAAAGGTTACAGTTCATTCGCAGTGAGGGTGTTTCTGGGCTTGCTCGTCTCTCTAGCGATGCTGATCTAGTCATTTTGCTCAGGTGTGTCTTCTGGGGGTTAATGTCTGTTTGTGATTTGTGTGTGTTTGTGTGTGCGAGATGGTATTGCATGTGTGTGTGACTGTATGTTTGTGAGTATTGTGTTTGTTAGTGTGCTTGTGATAAGTGTGTGTGTGTTATTAAGCACCCCTCTCTCCCTCAGCCTGTTTGAAGAGGAGGTTATGTCCTATGTGCCACCTCATGCCTTACTGCACCCCAGCTACTGCTCCTCCCCTCAGAGCTCCCCCGGTGAGAACACACATGCAAAGCCGCGTGCGCACACACTTTCTCCTCATGCCTTTTCTTCCCATAGCTTTGCTTTTAATCCAAACTATCCATCCTAACCAGGGCAAGACAGTGAGAATAAGCCTTGAGCCGTAGAAGTTGCTGTTAGCGCTCTCAATCAGTAAAGTGAAGTGTTTCATATGAACTAATTCTATTCTAATGAAAGTTGTAATAATGAGATACACGATTTTCTGATAAACTTATGTATTTTTTGTCTATTTTTCATCTTCCTCCTCTCTGCTCTTCCTTTTCTGCCCCCCTCTCAGGTACTCAGCGGGCGAATGCACGCGCCCCTGCCCCTTACAAACGTGACTTTGAGGCCAAACTGAGAAACTTCTATCGCAAGCTGGAGACGAAAGGCTATGGCCAGGGACCTGGGAAAGTCAAGTGAGTACTGTTGCTGTTTGACGACGTGTTTCAACAGGTTCAGAGAACAGATAAATATCAGCCGTATAATAATCTTAAACTGTGTGTATGTGTGATGTGCACGTTCGTGACTGTGTGTTTCACCTTCCAGATTGATCATTCGTAGAGATCACCTATTGGAGGATGCCTTCAATCAGATAATGTGCTACTCCCGCAAAGACCTGCAGAGGAGTAAGCTCTACGTCAGCTTTGTGGGCGAGGAAGGGTGAGTGTTTGGGTTTAGGTATTTCATATATGCGACACATTTCCTTCTGTTTGCTCATATGCATCGGTTGTTATGTCAAGGTCCGATAGGTGGGTGCTTATATTTCTCCTGTGTTTTACAAGTGTGTCGGTGTCAAATGGAAATGTGTTTTTTTGCATTTCCCAACTCGCCCTGAGACACCTTCAGCGAGTGGGGTCACGGCCAGGGATCAGGCATTATTGACGGTGACCCTGGAGCAATTAGGGTTAAGTGCCTTGCTCAAGGGCAGATTGACAGATCGCCTCGTCGGCTCTGGGATTCGAACCAGCAACCTTTCCATTGCTGGCCCAACGCTCTAAACTCTAGCCCACCGCTGTGTAAGTTGTGTATTTTCCATAATCTTAATATATGGTTTACAAAAGTGTGTTGTGTGTCTCATAGGCTGGACTACAGCGGCCCCTCGAGGGAGTTCTTCTTCCTGGTGTCGAGGGAGCTGTTTAACCCTTACTACGGCCTGTTTGAGTACTCCGCCAACGACACCTACACTGTGCAGATCAGCCCCATGTCTGCCTTCGTGGACAACCATCACGAGTGGTGAGTGACAAGTTTACATTACAATGATATGGATGGTGAGTGGGTGGATGGATATAGGAAGACAGACAGACATGCTGGACAGACCGACTGTAGGTAAAATAAAGAACAAAGACACAAAAACCCATAACATCTGACTTGTCATCATAAACACACTGCACTGTACACCTAGCAGTGATGTTGCTCTGTGTTCCAGGTTCCGTTTCAGTGGGCGTATCCTGGGCCTGGCTCTGATCCACCAGTATCTGCTGGATGCCTTCTTTACCCGCCCGTTCTACAAGGGCCTGCTGCGCATGTGAGTGTCTCAATCAGGCCCCCAGCCAGCAGCTGGCTAGGGCTCCTATTGTCATGAACACGCATTGTTAATGCGTGTTAGGTTTTGGAAAAACAACCACAATGTCAAATAGCGAGTAATGCTTTAACGTGAAATATTTTATACTGACCTGGTGGAAGGTGAACTGACAGAAGTTGATTAAATGGATTTGGCATTAATAATTCAGTTACCATGCTTTTATTAAGTGGTTGATATACACTCTGGGTAAGCACATTCTAAATGACTGAAATGTAAGACTTATTCGTGGTAGAGTTAGGAGTTCAATCTTTGACCTCTATTTACACTTGTTCTCCTCTTGTTGACCTTTGACCCCTGCAGCCCGTGTGACCTGAGTGACCTGGAGTTCCTGGATGAGGAGTTTCACCAGAGTTTACAGTGGATGAAGGACAATGACATCGAGGACATGCTGGACCTCACCTTTACCGTCAACGAGGAGGTCTTTGGACAGGTGTGTGTATGCATGATTGTTTTAATGAATATATTGTATGCATCTTCAATGGTTTTTAGACTAAATACACTGCCCTGCATTTTATATTTGACTGTTTGTTGCAGTGTGCTGTACTTGTGGCTGAATCCTAACTTCTACTTAAGTCACATTTTTGCTTAGTCATGCATTGATGTCAATGGGAAGGTAGGATTCACCTATCAGTCATTTTTAGCTAACATTCCACTAATTGCCCCTCCTGTCATTTGCCAAAGAGACTGGCCTGTCAGCAATCTCAACGTACAGCTTGATTTCCACCAGAGTTGCTCGTTGGTTGTTGGAAATAACACTTTCCATGACAATATGTGGGGCCTCGAAATTAGAATTATACATATGTCGGATCTTAATGTCACCCCTTTCGTCGCAGGAGGAAAATAATCCTTCAGCAGCAGGATTTGAATGAATATAGAATGTTTAGAGTCACTTCTGGGGGCAGCTGGAAGCAGTGTTTGTAGGCTACAGTGGGTCTCGTGGGAATTCTTATATTTGTAAAGGGTAGATGTATTTTTCATTAGGGGTAAAACAGTTGTTTTATTGTATGAATTGTTTATTAATTGCTTTATTTTATTTTCAAGGAAAGCAATAGGTCGAATAAATGATTGGTTGCCTGTGTGGTCTAGCTGTTATAGCCGCTGACCCCGGCACACATATGCCATAGTTGGCATGGTTGGCCCTTTGAATTTTTGGAGGAACTAGTACTTTTCTAGTTACTCTCTGTGGGTTGTACTCATACTCAAGTAATTTCTGAAGGAAGTAACCTACTTTTCTACTCCTTGACATTTTACCAAATCACTTCAGTTACATTAGATTTTAGTGGTGCAACGGATCACAAAACTCAGGGATCGGATCGCGGTTTTGACTTACGGATCGGTTCATTATTCGGATCAGCGGGAGAAAAATAGAACTTTGCTTTCCATTTATTACTTAAAGTACACTTAAAGCAAGGAACTTTTTAATGTTTAAATACAAATTTAAAATAAAATATTCTGTTCTCAATTGTTAAATTAAAGTGCAATATGAGGCATGATACCTTCTTCCTTTGAACAATAGTGAATGGAAAAAATAGCCTGTGTCAACATAAAAGAAAAGTTGAGATAAAGCAAAGCAAACCTGAGCTTATAACTTACAATAAAACATTTTTAAAAGAGGAGGATGTCTGGGGAGATGGTAGACCTCTTTGCAGTCACTATGTTCCCTGCTGTGGAGAACATCCTCTCACTAGGAACTGAAGTGCCAGGCACAGCCAGGTAGCGTCTTGCTATCATGGCAATGTGAGTGTATTTACACTCATTGCTTTTCTACCATACCAGTGGATCACCCCCCACTGGAATGCCACTTGCTGCTTTGTAGGATGCCACCTCCTCTTTGATGGTGTTTCCAACGTCTTGCCCGTGTCCTTGCTCGCAAAGGTCTCCCTGAAAAACTCCTTCATGGCCAAATTATTTTGTGGAGCAGATGCCTATTTTGTGAGTCTGCTCCTGTCGGTACTGTGGCTTGACCCCGCAGAAAAAATGACTTGCTCTATTAAATTAATGATTTATTTTCATATTTCATATAACTATAATTGTGGCAATAACATTTAAAAGCGATTATTATTCAAAATCAAAAGTGGATGATTCTAATAGCAATAGCATAGACTGAGATTAGACTGCAGCATATTTATTAACTAATTCACACTTTATTTTTTTTTTACTTCTTCAGTAGCCACAATCTCAGTGGTGAGATCACTGTATGTCCTCTGGCGTAGGGCAGGGTCTAGGTAAGACAGGGACTTGAACCTTGGATCCAGTGCAGTAGATCTATGAAGGTAGTCCTGTACATTAGGGGGATTTCTGGGGTTCCGATCCTCTCTAAATGGCTGCCTTGACATCTCTTGTGATGTCTTCCTCACTTGTGACCATAGATTGTACAGTGGTTCCTTCTTTTAAAAGTTGCGAGCTTGCACCGCAGGACTTAGAGGTACCCAGTGTCACAGCTTCATTTCTCCAGACCACCACAAGGGAGAGTTCGAGCACTCATTATGCATTTGGATCCCAAAGGTTTTTAAATGACCAATCATAATGAGTGGCTCGAATGATGAATTTTGACCCTTGCCTTGTGGCGTTCGTCAACAAAGATGGCTGACAAAACATTATGGTGGAACCACATGTAAGTTGTTATAACGCCATAACGAGTCAGGCAAAAAAAATAGAATTGAGAGGAATATGTTAATGTAGAGACAAAGGTTTGTACTTATTTTGTCATACAATTAATTTATGAAAATCGCTATTAAGCGAGTTATCTGACTAGCTAACATTAACCATCTAGCTAGTGTTAGGAGAATTAATGTGTTTAATGTTTTAGGGACTCCTGAGAACCAACAAACCAGGCTGTCGTCTTGTGGATGTGCAGAATCTAGCTAGCTAAAGCATTTACTGGAAATTGGTTGTGCAATTGTGTAAGCTTGCCTTGCAATGCAGCTGAAGTACATAGCTAGCTAACTATTTACTTGCTTATTGTGTAGTGGAGGATAAAAGTAATTGTATGCCTATGGATGTGTAGCTAGCCGATCTGTGTATGTTAGGTTCTGAATTAATATTCATAGTTATAGCACTCATTATGCATTTGGGTCCCAAGATGTTGATATTCATCGAGTGGTTCCAATGACGAATTTCACACGGGCCACCCATCCCTGGTGTCTTCAGCAAAGATGGCTGACAAAACATTACGGGGAAGATCATTTAAGTAATTATAACGTCATAACGAGTCAAGCAAAAAAAATACAATTGAGAGGGATATGTTAGTTAATGTAGAGTCAAAAAGTTAATTTACGAAAATCGCTATTTAGCAAGTTTTTTTTCCCAGCCATATCCAATACCAGGTGGATCAAACTCATTCATTACAGCGAGCAGATTTCAAACCCTCAACATTGTAGCCTGAAGTCCAGCTGTAACGGCTCTCCTCTTCGTCTGATGATGAGGAATAGGAATCATCGGACCAACATGCAGCGTGGTAAGTGTTCATAGTAAATTTAATTCAATAAACTGAATACTGAATGACAAAAAAAGGGAGTGAACGACAAAACAGTCCTGTAAGGTGAAAAAACAGGAAACAACTACCCACAAACCCAGGTGGGAACAGGCTACCTAAGTATGGTTCTCAATCAGAGACAACGATTGACAGCTGCCTCTGATTTGGAACCATACCAGGCAAAAACATAGAATGCCCACCCCAACTCACGCCCTGACCAAACCAAAATAGAGACATAAAAAGGAACTAAGGTCAGGACGTGACACCAGCACGCTATCGTCTGTGCCCAAATGTATTAATTGGGGTTGGGCCGATTGTGGCTAAAAACACTATCAATTGGAATCTTTAACATGGAAAGGGGGAAAAGTATTATGATTCGTTATGGTGGAAAATACTTATTTTCCACCATAATTTGCAAATAAATTCATTAAAAATCCTACAATGTGATTTTTCTGGATTTGTTTTCTTCTCATTTTGTCTGTCATAGTTGAAGTGTACCTATGATGAAAATTGCAGGACTCTCATCTTTTTAAGTTGGAGAACATGCACAATTGGTGGCTGACTAAATACTTTTTTGCCCCACTGTATATAAAATAACTTAGCCTACCTCAGCAAGTTATGAGGCTTAACAGCCTAGTAGAAGTAGGATTTTTTTTATTAGGCCTTAGAATCCTACATAAAACAATTTAAAGAAAAAAAGTCTGCACGTTCAAACTAAAAAGAGAGCACGCATTTGTAATTCCCAAAGTCTAAAAGTAATTGGAAAGGTAGATACAAATGACGTGACATTGTGGTTATAGTAAAGAATGTAGCCCATCATGCAAATTAGTCCTATTAGCAGGACAATATACTTTTTTATCCAGATGGTCATTGCAAACTTCAGACGGGCCTGGACATGTGCTGGCTTGAGCAGGGGGACCTTGCGTGGCGCTGCAGGATTTTAATCCAAGACGGCATGGTGTGTTACTAATGGTTTTCTTTGAGACTGTGGTCCCAGCTCTCTTCAGGTCATTGACCAGGTCCTGCCGTGTAGTTCTGGGCTGATCCCTCACCCTCCTCATGATCATTGATGCCTCACGAGGTGAGATCTTGCATGGAGCCCCAGACCCAGGAAGATTGACCTTCATCTTGAACTTCTTCCATTTTCTAATAATTGCGCCAACAGTTGTTGCCTTCTCACCAAGCTGCTTGCCTATTGTCCTGTAGCCCATCCCAGCCTTGTGCAGGTCTACAATTTTATGCCTGATGTCCTTACACAGCTCTCTGGTCTTGGCCATTGTGGAGAGGTTGGAGTCTGAGTGTGTGGACAGGTGTCTTTTATACAGGTAACGAGTTCAAACAGGTGCAGTTAATACAGGTAATGAGTGGAGAACAGGGACTTCTTAAAGAAAAACTAACAGGTCTGTGAGAGCCGGAATTCTTACTGGTTGGTAGGTGATCAAATACTTATGTCATGCAATAAACTGCAAATTCATTGCTTAAAAATCATACAATGCGATTTTCTGGATTTTTTGTTTTAGATTCTGTCTCTCACAGTTGAAGTGTACCTATGATAAAAATTACAGACCTCTACATGCTTTGTAAGTAGGAAACACTGCCGATTTTGCAGGTTATCAAATACTTGTTCTCCCCACTGTGTTGACTGAATATAACCAAGTGACGTCTGCTAAATAATCAAGTTAGGTTTCTCCGGAAATAAATCATTCTAAATAACTGACTATTTACAAATTAGTAAGAATGTCTCACCCCATGTTCAAGAATTGCCTTTTTCTCGCTCACTCTAGGTGAAATGAAAACAAAATCTCAAATAGCGTTACTTTTTATCAAAGCTATTATTAATTACTTTAGAATTATATAAAAGCCCCTTAGGATCTGTGAGAATATCTGAGAATCCTCTAAATGTAATTATTGGCGGAGAGTCACATCATTTAAAAAATATATTTTTAAATATACTGTTAAATGGTGTAGGTCTTATTTATTTAAAGAGCCCATCATGCAAATGTTTCCTATTAGCAGGACAATATACTTTTTATAATGGCTACTGTTGTGGAAATCCCTCAACTTGCAATGTATTTGATGCTTAAGTACTCTAAAGTGTTACATTTCTAACTCAAAACAGCAGCACAGTATTTCTTCATCTATCTTTATGCTTTCGTTAATAACATTTAAAAAAGGACATTCAAATTATAGTTATATTTCACTTAATCGCAATATTTGGGTATTGGTTAGACAAGAATTAGAAAATTAGGGTGCAGAAGTGTTATGCTCATAGTGTAAACTTTATTTAACTAGGCAAGTCAGTTATGAACTAAAGGACAGCGTAGCCCAGTACTGCACTGCCGACCGTCATTTTCCGTTCCAGCAAGTACCAGTCAAAAGTTTGGACACACCTACTCATTCCAGGATTTTTCTATATTTAAAAAAAAAAACTATTTCCTACATTGTAGAATAATAGTGAAGACAACACAACTATGAAATAAAAACACATATGGAATCAGTTAAGAACAAATTCCTATTTACGTGAACAGCCTACTCCTTCCACCCGGTCTCCCGTCCACAGGACACAGGGATTCTTTAGCTAAATAGCCCAGTACTGTACTGCCTACCGTCACATTGTACAGCATCATATTTTCCGTTCCATTCGAACAGAAACCCAGAGGGTTTTTCATGGAATAGAAACACCATAATATTAATCAAATTAATTAAGCAAGTACCAGTCAAAAGTTTGGACACTTACTCATTCCAGGATTTTTCTTTATTTTTACTATTTTCTACATTGTAGAATAATAGTGAAGACATCACACCGGACATAACACCGGTCTCCCGCGTACCCCGCATGCTGTAGTATAGACATGGCCTACTCTCCCTTATGTAAGGAATTAGCCATGTTTACTACAGTATTTATTGTAAACTGCACAGTAGCCTAATAAACACATTTATTTAGTACAATAATGATTTTCTTTCAAAATGCTCTTTCAAAGTTGATTTAGTTATGGATCCATAACGAATTACTATGGGAATAAATATCACTGATTTACAGAAATATTGGAACGAAGTTGTCTAATGATGACAAACAATTTAGAATCCTCCGATCCTGTAGTCTACTCCCGACGTCACGTTGTACAGCGCCATAGATACCCTGAGGGTTTCGTTTTTCTCTGAATAGAAACACCATAATTCTAATCAAATTAATTAAGCCACATTTCTTAATCAACCTCATACTATACAAAAAAGGTTTTAAATTCTCTGTTAATGCCTATATGGAATACTATCAAATGCTTCTCAAAGATCCCCTCTGGTGGTCAAACTAGCAATTACTTGCAGTAACATAAAAAATGGCTGAGAATTAAATGACGTGCCACAGAAAGCTGAGGCAGCATGCTAGGTGTGCCCCAACTTTTAAAGTGGGAACCACTGTAGAATCCTTGTTTTCAGAGGTAGGATCATGGACACAGACGGTGCAGTTTCAGTGCTCAATTTTGATCTTTTCCTGTTCACAAAGATCTGGCATGAGGGGATTTCGTAGCGTGGCTCAAGCATTTTAACAATATTTTTAAGCCTTTTTGTTTTCCACAACAGAGTGTGGTCTTATGTCTGCAGCGATTAAACATCCCAATAGATTTGGTGATAGCTTCAGCCTGATCTGTTGCTGCAGCAAAGGGCCCCTCAGTTGCATGCTCAGTCAACTCCTGTACTCCCTGTTCACTCATGAATGCACTGCCAGGCACGACTCCAACACCATCATTAAGTTTGCTGATGACACAAGTGGTAGGCCTGATCATCGACAACGATGAGACAGCCTATAGGGAGGTCAGTGCATCCTGATGGGTTGAATCACTGCCTGGCAGAGGTGGGACAAAGTCATTGTTTTACAAGTCACAAGTAAGACTCAAGTCCCAAGTCGAGTCCTAAACAAGTCATAATGTGCTCTTCACCAACTGTAGTACCATTTCATATTTTTAACAAGAGTAATAGTATATTACATTTATGCAAATGATGAATGCTTTTAATATATATATATATTTATACTTTCCGAATAAACTTTGTATTTCCATGGAAATACATGGGTAGCCATGAGAAAGACCCCCCTTCCCCCATAGAAATCGACTATCGAGGATCGCTATTGGGCGCCGTAGGCTTGTACACAATCTCACCACCTTAACACGCACACGCACATTCCCTGTGTGTGGTTACATTAGGCTAACGTATGTCAAAGTATTTAGGAACAGCAGTAACATCTGGCAGGATTTAGGCTACCAACTGCATAGCCAGTTGTAGCTCAATCTTGGGTGCAATGTTCACATTCCCGCACTGACTGTGGAGGCTCATTGATTTAACGTTATGTTAGCCTACATACTACACTAACAAAGATATCAATTATATAGCTGTCGGCTATATTTGCCACAAATTACTGTTCTTTGTGCAGCTTCAAATGTCGAACAAAGTTGGAAATTGTTGCACCTCCGTCTGTAATTTTCTTCCCGCATGTTTTGCAAGTTGCAATCCGTTTTTGTTGATACAGCGTCGTCTTTATATCCAAAAATAATCATTTTGGGTATCATCTTTCCAAGGGCTCCATCTGAATTCACCAGCCGACTTTCCTCTGCACTGCCACACGCACTTTTTTCTCAGCTGCCACAATTTGATTGGCTACTTTCCAATTCAAATTGTAATCTGTTAAATGAAGAGTTTGTGCGCTGCACCCTTTTTTTTAATAGCATCATTTTTAATATCTGGGCTTGAGGAGGGTATCAAGTCAGGTCAAGTCAAAAGGCTCAAGTCCAAGTTAAGTCACGAGTCATTGGTGTTCAAGTCAAAGTTGAGTTGCAAGTCATATTTGTGACTCGAGTCCAAGTCATGTGACTCGAGTCCACACCTCTGCTGCCTGGTATGGCATCTGCTCGGCCTCCAACTGCAAGGCACTAGAGGGTAGTGCATACGGCCCAGTACATCACCTGGGCCAAGCTTCCTGCCATCCAGGACCTCTGTACCAGGCGGTGTCAGAGGAAGGCCCTAAAAAAGACTACAGCCACCCTAGGCATACTGTTCTTTATTGGTCGCATACACATTTGGCATTTATTTGTTACTGCGGTTGTAGCAAAATAATTGCGTTTCTGGCTCCAACAGTGCACTAATATCTAACAATGCACATACATGAAAATAAAATAATTTAATTAAGAAATATTAGGACGAGCAACATCTGAGTCCGGAGCGTGCGTGCGTGACAGTCAAAAGTTTGGACACACCTACTAATTCCATTTTTTTTAAAAAAATGTTTACTATTTTCTACATTGTAGAATAATAGTGAAGACCTCAAAACTATGAAATAACACATATGGAATCATGTGACCAAAAAGTCTTCAACAAATCAAAATACACTGTTCAAAAGTTTGGGGTCACTTTGAAATGTCCTTGTTTTCCATGAAAACATACATGAAATTAGTTGCAAAATGAGTAGCAAATATAGTCAAGATGTTGACAAGGCTATAAATAATGATTTTTTAAATTGAAATAATAATTGTCTTTCAAACTTTGCTTTCGTCAAAGAATCCTCCATTTGCAGCAATTACAGCCTTGCAGATCTTTGGCATTTTAGTTGTCAGTTTGTTGAGGTAATCTGAAGATATTTCACCCCATGTATCCTGAAGCACCTCCCACAAGTTGGATTGGCTTGATTGGCACTTTTTACGTATGGTACGTACTTTTTACGTGCCATACGGTCAAGCTGCTCCCACAATCCGGTGATTGTGCTGGCCACTCCATTATAGACAGAATACCAGCCGACTGCTTCTTCCCAAAATAGTTATTGCATAGTTCGGAGATGTGTGAATCAGGTCTTCATGGTTGAATTGCTGCAAAGAGATGGTTTGGGATGAGTTGGACCACAGAGTGACCGAAAAGCAGCCAACAAGTGCTCAGCGTATTTTTAAAATTTATTTACCTTTTATTTAACTAGGCAAGTCAGTTAAGTAATAATTCTTATTTTCAATGACAGCCTTGGAACAGTGGGTTAACTGCCTTGTTCAGGGGCAGAATTAAATTTTTAGCTTGTCAGCTCAGGGATTTGATCTTGCAACCTTTTGGTTAGAAGACCAACACTCTAACCCCTAGGCTACCTGCTTCAAGACTGGGAACTGGGAACTGCTTCAAGACTGTTGGAAAAGCATTACAGGTGAAGCTGGTTGAAAGAATACTAAGTGTGAAAAGCTGTCAAGGCGAAGGATGGCTACTTTGAAGAATCTAAAATATATTTAGATTTGTTTAACCTTTTTTTGGTTACTACATGATTCCATATGTTATTTCATACTTTTGATCGCTTTACTATTTTTCTACAATGAACAAAATAGTACAAATAAAAACAATAGTGAGTGTGTGTGTGTGTGCGTACAGTGCCTTCAGAAAGTATTCAGACCCCTTGACCTTTAACACATTTGGTTACGAGATGTTTATACAACTTGATTGGAGTCCACCTGTGGTAAATTCAATTGAATAGACATGATTTGGAAAGGCGCACACACCTGTCTAATCAAGGTCCCACAGTTGTCAGAACAAAAACCAAGCCATGAGGTTGAAGGAATTGTCCGTAGAGCTCCTAGACAGCATGGGATAGGCTTTGACTAGAATACATGAATGGGGTAAAACAATATGTAAACATTATTTAAAGTGACCAGTTCCATGACTGTCTACTAAACAATTAATATAAACGTAAAATGTTGGTCCCATGTTTCATGAGCTGAAAGAAAAGATCCCAGGATCTTACAGAAAGCTTATTTCACTCAAATGTTGTGTACACATTTGTTTACTTCTCTGTCAGTGGGCATTTCTCAGTTTGCCAAGATAATCCATCAACCTGACAGGTGTGGCATACCAAGACAATCTGATTTAAACCACATGATAATTACACAGATGCACCTTGTGCTGGGAACAATTAAAAGGCTTCTCTAAAATGTGCAGTTTTATCACACAACACAATGCCACATATGTCAAGTTTTGAGGGAGTGTGTGTGCAATTGGCATGCTGACTGAAGGAATGTCCACCAGAGCTGTTGCTAGAGAATGTAATGTTACTTTCTCTACCATAAGCCACCTCCAATGTCATTTTAGAGAATGTGGCAGCGCGTCCATCTGGCCTCACAACCGCAGACCACGGACCTCCACATCCGGCTTCTTTACCTGTTGGATCGTCTGAGACCTGCCACCCGGACAACTGATGAAACTGAAGAGTATTCCTGTTTGTAATACATCTCTTTTGTAGAGAAAAACAAACACTGATTGGCTGGGCCTGGCTTCCAAGTGGGTGAGCCTATGCCCACCCATGGCTGCGCTCCTGCCCAGTCATGTGAAATCCATCGATTAGGTTTTAATTAATTTCAATGTAAGGATTTCCTTATATGAACTGTAAATCTGTAGATTTCTTGAAATTGTCGCCTGCAGCATTTATATTTCTGTTAAGTATACATAGGTCAGCAGCATGGTAGAGTAACCGGGTGGAAGGCAACTAGTGACTACAGTTCAGGGCAGGGTACTAGGAGGGGGCCCTCTGGAGAGCCCTGCGGTTGCGGGTGGTGCAGTTGCCATACAAGGCAGTGATATAGCCCGACAGGATGCTCTCAATGGTGCACCAATAAAAGTTTGTGAGGGTCTTATAGGCCAAGCCAAATTTCTTCTGCCTCCTGAGTTTGAAGAGGCACTGTTGCGACTTCTGTGCGGGTGGACCATTTTTGATTTTCAGTGATGTGTACGCCGAGGTACTTGAATCTTTTCACCTTCTCCTCTGTGGACCCATCGATGTGGATGGGGGTGTGCTCACTCTGCTGTATCCTGAAGTCCACGATCAGCTCAGGTTATTTACCTGGCACAACAGTGGCTGCAAACTTGGTGATTGAGTTGGGGACCTGCGTGGCCATGCAGTCATGGGTGAACAGGGAGTACAGGAAGGGGCTGAGTACTCACCCTTGTGGGGCCCCAGTGTTGAGGATCAGCGTAGTGAAGGTGTTGTTGGCTACCTTCACCACCTGGGATAGGCTCGTCAGGAAGTCCAGGACCCAATTTCACAGGGCGGGGTTCAGACCCAGGGCCCCAAGCTTAATGATGAGCTTGGAGGGTATGGCTATGGTGTTTTAAGGCTGAACTGTAGTCAATGAACATAATTCTTATGTAGGTCTTCCTCTTGTCCAGATGGGATAGGGCAGTGTGCAGTACGATGGCGATTGCATCATCCGTGGAGCTATTGGGGCAGTATGTAAATTGCATTGGTTCTAGGGTGTCAGGTAAAGTGGAGGTGATATGATCCTAGCCTCTCAGAGCACTTCATGATGACAGAAGTGAGTGCTATTTTTGTACATGAATCGATACTATTTGATTTAAATCTGTATAATCCAATTTGTAAGTCGCTCTAGATAAGAGCGTCTGCTAAATGACTTAAATGTAAATGTAAATGTAATTCTGTTCATTTAATTCTGCATGAACGTTTCACGACCCCTTGACCAACAACGAAATGTTTTCAAAATAGCTTGTCATCAGAACTCTTAATTCCATTGGCTCTCATAGTTGTCCTTCAAACCCTGTACCTCCACCTCGGCTCTTAAAGTGAAGCGCACGTCTTCACTCCTGGAGGATATTTTTGTTTCGTAGGTTCGTAGTTTAACTACTGCATTTTTATATATTAAATATTTCTGCAGTACAATCGTTATTTCGCAGATATAGTTCTACTGTTGAAATTGTGTGTTGAAGGCGAATGCAAATCAAATGTCAAATCTGTTAATTATAGATAGAATTCAAGCTATATTAAATCAAATCCAGACATGAACTATTATTTTAGCAGGCAACACTAAATCACACATTCAATAAGTTTGACAGATGTCGCAATAAATACGTTTTCATTGAGCCTCCAGTGATGCGGAAAAATGTCATCTCTACAAATAATTTACAGGACACCTGGAGATTATGATTCCCAAATACAAAACAATATTTATTGAAAAGCTATTATAGAAGGACTATTCAAGAATTTACTACGTTTTTGCTTCTTACAAAAATGCACACAATAATTTACTGGTTATAAAATCCTTGACATATCAAATCATTCACCTGTATCTCATGCTTAATTACATCAACAGAAAATACAATTAGCGACAGAATATGGAGAATGAACAGAGTACATCTTCAAGACCCAAAATGTATTAAATATTTAAATGAAAAAAATAAAAACCATTACAAATGTAGACATAGAGGACAGAGAAAAGCCAACCTTCGATATAATTTTGGATGCTTTTAAGGCGAACATAGGGAAATGATAATCTCATACTCTGCAAAAGTTACATCTGAGTTAGTGATTTATTTCTCTTTCATTTGAATTTCTATCTTAAGAAGAAAGTACTCTAAAAAAACTTAAACAGGAATATATGATCTTTTACTTTTGAAGAGAGCCAACAACTACAACAACTACTAAGCTCAAATAAAGCACACTACTTAATGGCAAACCCCACAGCACTCGCAACGCAAATACATGCCAAACTAGTTATAATTTTAAAAGATATACAAATGCGTTAATTAGAAACAACAGTGATTAACAACTATTTTAAAATCGATATAATTCAGAATTAAACAACAGTTGGACTGATCCTACTGCCTTCGTAGACTCAAAAACCCTGTAGTAACTATCAGCAGAACAGAATCACTAAAAAGAAGGTTCACCCCAAAATAAATATTAAACACTGTTAAAACGTTACTGTGGAGAAAAGCACCAGGAAGGCAGAGCTTTCCCATATCATTCTATTTAAACATGTTGGGACAAAATTAGCAGCGGTGTAAAAAATACCCAATTGTCATACTTGAGTAAAATTATAGATGCCTTTTTATTAATAGAAAGTTACTCAAGTACAATTGGAAGTCATCCAGTAAAATACTACTTGAGTAAAAGTATTTGGTTCTAAATATACTTCAGTATCAAAAGTAAATTTATAAATAATTTCAAATGAGTTATATTAAGCAAAGCAGGCGGCACCATTTTCTTGTTTTAAAATGTACGAATAGTCAGGGGTACACCCCTACACACAGACATAATTTACAAAAGATGCATTTGTGTTTAGTAAGTCCGCCAGATCAGAGGCAGTAGGGACGACCAGGGATATTCTCTTGATAAGTGTGTGAATTGGACAATCTTCTTGTCCTGTTAAGCATTCAAAATGTAATGAGTACTTTTGAATGTCATGGAAAATGTAGGGAGTAAAAAGTACTTTTATTTTCTATAGCAATGTAATAAAGTAAAAGTTGCCCAAAATATAAATAGTAAACTACAGATACCTCCAAAAACTACTCAAGTAGTACTTTAAAGTATTTTTACTTAAGTACTTTACACGAATGCAAATTAGCACCCCTATTTACACACCACTTGGATTCAAATCAAATTTGATTTGTCACATACACATGGTTAGCAGATGTTAATGCGAGTGTAGCGAAATGCTTGTGCTTCTAGTTCCGACAATGCAGTAATAACCAACAAGTAATCTAACTAACAATTCCAAAACTACTGTCTTACACTTGTGTGTATAAGGGGATAAAGAATATGTACATAAATATATATGAATGAGTGATGGTACAGAGCGGCATAGGCAAGATACAGTAGATGGTATCGAGTACAGTATAAACATATGAGATGAGTATGTAAACAAAGTGGCATAGTTAAAGTGGCTAGTGATACATGTATTACATAAAGATGCAGTAGATGATATAGAGTACAGTATATACGTATACATATGAGATGAATAATGTAGGGTATGTAAACATTATATTAGGTAGCATTGTTTAAAGTGGCTAGTGATATATTTTACATAATTTCCCATCAATTCCCATTATTAAAGTGGCTGGAGTTGAGTCAGTGTGTTGGCAGCAGCCACTCAATGTTAGTGGTGGCTGTTTAACAGTCTGATGCCTTTGGGATAGAAGCTGTTTTTCAGTCTCTCGGTCCCAGCTTTGATGCACCTGTACTGACCTCGCCTTCTGGATGATAGCGGGGTGAACAGGCAGTGGCTCGGGTGGTTGTTGTCCTTGATGATCTTTATGGCCTTCCTGTAACACCGAGTGGTGTAGGTGTCCTGGAGGGCAGGTAGTTTGCCCCCGGTGATGCGTTGTGCAGACCTCACTACTCTCTGGAGAGCCTTACGGTTGTAGGCGGAGCAGTTGCCGTACCAGGCGGTGATACAGCCCGCCAGAATGCTCTCGATTGTGCATCTGTAGAAGTTTGTGAGTGCTTTTGGTGACAAGCCAAATTTCTTCAGCCTCCTGAGGTGCCTCAGGGCGCAGCCTCCTCCTGCTGCGCCCTCTTCATGATGCTGTCTTTGTGAGTGGACCAATTCAGTTTGTCTGTGATGCGTATGCCGAGGAACTTAAAACTTACTACCCTCTCCACTACTGTTCCATCGATGTGGATAGGGGGGTGTTCCCTCTGCTGTTTCCTGAAGTCCACAATCATCTCCTTAGTTTTGTTGACGTTGAGTGTGAGGTTATTTTCCTGAAACCACACTCCGAGGGTTAACTTAACAGTGTTAGAAACGTTAGAGTGTTTTCTATCCATATCTACCAATATATGCATATCCTAGCTTCTGGGCCTGAGTAACAGGCAGTTAACTTTGGGCACACTTTTCATCCGGACGTGAAAATACTGCCCTCTACCCAAGAGAGGTTAAGCAATGGCTTTTTTTCTGGCCACTCTTCCGTAAAGCCCAGCTCTGTGAAGTGTACAGCTTAAAGTGGTCCTATGGACAGATACTCCAATCTCCGCGGTGGAGATTTGCAGCTCCTTCATGGTTATCTTCGGTAACTTTGTTGCCTCTCTGGTTAACCCCCTCTTTGCCTGGTCTGTGAGTTTTGGTGGGCGGCCGTCCCTTTGGCAAGTTTGTTGTGGTGCCATATTCTTTCCATTTTTTAATAACGGATTTAATGGTTCTCCGTTCAAAGTTTTGGATATTTATTTATAACCCAACCCTGATCTGTACTTCTCCACAACTTTGTCCCTGACCTGTTTGGAGATCTTCATGGTGCTGCCTGCTTGGTGGTGCCCCTTGCTTAGAGGTGTTGCAGACTGTGGGGCCTTTCAGAACAGGTGCATATATACTGAGATCATGGGATACTTACATTTGAAGTCAGATGTTTACATACATTTAGGTTGGAGTCATTAAAACTTGTTTGACAACCACTCCATAAATGTATTGTTAACAAACTATAGTTTTGGCAAGTCGGTTAGGGGACCTAGGCCTGAGTGAGCGAAATATATTATTTTGATGTTCATTTTCAAGGAATCACGAGGCTCATTTGAATTTCTTGAAACAACAGGAAAATTCTCAGCGACAAGAGTAATCAAGTTAACATCCAACATCTGTATAAAAGTCAAAAACCAACATTTAGCTCTAGCAAGTTGTTGTATAAAATGTTTTGTGGTTGGAATTGCAGTACGTATTTAGTTTGAGATTTTAGATGTGCGCTATCAACCTTTGACAGACTGGTTTAACTCTGGACAACTAAAATTGGTTGCTTAGCAACCAACTGCCAACAGACATGTGGAGAACAAAGAGTGATAGAGTTCTAATATTTGCACAACCTTTGTGATTTGAGGACAGCTGTGAGGGTTTTCGAGTCAAGATCAAATCCTCGGATCTCCTCGCTCATTAACGATAGAATGTTCATATTGGAAGATTGAAGAAAGGCCAGTCTCTTTGGCAAATGATAGAAGCGTCAAGAAGTGGAATGCTAGCTAAAAAAGACTGGTACCCAGACTAAGTTTCACCCATGTTGTGTATCAATCTCTACGGCCTTTTAGATCACAGAGAGAGAGCTGAAGCCAGGCGGGGCAGGTATTCCAGTGTCAGAGAAGAATAAGAAGGAGTACATCGAGCGTATGGTTAAGTGGCGCATCGAACGGGGTGTGGCTCAGCAGACGGAGAGCCTGGTGCGAGGCTTCTATGAGGTAGGGCCCTGTGTTTTGTGCAATCTTGTGACATAAAGTGAGCTCCAAAAAGTATTGGGACACTGACACATTTTTTGTTGTTTTAGCTCTGTACTCCAGCACTTTGGATTTGAAATGACGCAATGACTATGAAGTTAAAGTGCCGACTGTTACAGCTGCACAAATAAACCCCCAAGACATGTTAACCGCTCACCATTACAGTAACAGGGGAGATTAGCATTTTTTTGCGGGGTATGATATTCGTGCATCTAACTTTCTCACTCATTATTAGTCAGAAGTGTTTTGAAACATGTACTATTCTTATTTACAATAAAAGTGACTCTTATTTACCGTTGGGCACAAGATAATCTGAAACACAACCAAAAGAAACAGCAAATCCAACAAATGTGTAAGGTCACAAGCTTGATTGCGGGCTATGAATATGGGACCAAATACATAACTTTTGACTACTTTAATACATACATAAGTGAATTTGTCACAATGCCTTTGGTCCCCTAAAATAGGAGGGACTATGTACAAAAAGTGCTGTAATTTCTAAATGGTTCATGCAAAATGGATAAGAATACAGTCAAATTGAAGCTGACAGTCTGCACTTCATAGTCATTGTATCTTTTCAAATCCAAAGTGCTGGAGTACAGAGCCAAAACAACAACACAAATTGTCACTGTCCCAATACTTATGGAGCTCACTGTAGCATGATTTTTATCCTGTATTTTAAAGCCTTATCCTGGAATTTGTTTCACAAAAAATGAAAGAAATTGTCTGAGGATGGTGCTGGACCATTTGAAATAAAAAGAGAATGGGACAGTTTGATGAAAAAGCTTTAAATAAAGGTTCAAATCTAGGTCATGTGACATGATTGTACAAAACACAGGGCCCTATGACATCACACACACCAACAATGGTCCATCATTCTGACATGTATTGGTCAAGTGGTATTGTATCTGCAATAGATAATGATGCACTGTTACGTTGTGATACATACAGTATGTATTGGTCAGGTGGTAATGTACAGTATGTGTATTGGGTAATAGATAATGATGCAGCAGGTGGTAATGTATCTTAAATAGATATAATCAAATGGATAATCATGCAGGCCATTAACATTCCATGTGGTTACTCTAAATTTCTTAGGGGTGTATCAGTGTTGCAATATGTATTGGCCAGGTGGGAATGTCTCTGTAATA
Organism: Oncorhynchus keta; assembly: GCF_023373465.1. Classification (NCBI taxonomy): domain Eukaryota; kingdom Metazoa; phylum Chordata; class Actinopteri; order Salmoniformes; family Salmonidae; genus Oncorhynchus; species Oncorhynchus keta. Next base: position 44,492,053 of record NC_068454.1, on the reverse strand, counting down.
GATAATACGTTAGTATTGTGACATGTATTGGTTAGGTGGTGGATGTGCGGCTGGTATCTGTGTTTGATGCCCGGGAGCTGGAGCTGGTGATCGCTGGCACTGCAGAGATCGACCTGGCAGACTGGAGGAACAACACAGAGTACAGAGGAGGTAGAGACGGGAGCAGTGGTGGTCAGTCAGACGCTGTGGGGGCATGCTTTTGCTCCAGCCAAGTAGTAACACCCATAATTCTACTAATCAAAGATGAGATCATAACTTTGATTTAGTGGAATCAGCTGTTACTGCTTGGCCCTGCACAACCCACCCAGTTTACAAACAAGTGCAGGGGCAACACTTTTGACTGGACATGAAAGCTACTTTTAAGAACAGGAGGCTTATTTTGATCTACGGCTGACTGAGATGCCTTCCATCTTTCTCCCCAGGGTACCATGACAACCACATAGTAATCCGCTGGTTCTGGGCGGCAGTGGAGAGGTTCAACAATGAGCAGAAATTGAGACTGCTGCAGGTACTACTTTTCAGGGGAAACTCCAACAGAGTTTGATACTTAGGAAAGGCTAAGCTCCCCAGTCTTAACTTACAATAGCTCTTTATTTTACAGCTCTGTTACCACTGGTATTTATTTGGTATTGAATGTGAAATTACTTGCTTAAAATTGGTGCTTCCTGGTACAATTAAAATCCTAGTGACAAGAAGTCATTTTTGTGCAAAATGTATATAATTGCATGTAAATACCTGCTTATTATTGATTTAACCTGTATTTAATTAGGCAAGTCAGTTAAGAGCAAATTCTTAATTACAATCACCGCCTACCCCAGCCAAACCCTAACCCGGACGCTGGGCCAATTGTGCACCGCCCTATGGGACTCACAATCACGGCCGGTTGTGATACTGCCTGGAATCGAACCAGGGTCTGTAGTGACACTTCTAGCACTGAGATGCTAGATGCCTCTAGCCTGCGCCACTCGGGAGCCCATATTTGGTGCTGTAAAAATATTGTTACCTAAAATTGGATAGTTGACATTGTTTATTTCTCCCTAGTTTGTGACAGGCACCTCCAGTATTCCCTATGAGGGCTTTGCCTCCCTCAGAGGTAGCAATGGACCACGCAGGTTCTGTGTGGAGAAGTGGGGCAAAATCACCTCCTTGCCCAGGTACAGTACACCCGTCTGTCTGTCTGTATATTTGCCTACCTGTTTGTGTGAGCTATTCAACATGTTCTGCTTCTGTCACTATCCTGTGTGTACTATAGGTTTGTGTGTATGTGATGTGTGTGCGCACATCAGTGGAAGCTCCTCAGAGGAGGAAAAGGAGGACCATACTCAGTGAATTTAATACAAATTAAAACAGTTTCACTGTTAGAAAAACTATCATTTTTAGATAAAACTATACTAAATATATTCACGTAACCAAATAATTGATTAAAACACACTGTTTTGCAATAAAGGTCTACAGCACTTTGTAGGGAACCACCATGGTGTAGCCGGAGGACAGCTAATGCAAAACATTGGAGGCTCATGGTACTAATTATGACAACTTCCGGAGGACATCTTCCAACCTGTCATAGCTCTTGCAGCATGAACTGACATTTTGTCCACACAATCAAAGGATCAGAGAATGAATCTAATACTGAAAGCATAAGCTACAGCTAGCTAGCACTGCAGTGCATAAAATGTGGTGAGTAGTTGACTCAAAGAGAGAAAAATACAAGAGTTTAACAGTTTTGAACAAATTAAAGCAAGAGGGAGAGCTAGCTATGTTTCCTATTTTTTCACTTACTTAGCTAGCTAGCCAGTTTTGCTTGCTCAAACAGAGGAATGCTAGAGTATGTTAGCTAGCTGGATATTGCTATCAAACACTGGAATGCTTCCAAGTCAAGGTAAGCATTGTTTTTATTAATTTATTGCCATTGGGCGCACAGGTGTAACTGCTGAAGTGCTTGCTGACTGTACACTGTACAGCATGATTGTAGCGGGTTTACAAATGCGTTTAGTTCTATGAGCAATGTTGACAATGACATGAGATGGTGACAATGATGTAGGTTGTGTGCAGCGGTGATGATATGAATGTTGGGCTTGGAAAGCTTTTATTTGCCTGGTCACAGACAGCTAATGTGTTGTGCACTGAAGTCCACAAGTGAAGGGAAAAGGTGAGAGGGGAGAGTGCATAGTTGCGAGAATGAATTACAACAAGCAAAGTGATCATGCTGTATGTGGCTACTATGAAAGTGAACTGTGTTTGCGTGGAATTAGGAGTACAACAAGACAATGGAGCAGGAGGGGATGGCTGACGTTTTACAGGCTCCTAACCAACTGTGCTATGTATTTATTTATTTAGCATTTGTTGTAACTCATTTTGTACATAATGTTACTGCCACCATTGTTGCTACCACCTCTTATGACCAAAAAGAGCTTCTAGACATCAGAACAGTGATTACTCACCTCAATCTGGATGAAGATGTACAGTTGATGTCAGAAGTTTACATACACTTAGGTTGGAGTCATTAAACCTGGTTTTTCAACCACTCCACAAACTTCTTGTTAACAAACTATAGTTTTGGCAAGTCAGTTAGGACATCTACTTTGTGTATGACACAAGTAATTTTTCCAACAATTGTTTACAGACAGATTATTTCACTTATAATTAATTCACTGTATCACAATTCCAGTGGGTCAGTAGTTTACATACACTAAGTTGTCTGTGCATTTAAACAGCGTGGGAAATTCCAGAAAATTATGCCATGGCTTTAGAAGCTTCTGATAGGCTAAATGACATCATTTGAGTCAATTGGAGGTGTACCTGTGGATGTATTTCAAGGCCTACCTTCAAACTCAGTGCCTCTTTGCTTGACATCATGAAAAATCTAAAGAATTCAGCCAAGACAGAAAGAAAATTGTAGACTCCACAGGTCTGGTTCATTGTTGGGAGCAATTTCTAAATGCCTAAAGGTACAATGTTCATCTGTACAAACAATAGCATGCAAGTATAAACACCATGGGACCACGCAGACGGCATACCGCTCAGGAAGGAGACGCGTTCTGTCTCCTAGAGATGAATGTACTTTGGTGTGAAAAGTGCAAATCAATCCCAGCAAAGGACCTTGTGAAGATGCTGGAGGAAACAGGTAGTTAAGTATCTATATCCACAGTAAAACAAGTCCTATATTGACATAACCTGAAAGGCCGCTCAGCAAGGAACAATAACAGCCATTAAAAAAGCCAGACTACAGTTTGCAACTGCACATGTGGACAAAGAGCGTACTTTTTTGAGAAATGTCCTTTGATCTGATGAAACAGAAACATAACTATTTGGCCATTTTGATCATCGTTATGTTTGGAGGAAAAAAGGGTGAGGCTTGCAGAAGAACACCATCCCAACCGTGAAGCACGGGGGTGGCAGCATCATGTTGTGGGGGTGCTTTGCTGCAGGAGGGACTCGTGCACTTCGCAAAATAGATTGCATCATGAGGTAGGAAAATTATGCAGATATATTGATGCAACATCTCAAGACACCAGTCAGGAAGTTGAAGCTTGGTCGCAAATAGGTCTTCCAAATAATTCTCTCTACTATTATTCTGACATTTCACATTCTTAAAATAAACTGGTGATCCGAACTGACCTAAGACAGGGAATTTTTACTAGGATTAGATGTGAGGAATTGTGAAAAACTTAGTTTATATGTATTTTCCTAAGGTGTATGTGAACTTCCGACTTCATCTGTATTTCTTTAATGAGTCCGATGCAAAGGCTATACTGCTTTGTCAAGAGGGTGTGTGTCCATTTGTCAAAAACTGCTGGTGCACAATGTCTAATATTGAGGAAGTCTCAAGGTATTGCTCGCCTGAGGTAAAATATGTCATGATAAGCTGTCTACCAAGAGAGTTCACATCTATATTATTCGTAGCCGTCTATTTACCACCAAAAACCAATGCTGGCACGAAGACCACACTCAACAAGCTGTATAAAGCCATCAGCAAACAGGAAAAATGCTCATCCAGAAGTACAGGCAAACTTAAATCCATTTTACCCAATTTCTACCAGCATGTCATGTGTAACCAGAGGAAAAAACACTCTAGACCACCTTTCCTCCACACACAGAGATGCATACATAGCTCTCCCTCGCCCTCCATTTGACAAATATGACCATAATTATATCCTCCTGATTGCTGCTTACAAGGAAAAACTAAAGCAGGAAGTACAAGTGACTTGCTCAATACAGAAGTGGTCCGATGACCCGGATGCTACCCTACAGGACTGTTTTGTTAGCACAGACTGAATATGTTCTGGGATGTAGTGCATGGACTTGTCGTTACCCACAGTGACGGTACGTACATTTTCCAACCAGAAGCCATGGATTACAGGCAACAACCTCACCGAGCTAAAGGCTAGAGTTTCCGCTTTCAAGGAGCGGGACACTAATCCGGGCGCTTATGGGAAATATTGCTATGCCCTCAGACGAACCATCAAACAGGCAAAGCGTCAATACAGGACTAAGATTGAATCCTACTACACCGCCTCTGATGCTCATCGGATGTGACAGGGTTTGCAAACTGTTAAGGACTACAAAGGGAAACCCAGCCACGTGCTGCCAAGTGACGCGAGCCTACCAGATGAGGTAAATGCCTTTTTATGCTCGCTTTGAGGCAAACAACACTGAAACATGCATGAGAGCACCAGCTGTTCCGGATGACTGTGTGAACACTCTCCGTAGCTGATGTGAGCAAGACCTTTAAACAGGTCAACATTCACAAAGCCGCAGGGACAGACAGATTACCAGGACGTGTACTCAAAGCATGCACGGACCAACTGGCAAGTGTCTTCACTGACATTTTCAACCGGTCTCTGTTTCAAACAGACCCTGTGCCCAAGATGGCGAAAGTAACCTGCCTAAATGATTATTGCCCCATAGTACTCACGTCGGTTGACATGAAGTGCTTTGAAAAGCTGGTCATGGCTCACATTTTATAAAACATATTTTTATTTAACTAGGCAAGTCAGTTAAGAACAAATTCTTATTTTCAATGACAGCCTAGGAACAGTGGGTTAACTGCCTGTTCAGGGGCAGAATGACAGGTTTGTACCTTGTCAGCTCGTGGATTTGAACTTGCAACCTTCCAGTTACTAGTCCAATGCTCTAACCACTAGGCTACCCTGCCACCCCATCAACACCATCATGCCAGAAATCCTAGACCCACTCCAATTCGCATACCGCCCCAACAGATCCAGAGATGCAATCTCAATCGCACTCCACACTGCCCTTTCCCACCTGGACAAAAGGAACACCTGCGTGAGAATGCTGTAAATTGACTACAGCTCAGCATTCAACTCCACAGTGCCCACAAAGCTCATCACTAAGCTAAGGACCCTGGGACTAAACACCTCCCTCTGCAACTGGATCCTGGACTTCCTGACATGCCGCCCCCAGATGGTAAGGGCAGGCAACCACATATCTGCCACACTGATCCTCAATACTGGGGCCCCTCAGAGGTGCGTGCTTAGTCCCCTCCTGTACTCCCTGTTCACCCATGACTGCGTGGCCAAGCACGACTCCAACACAATAAGTCTGCTGACGACACAACAGTGATTGGCCTGATCACCGACATTGATGAGACAGACTATAGGGAGGTCAGAGACCTGGCAGTGAGGTGCCTGGACAACAACCTTTCAATGTGAGCAAGACAAAGGAGCTGATAGTGGACTATAGGAAAAGGAGGACCATACAGGCCCCCATTAACATCGACGGGACTAAAGTGGATCGGGATGAGAGTTTCAAGTTCCTTGGTGTCCACATCATCAACAAACTATCGGTCCAAACACACCAAGACAGTTGTGAACAGGGCATGACAAAATCTTTTCCCCATCAGGAGACTGAAAAGATTTGGTATGCGTCCCCAGATCTTCAAAGTTCTACAGCTGCACCATCGAGAGCATGGTTGCTTTACCGCGTTTGTTTTACACTGCTGCTACTCACTGTTTACTATCTATGCATAGTCTCTTTACAAATGACCTCTATTAACCTGTACCCCCGTACATTGACTCGGTACAGGTACCCCCTGTGTACAGCCTCGTTATTGTTATGTACATTTCTTGTGTTACCTATTGATTGATTAAATTTTTTAAAACTATATTTAGTAAATATTTTATTAACTCTATTTCTTCAACTGCATTGTTGGTTAAGGTTTGTATTCGGCACATGTGACAAATAAAATGTTGATTTGATTTGTATTCATTCCGCTGATTCTGTTGAACAATGATTCTTAAATGGAAGCAAACAGAAGGAAACGGGGATAAACATACCTGAATTTGTCCAATAGAAACTCTCATTTGCAACTGTTGGACTAATGATTACACCCTAGATCAGCTAGATACAGGCAAGAGTGTGCATGACGGTATTGAATGTGTTACTGTCTGTCACCTTGATTACTAAGAATTCTCTCAACCTGTGCACCTAAGTTGTAAACTTTAATTTATAAGCTAGGTTGTAGCAACCTCATGATGGGTATTGGGAAATTTGAGTGTCATGTAGTAGCCTAGATCTATCGATGCTGCATTGAGTTAGGTGAATGGAATATGAATGACAGTCATCCAATATGCTGTAATAAAAATAAGGCCATGCTAGTAAAACAATTAAATGGCGTCCTCATCTTAAATGGCACCGACCGCCACTGTTGCACATATAAAGTAGAATGTATATCATGCACATTGTACATGCGTGGGTGCGTGCGTGCATATTCTGTCAGTTTACTCCTCACTATGGATCTGTCTCTCTACAGGGCCCACACATGCTTTAACCGTCTGGACCTCCCGCCGTACCCGTCGTTCTCCATGCTCTACGAGAAAATGCTGACGGCTGTGGAGGAAACCAGCACCTTTGGCCTGGAGTAACCTCTCCAAAATGTCCGACACAGCCAGGGGTTGAATTGGGTAAGAACAATGGTGGATAGGAAATCCCACCACCTTAGCTTGAGGCGAGACAGGACTCACAGTACACAATGGAGACTGAATAGACATCTACAAGAAATTATCATTGTGGAGAAAAAACAACAACCTTTGGGACAATTTCACCAACAAGATAATCCCAATTTGACCCCCTGGCTTTGCTATACCTCCCTGCTCCATGAGCCCATACTTCCTGGAATAACGTTACTGTTCTTTTACTTACACTGATGCCCTCCATTCGATTCCTGCGTACAACCACCACACTTGTGCTTTATCTCTTATCAGTTTAATGGCCTTGGTTACTGTATCTCCAGTCCTCCTCCTTCCTCCAGGGGTTCAGCCTGCACTTCAAGCCCAGAGAAACCTTATCCTAATCCCCTATGCTTCCTCCTGGAGTGACCTCGTGTTCTGGACCTCAGAACTGTTTCATTTTCTACTCTGGGGCTGTAGACTATGCACACTATAATACATAATGAACTAATGCCTTGGCTTCGAACATACACACGCTTCTAACACACACACTTTCAAGATGACCCTCATGAGTAAGACCGTTATCATTTCTGAAGGGATTCAATTGTATGTCAGAGCTCCTAAGGGGCACCAAAGGCATTGTCATACTCCAAAACACACTGCACTTACCTTATGTTAGACTACATGAGCAAGGCTTTAAAACTGACACACACTTACATACGGATACAATTGTAGGGTCACTCTTTTTCCAAATAGATGAGATGCACTTTCTCATAGATGCATGTAGCTCCACATGCATGTGCACACACACACACACATACACATACACATACACATTGAGACATTGCCAAACAAAAGGCTTTATTTCTCACTGATGTAATTTTCTCCCATTCAGTGTACTTACTGATGAATGTATCACAAAAGAGTGAACCTGTGTATGAACCTGTATGAATCTCCAGCTTGCCGTAGTAGGAAGACTGAGGAGCCTTCAAAGAAGAAGAAACACCAGAGCCGCACGAAGTGTAGCTCATACAATTGATGACTGTGGTTGATTGAGGAATATGGAAGCCGAGACTGTGGCATCGGACATGTGCCTTGTTATGAGAGATA